>NC_141685.1:1774416732-1775109232 GCF_964263255.1 Lissotriton vulgaris
ATAAACAAACAACGCGTTTCGGGCTCACGGGCTCTTGGTCACATGTATATATGTGTGTTTATACATATATATGTTTATATATATGTGTATGTATACATATATATGTGTGTATATACATGTGACTCCCTTACCCTGACTAGAATGGTGGTTTCTGCCTGGCTTTGGCGCAAGCTTTAGCCAACGAGAAATCCCAGTTCTAGCATTCCCGCCAAGAGAACCCCTGCTCACCCCCTTGGTAGCTTGGCACGAGCAGACAGGCTTATCCCGGTGGCAATGTGTAAAGCATTCGCGCACACACACAACAGCAGCTACATCCTAGGCACACCACAAAAGGAACTCCACACAAAGTTATATAAAAATAACTTTTGTATTGTCAAAACACATCAGATAGTAATCACACAATATACATTGTGCCAACTGGCACGGGCAATATTCACAAGTGACTATTTACACCAGGGCTACTGTCAGAATCAGCACTTAGTAGAACTAGCACTTAGAATAACTGTAACACCAAATAACAATTATAGATCACAACCAGTAACCACTGGTAACAGGTAGGTACACACTACGCAATTCTAATAACCATAGGCGTAGATCACGCATGGACACATAATCCCTAGTATAACATACTAGGCAAACCAATTTTCTAAGCATGAGAACACAGTTAGAGGTATCACAGGCATAATGGCATTGCACATTACGCCTAACTCACATTGAGGCCTAACCATTATAAATACAGTAGGCAATCTCTCATTAGTCTAAACACATTAGACTCTGCCTCCTAAGAATAAATCACATTTAGGGGCGTAACTCTGAGAGTGCGACATAATCTCACTAACATAAACCTACATAGGTAAAATAACCTCATAATCATAGTAACATCACATTGCGCTAAAATTACATTAGGCAATTACCATCATAAACATAGTAAAATCACATTGCGCTAAAATCACATTAGGGCCTTGCGCCCTACCCACATACCAGCCCCCTGGCCAACTGCCATCCCAAGAAGGGGCTCAAATGCCCTGTGTCCAGAATGTCAGGGCGCGCTGCCAATGCAGCGCCAGTCAGGGGTGCGCCACAGGCGCAAACCTAAACATTGCAGCTGCCCACTACTTGCTGGGCAGCTGGGAACAACAACAAGCCTAAACGTGGCAGCTGCCCACTAAGTGCTGGGCAGCTGGGAACTCGAGCCTGGCACCAGCGTGCCTCCTGGCTCGACTGTGGCTCAACCAACAATGTGGGCTGGGAGCCTCTGGGCTCTGAAATACAAATGTGCCCCCTGAGCCCTCGTGGGCTCTTCACACAAAATGGCCCCACCGTTGGAGTCCCCCTCCTGGGGACTCGAAATCTAACATGCCCCCAGAGCCTCGCGGGCTCTAAAGACAAGATGGCCCCACCATTGGAGTCCCCCTCCTGGGGACCCGGAGCAACCATGCCCCCCAAGAGCCTCTCAGGGCTCTTCACCAATGGCACCTCGCGAGGGGAGCGGCCTGCTGCCTCAGAAACGGCCTCTGCTGGTCCCGCTAGCTCTCCGTCCGCTCTCGACAATCCAACGAGCGGCGGGGAGCCAGATTACCTCTTCAGTGCTGGGACGGCAGGCCGCGGATGATGAACACACCCACGGTACCCTCGGCGAGGACGGGCATTCTCGTTGATTCGAGTTCAGCTCTCTGCACCTTCCGTCAACTCCTCACACAGTCCAATCCGTGCGCAGCTCCTCAGGCGAGCCCCTCGTGACGTCGAGGCTCCTCTCCTGCTTCAGCCACTTGCAGTGCGGCTCACGGGACAAGCCCCTCGTGACGTCAAGGCTTTTCTCCTGCTTCAGCCACTCACATCGCGACTTGACGATGACGCGGCAGCCCAGGGACCAATCCCAGCGCGGCGTCGCCAACCAGGCTTCAGTGTTGCTGAGGGGGCTCGTCTCTTGTAGCCAATGAGGACGCAGATCCTCCGGTTTCTTCTCCGCGGCCCCGGTGAGGGACACCTAGGATTTTTTTAGTGAATGCAGGCCCCGGGCAGCGGCGATGATTAGCGGCACAGCAGTTTTAGGGCACAGATCGGGGTCAGACTGCCCACAAGGTCGTTTGGGGCGATTCCTGACATAGGGAGGCACAACGAGCTTCCGGTCACCCTCGATAATGTGCCGAAGAGCACACCGATCCTTCCACACGATCAGCAGTTAAAATCACGCACTGAGGGCAAACACAGCACGATATTTAAAGCGTCTTGGAAATGCTTGGGAACCTTTTAACCCTGGGTTCCAGGACAGGAGGCCAGCTCTTCTCAGGCCCTTGGAGATTCTTGCAGACACAGCATACAGCAAAGTCTTGAGGTCACCGCACACAGCAAAGTCCCCTTCTCTCCTTCAGTTGAGCAACAAAACAGGTCAGCCCCAGAGCACACAGCAAGGGCAGTTTTCCTTAGTTTCTTAGCGGTTCTTCTGGCAGAGGTTTCTCTTGATTGTAGAAATCATTTAGCATCCAGGGGCTGGGCAGGGCCCAGGGAGTCAAGCCTTTCCCTGGGCCCCAGCAGCAGCACGCCCCTGGTAGTTTCAAGTTGGAAAACAAAAACATTTTACAAGAGGTCATAGCCTCTTTTTATACACAGAATCCTTTGTCTAGCAGGGTGCAGGCAATGTGAGAACCAGCTACAACTGGTTATGGGGAACTCCTTTCACTGGCCAGGCTAGGGACATCAGACGCACCACACGGTGTGGAGCCAGCATTGTGTGGGGAAAGCCCAACCCTATTCAGGTCCCAGGTGTACCCCTCCCTCACATCAGCATGCTAATCTCTCCATTCACCCACGGGTGCAGACCCATCCTGACTCCTGGAGCCAGGCTCACCAGCCAGCTCCAGCCAATCACACGCCAGGCACAAATTACACAAACATGCCAACTTCTAGAAGTGGCACTTCCACACTAGACACAATCATGCCGCATACATCATTGCGCAGCATTCAATCTCACGAGTCATGTGTATATATGTGTGATTGTTCTAATGTGTTTTATGGATAATACAAAGGCTATTTTTACATATCCTTGTATGGAGTTTCTTTTGTGGTTTGCAAGTGTGTTGCGCTAACGCTTTACACATTGCCTCTGGAATAAGCCTGACTGCTCTGCCAAGATACCAAAGGGGTGAGCAGGGGTTATCTTCAGCGTGTAACCCCCTTGCCCTGACTAGAGTGGTGGTTTCTGCCTGGCTCAGGGGCTTGCCCTAGCCAACCAGAAATCCTTTTTCTAACAGCGCTATATACCAAAACAAGCATTTGCAATGCAATAGGTCTCGCATTTACGAGAGTTAAAACAGATAAATAAAAGGCATTCTCATTTACAATGCCAATAGCTCAGACTCTCGCAAATTCAAGACCTTTAGCATTGAAAATTCGTTTTGCAGCTGTGCTTTAAGGAGTTTTTTAAGCTTTTAAGCAGTAGGAGAGATATGACAGAGCGTGGACAAAGCGATTTTAAGGAAATAATGCTTGGAGGCTATAATTAAAGCCTACTATGTAACTACAAACGTAACAGGGGTGTCCTTATGGGAGGTTACAAAATAAGACAAAGCGGTACTAAGGATGGACTACTAAGCCTATTGACGAATGAAAAGCCACAGTTCACAGTGGACAATAAAACAAGCCAATGTAAAATATGGACGGAGAGTGGGTGGAGCTTCAGGTTCATACTTGAATACAGCATGCCTCCCACAGCAGCATATGCGATGCCCAGGCTCGACCTAAAAAGAGGGCTGCCTCTCTATGTTCACAACAGCCTCGATATTATTGAACATTCATGTCAATTATCACAGGATGAATTGTCTCAGAAAGCGTTTGATGAAAAACACTATTACTGAATGAATGGTACGCAATGTCTCGACAACTAAAAGATGAAAGGCTGTCCAGCTTGAACTGCAACTTGTGACACACAGATACAACAGCTCACTAATCTATCACATTAAACCTTGGATGTAACTAACTAGGATGCGGGTGGTGGGAGACCAGCCCTTTTATAAAGCAAACTGGACGCACATCACCAACTCTCATCTTACCAAGGCAAGTAAAAAGGATACCAGTGTCGATGGGAAATAAGTAATGTTACTTTTCAAAGTTCTTTGAAGCCCACGCCACGGTATTAAGTGCTATAAAATGAAAGGCAATAAATGACTGATCAGACACTTGGATTGGAGTGAGTGACTTGCAGATAATATACAAATTACAGCAGGAAGTGCATGATCTCTCAACCCCCCATCCCCTACCCTCTTCCAAACTAAAGTTCGAACCGGATGTAGGTCAGCAAAAAAAAGATGCACAGGGTGGCAGGCTGCCCATGTTAAGCCAGGACGAATAAGCAATGTTGTGACTTTACTTTGAGTCATAAATCGTTTAATTAAAAATGTGAGAGCGGTAACAATTGAGCACAAAAGGTTTAATAACGCGCAGGTAGTCTAAGAATCTTCGTTTTCACAGAGCAGGAAAGCAAAAGAGATCTGTGCTCAGATGTGAGACCCTTGCTCATTGCACCATCAGGATTCAAGCAAACCGGGCCGAAGACGGCTGTAATGCCAGAAACCGGTCCCCGGGAGCTTGTTTCCTTCCCAGTGTAAGAATTGGCTTTTGTAGTTTGGTTTGCCCTGTTCCCATCATGCACTGGGACAGGAACAGACTAATTGGCATACAGCCAGGTTCTGAAACTGGGATGGTGCAGTGAGCTAAAAAACGGTGTTGGATCTAGCCCTGATCTCTTGACTGGGTGAGAGCTTTCTGCTTAATTCAGAGACTCTGTCCCTCACCACCCCTTGTTGTAAATATTTTTGTCCACCCTAAGCGTGGAAGGGTATTCTCAGATGTGAGACCCTTGCCCATTGCACCATCAGGATTCAAGCAACCCGGGCCGAAGACGGCTGTAATGCCAGAAACCGGTCCCCGGGAGCTTGTTTCCTTCCCAGTGTAAGAATTGGCTTTTGTAGTTTGGTTTGCCCTGTTCCCATCATGCACTGGGACAGGAACAGACTAATTTGCATACAGCCAGGTTCTGAAACTGGGATGGTGCAGTGAGCTAAAAAACGGTGTTGGATCTAGCCCTGATCTCTTGACTGGGTGAGAGCTTTCTGCTTAATTCAGAGACTCTGTCCCTCACCACCCCTTGTTGTAAATATTTTTGTCCACCCTAAGCGTGGAAGGGTATTCTCAGATGTGAGACCCTTGCTCATTGCACCATCAGGATTCAAGCAAACCGGGCCGAAGACGGCTGTAATGCCAGAAACCGGTCCCCGGGAGCTTGTTTCCTTCCCAGTGTAAGAATTGGCTTTTGTAGTTTGGTTTTCCCTGTTCCCATCATGCACTGGGACAGGAACAGACTAATTTGCATACAGCCAGGTTCTGAAACTATGATGGTGCAGTGAGCTAAAAAACGGTGTTGGATCTAGCCCTGATCTCTTGACTGGGTGAGAGCTTTCTGCTTAATTCAGAGACTCTGTCCCTCACCACCCCTTGTTGTAAACAGATACAAGAGGTAGCCTTAAACTTCCTGGCTCTCACAGACTGCACATATTCCTGGGAGCTGCGCCCCAGCGCAAACCTGCTCCGATTCCAGCCCTGTCTTTGTACTCTGGCAAAGAGCCTAAGTGGTGCAAATGCGGAATGTTCACTTTCTGGGGTATGGGGGGTCTAAAAAAAACGTGGGGGACCAATTTACAAAGGCATTTTCGTTGGTAAGCATACTTTTACAGCCCACAATTACTGTGTTTCTGGCATTCAGTTTTCAACAAAAGACTACGTAGCAAGCTTAAATGCTTTTACCACTGCGTAATTGTGTGCCTCAATGTCCAATGGCGATTCCTACTAACAAGGTTTAGACTGGACATTCTGCACTTTTTGCTTGCCTTCCCGAAACAAGGGGGTTGGTGTGAGAGGCTGCCCCCTTGTCCATGTAACAATAGGGATAGCCAAAGCACTATACATGCAGTCCTTTTCTGCTCCTTATATCAAGAGCCAAGACTCCGGTTTATTAAACCAATCTTGAAGGGGAGGCAACCTTGTACCTACAAGGAAGGGTATGATCATCTGTTTGCACTATCCTCTGTAGAGACTTGCTGTGCCATGCTAAATTTTATCAGAGTTTCGCTAAAGATCAGGAAGGCCTATGGGTAGTATCACATTGTATAGAATATCCTCTGGTGAAAATCATGTTTTATATATATTTTTAATAATGGTCATTACTATGTTTTTTATAAAATTTGGAAAAATAGTTTTTTTTTAAACTAAACTTTTTCTTATCCTATGAGGTATGATGAATTGTATGCTCAATACTTTTATGATCCATTTTATGAATCGAATAAAGTTTTTGAAAACTGAAACTGAAACGGAGTCATAAATCGTTTAATTAAAAATGTGAGAGCGGTAACAATTGAGCACAAAAGGTTTAATAACGCGCAGGTAGTCTAAGAATCTTCGTTTTCACAGAGCATGAAAGCAAAAGAGATCTGTGCTCAGATACAAGAGGTAGCCTTAAACTTCCTGGCTCTCACAGACTGCACATATTCCTGGGATTTGCGCCCTAGTGCAAACCTGCTCCGATTCCAGCCCTGTCTTTGTACTCTGGCAAAGAGCCTAAGTGGTGCAAATGCGGAATGTTCACTTTCTGGGGTATGGGGGGTCTAAAAAAAACGTGGGGACCAATTTACAAAGGCATTTTCGTTGGTAAGCATACTTTTACAGCCCACAATTACTGTGTTTTTGGCATTCAGTTTTCAACAAAAGACTACGTAGCAAGCTTAAATGCTTTTACCACTGCGTAATTGTGTGCCACAATAGCTTACGAATTACACAGTCGCAAAAACCTTCAAATGGGAATAATAAAGCATGCCGCTTACCAAGTGCTGGCAGTACATTTATTTCATGGTTGAGCAGGGAGACCCCGGGAGCGGAGGGAAGAGGTTTGGCAGAGCAGCAAATGCTACAGAAGATGGCACTGTTATGTGTTAAGAGAACAAAAGCAAAGTAAATAACGCCTTGTATAGGGACCTCGTTTCCGTTCGAAGAGCTCGGTTCGCATTTTATCACCCATGGTGGGCACCGTTACACTGCGAGGTGAAGCCGTCCAAAGAATGGGGTTTCTCCAGTATTAAGGGTGTCTTTCATAGATTCACATGCCTGAATCATTCCCCGTCGTCGGAGTGGGAGTCACACGGTACATAAAAAAGCAATAAAATGCCATAATAACATAGGAAAAAAATAGTAATTCCCAACCAGGAAGTAATGTAGCCAAAGCTACAGGAGAAAAAACTTCCACACATGACTATCCTAGTCATTTTGTATAGTCCAAACTACAGCCAATCAGGCGACAGCACCCACCAGAAGGTTCTCCCCAGAGGCTTAGGCTCTCAGATTTTCTACTGCACGTCGTGTGAAGGGAGTCTCCCTGAGCTCTGCTCAGTTTCTTCTCTTTATTCCAGTTGGATTCTACTTTCAAGAATGTCTTCTAAGAAATCTTTATTTAGAGCATGTGACTCTTGTGGTAAGCTCCGGCTTTTTAAAGAGGATCCCCACAAAAAGTGCAGATATTGCCTTTATCCTGATCATCAAGTCAAGGACTGTAAAATTTGTAGAACCTTCCCTCAAAAACCCTCAGGGACAGAGAGGGTCGCCTGCTTTTGTGGCTACAAAAGCTCAAGGATTCTGATAATCCTGTGTCTGAGGTAGGCAGTATTGCCTCTGGTTCTACTTCAACCTCTAGGAAGAGGCCTGGGACTGAGGTGTTAACATCTCCTGAGGCTAAGGTGGCTAGGAAACAACTGCCATCTAAGGGGTCTGACAAGCCTTCTACTCTCAAGGCTACTCCCCCAGTCAAGGAGAAGGAGGGACCATCTACACCCCCTAAAAAATCTTCCAGAAAATTGCCTCTGACATCTGAGAAGAATTTGCCTCAGGTTCCACCACTGTCGTCGACGGCGTCATCTTCAACTCCTTAGTCGACGAGAATCTCCATCGACTCTACGTCGACGGTAACATTTTCATCTCCTAAGCCTCATATGATCATGTTGACGGCGGCTTCTTCGCCTACTATGGTCTATGTTTCTGTCGGTACTCTCTCGTCAACGGCGCAGCTTTCATCTTCTGCCGTCGTCGGCTTATCGTAGTCGACTCCTCTGATGAAAATCCCGTCGAGATCTTCATCGACGCCTGCTCTTCCGTCGAGAAAGAAGCTACCGTCGGCGGGCTTGCCGACGAGTTCCACTCCGTCGACGACGATACCATCATCGACGAAAATAATTCTGTTGACGAAGTCTGTTCCGCCGACGAAGTCTGTTCCGCCGACGACACCAACACCGTCGACGACACCAACACCGTCGACGGACCCTACATTGTCCACGACGACCTCGTCTAAAGCAAAATTCACTGCAACAAATCCTTCAGTGGATCCAACGTCGACGCCGCAACTATCCTCTTGTACCGCTTTGCAGGTCTGGTCACCTTCTACAGTTTTTCTGACGCCGAAACAATCTTTGCTTCAGAGACGTGGGTCGACCTTGGAGCTCTCACCCCTGCATATCTCTCCACAAAAGATACCCCTGCAGGTGCCTGATAAATTCCTGGATTCTAAACACAGTGAAGAAGACTCAGACATTGGGGAAACCTTTGGCACAGCTACTAGTCCGTCTGAGTTAAATATCAAGTATCAAGAGGACGAACAGGATGATCAGCATTCACCTGAACATATGCCGTCCCCTGTAACAGGTGTCCCTGCCACGCAGGTGCCGATCGCATTGCTCACCAACCTCCAATGCATGTTGGATGACTATTACAGACGGTTCCCGCCATCAGAATCTACAGGCTCGGTGTCTCATACACCTGCTACGGAAGCACCTATACCAGACTTTCGACCTCTAAAGTCTCCTCCACCTCGGCAGTCCACTCATCCTGAGGATCAACATTTTTCTGATGAAGACTACCAGAGAGAGGAAGGCGAAGTAGATATGTCGGAGTGGGATGAATATCAGGTGCAAACTCCCTCTCCATCACCTCAGACTGCCTCGGATTCACCACCAGTAGACGTGGGTGGTTTCCACCTCTTGATGGAACGGGCTACTAAGCGTTTCTATATTGATATGGAGAAAAGCGAGCAAGAATGTTTTCTCTACGACTTTAAAGACCAGCCTAGAAAACAAGTCAAATCCATACCGTTTATTGACTTTATCTGGAAGGAGGGTATAAAGGTCATGTCTACTCCAGCATCCATTCCTCCGGTCTTGCCACGGATTGACAAGAAGTACAAGGCAAAAACCACAACAGTTAGAAAAAGGGTCCAAGGGCTATATAGTTTAAAGACCCACACCTGATTTTATCCCCAGCTCCTACTTAATGTACAACACACAAAACACAGGGGGTCTACCAGCTAAATACTAGAGCTGCGCTGTCGCGACCGAGTCCACAGGATCTCAGAGTGTATGTATCACATAGACAGCGTATTTCTGAAAACAAGAGGAAAGAAGGGTGAACACTACATGCATAGAAGAGACCGGTACATCATAGGTTATTCGTAAATGGCTTACCAGTCCAAAACAATTAGTATAGGGTTTCCATCAAATAGACTCAATGATCAGTCCTATCATTTGGCCAAACCCTGGTGCATAAAGGGCTGGTCCCCTGATCATTGGGACAAACAACACCGCACCTTATTGCTGTTTTGGGATTTGGTCCACCAACATAAACAAACCGTCCATGATGACTGATCTTTTGATGGTAAAGTAAACAAGTGCAACAGGAAAAATAGTGACTTAAAATAGGATGGAATGCCCTCCTTCTGACAACTTTATTCTACGGACAAGACACGCCTCCTAATTAAAAAACCAGAACAGTGCAAAAGAACAGTAACAAATATCTGCCTATAAATGGGCTAACATGTTTCTGCCTGACGGGTGTTCAATCCCTTGGCATTCATCAGGGCCTCTGCTCTTATAATAGTTGCACTCCTAGTAGTGGAATAAAGAATTAACCACCATCACCAGATAAATAAAGTAATAGAAATAATACCCTATATCTAGAGGCAAACATGTGGAGTAGGTCATTCTACAGACTGTGTACTAAGCCTTCAGATAACCCAAACAATTGACTCTGACACCAGGCTGTTATAGATACCAATTATGCTATTTCAAAGGATTATTAGACAGTATAAGATAATTGACAAAGCTATCACCTTAATCTGTAGCATTATGTAATACCATGTGCACTCACCTTTCCGTCGGTGCCTCAAGCTTCCATCTGAGGCTTGGGGGAGGCACCGACATGTGGGTGATCTCAGTATTAGTAGTCTTGCGAGGGTAGTGTTGGTATGGTAACCATCCGCTTAAGTGGTCTCTGCTGTCTACTTGCAGCTCTATTGTAAGATATCCCCGATCCTGCATTAACATTTACTATATACAAAGGACAAGGGATAACACAAGAATAACTTTTAGGAAGGGCTTATTTGTGTGTTATTACTTAAGGCACCAAGCGCACTACTTAGCGCTCAAAAAAACGCGAGAACACGCGCCCGGAACTACTACATGGCGTCATTGTGGCCATTATTGTAGTTCAATCAATCGGAACTGGTTGAGATGTGTTCCCGAGTCTCCCTCTGATTGTATGTTTGAAATCAGCCCAGGGGTCATCAGAACAAATACTTGTGGGGTATGCCAGCTAAATAAGTTGATGCTAGGAAGGCGAAGGCGAAGATGTTAAAAATATAAAGCGCACTACTTCGCTTTCGAAATAGCGCGAGATCACGCGCTCAGGACTACTTATTGAGGTCATAGCTGCCATATTTGTAGTTTCTTCACTATTACATACCAATGATCAATATGGCAATTATATCGAGTTATTAAGAAAGCTATAACTGGGATTACATTTCGAATTGCTTAATATTGGAAAGTCATCATAGTATTGGGTTTCATAACGATGTTATATTATGGAAATCTGGCATGCTCCATAAGTGGTGTAAACAACATTAATTATGAACAAGTGTATAGGTCATGTAACAGGAAAACATGAACCCTGGCATGCTCCATTTATAATATAGGTGGCAACAATTTGACTAGAGTATGTAATTTGAATAGGCATAGTAGGGCATCATAAGTGCTTCACATTACATGTCCGTATTCGATCTTACAATGAGCTACTGGTCTCCCAGTATATGTCAACTTATATTAACCTTATAGAATAGGGCTAGTTGGTAATACCCTCTAATAAACGCAGAGGTAGATCATTATAATAAGGTCCAAGGAATATCATCATTTAATCCCCCTTTGTCAGACTGAAGCTTATAGATCCATTTTTGTTCCTTTCTGAAATGTTGTTCAGGATGTTGTCACTTCAGGAAATAATGCATCTTCTAGCAGCGGGAGACTACAGGGCCACCTTGGATCTCCAAGACGCATGTTTCCATATCCCCATCTTACCTCGCCACAGAAAATTCCTGCGATTCAGAGTGGCTGGTAGGGATTACCTGTTCAAAGTACTTCCCTTCGGTCTACGCTTGGCGCCAAGGATGTTTACAAAGGTCTTAGCCCAGTGGCTGCTCACCTCCGGCTGGAGGGGATTCAAATATTTCCATATTTGGACGACTGCCTTATCAAGGCCAGTTCTTACGAGGAGACAGACCATCATCTACAACGGTGTCTGAACCTTTTTCAGTCCCTGGGTCTCCATCAACTTCAGCAAATCCCAGTTGATACCATCACAAAGACGGGCTTTCCTGGGAGCAACCTTAGACACCCAGTTGCTCCAAGCCTTCGTCTCGGACAAGAGACAAGTCAGGATACGAAATATGGCCGGAAATCTACTTTAAAAAAAGTCAGTTTCAGTTCGACAGTACAAGTCTTTTCTGGGGATTGTATCGTCTTGCATTCCATTAATACCAAATTGCTGACTCAGGTTGAGGCCTCTGCAGGAAGAACTGAGCTTACAATGGCTACAGGTCTCCGGCTCTTTCGAGGATCTCATCCAGATCACACCTCACTTGCGGAGGTCCCTCCTCTGGTGGACGCAAAGAAAACATCTGCAGCAAGGTTGCGCTTTCCTCCAGGATGCGCCAAGCTTTACAATCACCACGGATGCATCTCTCGAAGGCTGGGGAGCTCATCTTCAGGGCCTAACTATCAGCGGCAAGTGGAACCCTCAACAAAGGCGTTGGCACATCAACCGGCTAGAACTGAGAGCCATATTCCTTGCGCTCATGCATTTCGTGCAATCATCCAGGATGCCAATGTGTTGGTACGCACAGACAACACAACAAGCATGCATTACGTAAACAAGCAGGGAGAAACACGATCACTTCTTCTTTCTCAGGAAGCCCAAAGGCTATGGACATGGTCAATATAACACAACATCAATCTTCAAGCGTTGCATGTTCCTGGAACGGAGAACGTCTTGGCAGATGCACTCAGCAGGACAACCGTATCCACTCACGAGTGGGAACTTCATCAGCAGACCGTGGCTCTGATCTTTCAACTATGGGGTCATCCAGACCAAGACCTTTTTGCAACCAAGACCAACAGCAAATGCTGATTCTTCGCAAGCTAGCACCCCCACAAGGACTCTCAGGGGAATGCGTTTTCGATCGACTGGTCTCTGACATATGCGTACGCTTTTCCACCAATTCCGCTAGTTCCCATAGTCCTGCGAATTATGAAGGAGCCATGTCGGCTGATTCTAATTGCTCCTAGATGGCCTCGCCAGTACTGGATCACAGAGCTCCTTCTCCTATCGGAGTGCAAACCGATCCAGTTGTGTCCAATTCCGGATTTACTCTCCATTCAGGACGGCCAGATTTACCATCCGGATCCAACATCGCTGAAATTAGCAGCCTGGCGCCTGAGTACCGTGAGTTTGCCCATCTAAACATCCCTGCGGATTGCAAGGAAGTTCTGGCCAAGGCAAGGTCACCTGCTACCATAAAGACGTACAGTCTTAAATGGAAACGTTTTTGTGTCTGGTGTCGTTCAGCTGGAATTCACCCCTTTTCAGCTAAACCAGAGGAGATCCTGCCTTTTTTCCTACATCTGGCTCGATCAGGATTATCTTATGCTACCCTAAAAGTTTTCCTGGCAGCGATTTCAAGATATCGACAAGATGGGACCAATTCTCTTTACTCTGCAAGGATTATACAGCAATTCTTTAAAGGCCTTTTTAGAATGTTCCCTCCGGTACGTCGTCCACCTCCATCGTGGCATCTCAATGTAGTGTTGGCACAGCTCATGCAACACCCATTCGAAGCGCCCATTTGAGCGCCAAGAAACCAATTGGTGTATGTGCGCGGTATTAAACACTTTTAACATAACATAACATAACCCATCCACAGAGCAGATCTGAAATCTCTTACGTGTAAGGAGTCACTTCTATTGGCCCTAGCCTCCTCTAGGAGAGTCAGTGATATCCAGGCTTTTACTGTTCTTTATCCTTTCTTACAGTTCACAAATGACTCTGTGGTGCTCCGCACCAATCCGAAATTCATTCCAAAAGTACCTTCGGATTTCCATCTGAATGAACCGGTGGTTTTAAAGACATTTTTTTCCTAACCCTCAGTCACCTGCGGAAAGGGCATTGCATACTCTGGACATTAAAAGATGTCTAAAATTCTATTTGCAAAGAACATCTACATTGCGCATGTCTGATCAACTATTTGTCCCTTATGGGACAATTCGTAAGGGACAGGCAGTTTCTAAACAAAGAATTGCAAGATAGATATCTGCAGCTATTGCATTTTGTCACGCACAAGCAGGAAGATCTCTGCAAGCAGCTCCTAGAGCGCATTCTACAAGAGCAGTGTCTTCTTCTACGGCCTTATTTGCTGGAGTTCCTCTTCAGCACATCTGCAGAGCGGCAACCTGGGCCAGTCGCCATACTTTCACCAAACACTATTGTTTGGATGCAGCCAGCGTGACCGATGCTTCAGTGGGTCGAGCAGTTCTACGAAATCTTTTCATCTAAGGTGAGCCTCTGTATCCCACCTCCTATTCCTGCTGTCAGACGCTTGTTATGTTTCGGTTATGCACATGATCAAGTGATTGCGTTTTACTATGCTTTTACTGATGTTCTTTTACATATTACATTGTTATGTGCTTCTAATATTGACAAGCTTATGCTACCATTAGCGTCTGCCAAGCACGGATATGTACTGCTTTCTACTCTGATTCAGGCATGTGAATCTATGAAAGACACCCCTAATACTGGAGATTACAGGTAAGTAACTATTGTTCCACCCTGGTCCTGCGGAAGGACATGGGGAGTTCTAGTGCTGATGCAGGTCACTACATGTATGAAGTGGTCGAAGTGGGGGAAATAGAAGGGGAATTGTTAGCAGAGACTCCAAGGGCGGGGATTTTCCAAGGATTGGATCAGTGGGCGGAGTCTAGGTGTGGCTAGAATGTGCCAAACATCCCAATTTTTTGTATTTGTTTGTCAATCCACCGACCAGTTACAGCTTATTGTGTTATTTAATTCAACCAATGGATACAATTGATTTTTTAAGGTTTAATAGGAGTTATTGCCATTTAAATACATTCACAAAGTGGGATATATTTTCAATCACATAATGTCCCAAATACGCTTAAAAGTGGAATCGCAAGCCATTTGTCTCCAATCCATGCAGTTTCATTCATTAGCACTTCTTCCCCCCTTCTTCCACAAGAGCAGTTCAAACATGAATGGCAAAATATCCTAGTTTGCAAATGTTTTCTATATAATTATGGCTCTGCCATATTTGCCACATAATACATCATCCACTGCATAATCTTAGTTTTAACTAATCATTTTTATAGCTCAAACGGATAAAATGTTACTAAAAAAACGTGACTTTAGTTGCTGCAAAGTGCACAGCCCTTGGCAAAGGTTGACTGATCACCTTTCTCACTGCAGCATCTGTTATACTGATACAGCAGAATCTTTGCAGAGACTTAATATGTGTAAAAATGTCTAAATAATGTCTAAGAAAATATATTGCAATACGCTGCAGCCTTTTTTTTGTTGCATAATGTAGTCAACACTGCTGCATCATTTTGTCCCCCATTGCTGCATAATTCCAGTGGCACCAGAGCAGGTAGCAAATGTTAAGCGCTTGTGCATGAAGCAGAGAGACACTGAAGTTTGCAATCTTAGTTTGGAGTGCATGCAAATCCTGCATTGCCAATCCTTGGTGAGTTGTAGCTACTACTGCTGAAACAAGGCCAATGGAGGTACCAATGGGTGAAGCGGACTGGCCTCAAGAGCAGGGCCGGCTTTAGTGCTGGTGGCGCCCTGTACAACAATGTTTGTTGGTGCCCCCAATGATCACCTACACCTCGGACTCGCTAAATACCACCCTTTAACAGCCCTCCTCAAGTCTCCATAACCACACTCTTTCTCAGATGCATTTAATTTGATTTACAGCGCCACTCATACCAGTGTACGGTGTCAGAGCACTTTACATCACACACAATATACAGACAATCATTTGTGTGTAAATCACTGTATGGGAAATGTTACATAAGACAAAGGACTACAAGGTGTAGAAGCCACATGACAACCATACTAGTTGGCAGTATAGTTTAATAGCTCACTGTTCTATGTTAGGATTTTAACTTATAGACTGCAAGTAACAAAAGGATCTCTCTGACATGGTACATGTTCTTTGCAGCAGCCACATTAACGCTCTGTGCCACCTTTCCAGGAGTCAACCCTTCCACTAGACAAAACTCCGATCTCTCTCTAGGAAGAACATTAATCACCGAAGTTATCATGGCATTTTTATTGTTGCTGAAATTTGCTGGAGGCCAGGAAGGAAGTGGCAAGTTTTTTAAAACCATAATATACTTGCAAACACTACGCACCCACCCGAAATAGGTACCCAGTGCTGTCACACCGTTCGCACCGCCCTAACCTGCTCAAGGTTCATGTGACCTCAGTGACAGTCACAGTGACTGGATCACTGTTGCTCAAAAGTGTGCTGCTTCTTAGGCCTGCCCGCAAGACTGGAGATGAACTTCAGTATAGATTGTGGTGGAAAGGTGTTCAAGGTTAACCCACAATTGGCACTACTAGGCTACACCTGCTTGTGCTAAGACATCAGGCCTTCTAAGTTCTTTCGGGCCTTCAAAGGTAAAGCATGGGAATATGCTCCCTCAGTAGAGTGTTCTGGTGGACTGGTCATGAAGGCTGAACCCGGTTCCTCAGTTCCAAATTAGATAGCTTTGGCCATAGTGCCACATCCTCTCCCTTACTGAACACCATACTGCTCCACTGAGAGAAACTTGCACTGACTTCAGCCACAACCAAATTGTGCCCGCTATAAACACTTGGATGTGGCTCAATTCAAATTATGCACTTGATAAGAGTAATATCCTGCCCAAAGAAAAAGTAAAAGCAAACACTCATACGGAGTGCAAGATTAAGTAAAGCATGTGAAATGTAAGCAGAAACAACATGGTTACCTTAACGATCTCTCACTCGCTATTCAGAAATCAGCGAGGGGTTTTACCTGAAAAGTTAAGGACATGACTACAGGGCCCTGAAGGGAACCGTTTCAATGTCCATTGCTTATATCCTTACAAAACGTAAGCAGTATGGTTTTAAAAAGACCACGTCCATAAACACGGAGCCATGGTACACATTTCGTTTGCCAATCCACCCATCAGCCTGGTATTTCAATACATCCAAAATTAGTACACTTCCCCACCTGGGGACAAAAATGCTGTTCAAAGAAAGACGAGAAAACAAAAGTAGTTCTTCACTGCAAAGTCTGTAGAGTGAGGCTGATGTGTTTGGATCAGAGTAAAACCAATCTGACCACTTTGCAACCACTCTGTCTTGATTTATTTAGTTATGTATTTATTTTTCATATTTAAAACCTATTTCGCTCCATCCGGAGGCTGCATTTTGGAATAGAAAAATATCTTAAAAGGGGCTTTTCCCGCAAGAGAGTTTTTCTTTTTTGGATCCATTTCACAAGGAAGCAACTAAATGAAAGCAGGAAAGAGGTTGTGAACCATTTTTTCAAGTCACAGGTTTCAGTACGCAACAGGCGCGTGTCTGCCTTGGAGTGTGAGCGCACAGTGGGAGCGTGTAAGGCAGAGGAGACACCATGCGCGTGCACATCGCCTGTCCGTGCGCGCACATGGTTTGTCTCCCTTCTCTCACCAAAGCCACAACAATAGAGACCCGCTAAGCGAAGCAGCGCATTCGCTGCGGTCGCTAGACGAAACCTAAAAAGTGACACCATACAGAGACAGTCAAGTTAGTCCATGGCTGCCAAATGTGGTTTTCCTTAGAATAGTTATGGTGAGGTTATGAACAGTGCAAGACAAGTATGGGAGTCAAGATTTCTTTGTTACCTAAATGGGCCAATTTCAAGTGTTTTATGTTGTGGACAGAGTGGTCTTTTTCAGTAAATATGGATCTACTTGCGTAACCTTCCTTTTCTCTTACAGCCATGATATTTCAGAACTGTATGATACTGCAACAGTAATCCAAAGGAAAACTCGAACACTGCGATCATTGTGGTCCTCAGCTGTGCAATTGAGAATTGATGGGTGAGTTTAAGTGCTGAATATTATTTTGAAAAGTCATAGATACGCCCAATTTGACATGAATTGAAAAACTGATTTAAATGTTAACTATATTTTAAAAGGAGTGTTTTGATTGTCGATGGAACATTATTTTGATGTACTTGCATTATTAGCTTAAATGCTGCAGTATTTATGGTCTTTAAACTGCTAAAAACATTTTTTTAGGTCAAGCCTAGGCATCACATACCTTTATATTTGTGTATATACTAGTCAACTTCACGTTGTGCCCTCTCTGTTTTTCACACTTGTCCCCAGCGCCGTTCACCTTTGAGTGTCACTTGCATGCACAAAGTTTTTGGGTTGCTGGAGGGGCGGAGCTAGCCGGAGTCGATGGCGGACGCGTGAGCCTTCGGCTCCTCGCATAGCCCCAGAATAATCCTGCTAAACTATCCTTAACTGTGCCGAACAAGCCATAGCGGACTCTTGAACATCTGCTGGCACCCCCAGCTGCCTTTGAGGAACTTTTGGGCCGATTACGAGCGAGCCTTCCCGAACATTCGGGGGTGGTGTTCCCAGCGGCACAACAGTGGAGAACTAGGCCGACAGCAGCGCACTATCCTGGAGTGGAGGCCGGGCGACGTCATCGGACGTGCGGCCTCAGCACTGGCAGTGGTCGGGCTGAGTGGGGACTGTCTCACAGTTGGGTTTTGTCACTGATCAAGTCGTCCTCTGCTTACTAGTCGGCGACGTCCCCATGAGAGAAGGGCCTGGAGGCTCGGCGGAATAGAGAAGCGAACAACACCGGAGCCCTGCGTCACGAGGTGGGGTGGCCATTGGCTCGGTGCCATAGCCTGACCGTTTCCCCGCAGCGACGTACTACTCTACCGACCGCTCCTATCTATTGAGGGGCGAGGTTGACCGCGGTTGGAATTGTGGATCTGGCTACCTCCTGGGCCGGGAGGTTCCGAGACTTGCGGAAGCGAACGGAAGGGTTCCGTCCGCCATTGCAAACGCCATCTTGGGCGCATCGGTCACTCGAAAACTGGTGGCAGTACATCGACTGCCTGCGAAGATCCTGACACTGCATGATCGGTCTGCTCCCTTGTTCTGCATTATCACACGTTGGAGACTGCGATGGGGAAGAACGTCACAACCCAGGGGAAGATCTCCTTTGAACGGCGTCGGGCGAAAGGGTCGGAGGTGGCGGCGCCGGACGCATCGCCGAAGGGAGCTACGGCTTCGGCCCCGGCAACCACGGAGCTCCGGGACATGTTGGCTGCAATGGAGAAGGGCATTCAGGATAGCATTGCCTCGGTGGGCACCAAGATAGACGCTCTGTCCTACCGCATGGATCGAATGGCGGAGCGCGTGGACAAGCATGCGGAGCGCCTAGACATGGCGGAGCGCCGACTCACTGAAGCTGAGGAAGCCCAAATGGAGTGGGACAAAGAAAGAAAGCAGTTTGATAGACTCCTAAATGTTATCAGGGACAAGACGGAGGACTTGGAGGCGCGATCACGCAGATCCAACCTCCGTATCACAGGAGTAGCGGAAACCACACAAACGGGGAAGATGGAGTTATACGTGGAGAAACTGCTGAAACTGCTACTGGGTGAGGAGGTTTTTTCCCCCATGTTCATTGTGGAACGCGCGCATTGCACGTTGGGCCCGCAACCTCAGCCTGGCGCACCACCTCGCCCCATTATCGCGAAACTGCTTAACTATCGCGACAGGGACACTGCTTTGCGAGTGGCGAGGGAGAAAGGCAAACTTCAACATGAGGGTATGGATATCTCCCTCTATCTGGATTTTACAGCCAGGGTGCAGGAAGAAAGGCGACAGTTTGCGCCATATAAGAAACAACTCCGTACTCTGGGCCTGGACTATGCGATGATGTATCCCGCCAAGCTCCGAATCCATACCGGTGGGAGGTCGTATTATTTCACAGACCCTAAGGAACTTCATAAGTCCCTTAAGACTTGGACGCGGGAGCGGAAGGAGGCCCGGCGTGGCCAAGATGACGAAGCCGGCTCGACATCGAACCTGGAAGATCAGGACTAGGGGCGGCTATAGTGAGGCTTGACACTCTTCACCGAAGGTAGTCCATGGGCCCTGGCAACACGAGGACTCCAAGTTTGCAGAGGCGCGGGGGCCTACGTTCGCCTCGCCGGGGCTTGTTGGTTGGGGGTGGAGACACTGATTGAACTCTGGCCTCGTGCACTGCTGGTAAGGTGTTGGACGTAACGGGGGAGAGTACCCTGGACAAACGAGGCAAGCTTGGGGGGTCCAGTCTGGGTGGGAGAGGGCTATAACTCTTGATATACGAAGGGCACTGAAATACAAGTGGGGCTGGAAGGGGGCGCTGTTCAGACATTCTTTCGGGACAGTTTGTGGTGTACTATATTGGCGCGCTCTGCCCTGGTGCCTTTGGTTGTCTTACTTTCCGAGGGGTTAGTGTTGGACTATTTAACACTACACTTGTTGAGGATACATGGGGGGGGGGGGTTCTTGGGGCCTGTCTGACCAGGTTGGGGGAGGTCGGCTGTGGGTGGGTTGATGCTCTAGGGGCGGGAACTAGGATTTGGACTGTTGGGGAGTGTGGTTGCTTGGGGTTGTTTGTGGGGTTTGATCGTGCGGAGTGTGAAATGCAGTGTGGTGCTGTACCTGTTCGGAAGCGCCGGCTGGCGGCTTTGAGATTATGTGAACTGCTGTGTCCTGATTTGCTTATCCTCGATGATTATGCACTGGTGAACCCTGGTAATGGCTAATGTTGCGCCGAATTTGCATGCACGTGCCCCGAATAAGCTGAACCTGATGACATGGAATGTGCGGGGCCTGAACGACTTCCGTAAAGTAAGGAAGGTCCTTAGCTATCTCAGTAGACATCATGTAGACACCGCCCTGCTGCAGAAAACGCACTTGCCACTCTCCAGCAGAATGCTAAAATCCAGGGGTCTGGCTGGGAACATAGTTGCTGCGGGATTCACAACACATGCCCGTGGGGTGTTAATTTGGGCCAATCCCTCGTCACAGCTGCGGCTCATTCCTGTGCACTCTGACCCGGAAGGCAGGTATGTCCTGGCGAGATGTGTAGGTAAGGGTCTGGACCTGTTGGTAGTGAATGTTTATGGCCCTAATTATGACCACCCTGAATTCTACGCGACTC
Source organism: Lissotriton vulgaris (assembly GCF_964263255.1). NCBI lineage: Eukaryota > Metazoa > Chordata > Amphibia > Caudata > Salamandridae > Lissotriton > Lissotriton vulgaris. The sequence goes on from NC_141685.1 coordinate 1,774,437,415, forward strand.
TGTCCGCTCTTGCCAGAACATATGCACAGCCATGGATGTTGTGGGGCGGGGACTTTAACTTTGTGTTCGACCCAACTCTGGACCGTTCTGCGGGCACTATTCGGCGCCCTGTGGCCTCGGCCTCATATATGGCAGCTGAAATGATCAAATCTGACTTGGTGGATGTTTGGAGGGAGAGACATCCAACGAAGGGTGGTTTTACACATTACTCGGCATTCCACGATGTCCATACTAGGATAGACTACTGGTTGGCGCCCCCCCTGGTACTTGGCAACATTAGCGCATGCGAGGTCCTTCCACGCACACTCTCGGACCACTCCCCTATTCTTCTCCACCTCGTGACAGCCAGGAAGGGGATCCCGGCCTTCACATGGAGGTTCCCGCCTTGTGCATTGCTGGATGAGGCATTCAGGGGGGAGCTCGCTGAAGACATAGAACAATACTTTGCGATAAACATAGGCACAGTGGACGACTTCTTTACGGTCTGGGAGGCCTTTAAGGTCTACATCAGGGGGGTGGTGATGTCAAAGCACTCGAGTGTGTTACGCGCCATTCGGCGGGATCTCACTACCCTTGAGAATAGGATAGCGGAGCTTGAGGCTAGGCGACTGCAGTTAGGCGGCGATACGGAGGGACCGGCGATTACCCAACTTCTGTCCGAGTTTCAGGCACTGGCGGACAGGGAGGTCCCCTATATGGGCAAATATGCCACAGCTAGACAGTACGGGGAGGGGGAAAGACCTGGCGCCCTGCTAGCACGCATGGTCCGCAGCACTAGACTCCCACTGGTCGTTGAGGAGCTGAGGACTCCGGAGGGAGACACAGTAACGGACGAGGAGCAGATACTAGAGACCTTCAGGAGATACTACGCAGATTTATACCAGTCCAAGACGCAGGGAGTGGAGAGCGAGATGGAAGACTATTTAGATCATATTGCTATGCCGTTCCTCAAGAACTCGGATAGAGAATTCTTGATGGCCCCCTTCCACCAGGATGAAATACTAGAGGCGCTAGCGAGTATGCGATCGGGAAGCGCGCCGGGCTCGGATGGCCTCACGGTTAGTTTTTATAAGGCCTTTAAGGACTTGCTGCTGCCACACTTGGTCGCCCTATTTGATGCCATCTGTGAGAACGGCGAAATGCCGACTACTCTGCGTGAGGCGCTGCTCATTACTATACCCAAACCGGGAAAACCGCCTGATCTTTGCGGCTCGTACAGACCACTCAGCCTGCTCAATGTCGATGCCAAGATTTATGCTAAGGTCATTGCCACTCGACTGGCCTTACTGGTCCCTGAGCTGGTCGCTCCGGAGCAATCCGGATTTGTCCCGTGCAGGAATCTAACTTACAACATACGCACAGTGCTAGGCACAATGCAGCATGTCAGGCAGGAGAACAGCGCGCTGGCAATCTTCCTTGACATGGAAAAGGCGTTCGACTCGGTTGAGTGGCCCTTCATGTTACGTGTGCTGCGGAAACTGGGTCTAGGTGAGCCGTTCCTGCAGCAGATTGGGGCGCTGTACCATCGACCCTCTGCCAGGCTGCGTCTGGGAGATAGGGTGACGGAGCCGATATACATTGGGAGGGGCACGCGACAGGGCTGCCCCCTGTCGCCGTTGCTTTATGCACTGGTGGCGGAGCCCCTGGCGTGTGCCATACGAGAGTACCACAGCCTGGAGGGTGTTAGCTTCCCCACCTATAAAATAGGGATATCGACTTATGCAGATGATACGTTACTGTACGTTAGAGACCCGGAAGTCAACTTGGCCGCGGTGCTACGCGAGGTGGTCCGCTTCGGCTCACTGTCGGGCCTGAAAGTGAACTGGGATAAGTCGATCGCGTTCCCGCTCACCCCGGTGACACGACCGTTCGCTATGGAGTACCCATTGCAGTGGTCCTCCGACTCGGTTCGCTACCTGGGCATTCGCCTTCATACGGATCCTGAGATCCTCATCCGGGACAATTACGGGGTGGCTTATAGCAAATTGGTTGATGACGTGGATAATTGGATCAGGCTCCCGCTCTCCCTTTCGGGCAGAATCGCTTTAATGAAAATGGTGGTACTTCCCCGTTTCCTGTTTCTCTTCCTGAATTTGCCTGTGGTATTATCGAAGGTCTTCTTTCAGCAACTTACCAAAGTAATGGTGCGGCTGGCTTGGGGTGGCAAGCAGCCTAGAGTCCGATGGATGACTCTGATACTCCCCTGCGAGTTGGGGGGACTGGGAGCACCGGACCTAGAACGCTATTATAGGGTCGCACAGGCATCGCATCTACACTTGTGGGTACATGGTGATGCTCGGACCCCGCACCTCATATTGGAGGGGTTGTTTGCGGACCCGCTTCCTCTGCCCGCCACTATTTGCCTGCCCACGGACCGCACGGTTGGCCAGATGGACTCGCTGAAAGCGACCAACCATGCCTGGAACTGCTTGGTGAGTTCTCGTAGCTGTACATTACTGTACTCCCCACTGCTACCTGTGGAGTGGGCCCTTTGGCTTGATCCTCTGGGGGAAAAGGGAGTGATTAAAGCCTTGCGGTCTCTTGGCGTAGTAAAAATGGAAGACCTGTTCACGGATGGCATACTTAAAACCTGGGACCAGTTGACTGCCACCGAGGCAGGCCACACCCTGCTACAGAAATTCCAATATCACAGGCTCCGCTCGGCGTTCCGTGAAATACTGGGCTCAGGCCTGGAGGAACCGGAGGAGATCCCGGAACTGACCTATGTACTTAAATCCACCTCGTTGGCGAAGCTCGTTTCGCAGCTTAACAAGCTGGGTGTGACGCAGCAGTGACTGCAGCCGTCTAAGGCCAGGGAGGCCTGGCAGGCTGACTTTCAATCCTCCATTGATGACGGGATGTGGCGATATTGCTGCTCCAGCACGCGTACGATTTCCTTGAACGGCAGGCATCGTCTGGTGCATTTCAAATATTTACAGCGGGTGTACTATACTCCTGAACGTCTTCACCGCTATGGCCTCCGTCCCACAGCTGAATGCGAGTGCTGCCGGACAATGGTGGCAGACTTTTTCCACTTGGCATGGTTATGTCCTGGGGTGCAAGCATTCTGGGGGGGAAGTATTTGCAGAACTTGATCAGATTCTGGGGGATCCCCTGCCCCGCACTCCTGCTCTCACGCTTATCGGTTACTCTAAGCCTCTAGCCCCAGGTCTGCGTCGCCTGGTGGACATGGCGCTGCTGTTGGCACGAAGGGTGGTTGCGGCTTGCTGGATGCGAGGGCCCCTTCCCACAAAAACTAGATGGATGAGGGATCTACAGTACTGCTGCACCCAGACAGAACTGTACAGCGACCTGCTCCCGCCCAGAAGTAGGCCCAAGAATTTCTGGGATCTTTACAAAGAGCACTTACAGAAAGGAGAGGAGGACAGCTCTGACACCACTGAGGCGGTGGAACTGCAAGATAAAATGGAGGAGTTCGGTTCTGACAATGTTCACTGTGATACAGGAGAGGAAAGGGGCGGGAATGTTCCGAGTTAAGTGGGGGCGGCTGTGAGAACCCAGGGTTGAGATAGTGGGGGGCTGCTGAGGAAGGACTGTTCACTACGGGGGGATGGGCACTGGACACAGGGTAGGCACACACGGGGGCATGTTAGTTGGGACAGGGTTGGCAGACACACAGACACACTCTAGAGGGTGGGGTGGGAGTTTGGCGGGAACTGTTTTTCTTGATCTCGCCTTGATGTTAGATCGATTAACCGCGATTGCAGAAGTTGATTGCCAGTTGACACACCGCACCTGCACGTAGCTTGCGATATGACCTCCTAAAAGACACAGTTATACTATTAATGCATTACCTCGCCGCCGGGCCTCCGGGATGCCGGCAAAAAGGCTGTGTACGAACTAATAATTTGCTGCCTACGTGATTTTGGTACTGTATGCGGAGGTACACTTTGCTTGTGTGCTACATTTGATGACGTCAATGGCTTTGCTATCAATAAAGATCTTTTTGTTAAAAAAAAAAAAAGGTTTTTGGGTTGCCTACGCAATCTCTGCTTTCAGTGCTGATACAACTGTCCACAATTGTCTTTACAATTATTGTTTTTTTTCCAAATAATACTGGTTGAGACATTGTTGTTCTACACTTCCGCACCCAGATCTCAACCTGGTCTATTGGTTTTACTCCTGTTTTTCTTTATTTTATCTAAACTGTGGGCATTCAACACGCCCATCTCTTTTTATTTGTTTTTTCATGTGCCTTTCTAAATTTCTTTGTTTATGGTTTACATTTGGCCCTCCTTTTGCTGTTTTAGTAATGCTCTGGAGACGGACCTTGTTACACAGATCACTATCTGGCATTGTAGGAAAGTACCCCTTTTTGCATGGTTGCCACCCACTTTTTGCCTGATTTCGATGCTCTTTTACAAAGTGTTCCCTGGGTTCCTGCCAATCAGGTGCACTGGGCCTATGTTCTTTCCCTAAAACTTTAATATTGCAAACCCAATTGGCAATTGTCTGGCCACTGGTATGTCCCTAGTAAAAGGTACCCTGGATACCAAGGGCACTGTGACCAGGTAAGGCCTCTAAGGTCTGCAGCACATATTGTGCCACCGTTAGAGGCCCTGTTCTCGCACTCAAACACACACACACACACACACACGTGTTTTTTTGTGCAGAGTAAACTGAAGAGTCGACATGGCACACATCCCTGTGTGCAATGCCTACAATCCACTGCCTATGGCATAGGTAAGCCACCCCTCTAGGTGGGTGTACTATACCACTTTAGACATTGTAAGTGCAGTAAAGCCGTAAGAGTATATGGTCTGGGAGTTTGTCATTGCTAACTCGAAAGCACCTCAATGGATTTACTGAAATCTGGGAAGTTTGATATCAAACTACTCAGCACATTAAACCCACACTGAATACAGTATGGGATTTAATGCCAAATGCACTCATGTCCTGAAACCAAGCACATCCTGTGCAGAGGTGCCAAGCTTCCTGCCCCATGATGGACAGGGTCCACAAAGGGGAAGCTTCAAATGCTTGCTCCCTTTGTGAGCTGACCCCGCCATTTGCTGCTTCCAGCAACTGGCCCCCACCGGTTCTGACCCCCCCACTTTGGGTGGGAGAATTGGCGGAAAACCAAGCTAGGAGGAGAGGTGTGCAAACCTTTGCTAACCCCGTGCCAAAGCACAACTCTGTCCCCACCATCTCGAAATTGGTTGGACCCAGCCAACCAGAGTGAGGCTTATGACCCCCTCCCATTGGAAGGTGACATAATAGTGGATGTACCCATCCGAAGGAAGGGACCCATTGGTCCCAACCTGTACCTACCTGAAATGCCCCTAAATATAATATTTAGGGGCAGCCCTGAACCATGCCTCCATAGACTAGAAGAAGGACCAAAGAGCCATGCTGAAAGAAGAGGACATCATCTGACTTGGGCCTAGCCCTACTGGCCTGTCCCGACCTCGACCTGCTCCAGTGAAACCCTGGCGTGTCCTGCAGCCCCCCGCCCCATAACCCTGCCTTCCCTACGAAGACTCTGTCTCCTGTGATCACTAGATTTGCTCAGTAACTGACTCTGGCCAAATCCGCCACTCTGCACCCGATGCCCACGGTCAGAGTGGCCCAACACCATGAGGAGGTCCCCCCAGCAATCCTGACCTTAGATCTGGCAATCCCTGACCTGTCAAGTGTCCCGCCGATGCCTGCAGCCCCTATCTGGAGGATCCCCCCCGACCGGAGCCGGCAAGGAAAACCTGACGCCAAAACACCCCTGCATCTGACTCTGCACGGCCTTGGGTGTCCCAACCAATGATGTCTCGGCATCCCAACTTACCTCTCCAACCGTTGCTCGCCTTCAGAAGATCTTCATGCCCGAGCCAACAGTTTTTGTTGTGACCCGAGAATCCCATTGATAGCAACAGCACACACAACGTCAGTCTAGCACCTGGCTGCCCCTGTGCCACTGTGGGTGCCCCCTTGAGTGCTAACTCTGATCTCCCTTTGCCCTGAGCTAAACCGTAGGTGCATTGCTCACACATGCAAGTGGCGTGCCTGTGAGCAGCCACCTACCGGAGGCCCCCCCCTCCCCCGCATTGGATAACATTGGGGCCTGAGCACTGAACCCGGGCACCCTAGTGCCACAGTGTGTGCTCTTTGAGTTCATCCTTGACTCTGGGGGAAACCCTGGTCCTAACCCCAGCCACCCAACTACCAAGACCGATTGCTCACCTTTAAACCTATAACCTGATTTTCTCCCATAGGACTGCATTGACTGTTTTTCTGTGGAAAAAGTTCTAAGCGTGGAGTTGAAAATTGTATGAAAACCTAAGAAGCTGTGTTTTGAGAAAAATGTACTTACTTGCCTTCTATCCAGGAAATGTCCTGGTGTGATATCTAGGCATAGCACACAGAGTAGAAAAAAATATCCTGAAACTGTAATTACAACTGTATTTACATATTTTTACAAACCTGTAAGCAAAGTAATTATTCATCCAGCTTGCTTTTTAACAATCTGTCTTGAAAAGTACAACCATATTTACCTGTACCGAGTCAATCTTGGTTTGATAAATAAAAATACAACAAATAAATATTTATGATACAAACAATTGGTCTGAGTTCAGTCTTTGATTGTTTGACATCCGTTCTTGTCAGAGTGTGTACAATAAATGCTTAACACTACCCTCTGATAAACTGCTTGCCCACACTACCACAAATAGAGAGTAAGGTATTATCTATTTTTACCTCTGTAAGCCTTTGGGAATCCACTGGACTCTGTGCACACTAGATCTTACTTTGGTATAGTTTATACAGAACTGTATGACCTGACACTGTTTTTTTAACAGTTCTGTAAGGATTTCAATGTCTATTGTAGCACCAACCTTGGCGTGCTACCTGGGCGGTTAGTATATATCATCTGTCACTTGTCACGAATCCCTGTTCACTTTTAATATTCTGTTCCCTTTTCATACATCCTACTGTGTAGTGTATAACTAAAAAGAAATCACCAGAGATGTGAAAACAATTTGAGAAAAGATGTGAAGTACCTCACGGAAGTTACACCAGGGGAGTCCACTGGTTGTTTCTCACCAGTGGACTCAGGTTCTCATCATTAGCACTACCACATCTAAAAATAATAAAGAAGAACAGAAAAAAGGAAGTGTTGTGATGGTGAAAGAAAGATGTGCACCACTAGTAAATATGCTGGTGCTACGGAGAATAGTGCAACTCCGTACTGACCCAAAATAAGGTGGACCTGTGACTTAGGACCACAGTTCGAGGCATATGGGCTGCAGATGGTACATTATGAATAGATCGCCATCTGGTGTTGGGCTCGGATGATTGCACTTGTTTTTCTCTTGGAGAGTCTTTTGTATCTTGGTGACTCCTCCTTTGGTTGTTAGTGCGCATGGGCATCGGCTCCATCCTTAGATTGTCTTTTTCCGCCATCGGGTTCGGATGAGGATTGAAGCGCTCCAGATCGACTTCGGAAAGAAGTGACTTTTCGGCGCGTATTCCCTTTCCAATTTGACGGTATTGTTATCGAACGCGACTTCATTTCCATTCCGACGCGTTTCGACTCCAACATCGAACAAAAACTTTGATCTACGTCGACGAACAGGAGGCCTTTCTCGACGTGATCAAGCCCGGAGTCCATGGAAAGGACTCCATTTAAGAAATGTCCAACGTGTGTTGCTAAGTTCCCACACAAGGACCTACACGAGGTGTGCAACCTTTGCCTATCGCCTGAACACGAATCCAGGGTCTGCGAAGCCTGCGCAGCATTCTCCTCCAAGTCGACGATTAGAAACCGTCGAGCTCGAAGACACGAGGTTTCCAGAATGCAGTCGGAGGCGATCCCGGAGCTGTTCGAAGACCAGCACCTCGATGAAGAAGAGGATCATGAAGATCAGTCGGGGTCGGAAAGGGACGAGTCGGATGTCGAGGAACTCGATGTGCAACAAACCGTGAGTGACGACGTCCCCTTACCAAAAAAACGACCCGTGTGGTAACGACCCCGCCTTTGAGCCCAGTCAAACCGCAGAAAAAAGTTTCCGACGCCCCGCCTTCGGGTCCGGCAACGAAACCGAAACTGAAACCGAAACTCTCGGCCTCCCACCATGTTGGATCCGAGAAGCGGTCGACATCGACTTCGACGCCGAAGCTTCATGCAAGGGAAAGCTCGGCATCAAAACATTCCATGTCGAAACCGAAACATGATTCGACGTCGAAGACTCACTCGACACCGAAAAAATCGGAATCGAGCAAACACTCGGTGCCGAAAACACCGAACATTGACGATCGAAAACAAAGGCATCTTTCGGAACCAAAGGCTTCGGTACCGACACAGGAGCAGCAAACAGATCCCAAACAAAAGATTTTGTTTATCGATCCACAGACTGGCAAAGTAGTGACAAAGAAGAGGAAGAATGAACAGCTAAAAGACAAAACTCTTCCTTCTAAAAAGAGAACACTGGGGACAAATACAACTCCTCCTACTTCTCCTCGACCTAAAGTCACACCCTCTTCTCCTATTCCTCACACTATGCCAAATATTCCTCCACCTTCTACACCAAGACCATCTACACCTCAGTCAGATGTAGACAGTGATACAGGGGAGGGAGAACCTCAAGGGGATGATGACACTATCCCAGATGAGGATGATCCATGGGAAAATTTTGACGCAGGGTCAGATGATGACAACCCAGAGTTGTATCCCCCAAAGCCTTCACCACCTGATAACACAGGGTTTGTACAGCTCATTAATAGGGCAGCAAAATATCATAAGGTAGATCTACATACAGAACCTCAGGTAGAGGATTTCCTATTAGAGACACTACCTACTGCACAAAGAACATCAGGTACTCTACCTATGCTGAAGGGTTTTCTCAGTCACACAGCAGACATATTCAAAGACCCAGTGAGGGCTAGGGTGTTAAACCCAAGAATTGATAAAAAATATAAGGCGGCTCCAAAGGATCCAATATTTATCAAAGGGCAGGTACCTCTGGACTCGCTTGTAGTTTCAAACGCTCGCAAGAGAGCGAACTCATTATCTACAGGAGAGGCCCCTTCACCTGATAGAGTCAAAATTAAAAGATGCATCAGGCAAAAGAGTGGCATCACAAGCGGCAAATAGCTGGCGTATAGCCAATACACAAGCGCTACTTGCACGACAGGGCACATTATGATGAATTAGAAAAACTCATCACACATCTCCCCATAGAACATCAGAAGAGAGCAGATCAGCTAATACAGGAAGGTAAGATAATAACTAACACTTCCATTAAGTGCGCTCTAGACGCGGCAGACACTGCAGCAAGATCCATCAACACCAGTGTCATGTTAAGGAGACATGCATGGCTTAGAGTCTCAGGGTTCAAACAAGAAGTACAAACATCTTTATTGAACCAACCCTTTGATCAAAAGACACTTTTCGGCTCAAGCACAGATGAGACCTTAGAAAAGATGAAAAAGGACACAGAAACGGCTAAGTCAATGGGAGCATTACAACAGCCAACACAAAGGGGTTCCTTTCGTAGATCCACCTATAGAGGGGGCTCAAAAAGTAGAGGAACAAGTCAGCAATCCACCTCTTTTACGCCAACGTCACCCAGAGGTAATTCAAGAGGTAGTTACAGAGGTAACAACAACAAGGGTAGGGGTCGCGGAAATAATAACAACCGCAACTCCCCAACCCCAAAACAGTGACTTAATACAACTTCCCCCAGACCACATAACACCGGTCGGGGGACGTCTAGCACAGTTCCTACCTGTCTGGGAAAACATCACATCAGACAAGTGGGTGAGACAAATTATCCAACATGGTTATTGCCTAGAACTCACTGCTACCCCACCAAACATCCCCCCCAAACAGCGTCCAATGAGTCAAGACCATCTGACATTGTTAAAGGAAGAAGTACTATCACTACTACAAAAGCATGCCATAGAGAAGGTTCCAAAACATCAACAAGGGACAGGAGTATACTCTCTACACTTCCTAATCCCCAAAAAAGACGGGTCCCTAAGACCAATCTTGGACCTCAGACCTCTCAATGCATACATAAATTCGGAACATTTCCACATGGTCAAGCTCCAACAAGTACTTCCTTTACTGAAGAAAGGGGACTTTCTTTCTACACTGGATCTAAAAGACGCTTACTTTCACATCCCAATTCACAAAGCCCACAGAAAATACCTAAGGTTTGTAGTGGAAGGACAACATTATCAATTCAAAGTCCTTCCGTTCGGTGTCACTACAGCACCAAGAGTGTTCACAAAATGCCTAGCTGTGGTGGCAGCACACCTAAGAAGACAACAAATACATGTCTTCCCTTATTTGTACGATTGGTTACTAAAGGCCAAGTCACAAGAAGAATGCCTTCACAACACACAGAAGACAATTTAATTGCTGCACACCTACAACCAAACTAAATTCAACAGTACCTGGGGGCTACTATAGACACAGAAAGAGCCAAAGCATACCCCAATCCAATCAGGATACAGACAATGGTCAAGTTAATACAAAGATTTCAACCACAACACTCACTACCAGCACGAGTGTTTATGCAGCCGTTAGGCATGATGTCCTCCTGCATACTACTAATACCACATGCCAGACTACAAATGCGTCCACTACAGGAGTGTCTAGCGACACAGTGGAATCAGGCTCAAGGTCAGATTACAGATCTGGTGTTGGTAGACGACCGTACGCATCGCTCTCTGAAGTGGTGGAACACAACAAACATTTCCAAAGGACGGTCGTTCCTAAAACCGATTGCACAAGCGATCACATGGACAAATACACAGTGCAGGGGAAATGGAGTGTGCAGCAAAAGAAACTGCACATCAACTACTTCGAACTACTAGCAGTATTTCTAGCACTAAAAGCTTTCCAGATGCAAATAACAAACAAGGCAGTCCTGATCAGAACAGACAACATGACTGCAATGTATTATATTCAAAAACAGGGGGGACACACTCTCTCCAACTATCCAGACTAGCACAGGACATTTGGAGATGGGCCATTCCTCAAAAGATCTATCTGTTAGCAGAACACCTACCAGGAGTTCAAAATCAGATAGCAGACATCCTAAGCAGAGAGTCAGAACAAGTACACGAATGGGAGCTGCACAACCAAATACTGCAGCCATTCTTCCAAAGATGGGGACAACCAGAGATAGATCTGTTTGCCAATCATCAGAACGCAAAATGCCAAAACTTCGCATCCAGGTACCCACACCAAAGGTCCCAGGGCAATGCACTATGGATAAATTGGTCCAACAAATTTGCTTACGCTTTTCCCCCTCTCCCACTAATTCAGTTAGTGGTTCGGAAACTGCAACAGCACTCAATGACAATGATACTAGTAGCACCCACGTGGGCAAGACAGCCGTGGTTCACCACGCTACTGCAACTCTCACAGGTGCCACATCAAAAGCTAAGATTATTACCCATGCACCTTACACAGAACCATGGAGAAATAATGCACCCAGATCCCAAAAAATTGAACCTAGTGATCTGGCTCCTGAGGTCATAGAGTTTGGATACTTAGATTTACCTCCAGAATGTATGGAAATCATTAAACAAGCAAGAAGTCCTACCACCAGAGCATGCTATGCAGAAAAATGGAAAAGGTTTGCTGTACACTGTAACAGTAACCACATCAACCCTCTGGACGCATCTACTAAACAGATTATTTGCTACTTACTACACTTGCAGCAATGCAACTTAGCATATACCTCAATCAGAGTGCATCTCGCAGCTATAGCAGCGTACCTACAAAACAGGCAACATCTTTCCCTGTTTAAAGTACCAGCAATTAAAGCTTTCATGGAAGGAATCAGAAGAGTCATTCCACCAAGACTGCCACCTTCCCCAGTCTGGAATCTCAACATATTACTTACCAGGGACCACCCTTCGAACCTATGCTTAGGGGTGAAATACAATTCCTCACATGGAAGGTGGCCTTCCTCATAGCTATCACTTCACTCAGAAGAGTAAGTGAGTTACAGGCGTTTACAATTCAAGAACCATTCATGCAGTTACATCAAAACAAGGTGGTTCTTAGAACAAACCCAAAATTCTTGCCTAAAGTAATTTCAGCATTCCACATCAATCAGTCAGTGGAACTACCGGTCTTCTTTCCAAAACCACAGACGGTAGCGGAAAGGGCCCTACACACATTAAATGTCAGAAGGGCAATATTGTATTATATAGAAAGAACACAAACTTTCAGAAAGACAAAACAGCTATTTGTAGCGTTTTCTCCTACACATAGGGGCAATCCCATCTCTAAAGCAGGCATTGCCAGATGGATTGTAAAATGTATACAAATATGCTACTTAAAGGCAAAGAGGACATTAACTGTTCCTCCTAGAGCTCACTCTACACGTAAACCAGGAGCATCTATGGCATTCTTGGGAAACATTCCACTAGATGACATATGCAAAGCAGCTACCTGGGTTACACCGTATACCTTCACAAAGCACTATTGTGTAGATGTGCACACAACACAACAAGCTAGAGTGGGACAAGCTGTACTAAAGACTTTATTTCAGACTGTTGCAACAGACACGGGCGACCACCGCTAGGGAGAGAACTGCTGTATAGTCTATTCATAATGTACCATCTGCAGCCCATATGCCTCGAACGGAATATGCTACTTACCAGTATGCATCTGTTCTTGGCATAGAGGGCTGCAGAGTGGTACATGCCCTCCCAGCCTCCCCGGAAACCTGTGTCTGTTCCAACAATATCTTATTTAGATACACTTACATGGGTATTTCTATCTGTATTCTATCATACTACTCCATCTAACCCTACTATGGCAAAACAATCTAAGGATGGAGCCGATGCCCATGCGCACTAACAACCAAAGGAGGAGTCACCAAAAGACTCTCCAAGAGAAAAACAAGTGCAATCATCCGAGCCCAACACCAGATGGCGATCTATTCATAATGTACCACTCTGCAGCCCTCTATGCCAAGAACAGATGCATACTGGTAAGTAGCATATTCCTTATATGGAATTAAAAACGAGCTATACCACCACTGACTTTACCTCTTTATTCCTAGCCGTGGTGTTACTCACTTTAAAAGACACTATGTTGCCTTCTAACTCCGTAGAGGGCCAACATGTTTCATTGCATTTATAATTATGGCAATTTCGTCAGGGCGAGGGTCAGTATTCACCACACTGCTTGAATTTCATATAAATGTAACCTGGGGAACAGAGTTAAAAACAGACAACACACAATGAGTACAACCTTCTAAAATAACCAAACCATGGTCATTAGTCCTTCAACACTGATACAGTCCTGAACATTGATTTACCGTTTAAATGCCAGAAAGTGGCATACCGATGTGTTAACATTGTGATCAGGTATAATGCCTTACTACTGCCTTTCATCTGTGATGCATACTCCAGTTGTGTTTTAAAATGAATGTTGCAGTGAGCTAGATAACTTACACTGCTTGCAGGGAAAATATCTTATTTAGAAAGACCTTGTACTGTATTTCGCATTAAAGAATGTCCAAACTGCACGAAATGTATACGCCAACTCGCGCAGTGCATTTGAGTGGTTATGGATTCAAAATCCGTGTTACGCTGGTGCTCTAATCTACATAGTGAATTGCTCCACCCTCAAAGAAGGTACACGCCGCTAAGCAATTTGCTCGTTCTCGTTTGTTTCGTAAAGAATGGCGTGGAGGCCCGGGCCTCCATAAAAAATATAGAATCTGTCAGCGGCCCACCCCCTCTCCTTACCGGGTGTCTGAGTGAGTCTCCTTTGAAATCGTCCGCTCGGACTGCCAGGCGAGTCTCCTCCTTTTAGAGGGACTCGTCTCTATTGCGGGTACAGAATCTTGCGGTAATTGCTCCCGCGATCTCGACTTGTTGCTGGTCTCTGGATTAAAGTAAATTACGGGCACCATCTTAACACCCCCTAAGCACTCTTGAGTTTCTATTGTACTCAATTTATAGATTTCACGCTCGGCGTGGAGGGGCCAAATGCACTATTAATAAAAGATTTATTTAAAAAAGATTTTTCTCAATCAAGGGATTGAAAAAGAACTTTGAAAGATATAGCCACGAGTGGGCTTTCCCGTATACAGAGGATAAATATTATTCATCTGCAATAGAACAGACACCCGGGGCAAAGTCACAGAGGTGGCTGGCGCCAAGGTAGGAGAGCACCTAATAACTATACATTCGAAAACACAAGTAGCGAAGAGGACGATCCTAGTGACCAACCCTCCATCTCTAACCAAAATAGGGTTAGGTTTAACCCACAAGAGAGATCTAACGAAGACCTTGGGGCACTATTTAGCTCTTTTTTAGGGCAGCAAACAGTGGACCAGAGAGGGAGAGGTTGCAGAGGACGAGGCCGAGAACACAACACTGCAAACTCCACAAGGCAGGCTTTCTTCCCCAGAATTACTCGTAGCAGAGGCAGAACTCCGCTATGACCATGAACAACATAGTGGTCAATTCGTCAGATTACCAATTAACAGAAGATGAGCTTGGGGTTTTAAACAAGGGACTGAGTTTTGTCCCCAAGCATGACAGTTTTCAGTGCCGTAATGAGTTCAGTGGACTGATGTGCAAAATAAAACTCAAACATTTTTTTGAGGGGAAGGAACAAGACCTTCCCTCAGTCTTCACTACCAACCTCCATCGACCTTCCAATTTGTCCTACCAGCAACATGGTTGGCCCTGAAGTCCAGGTATTTGAACAAAAAGTCCTGGAGGATATCATGAGCCGTGAACAAGCAGGCGTAGGACACATACAGTCCAACATGAAGAAGAAAGACTGGGACACCTTCAAAAGCATCCAAGACATCGTTTTGATAACCATCAAGCCCGCTGATAAGGGTGGAGTGATGGTGGTTATGTACACGGTAGACTGTGAGGCAGAAATATCTAGACTTCTGGGTGTCCGCCAGAATTACCATCCCTTGGCACGTGACCCCACAGGGGAACTACAAGATCTTATAAACAAAATGGTGGGCGAAGCCAAGGAAAAGAAATGGCTAACCACCAAGGAAGCAGAATTTCTGGTCAACACAAAACAGAGGGTACCAGCGTTCTATGTGGTGCCCAAAATTCACAAATCCCAAATACCCCCACCAGGGTGTCTGATAGTCTCAGGATCCAATCACTTTTGCAGCCATTATCCCAGTTTTCGGATTTTTTTCTGAGGGAATGTGTGATTACACAACCTTCATACATTCAGGATACTACTGATGTCCTTACGATTCTGGACACCATTGACTTTGACCCGGAAAAACAATTTCTGGTCACGATTGATGTGGTATCATCGTACACAAGCATTCCCCAGGAAGCCACGCTGGTGGCAGCAGCGCGGGCCCTGGGGAATTGCGATTGGTTCTATGATGTCCCACAATCGTTTGTCCAACAATGCTTGGAAATAGCATTGACAAGAATTTTTTTGCATACAAGGACCAACTGTGCCTACAGGTCACGGGTACATCGATGGGGGCCACTTTTGCCCCCAGCTTGGCCTGGATCTACATGGCATAAATCAACAATACCCGCCCACAAGGCAAAGAGTATATGTATACCGTGTGTAGAACACTAATCGTTGTCTTATCATACGGGGAGTATATATCACAACATTTTTTTTAATGTTTTAGCAAAAATAATCTGTTTTTTACTCATGATTAATTGCTAATCATCAAATGCCTTAACAAATTTCTAAAAATTGTTTCCTTTCCACTGGCAGTCTCATGAAAGGGGACAACACTTGATAACCAATTAATTACAGTCAATCGATCTACAGTTCAGGTCGCGCAGCACATCGATGATGTGCTGCGCGACCTGAACTGTAGATCTATTGAGACTACGATCCTAAAGAAAGGCTCACAGACGGAGTTTGGATTTTTGACATATAGGCTCCCTCATAGGCTGGTACGAGCGAGAATAGCCACATGAGGTCTAATTTGAGGAGGATGTGTCCATCTTGAGGTGCTGTTCCAATCGGTAAAGCCCTGAAGAATTTGCCGCAAAATTTAGGCATTGAAACATGTTGGCATGTAATTTGGGTTTGTATAAATAGCTACCTATACACATTTTTAATTTGACAGTTCAACCCTACTAAACAATAAAGTATCAACTGAAAGGTGTGCCTGTCAATTTTAACTATATCTGTTTCACCACCAGAGAGTGTACTTCGTCATCATTCTCTGTGCACCTACACTATTTATGTTTTGTTTGTTTGTTGGACACTCTTTTCTGTTATCGACAAAGTGACCACCGATGATAACAGTGGGTTGACTTGGTGAGGACCTGCCAGCTCTCCCCTGGGTGGTTCGCCCGTGAGGGGTTACTTTGTTTTCCTCACATTTTTTATATACTAAATGTTTTCACGCTCACACTAAATCTGTGGTGTTAATCGTCTATTGAGACGTATTTCCGCTTGACTGTAATTAATTGGTTATCAAGTGTTGTCCCCTCTCATGAGACTGCCTGTGGAAAGGAAACCGTTTTTAGAAATTTGTTAAGGCATTTGATGATTAGCAATTAAGCGTGAGTAAAGAACAGGTTATTTTTGCTAAAACATTTAATAAAAATTTGTGATATATACACCCCGTATGATAAGATAACGATTAGTGTTCTACTCACGGTATACATATACTCTTTGCCTTGTGGGCGGGTATTGTTGATTTATGCGATTTATTGAGTGGAGGGCTACCCGTTTCCCATAAAAATACCCTCTGGGCTCCTTATTGATAGATGCTGGATCTACATGGGACAATTTGAGACCAACTATATCCATCTCACTGTGAATCCCTTCCAGGCCAATATTGGTCTCTGGAAGAGATTCATAGATGACATTCTATGTATTTGGAATGGTGAAGATCATCTCAAAGATTTCTTGAACTGGATCAATAAATTGGACCCCTGTCTGAAATTTACATGGACCTACAGTAAGAACTCAGCGGTCTATCTAGATCTAGATATCCATGCAATAAACAACAAACTTCTGACTAACGTATATCAGAAGCCAACCAGTAGGAGTTCTCTTCTGCATCACAGATCGTATCATCCCCGCGCACTACGCGACAATCTGCCGGTGAGACAGTTCCTGCGATACCGCAGAAACTGTTCCAATGTGTAGAAATTAGCAAAACAGTCAGAAGGTTTGGCCTTTAAACTGGAGCAAAGGGCGTATCCCCCTAAAGTAATCAGTCAGACCAAGAAGAGGGCATTCAACACCCCAAGAGCTGCTCTCCTTGAGAGGAACAAGCGGGAGAAAGGTGAATGCATACCTGTGGTCACCACCTTTGATCCCCCGTCAACCAAAATTCGGGAAATAGAAAACATTGGCGCATACTAAATGCAGCTAGTATGAAGATGCCGCCCCCAAGATTTGCATTCAAACTTTTTTCAAACTTACAGGACAAATTGGTCCATACCCGCCCTATAGTCAACACTAGGGAAACTGGACATTTCCCCTGCAGGGGTTGTTCAGTTGTTATCTAATAGGCTTACCTGCCCGTGTGGACTCCAATATACTGGACACCACACAGAAGGTGAAAGTCAGAATACAGGAACAGCTCATGGTTGGTGTTAAAAATATAATAAATGGTTTTACATCATATTAAAATAGCACAAATAATTAAAACATTCTGTACATTATCCATGTTCAATACCAATATTATTTTAACTATGG
This sequence comes from Lissotriton vulgaris, assembly GCF_964263255.1. Lineage (NCBI taxonomy): Eukaryota > Metazoa > Chordata > Amphibia > Caudata > Salamandridae > Lissotriton > Lissotriton vulgaris. Next base: position 1,774,455,074 of record NC_141685.1, read on the forward strand.
CTGTTCCTTTTACATTCCAGTTGGTTCGTGTGATAATTAGTCTTTTTGCCACTCAGTCCAGTGTTTTATTCTTTTTGCAGTTATATCAAGGAATTTAATTAGCCGGTAGTTTAGCTGAACCAGGTTGGGGTTGAAGCACATCATTAACGCTTGTCTGCGTGATCTGGCTCCGTACTGTTTGAATGCTGGCTTTAACAGAGTAACCCTTCTTCTTCTAATATCTTTTAACATGTTGCAGATGCATACAACATGGATTGCATCCTCAATACCGCTTCCGCGTAAACAACACTGCTGGGCTCCTTCCTTTCTCTCCCAAGGCGGCAGGAATTGGTTAAAGGGACCTACCCCCAGTCGGAGTCTTAGGAATTTTTCCTTGATGTTAATTTTTAATCCCATGTTCAGGTAGAGCTGGGATTTTAGTTTGTTGTATGTATGTAGAACCATTCAGCCGTGTGATCGTTTGGCTAACGTTTTCCTGTCCTCAATTGCGGATAGTAAGTAAGTTACTTTTGTCACAGTTTTTTTGAATGTTAGATGGTTTACCTGGGCGTCCCACAGCTCTCTTAAACCTAGGTGTTTAATAGATTCCTCAAGGTAAACTCTTGCTGGTGATTTTCCTGGATATGAGAGCTCCATCCAAATTTGCTAGTTCAGGGTTCCCTTTTCATCACCTTTGATTTTATGCCAACATTTCACGTATGCTCCCATGCGTTGAAAGGACTGTTTTTGTAGCCCAAATTCCAATCGTATTTAGGCAGGGGAGGCAATTCTGGGGAGTTGGAAGATTGCCCGATATGATTTAGATATTATATTATCAAGAGTTAATGAATCTTTTCCCTTGAGCACTTCACTCCCGTAAGTAATCGTTGGCTGGAGTTTTGCTTTTAGGACCCGTATTAGAGGGTCGAGTGTCAGGTCCGGTAAAAGCTTCTTTAAGGGCTTTATGGCTAGGTAGGTCGTTGCACCCTTTCTCCGGAGGGAATCTAACTGTGGTTTGAATGAATTGTTTTGGTCCAATATTACCCCTAGATATTTATAGCTTTCTCCTTGTTCCAAGCGATGACCATCAAGGAACCAGCTCAGATGTTTCTTCTTGCGGTAATTAACTGCCATTATTTTTGTTTTGTTATAGTTTAGTTTTAGAACGTTTTCTTGTGAGTATGTATGGGTGACATTCAGTAGGTGCTGGAGACCAATTGGGGTCTTGCTCATCAGTACTAAATCGTCCGCGTAAAGCAGGTTTGACAAAGTAGTGTTCCCAAGTTTTGTTGCATGAGTTGCACAGCTATTCAGCTTTTCTGGCAAGTCCGCTACGAATAGATTGAATAGCGTAGGGGCTAGAACGCACCCTTGTGTAAGTCCGTTTGAGGTGGGAATTTTGTTTGATATTTGTCGACCATCACCAAGCTTTATCCTGACCCATGTTTTGGTGTGTAGGTTCCTTAATTGAAGTAGGAGGTTTGACTGAATCCCCCAGCCATCTAGTTTTTGCCAGAGTTTAGTTCGATCTACGTGATCGAATGCTGCAACAAAGTCTATGAAACAGAGGAAGAGCGGATATTTTCCCTGTTTGGCTGCATCCTTAAGGAGGGTCAGGGCCATTATTTTTGTTATTGGTCCTTGCCCTTTCCGAAATCCAGTTTGTGTTAAAGGTATTATTTGATTCTTTTCAGCCCAGGTGGTTATATCGTTTAGGAGGAGACCTGCAAAATATTTTGCCTCGATGACGATCAAAATTATTAAACAATAGTTTTTCGGCTCGGCCCTTGTTCCTGTTTGTAAATTGGGCTTATAATAGAACCTCTCCACGATTCAGGAATTGTACATTTTCTAACTGCATAATTGAAAACCGGTTCAACTGCGTTACTCCAGTATTCCTGGTCATTTTTAAACAGCATAGGTGGAATTCCGTTAGGACCCGGGGCTCCAGCCAGTCCGCCCCTTGCTATTTGTTTCATTATCTGTTTAGTTGGTTTGGTGGTGAGCCCCTCCTTTAATCTCCAATCAGCATTTAGTGCTTGTGTTTCTGTTGGTTCTCGTTGTTCTTGAATTAGTGCTGATCTATTGTTATCCTCTGTAGGAGATTGGCAGAGAGGTATTGGCGCCTTTGCGTCACTACTGCAGTTCACAGGCTCTAGACATTTGGGTTGGAGAACTGTTTCTTCTTTTTTATTGAAATGATTAAAGAGAAACGCTGTCCAAGTCTCTTCAGAGATGTAGGAGTTGATTCTGTGGTGGTTTGGCCGATGTACTTTATTTACTGTTTGCCAAAATTTTGCGCTGTTTTTCTGTTTGGCATCGTGTAGCAGTTTAGCCCAAAATTCGTTGTTAGCAGTAGTTTTCCTAGCCCATCTTCTTCTCTTTAGAATGGCCTTTGAGGCACGTAGCGACTGCTGCAAATTTTGATTGCCAGGTGACCTCCATAGTTGCCTCAGAAGTTGGTTTATAGATGTTTTCAATTTTTTGACACTGGGCTCGTTGCTATCAACTTTGGAGGGTCGTTTGCGTTCTTTCATTTTGGTCCTTTGCTGATTGAAAATTTGTTGCCAAGAGCGACGGTAAATTTTTCCCAAGTTTCCAACGGGTGGCCTAAGTGGTCGTGCACTTCTTTAAGCACTTCTTTTGCTATTACTGCTACTGTTTCTATGTTTGTTGAATTACACCTGATTCGATGAAGATTGGTTGTTCCTACTGTGGCAATAGATTTTTCGGCTTCCTGAAATATTGTAGCGGTAGTATTAAGTATCATTTCTTGTGGCATATGATCACTAAGTGTGCTGTTCCCTATTTAAAATGAGGCTATCTTGTCAAACCTAGTTAGTGTTGTAAAAGTGAAGTCAAGGTAGGAAGATACTTTAGATGAATGAAATCTAGGTGCTGGGGGATTATCTTCCTTGAAGCGGCTGTTAACTGCCCTCAAATTCAGATGTTCTAGTTCTGAGAGTAGGTAGTTTGAACTCTTTGATGGTTTAGTTACCGTTGAGCAGCCCTGGTTCGGGATATCCCATATACCAGTTAGATCCTGCGTGAGGTCGTCTTCCTGGTTGTTCCCTAAAAGATGCATATTAAAATCTCCTGCCAAGATTACTTTTTCTGGGTTAGCCTCTTCTATTTTTCTTGTTACTTCTTTGATTGCTTCTGTGGATGCTTGTAATTTGTGTTTGGGATGAAGATAGAGGTTTATCAGGATTACCTTTTGAGCTGTCTGATTGAAGAACAGTGTAACCCTTGATACCTGAATGCAGCTTGGGGCGGAGATGTATGTTTTTATAGGATGCATCTCACCAATTTTTGTTATAGAGGAGAGAAGGAGTAAACCCCCTGATCAGCGTCCAAAAATTGAGTGTTTAATAGCAGAAGTAAAGCTAGAGGTGTATCCCTAGAGGTCGATGGGTGTGTCTTCCCAAGTCTCCTGGAGTAGGATGATGTCAAAAGTTTTGAGATAGTTCAAGAAGTCGTGATCGCTCAGCTTCGAATTTAAGCCATTAATGTTCCAAATTCAGATTTTGTCTTCGTTGAAGCCCAATCGAAGTGGTGCTGAGGGTAGCTTCCTGTGTCAATTTAAAAGTGCGTTAAAAGGATAGTGCGTTGGAGCCCTTGCCTTCCATTCGTAAACAAAGATTCTTTTGGGGGGACTGACTGGTCGTTGGTGTCCGGCCCCTTGCTCCCCTTAGGACTGAAGACACTGGTCGAAGAGGACGGTCTATGGTTAAAAATGGAGCTGGGTATTGTGTTTTTGGGACTGAGTTTAATGTGATCCCCCAATTTTGTATTTTTTGTTTTCTTGGGTGATTCTACTGGCTATTTCCGGTGTTTTCCATCTAGTTTTGGAAACTTCAGTGGTTGGCAGACCATTTTTCGGTAAGAACTCAACGTTCAATACAGCTTCCCATATCACCAGCGGGCCATACAGTAATCAGCACTATATGTACGTAATTGCTCGCTGTTATTAACAACTATAGACTGTTGTTGGCATATTTCGAACTAGCACGAGACACATAATGACACACCATTAGACGTCTAAATAGATGTACAGGGGGTGACAGTATGATCTTTATACCCCCGGGGTACTTATTTCATTAATCTCATTTAATGAGGCGATTACATCATAAAGTGTTTTCTCGTGTCACTGAAGGTGTGTTATGCCCACACATCACTGTAACATCAGATATAATCTGCATACATGTTATACAGATATATTCGATACAACTTGTAAATTTTAAGATAAATATGTTATATATTATAACTGCAAAACAACTATCCCAATACCACTTCTGGGGTAATTGCGATCTGCATTACTTATTTTACAGCTGGCGCAATGTGAGATCTTCTTTTTTTTTTAAATTATTTAAAAAGTGCATTTGGCCCCTCCACGCCGAGCGTGAAATCTGTAAATTGAGTACAATAAAAACTCAGAGTGCTTAGGGGGTGTTAAGATGGCGCCCTTAATTGACTCTAATCCAGAGACCAGCAGCAAGCCGAGATCGCAGGAGCAATAGCCGCGAGAATCTGTACCCGCGATAGAGACGACTCCCTCTAAAAGGAGGAGACTCGTCTGGCAGTCCGAGAGGACGATTTCAAAGGAGGCGCACTCAGACACCCGGTAAGGAGAGGGGGTGGGCCGCTGACAGATTCTATATTTGTTATGGAGGCCTGGGCCTCCGCGCCATTCTTTACCAAACGAACGAGCAAATTGCTTAGGGGCGTGTACCTTCTTTGAGGGTGGCGCAATTCACTATGTAGATTAGAGCACCAGCGTAACACGGATTTTGAATCGTTAACCGCGCAAATACACTGCGCCAGTTGGCGTATACATTTCGTGCAGTTTGGACATTCTTTAATGCGAAATACAGTATAAGGTCTTTCTAAATAAGATACTTTCCCTGCAAGCAGTGTAAGTTATCTACCTTACCGCAACATTCATTTTAGAACACATGGAGTATACATCACTGGTGAAAGGCGGTAGTAAGGTATTCTACCCGATCACAAGGTTAACATATGTATATTCTTTTTGGCAGCCTGACGGGAAGCAGCAAGGGGATTTTTACCGCGTGAGTAACTAAGAAGGGGGTCACCGGTATGCCACTTTCGGGCATCCAAACGGTAAATCAATGTTCAGGACTGTATCAGTGTTGAAGGACTAATGACCATGGTTTGGTTATTTTAGAAGATTGTACTCATTGTGTGTTGTTTGTTTTTAACTCTGTTCCCCAGGTTACATGTATGTGAAATTAGAGCAGTGTGGTGAATACTGACCCTAGCCCTGACGCAATTGCCATAATTATAAATGCAATGAAACATTTTGGCCCTCTAAGGAGTTAGAAGGCAACACAGTGTCTTTTAAAGTGAGCAACCCCACGGCAAGGAATAAAGAGGTAAAGCCAGTGGTGATATAGCTCGTTTTTAATTCCATATAATGTGGTCCTAAGTCACAGGTCCACCTTATTTTGGGTCAGTACGGAGTTGCACTTAGGAGATAATTCTCTGTAGCACCAGCATATTTACGAGTAGTGCACATCTTTCTTTCACCATCACAACACTTCCTTTTTTCTGTTCTCCTTTATTATTTTTAGATGTGGTAGTGCTAATGATGAGAACCTGAGTCCACTGCTGAGAACCAACCAGTGGACTCCTATGGTGTTACTTCCGTGCGGTACTCCACATCTTTTATCACATTTTTTTCACATCTATGGTGATTTCTTTGTAGTTATACACTACACTACACTGTAGGATGTATGAAAAGGGAATAGAATATTAAAATTGAACAGGGATTCGTGACAAGGGACAGAGTATATATACTAACCGCCCAGGTAGCACGCCAAGGTGGGTGCTACAATAGACATTGAAATCCTTACAGAACTGTTAAAAAAAAGTATCAGGTCATACAGTTGTTTTGAATCAGTGAGTGGGGGCTTGACCGGACTGCTCTAGAACCCGTGTAGCTCCTTGTTGAAGATAGCATAGTCCATAAAGAGCCAGCTTCCTACAAGCATATATTGGTTTTGACGCACTGCTTTTTACTTTTACCTTGATTTGCGGTTTAGCATTGTTTGGCTTTCCTAATCCGCTCAACCGACAGCTGTAAATCATCTCCTTTGTCAAAGAGCACGATTTGCACCACATACTAAATACAACCAGGCATGGAGATGTAATTATTGTGTACTTATGCTGCCTGATATCTGTACTGCAAAAAACCATCTACTCCAAACGCTGTACTTGGTGTAGATTAACACAGTTGTTTCGTGCAATAATTGTAGGCCGGCTTCTCGAATCATTCTTCTCTACCAGCCGCTCATCTCCCCCACCCTTCCTCCATTCTCACCCACCATCCTTTCTGTTCTCGCCTCGGCGCCGCTCGCTGGTGACAGCTGTTCGACTGTAGTTTATATCTGCTGGCGACCTTAGCCATATGTGATGAGAAAGATAAAAGTATGTATGTGCACATACCTTTTTCATGTGTCGATATTCTTATTTGTCCACTTAGTTTGTCGGTATGCACTCTTAGACAGGCGTTTCAGTAACAGGATGCGTTTTCAATCCTCAGTTTCACAGCACCACCTCCGCATCAGTTCACCACCCCCATCGCAGCACCAGTAGAGCCCCACCACAGCATCAGCACAGCACCACTTCAGCATTAGCACAGCACCACTTCAGCATTAGCACAGCATCACCTCTGCACCACTCCAACATCACTTAGCAACAGCTCAGCACCACCAAAGCATTACTCGACACAACCTCTGTACCACCTCCGTACAAGCACACCACCACCTCTGCACATCCTCTGCATAACTCTGCACCACCTCAGCATCAACACCATCCGCGAAGCACCACCTCATCTGTGCACAACCAGTGCAGCCCCACCACTGCACCAGTGCAGCACTACGCACAACATCCGCACCAGACCAGCACCATCTCAGCATCAGCCCAGCACCACCTCCGCATCCGTGTACTACTACCAGCAAAGTCCCACTTCCGTAGCAACTAGGCAAAAACACAGCACCACATCACCTGAGCACAAGCGCAGCATCACCACCTCAGCATGATTCAGCACCACCTCAGTATCACTCATCACCTGAGCATCACATCCGCATCTGTACACCACTACCACCTCAGCACACCACCACCACCTCAGCACAAACTCAGGATCACTCCGCACCACCTCAGGATCACTCCGCACCAGCACAGCATTCCCACAGCACCACCTCCTCTTAAGTGCAGCATCACTCAGCACCACCTCGGCATCACTTCAGCACCACCTCCGCAACAGTCCGCTCATCTGCACTACCTCAGCACAGCACCACTTCAGCACCAACTCAGCGCAGCATCACCTCAGTATCAGTGTAGCGCTCTTTCACAGTACCACCACAACAAAAGGGCAACACCACCTCGGCTCCAGGACAGCCCAACCTCAGCACCACTTCAGCTGTGAACTTCCCCTACACTATTTCAGCATCTCGGAGACGGCAGACTATGGACGGCAGTCTTTAGTGGTATGCCGCAGACTTGGCCATTTAAGGCTATGCATCCATTTAGTTATTGTATGGTGTGCGGCATTGCAGTGGTGTTAGATTCTAATTCGAATCACCTTCAGGTAAGCAAATATTAATCAAATCTACATTGATTAAAATATCTCAGAGTAAAGTTAAAGAATAGTTTGTAGGTAAAGCAACGTGGCAACATTTGTTCTTTGTGTGTTTTTACAATATTTGTAACAAAGAAACCCAGGGGTCTAAAGAAGAGGATAGAAAGAAACCTCAATCTGCGGTCATTCGTGCCTCTTAGTGCATTGATGACCAATAGACAAAATAGTCTAGTCGTCAAAGTAGAACATTAACCCAGAACACAGGACCATCGGTAAATGTAGGTGAAACGCATAGACGTCCATTGGATTCCCATCAAAGTCTTGTAATCAATGTTATCACTTGGTTATCCATCAGGGATAGTGTGTCTCTAGATCATTGAGACAAAATACCATACCCACAGACAGAGTTGGGTTTCGACCCTCAATCACTCTCAGACCATGCGAACTTGATACAGATGGGACCAAGTGCAGGTGCAAAAAAAATAAAGTGGTGAATTAAAATAGGATAAAGGGTCAAAAAAGAAAGAAAATTTTATTAAAGCTTGCCCTTTTCCCTAATTAAAACCAAGAACAGTGCAGAAAAACGCAGTTTGAACCAAATAACTGCATATGGGCCAACATGTTTCAGCCCTCAGGGAAAGGACCCACGGCTTTCTTCAGGGCCTCTGTTCTAAACTTTAGTGCTACTGCAAGTGATATTCACAACCAAAGTATGAAAATAAACCAAAAAGTGGTGAGTAACTCAAAAGATTTTTCAAAAGGATATAATAAACCAGAACCTGTTACTATTCCTCCGTGTCAATTGAAGTGTCTTTCACCTAAAATAACATAACAAACACCACATGATGGACACCGTGTTAGGGTTAAACCGTCCTACTCCTTGTGTATATATATATATATATTCCAACAAAAGTTTTTAGCGCTAAGCTGTATTGGCCCTTTGCAGCGGCGGGCTTTGGACGGGATCGCCAGTCCCAAAGTACTCCAACGTTTCGTCCACGATTCAGAAAGAACGACGTCCAAGCCACAGATGCATTCAAACTGGATTTATTATCACAGCCCTAGAGTAGGGCTGTGATAATAAATCCAGTTTGAATGCATCTGTGGCTTGGACGTCGTTCTTTCTGAATCGTGGACGAAACGTTGGAATATATATATATATATATATATACATACGTTCGACGCCAGAAAAGCGACGCTCAGCGTCGAGAAGAAAGAGGTCGGCGTCTAGGAGTCGTTCTGCCTCTCCAAAACGGCGCAAGAGGGATTCTGGTCCCAGAAGTCAGACTGCTTTTAGTGGAGGGCGCAAGAGGAAGCGATCACCTGCTGAAGGGGCTGGATCTCAGCCCCCTTCGCCTAAGGGGTCACCGGGCTCGGTGTACTTAGAGGTGTACACGCCATCTCGGTCGCCACCTCCACCTGTTCCTAAAGAGGATCCTCCACCCAACCCTCCGCTTCCATCAGGCGACCCACCGCCACCAGTTCCTCCGCATGGGCCCGCCCCGCAGCCGAGGGTTCCTCCGCCGAGGTCCACTTTGCTGCCATCTTTGCCTGTACCTCCTAAGGGGACCCCAAAACCTAAACCCCGAGAGGAGCCAAGGAAGACCCTACCACGGAAACTGGTGGAGCGGCCACGGGCTGGCAGGTCTCGCTCTCGTTCTGGGAGAAGGGAGAGATCGCGACACAGATCGTCCACGCGGTCTAGACGCCGCCATAGGAGGCGCGAATCTCGCTCCCACACAAGGTTCTCTGGTACCAGGGCCTATTCTCCTACCTTGTCGGAGTCACCGGACACGAGGGTGTCCCCGATTGATGACCTGGTGGCGTTCCATGATGTCCTTTTAAGGGGCGCTGCGAAGTTGGGCATATCCTTGACGGTGCCTACTCCTAAGACTTCAGTCATTTTTGAGACATTGCATCAAAAACACCTGTCTCGTCCTCTCCTGCCTCTGGTGCCGGGCCTGGAGGAACCGGCTATGGCCCTTTTTCTTACCCCTGCGGTGACGAAGGCGGCTCCATCGAGGCTGCTGAAGAAGTACTGGGCTCCCGACTCGGACCCGGCCTTTCTGAGGGCGGAACTCCCTCCAGTAATTGTGACGGCGGCCCGCAAGCAACATGCCACCTCCCCGTCATCCACGGTTCCCCCGGATAAGGAGTCCAGATGGATGGATTCGGCAGGGAGGAAAGTGTGTGGAACATCGGCTACCTCCATGAAGGCTGCGAGTGCCACGGCGCTGTTGGAACGCTACGACTGCGCCCTCTGGGACTCCCTCCAGCAGTTTGCGGAGCTGTTACCTCGCGAGAAGCGCGAGGACTTCCAGGAAGTGCTGAATGAAGGAATGCTGGTGGCTAACCAGATTATCAGAGCTGCAGCGGACTCTTCCTTGTTGGCAGCTCATGGGTTTTGCCATGGGGTTAACCAACGACGTCACGCCTGGCTCCGTCTTACGTCCCTGAAACCAGACGCACAGCAGAGGGTGGCCAACCTACCATTCTCCGGCGAGACCCTCTTCGGGAAGCATGTGGACGATGAGATGGCCCGCATGAAGGCGGAGGCCGAAACGCTCACGGCTGTGGGCCTGGAGAAGCCTAAAGACACGAAGAAGTCGTACCGCCCGTTCCAACGGCGGTTCGGTGGACAAGGCAGAGGAGGTGGCCAGGCTTCGGGACAGTTGCAACAACAACAACCGTTACGTAAGCCATTCCAGAAGCGCCAGAAGGGCAGAGGAGGCCAGCAGTCGGCTCCGGCGCCCAAGGGCCAGGCTGGGTCTAGGCCCTAGGAACCTACTTCCCCCGGATCTGTCACCCACTCCGGTAGGGGGAAGCATTCAATTGTTTCTGGCAGAGTGGAGAAAAATTACTCAGGACAAGTGGGTGCTGAATATTGTTTGCAATGGATACAGTCTTCGGTTCACCAGCCCTCCTCCAGCAATTCCACCGGTCAGCTCGCAGTTTCAGCTGCGCGAGCTTCAGGCGGAAGCGGATATCCTGTTAAGGAAAAGGGCGATAGAAGACGTACCTCTGTCTCAGAGAGGAAGAGGTCTGTACTCCCGGTTCTTTCTGGTTCGCAAGAAGGACAAGAATGAGTTCAGGCCCATTCTGGACTTGCGACAGGCAAACAAATGGATTCGCAGGGAAAAGTTTTGCATGCTGTCGTTGCATCAGATTTATCCTCAGTTGCAACAGGGAGACTGGCTATGTGCAATAGACCTACAGGATGCTTACTTCCATGTGCCCATTGCACACAAACACAGGAAGTTCCTGCGGTTCCAAGTCGGCGCCAATCATTATCAATACACAGTACTCTTATTCGGGCTGAGGTCTGCGCCGAGAACATTCTCGAAGTGCATGGCGGTGGTAGCAGCACACTTGAGGAAGAACAAGGTGTTCGTCTACCCGTACCTGGACGATTGATTGATCAAGGCATCCTCCTTCTCGGAAGCGCGAGCACACTTCCAGAAGACGTGCGTTCTCTTGAACAAGCTGGGGCTGCACATCAACATGGCCAAGTCTGTCCCGACTCCGGTCCAATGCATACAGTACTTGGGAGCCTCCATCAATACGCTGTCAGCAAGCGTGTCTCCTTCCGAAGAGCGACGATTATCTCTCCTTCGGAAGGCTCAGGCTCACTGACAACTCCATCTATAACAGTGAGGACGGTGTCTTCTCTACTGGGATCGATGGCCTCTTGTATCTTCCTGACGCCACACGCACGGCTGCACATGAGACCGCTGCAGGAGTGCTTGGAGGACCAGTGGGATCAAAAGAAAGGATCTTGGGACGACAAGATTCGACTGTCGCTGCATGCTCTTCAGTCTCTGAAGTGGTGGTGTTCAGCGGAGAATCTCCTCAGAGGGGTTCCCTTCCACTAGAACATTCCCAAGCAGACTGTCGTGACGGATGCTTCTCTCCTGGGATGGGGAGCGCACTCCGGGACTCTACAGATTCAAGGAACGTGGTCCCCGATGGAGGCCACGTATCACATCAATTTCCTGGAACTCAGAGCTGTTCACTTGGCACTGAAGGCCTTTCTTCCGTCCTTCCAGACCAACTCTCTACTTGTACAGATGGACAATACCACCACGATGTATTACCTCAACAAGCAGGGGGGCTCGAGATCGCGCTCTCTGTCCCAGGAGGCGCAGGCGATCTGGCACTGGCTTCTAGCCAGAGGACTGACGATAACGGCTACCCATCTGCCAGGTGTGCAGAATGTTCAGGCAGACGCACTGAGCAGGCTGGTTCAGGAAAACCACGAGTGGGTCATAAACGACGAAGTACTAGGAGAGGTCTTCGCAGGGTGGGGAACTCCAGACGTAGATTTGTTTGCCACCGCCGAAAACAGCAAGTGCAGAGACTTCGCCTCCAGGTACTACCAGCACCAGCAAGGGACGCTGGGGAATGCGTTATGGATCAACTGGACGTACAGCTTTCTGTACGCCTTTCCTCCCATTCCCCTGATTCCGGCGGTGCTCATCAAGCTGGCCCGGTCCGGGGCTCGGATGATACTCATTGCCCCGGAGTGGCCCAGGCAGTGGTGGTTCACGGACCTACTTCACCGGTCTCTCCTTCCTCACATTCGGTTGCCGTGCAGGCCGGACCTTCTCACGAAGTTCGGGGGACGGATGTTACACCCCAACCTCTCGTCTTTGAGTTTGGCGCATGGCTCCTGCAATATGGCCATCTGAATCTGCCTGAGGATTGCATGGACATACTGAAGGAGTCTAAGAGGCCTTCCACTCGAACTTCATCTGCTTACAAGTGGAAGAGGTTTTGTATCTGGTGCCAGTCTAAGAACCATGACCCTACGACCTGTAAGGAAGATGTCATCCTTCCCTACCTTTTACATTTGGCGCAGTCTGGCCTTAATGTTCATTCCATTAAGGTCCATCTTGCTGCATTGACTGCCTACAGGAAATGCCCTTCACAGACTTCCTTTTTCCAGATCCCTGTGATCAAAGATTTTCTGGAAGGATTGAAGAAAGTATTCCCTCCTGTCAGGCTTCCTTCGCCTTCATGGGAATTGAATGTGGTGCTGTCCAGATTGATGAAGGAGCCTTTTGAACCTATTCATAAGGCTTCGTTGCAGCACCTGTCCTGGAAGGCGGCGTTCCTCGTGGCCATTACATCGGCCCGCAGGGTGAGTGAAATTCAGGCGTTGTGTTGTACTGAACCTTATACTGTGTTTCATGCTGCTAACGTTGTTATGCGTACTCACCCTAAATTTCTTCCCAAGGTTATTTCTGATTTTCATGTCAACCAGACCATAACTTTGCCTACGTTTTTTCAGAACCCTTCGTCTCCAGCGGAAAGGTCTCTCCATTCCCTGGATGTTAGGAGGGTGTTGAAATTTTATCTGGATAAAACTAAAGATATTCGTAGGTCTGACCAGTTGTTTATTAATTATGGATCAGTCAGGACGGGTCTTGCTTCCTCTAAGCAGTCCATCTCTAGGTGGATTGTGTCCTGCATACAATTGTGTTACCAAAAAGCTAATAAGACCTTAGGAGGTAAGCCTAAGGCTCATTCCACCAGGGGCAAAGCTGCCACGACGGCTCTGCTCCGTAACGTGCCGATTGCTGAAATCTGCAAGGCAGCCACTTGGAAGTCGGTCCATACCTTTGCTAAGCATTACTGCCTGGACACTGACGCCAGGGCAGACGCTCAGGTTGGGCAGGCTTCGCTGCGGAATTTGTTCGCACAGTAGTGGCGTTATTTTCTTTCTCCACCGCCGCTTTGGTTGTGGGGGATGGGCTTGCCATTCTATTCACTAGATTATGACTATACACAGAAATCCCCTACTACAGAAGGAGTAGTTTCTGTCCTGTAACTCCAGTTCTGTAGTAGGGGTATCTGTTATAGTCATAAGCGCCCGCCCTCCTCCCCGGTGGAGATATTTCGTCATGTAAGGAATGCGACAGGTCTGGCGTGCTTCGCCTTCAAAAAGAACTGAAAGTAGAGGGACCTGCTATGCATTCTGGGATACTGGGAGAAGTTCTGGAAAGTTCTCTTAAGGCACAGTATCCTATTTAAGCCACATAATTGCAGCCTATGGGGCTTGTCTGTCCATACCTTCCTCTCTATCATTCCAGTGTCTTTTACTGGGGGAGGCAAGTTTCTCTATGGTAGAAACTGGGCAGGCTGTATTATGTGTGGTGTTATTTGGTGGAATTTCTAGTTGAAGTACTGGACAGTGTAGCCTGTGGATATAGGCTGCATTATTTGTCTTTAAATTCTCTCTTAAGTGTCTTGCAGTTTTCTGCATGATTTGACAACTTAAGAGATTATTTTTGATTGCCGGGGTCCACGCACATGGGCGGGACTATTCACTAGATTATGACTATAACAGAGATACCCCTACTACAGAACTGGAGTTACAGGACAGAAACTACTCCTTCGCCCCCCTCCCACAGAAAGCCACTCAATGCCGGGTTCAGGCGCCGGAACCAAGATAGTGGAACCAACGCCGGATGATTCTGTAATTGATACAGTAAGCCCAGGAGCGCGACCATCTTAAAAATGGCAGATCTGCCCTGCATGGAGAGCGGCATCCTGGCCCATGCCTTGAGATCCTCCCATGTGCGTTCCCATACTGGGGTAATATTACGCTCCAGGGCTATGGACGCATCTTCCGTGAGGTATACTCCAGGTATTTCACTCCATCTACGGCCACCTGAATCCCCTCGGCCCACTCACCAATTGGTTGCAGGCTCCCTAGAGTCCAGAGGGTGGACTTCCCAGGGTTCATGAAGAGGCCCGAGGTTTCTCCAAAGATTTGTAAAATCCGCAGAATGCGAGGCCCCGAACGATCCAAGTCGTTGAGGAAAAATAGCACGTCGTCGGCGTATAGGGCTATCCTATCCGCCACACCTGTCGGCCACTGAAAACCCCTCAATTGGGCATCGATCCGCACCCATGCCGCAAGGGGTTCCATAGCAAGTGCAAAGAGGTACTGGGAGAGGGGGCACCCCTGCCTAGTCCCCCGCTGGATACCAAAAGAATGGGAGATCCCACCGCCCACGCGCACCGCTGCCGTCAGGTCTGTGTAAAGGAGCCGTATATATGCCAAGAATCGGGGGCCCAGGTTCAAGCGGCCCAAAAGGGCAAATAAATACGTCCAGCTCAGGGAGTCGAACGCCCTATCCATGTCTGCCAGCAGCAGCACAGCCCGGTCTCCCAGACCCCGCCAGGCTGAAATCGCAACTTGAGCTCGCCTGATATTATGCCGAGTGGCTCGCTGAGGCATAAAGCCGGCTTGGTCCGGGTGGACCAGGTCCGTGATATGGGGCTTGAGTCTATTAGCGAGGGCCTTCGCCAGTATTTTGGCCTCAGTATTAAGCAACGAGATAGGTCGGTAGGACTCTTGTCTCTCCGGGGGGCGCCCTGGCTTAAAAAAGACTACTACCTCCGCATGTCTCGAGTCCGGAGGCAGCGTACCCTTCTCACGCGCCTCTTCGATGACTGGCCGGAAGTGGGGTGTCAACTGCGTCGCATATTGTCTAAAAAAATTCGCTCGGAAACCCGTTCGGACCCGGCGCCTTGCCCGGGTTCAGTTCGCCCAGGGCCGTGGCCAGCTTGTCGTCCGTCAGTGGTCGGTCTAGTGCATCGCGAACCTCATCCGAGACGGCCCTCAGTGGGAGATCTATGAATCGCTGCACCATTTCGGCATCCAGACACTCGCATCCACACGCATACAGGGTCTCGTAGTAGGAGGCGAAGCTACCCGCTATCGCACCGGGCTCCAACAGCGGCTCCCCATCCGAGGCGACTATCTGTGGCAGTGGCTGCGCGTGCATGATGCCCTGACACAGGCGATGAAGCATTTTGCAAGATTTGTCACCCCATTGGTATATGCGGCTTAGCGTGGCTAGCCAAACCTGGCGGGCCTCATCCAGCAGTACCGAAGTATATTGCTGTTGCTCCAACACCAGCTTACGCCCCTCCCGTCCGCCGTCCTCCCCCCGACTCCTGCGCTCTAGGTCTTCCAATTCCGCCTCCCGCCGCACTAGGTCCCTACGCTTATCCTTCCGCGCCGCTGAGCACCACGAGATATCGATACCCCGCATAGTGGGCTTCATGGCCTCCCACAGCGCCGCCGGGGATGGCACCGAGCCCACATTGGTGGACAGGAAGTGTGCAAGTTCGTGAGTAACGTGGGCGCGATGGGGGGCTGCATTAACTGCCAAGGCGACAGGCGCCACCTGAAAGGCTGCCTGGTGCGCCCAGTGTCTACCACGACAGAGATCGGAGAATGATCCGATAGTGCCCGTGGTAATATCTCCGCTGAAATGAACCTGTTGGCCATTGCCCGCGGAAGGAAGATGTAGTCTAGACGCGAGAACGAGTCTCGCGCTGAGGAAAAGTATGTGAATTCCCTACGCGCCCCTTGTTTGTACCTCCAGGAGTCAATCCAGTCCAACCCCATGACCATTGCTTTCAGCCGAGACACCTGCCCCTCCCTCCCCGTCACTTCGCCTGCAGCGCCCCGCCATCTGTCCCACGATACATCCATGACGTCATTCCAGCCCCCCCCCCCCCCCGCCCCCCCCCCCCCCACACAATAGACAAGGCTGTAGGCATATCCACCCATTGAGACATCAGCTTCTCCACTAGGGCCCATTGCAGCGGAGGCGGCGCATACACACTACCAATGATTACCACCTCACCTCCAATCTCACCCTGCACGAACACATGCCTGCCCTGCGCATCTAGCCATGTGCGTCTATGAGTAAAGGGGACTCTACGATGGATCAGAATGGCCACGCCCCGCGACCCCCTTGTGAATCCAGAATGGAAGGCCTGTGTGAAGCCATTTCGCTGAAGACCTAGCGCTTTAGTACCCAGCAAGTGGGTTTCCTGAAGTAACAATATGTCAGTTCTCCTTCTCTTGGCCCAAGCAAACACAGCCCCTCTCTTCACCTTATCCAGCATTCTCGCACATTCCAGCTCAGTATGCGTGTCCCACAAGGACCTAGCCGTGACCCCCGAGCATCAGATGACATTCGTGTAAAGGCATATATCTTATACATTTCGCGCCACAGGCAACAACAGCAGCACCCACCACGGATCGGAAGCAGCACAATACGCACAGACCCTTCCCTTGAACCAGAGCAACCCCAACAAAGCACCCCCCACCCGCACCTCCCAAACATGGTAGCACCTGTTGTGGTCGGGGCGTGTTCCTGGCCCCAACTGGGAGCACCCCTCCAATGGATCCCCTCAGCACAACCCATGTCGAACTAGGCTGTGACCCCCTCCCAACCATGAGCAAGCGTGGCTTCCAGCCAAGCTAAAGTGCCCTGGTCAAAGATAGCAGTCAATTGGATGGGCAATTGTTCTTTCCCCCCACAGTCAGGGCACATCTTCATTGGCCTCCTGCGACACCTTGTCTTTACGTGTTTTGGACCGCGATTGTGTGCTGCGATTCGATCTAGATCTGCCTCGGCGCTTTCGCTGGTCTTCAGGACCCCTACCTGAGGGGCCCCCGGTCGAGGAGTCAGACTCTCCGCCTTTTGCCGTGTTGACCCGCACCATAACAGTCTCGTCCGTCCACTGAAAGACTGCCTCCGGGGTGTCAAAGAAGAAGGTGCGGGACTGGAAGATAACCCTCAGATTCAGATTCAGACTCAAATACTTTATTCGGTTAAAAAGCAAAGAATAACCATAAAAGTAGCATGAAAAGGTACAATTTACAAAGGGGTCAAGTAGTCATTATTTAAAATCACACAAAAGAGAAAACACCAAAATTAAATACATATGTACAACATAAAGAAATAATTCATTTGAATCGATTTACGACACTTAAAAACTGATTTAAAAAATTCAGCAAGTGAGGCTACCATAAAAACAGTTTCCATTTTCTGACACTCTAAAAACGCTGAGCGACATCTATATACATTTAAATCTTTAAGCATAGGGATGATAAGTTTCTTTCGGAAAAAAGTATAAAATTTGCAAAAGAATAAAATATGTATATCAGATTGTGGGGACACATCATCGCATGGACAAAGACATAAGTCTTTCGACCCACAATTCATCACAGGAAAAGATAATAGCCTAAAAACAATGTTAAGTCAAAACCGGGTTAAAAGGAAACGTTCATGATTGGACATATACAATGATAAATATGGCTGTAGTTTCTCTCCACATGGGCAATTGTTCTTTCCCCCCACAGTCAGGGCACATCTTCATTGGCCTCCTGCGAATCCTTGTCTTTACGTATTTTGGACAGCGATTGTGTGCTGCGATTCGATCTAGATCTGCCTCGGCGCTTTCGCTGGTCTTCAGGACCCCTACCTGAGGGGCCCCTGGTCGAGGAGTCAGACTCTCCGCCTTTCGCCGTGTTGACCCGCACCCTAACAGTCTCGTCCGTCCACTGAAAGACTGCCTCCGGGGTGTCAAAGAAGAAGGTGCGGGACTGGAAGATAACCCTCAATCGCGCCGGGTAGAGCAGGGCACAAGGTAGCTTCAGGCCCCGGAGGCGGGCCTTTGCCGCGGCGAAGGATTGTCTCTGCTGCTGCACCAACTTCGTGTAGTCCGGAAAGATAAGAATATGAGATTTCTCGAACATAAGTTGGCCTTTCAATCTCGCCTGTTTCAGGATAGCGTCTGTCGGCATAATTCAGCAGTTTAGCAATCATGGGACGAGGGCGTTCTCCCACTGGAGGTTTCTGCGTCAAGGCCATATGGGCCCTCTCCACCACGAAGCAGCGCGAGATTGTCAGCCGGCATCCACCCCTCCAGCCATTGTGCTAGGAATCACTCAGCATTGCCCTTTTCGCAATCTTCTGGAAACCCCAGAAAGCGAAGGTTGCTGCGCCTGGCGCATCCCTCTGCCTCCTCCGCTCTCGCCACCAGTCCTTTCTGTGTCCTTCCAAGGGCAACGACCCTCTTCTTTAGGGTAGTCATATTGTCTTCTACGGCTGTAATGCGCGTTTCCGCGCCTGTTACGCGTTCCACGGCGTTTCGCAAGTCCTGCCGAAGGAGCATAACATCTGAGCCCACTGCCCCAATCTTGGCATCTAGAACGTCCCTGGACTGCGTGATCGCAGCCAGGAGTGCAGCAATGTCCGGCACCGGATTTTGCGCCTCCTTTGCGCCAGCGGCTTCAGTAAATTTATCAATGGGGCCCTGTTTGCCCTGTCTTCCACCTGCACCCCGAGTCATGGTGTTGTTGAGGAGCGGGGCCTCTCACCGGCCGTTTTCAGCGGAAGCCGCTCAACAAGCGACGCTTGCCGCCAGGCACCTCACGACAAGATGGCGACACCGGGAATAGTTCTCCCACTGCAGTCTGTGAAGAGCAGCCTCGCCCCCCCATCAGCTCCCCAAAACTCCAGACAGCAATGTGTGGTCACCAGGCTCTCGCCGGGGGGGGGTGGGCCACTATGCAGTCTACTCCACTGACGTCAGGCACCGGGGTCCGATCCGACCCCCGAAATGTGGCAGGGCCCTGCCGACCTCGGGAGCCCCCGCTGTCTGGCCACCCAAGACCTACCGCGGTGCCCAGCACGCTCCGGTCCTGCCCTCCTAGCTGGGCCCGTGTCTCCCGGGTAGCGCGGCAGATCGCCGTTCAGGAATGCGGGCAGAGGTGAGCCCGGGACCCGACCCGCGATAGGGCAATGTAGCACAGCGACCTCCCCGCCTGTCTTCCCACTGGCACCACTCTGACCTGGCTCCGCAGCAGTCCCTCGCCGGGCCCGAGACAGTCACTCGTCAGGGCGATGCAGCTCTCTTCATGCCGATGGCGGTCTTCCTCGCGCAGAAAATGGCGACCGCGCCCCCCGGCTCTCCTCGCTGCAAGGACCAGTGGAGCCCACTCCGCAGCTGCCGCCCGCGGCGTCGCCCGGCGGGGTCCGCCTCTCCAGGCCGTCGATCCACAACCGTGCCGGCACTCCAGGGGCCCTGGGCCGTCGATCCACAACAGTGCCGGCGCTCCAGCAGCGCACCCGGCGTGGGCACCCCAGCAACTCTCGGCGCGGCCCCTCTCGCCTGGCGGGACGCCCCAAAAATCGAGGCCCTGGCTCCACAGGCCGCACCGACCAGCTCGATACGCGGTCTCCCTCTGGAACGCCTCACCGCCTCAGGATTCAACCCAGGCGGCCCCAGCCGCGGGTATCAAGTGTCCCGGGGTTCGGGAATAAGTCAGAGTGCAGGGAGCCTCGTTATTCGACCAGGGCTAGGATATATAAACAAGGATTGGGATCGGCTGGTCTGAGCTCCAGCTCTACACGACCGCCATGTTCGCTGGCCAATCCACTCCCCCTCCGCCTTTCTGATAATACAGAATCTCCAACACAGTGGCTCAAAAACGGCAAAGCTGGAGACCTAAAACACAACAACATCTAGAAAAGGTTTTTATTTTACAAAATTCAAAGACTCTCTTTTTAGAATAAGACTTGGAGTTTGTTTTTATGCAATGCTGTCTAACAGAAAGGCTTTCCCAGATGTCAATGAGCAGCATTAAAAAAAAATAGAGATGTATATTTATATATAGTAATGTAAACCATAGGTCTCGAGACGGATGCACACAGACTGCTTAGAGATTAGAAGCACCCGAGGGGCTTCAGAAAGGTCGCGACTTTGGTCCTGCCTTTGAGTTATTTTGAAACCTTTGAATTCATTTGTGC
Source organism: Lissotriton vulgaris (assembly GCF_964263255.1). Lineage (NCBI taxonomy): Eukaryota > Metazoa > Chordata > Amphibia > Caudata > Salamandridae > Lissotriton > Lissotriton vulgaris. The sequence goes on from NC_141685.1 coordinate 1,774,475,282, forward strand.
ACAACCATTTTAATTCTTGACATAAGAGGCGGCATTGAAAGGGAAACATCCATATTTCATTTATTGTAAGTGCCTATAATCCCCTCTCTGAGTTTGGAGCCTACAGGCCCATATACTACATCTTCACCATCCAGATCCGGGTGGTGCATGGTGCCCCACACCCAGTCCTGAAGAAGACCCTGCAGTAAGGACATAAGCAACCTCAGGCTCGAAATGTTGACTGTTACCGTCCTGTGCCAGTGTGGCCAACAGTGCTTTTTCACTGAGGCATTGTTTCAAACGATGGCCATGTATTGTGTTATTATTTAACTAAAAGGCTGAATGAAGCCATTTTCATTTTCCCAACCATGTTGTGATGGATATATTGCCACTACCTTTCCTTTCACTTTCTCAACCCTCACTAAGTGCACACAACTTCTTCCCCTTCCCCTCTGAGTGGGGCACATCTGTGATACACTGTTTACCGGATTAATTACTGGATCATGATGACTTCATGCTGATCGATAAGATTAAATATTATTGATCTCAAAAACATGGAGTATGATTATATTAATGCCTGATGAAATTTAACCCCTTCCTTGCTGCCGTCAGCTGTAGGCCGACGGGAGCACTACCTCCCCAGTGCTGCCGTCGGCCAATGGCCGAACACAGCCCCGCCCACCCTTTAGAACGCCCGCACCGCGGCGGAAAAACCGCTGCGGTTAAGGCGTTAACTTTGTGTGTTCTTAAATAATTTTTTCTATTGGGACCTATTATTTACTGTACTGTCCTTTACCCAGGTCACAGTGGCTAATTTGGGTTTTCCCTTATATATAACTATATATTTATATATAAGCAATAATAACTCACTTAGTAAAGGCAACAGTTAAATGCTTGAATAATACTAATGAATAAACAAGCAGCAAATAATGAGAACACTCAGGAAAATATACTGGACGTTCTGCAAGAGATCAGAAAGATATATATATATATATACACACTGAATTCTTCAAACGATTACTTTGGGTGTGCACTCTGACTCATTTACACATCATAAAGAGAACACCTCAAATGATCAAAGCCACTGGCCACACATCAAATAATTAATAATCAAAACTCAACACTGCAACTGGTGCCAACACAGCATCTTAGCCCACTCCTGACCGGGGGATTTAACAGCCAGGAATAAGAGCCTCAGCAACCAGGGTTCTCCTGTAACAAAGTAGACGCGTCCGTCCCCATTCGGATCCCAAAATCCCGGTATCTAAGTCAACAACCCTCAGCTTTATAATCTCAAAACACACACAAGAAGGATTGAGATGCTTCCTCCCCGCACAAGGAAACTTACTAGGACTGGCCAGCTTCCAAGCAAGCATTCCATGGCAGGAAGGAGTTCCCACGTCCTCTCTACATTCTCGCTTGTTCCAGCCTTTATCTTAACGAAGCTCACGAAAGCCTTCCAGGGTACATTAAACAATCTCTCACAAAAACAATCCCAAACAACTTGCAAGCATGTCTGTGTGCGCAGAAAACACTCAGGCCAGGCAGAGTCAGAATTCAGGATGACATGAGGCCATGTCAAAGCCAATAGTAAGAAATTAATAATTCTTCCCAGGGTATCACACAGTGCACATTTGTACACCACTGCTCATAACACTGCCCTTCGAGACCAAAAAGTATGTTCACACCTCTCTATCTCTCTCTCTCATGCTTTCATATTCACATCCCACAGGTTCTGTTCTTGGTAAGGCTGTCCTACTCTGTGACATGAATGAAACCTTTAGGAGAAACAAGGCATATGCAGGACGTCGTACATTCAGGCCAGGATAAAATAACACACCAGAGTCCATTAAAATAATGGCAGTCAAAGGTCATCACAGGGTGTCAGACCACAAGAGTGCCTCTAGCACTACAGACAGGCCGAAGATCAGTTATGTCATAGGGGCATATCCACAGCAATGTCCATCTTATAAGTCAGGCCTTTTTTTGAGTTTAGGCATGAAAGTCTTCAGCATCTTATGCTCACCACACATTGTGCATTTCAAAATTCCTACAATTGGGAAGTCATTTAAGGTTTTATGCAGAGTTTTTTGTTTGACTGAAAGGCCAGTCAAATGAGATGCGCAGCAAGGCTTTTTAAAAAAAAAAATATTTTTGTTTTGATGCCTTTCATTTTAAGGTCAGAAATGCTCATTGCAAAATGCAAATTGACAAGAATCTGCAAGACATTACATACTGTTACGTTTTGCATTGTCTAGCAAAGTCTTGATTAAGGTCTAACAGAAACAGCGGTTCCTGTGGAAAAAGGATGCAATACATAATGTGCGCAATCGCAATGTCTATGGGTTACAGCGATGTCAGAAGGAGAAAAGACCATGCACAGCTCAATATTCAATAGTAAATATGTATAAATACAATTTTTACAAGTTACTTAAAAGAACAATGATTAAGTGTCCCCAGTGAACATATACAATCGGTTTCCAACATTTGTTAAGTCGACCATTAGAGGAAAGGAATGATTACAACAGCATCCTTATTAAATAATAGGAGCTGGGAAAAAATTATTTGCTTTGCCTTTGCCGGCGGCGTTTCGACCCCTAGTGCAATGAGGGGTCTCTTCAGGACCTATTGGTATAGGGACATCTATGGGGAAGAAAGGGAAAAGGATATTGTCAGAGTGGGACTTATGTAGTAGAGCAGGCAATGTCAGAGAGGTTAGACCGGCCTGTACCTGTCAGCGTGATTAGAATGTGCACCTCCAGGAAATGATAATGTGAAAAAGAAGAGTAGTGTTTACTCACATGGGACTCAGCCGGGCACTGCACATGTGGAGGAAGGAATGAGAAAATGAATCTGCACAAAATACTATAAAGATAGACCTAGTTACTCTGTAACAAAAACAATAACTATGAACTCATTCCATGGAGGGGAAGGAGGGGCTGACACTGGCAGCTGCACAGATTGCAGAATATAAATAAGAAATTATTCAATAGGATCACAACAATCCAGGTTGTGTAATATGGCCTCTGTAAAGGATAAGGGAAAGCCATTTAGTGAAATCTGCCCTATATTAATACAAATGTCAAGCCAGAAAAGAAAAAAGAAAACCCTTACCGGGTGCAGGACAAATTTGTTCCGCCCTCTGTAGTGGGAATAGTGGAAAAGTGGTACTAAAGTACACGTCGATCCGTGTATCTCTGAAAATAAGACGGTGATAAGTGAAAAGCTGGTGATTCACTAGCTACAATTGTGTGGTACCTGCTAATAATGGAAGTGCTCGTACCTTTCAAATGAGGCCTCCAAACGAAAAACGCGTGCGTCCGCTACGTGTTGTGCAGAACTGTCTGAGTCCGTCTGCACATGTGTAATGTTAGCGTGTCCGGACTCAGGCAGAAGCTAAATGCAGGTCCCGAGAGCACGTCCGAACCGGACGCCACGGCAGGCATCCTAGTAGATAGCCGCTTGACGACGAAATCAAGTCGTCAAGGACCGGTAGAGAGGGGAGACAGACCTGCTGATGCCCGATTCATTACAAAATAAGATTTATGGCGGGCCCACATGAAATTAAAAAGTGTAAAAAAAAAAATGAATACAAGGGAATTTGAATGAAAACGTGTTGGATTTAAACTCAGAGAAGTGTTATATTAACCTGTTATATTGAGCTGTGTATGGTCTTTTCTCCTGACATCGTTGTAATCCATAGACATTGTGATTGCGCACTTAGTATCACATCCTTTGTCATTTTTCCACAGGAACCGCTTTTCTGTTTATAAAATACTTATCCTGGTTCCAAGTGAGTAGGGTCTCTCTTGTTTTTTGTTTTTGATTAAGGTCTAAGTATTTTTACACAGTCTACTTAGAAAATAATCATTCTTAACAGTGTGGGGTCTCTTTTGTGAGAGTTTTTGAAGACCTGGTCTGGATCAGAGATACTTTTTGTGCTGTTTTTCATTTGTTGATTGCAGGTTTTCCTCTGCCCCCATCTAATTCCTATCCCTCATTCCCTCTTTTCCTTCCTCGTTTCCTCTTCCCTCTTTGTTTTCCTACAAATCTCTCTCCATCTTCCTTCTCTCTCGTCTTCCTCAATCCCTCTCTCTTTGTTATCTGTTTCTCTCCATCTTATCCTCTTGCACACTATTTTTATATCTTTTCCTGTCTTCTTCCTTTGTCCTCTTATTCCTTCATCTTTCTGCCTCCCTTTAACAGTTTATTTCCCCCCTCTTTCTTCCCCTCAATCTTCTCACTCTATTGATTTCTCTCATTTTGCTATTATCTGTCCCTCCTTAATGTTCTCTCTGTAATATCTGTTATCTTTCTACTTTCTATTTCTACATTATATAACCTTTTAGGTCTCAAACAATATTTATCTCAGTCAGTTTCACTTTCTCCCCTTCACGCCTTTGCTATTTTTCCCTGGTTTCTACGTATTTCCTTCTCATTTCCACTTTCCTGAACATTCATTTCTCTTCCTTTCGCACTTCCTCTGTTGCCCTTTCCCTTCTTCCTTTTTCTCTCCTGTTTGTTTCCACTCGTCTGGCTGCCTAAAGAACTTATGAGAACTGTGCCTATCTTATCGTCTGCTGGCAAGCGGTGAAATGAAATAAAGATAGTGATTTCCAACTTATTGTGGCTTGACTTCGTGGGGCTTACCTGCAACGATTTGATGATAACGGCTGTTGCCCAGCCGTGGAGTACAAGCCCATCGCCTGAAGGCGGGTCCGTGCAGGCTATTAATTAATGCCTGCAGCTTTGGGAAAGAAGACGATTGTGGCGCCATTGCAGGGCGACGCTGCTTCAAACTCGAATTTTCACCTCTGTAAAGCGGGGCAAATGGCAGGCGGGACAGTTTCTCTATCCACTTGGATTAATACGTTAAGCTGAATTATAAATTGGAACTGAAAGCCGCCCCCACAAGGGGAACACGACATTGCACTGCAATGACCAGATGGCTTTGCACAGAAGCCACGCCCACTGGGGCAGGTAATTGAAGCATAAAAAGGTGCAGTATGAAAGAGCGCTTTCATTCCTTTCTCTCAGAATTGTGTGTATCCTGAAACGCGTCTGGCTGCCTAAAGAACTTTTGAGAACTGTGCCTACCTTATCGTCGGCTGGCAAGCGGTGAAATGAAATAAAGCGAGTGATTTCCAACTTCTTCTTCTTGTGGCTTGACTTCGTGGGGCTTACCTGCAACGATTTGGTGATATATATATATATATATATATATATATATATATATATATATATATATATATGTGTGTATATATATATATATATATATATATATATATATATATAAAATTATTTTTTTTTTTTCAGATTCTGTCCACACAATTTCTAATGTATTGTGACGAGGAGTCAAATCGTTTTTCCGCAAGTAGCACGCTACTCTGGAAACCCTTAAAGGATTAGTGGTGGCTTAGTATAATGAAACACTAAAGTAATTTAAGTGATGGATATGTTAGTCAGTTATTTGGATTGAGCAGTCTAGTGGAGGGATGTTTCTGAGCTCTTAATAGTAGGAGGCGGCTTAGGATGAGTAGAAAGGTGGTGCAGGGGGAAGAGTCTTAGGGAAGGGTTTAGAAAGGCTTGTTTTGGGGATCGGAATAGTAAGCAGTATGAGATAATGCAAGGAGGGGTAGATTAGGGAAGAGTCTAAAAAGGGTTGTTTGGGATGAATGAGAGTGGAGTAAGAGGATATATTGAAAGAGGGATAGGGTGAGAAATAGGGTAATGCATTGGAAAAAGTAGTAGAAAGGTTTGAGATGAATCAGAGTTGAGGTAGAGGACATATTGAGTGGTGTAGGGTGAGAAATAGGTTAGTGCATTGGATATGCTGACTTAGAAGAAAAGTAATAAAGATATAGATCCATAAGTTCATTGAAGGTATATAGATGCATTAAGGAGGGTAGTATATGTAGATTAAAGAGGTATTCAATAATGTCTGGCTTTCAAGTGCTGTTGTTCGTTAAATTAATTTTATTTATTTATAAGTAAATTAATGTTATTTATTTATATTTTTGTTTTGTAATTCAATAGTGAAGCAATTGACGAGAAATAGTTATGATAAAAGATTTACTTATTTATGCAGTCACTTTAACAAATTTTATTCGCCTTTTTCAAAGAAACACAAAAAGGAGCAGCAGATCAGGATCAAAACATTACATTGTGTTACAGTGGTATATTCAGTACATTCTTGTGCATGGAAAATCTGACCTTATTATCAAACTTGTACTACAGAACATTCTACCAGGTTTAATTCCAAACATCCTTGTCTCTGTCTTTTTTTGGTTGTTAACTATATAAACTTGAACAGGTAACTTATTCACCCCGGGTCGTCGTGGTCATCTTGCCATGTCGGTCCCCGTGTCCAAGAACCCAATCTCTGCCTGTGCGGTCTATGTGCACCGAGTGATCTCAGATGTCGTGGCAGGCTCATGCACTCTTAAAGTGTCTAGTTCAAGTTCAGAAATTTGTATAGCGCACTACTCACCCAGAGGGTCTCAAGGCGCTTGGGGGAGGGGGGATATATTACTTATCGAATATCCAAGTTTTGAGTTGCTTTCTGAAGGAGAGGTGGTTCTGTAAAAGGCGAAGGTGGATGGGGAGAGAATTCCAGGTTTTGGCCGCTAAGTAGGAGAAGGTTCTTCCTCCCATGGTTGATCTATGGATGCGGGGAATTGCGGCGAGGGCTTGGTTGGATGATGAAGTAGACGGGTGGGGGTGTAGAAGGACAGTCGCGTGTTGAGGGCTTTGTGTGCGTGGGTGAGGAAACGGAACGTAATTCTCTTGTTGACGGGAAGCCAGTGGAGGTCTTTCAGGTGGCCGGAAATGTGAGCTTGACGGGGGATGTCCAGTATGGGTCTAGCTGAAGCGTTCTGGATGCGTTGGAGTTTTTTCTGTAGTTTGGTTGTGGTTCCGGCGTAAAGGGTGTTTCCGTAATCTAGACGGCTTGTGACCAGTGCGTGGGTGACCGTCTTTCTTGTTTCGGTGGGGATCCATCGGAAGATTTTTTTGAGCATGCGTAAGATGTTGAAGCATGAGAATGAGACGGCGTTGACTTGTCTGGTCATCGAGAGGGAGGAGTCCAGGATGAAGCCCAGGTTACGTGCGTGGTCCGTCGGTATGGGTGCGGTTCCCAGGGCCGGAGGCCACCATGAGTCGTCCCAGGCGTAGGGGGATGAGCCTAGGATGAGGACTTCCGTTTTGTCCGAGTTTAGTTTTAGCCTGCTGTTCTTCATCCACTCGGCGACTTCTTTCATTCCTTCGTGTAAGTTGGTTTTGGCGGTGTCGGAGTCTTTGGTAAGGGAAAGGATCAGCTGGGTGTCGTCTGCGTAGGAGATGATGTTGAGGTTGTGTTGGCGTGCGATTGATGCGAGGGGGCTCATGTATACGTTGAAGAGGGTGGGACTGAGTGAATATCCTTGTGGTACGCCGCAGATGACTTCGGTGAGCTCCGATCTGAAAGGGGGGAGGCGGACTCTTTGGGTTCTTCCGGCCAGGAGCAAGATGATCCAGTCTAATGCTTTTCCTTGTATTCCGACGTTGCTGAGGCATTGTATGAGGGTGCTATGACAGACTGTGTCGAAAGCTGCGGAGAGGTCAAGTAGGATGAGGGCAACTGTTTCTCCGTTGTCCAGTAGAGTTCGAATGTCGTCTGTTGCTGCGATGAGGGCGGTTTCGGTGCTGTGTTTAGCTCGGAAGCCGGACTGTGAGGGGTCGAGGGACTTGTTGGCTTCGAGGAAGGCGGCGAGCTGATTGTTGACGGCTTTCTCTATAACTTTGGCCGGGAATGGGAGGAGCGAAATGGGGCGGTAGTTCTTAAGTTCAGTGGGGTCTGCTGTAGGTTTCTTCAAGAGGGCGCTGAGTTCGGCATGTTTCCAGCTTTTCCGGCAAGGTAGCGGAGTTGAGGGAGCAGTTGATGACGTCTCGGAGATGGGGTGCGATGATGGAGTCTGCTTTGTTGAAAATGTGGTGGGGACATGGGTCAGTTGGCGATCCTGAGTGGATCTCCAAAGTCTCCGAGCTATAATGTGTCATGTCACCGGGCCCTTCGATTCTTACCCCCCAGCGCTTGGACGCCCCCGGGCAGCAACCGCGCTTAATAAATCTATTTCCATTCCATTCCATTCCATGGAGTTCATCAGACGGATGGTGTCTTCAGTGGTGATTGGGTTCCAGGTGCAGAGGTTGTTAGGAGGGGGTGTTGGTTCGGGGGTGGGTGTAGTGGACTGGTTTCCGGACTGGTTTTCAAAGCTGTTATGTATGTCGGCGATTTTATTGTAGAAGAAAGATGCAAGGAATCGCAGAGGTTTTGGGAGGGAGTGATGTCGTTGGTGGCGGCGGTGGGGTTAGTGAAGTCTTTGACGATGTTGAATAGTTCCTTGCTGTTGTGGGCGCTGTTGTCAAGTCGTTCCTTGAATGCTGATTTCTTGGTGGATCGGATCAGTTGGTGGTGTTTACGGGTAGCGTTCTTGAAGGTGGTCAGGTTGTCAGTGGAAGGGTTTTTTCTCCAGGCTTTCTCGAGAGTGCGACATACCTTTTTGGATTTCTTAAGGTCATCTTTGAACCAGGGGGCTTTTTTGTTACCTTGTTTGATTTGATGGTTCTTCAAGGGTGCTAGTTCATCCGCGCTATGGGTGATCCACTGTGTGAGGTTGGTGGCTGCTTGGTTTGGGTCCGATGATTTGGTAGGAGGGTTTTGGTGTAGCGATGTGAAGAGCTGGTCGGTGGTAATTTTGTTCCAGTTTCTTCGGAGGATAGGTTGTATGGGGATGTGGGACGTGGACTTTTTGAAGTTGAAGTGAACGCAGCTGTGGTCCGTCCAGTGGAGAGCAGTGGTGTGATAGAATGAGATGTGTTTGCTGGAGGTGAAGATTGGGTCGAGCGTGTGTCCGGCATAGTGGGTGGGGGTGTTGACAATTTGATCTGAAAGAAACACGTTAGTGTTAGATTCCTTACCTTAGAATATCCCCAGGCGTCAGTCTGGATCCGGAAACTTTTGCGTAGCAGTACCCCTGCGCGTCGGTAGGCGTCGTCTGCAGGCGTCCCCTGCGGCTCCGCGTCCGTCGTCGGCGTCGTGCGCCGTGATGACGTCGCTGGAGTATATAGACGCCGCCTCCGCGCGCTGACGTCAGTTCTTCTTTTTTCCGCGCCAGTGGACGCAGATCTGAAGAGCAGTACTCCAGTCTTTGACCAAGTTTTTCGATTGTTTTTTCTCTAATTGTGCCTGATAGGATGCCTGGGTTCAAGCACTGTGATGACTGTGAGCGCACGATGTCGGTCACGGACCATCACCGCCTCTGTCTCCGGTGTCTGGGCCCCGACCACGACGTGGACTCCTGTGTCGACTGCCGGGCCCTCACCAACAAGGCTAGGCGGGAGCGGTCCCGCAAGCTACTGGAGCTCCGGGTGTCGGCCCCACGTCGGGACCGGGAGCGGTCCCGGTCCGGCCGGAGGTCGAGAGAGCGTTCGAGGGAGCGGTCGCGGAGCCGCGCCGAGCGTTCCGGAAGTCGACACCACTCGTCAGGCTCGTCAGGTAGGAAGCACAAGAAGTCGGGGCGTCGTCATCGTACCCCCGACTCCCCCCGACGCTCGCGCGATGCGGCCGGGGGCTTGGGTGACCCCAACCCAGCGGCTCCGCGAGAGTCGCCGGCGCGGCCTGCCTCATACCCTCCGGTCCCTGGGCATGGCGCGACGCCTGAGGAGATCGAGGCGTTCCTCATGGCCATGAGGGCGCTCGCTTCTCCGACGGGGCCTACGGCGCCTTCGGGCCCAGTGCTACCGTCTGGGGGCCCTGGCGGTTCGGGTGTCCCTGCCTCGGCGCCGTCGGGTGCTCCGGCCCCGGCGCCGCCGACGGCTCCGACCCCGGCGCCGCAAGGGCCTTCGGGATCGGCGCCGGCTGGTCTTCCGGCCTCCCCGGCGCCGTTGCCATCGGGGTTACCCCCGACGCCGCCCCCGCGCGGCGCCGGTTCTCCAGTGCCGGCTCCGGCCGGCGGTGGGGTTCCGGCGCCGGCTCCGGGCGGCGCCGTCCCCTTACCTTCTCCGACGCCGGACGCGGCGCCGGACGGGCGTCGCTCGACGCCGGTCCCGGCGCCGATGGGGCCCATGAACCCCGAGGAGCCGGTCTTCATCGTTGACTCCGAATACGGAGAGGATGAGGCGTACGGTGAAGGTTGGGAGGGGTCCGAGGACCCTCTGTCACGCGAGTGCCAGTATGACCCGGACTGGACAGGTGACTTGGGGGATGCCAGTGGTTTGGACGACTCTCCTAACCCTGGTTTGATCTCTCCTCCTTCCGTGGCATCGGTGGAGGGAGCTGCCTATTCTGTGGTGCTGATGAGGGCTGCCAAGGCCTTAAACCTTGAGCTCCCCGTCGCGGCCGTGAGGCCTAACATCCTCACCGAGGTCTTCAAACCGCAGTCATGCCCGCAGGAGCCACTGCTGCCGTTTAATGAAGCCTTGTCAGACGTTCTGTTGGGCACGTGGTCCAGGCCCGCTTCAGGTGCGCCTGTTGATCGGAACGTGGCCAGGCGCCACCGTCCTTGTCCGGACGACCCCAAGTACCTGTCTACCCACCCCACTCCTGAGAGTCTGGTGATCCAGGCCTCGACCTCCCAGTCCGCATTCCCGTCGGCCCTGCCCGACCGGGAATCCAAGAGGTATGACCAGTTTGGCAAAAAGGTCTTCTCGTCCATTAGTTTGGGCCTGCGGTCTTGCAACACCGCTTGCCTCTTGGGCCGCTACACCCACTCTGTGTGGGATACGGTCGCGGAACTGCTGCCAGAATGCCCCATGGAGGTGCGGGCAAAACTCGGTCAAGCTGTGGCTGAGGGCCGGGATGCAGCGAAATATTCAATACGGTGTGGTCTTGATACGACCGACTCGCTGGGCAGAGCTATGTCAACGACGGTGGCGATTCGTCGCCACGCCTGGCTGAGATCCGCCAATTTTTCGGCTGATGTCCAGAATACATTGATGGACATGCCGTTTGATGGCTGTCACCTGTTCGGTGACAAGGCGGACCACGCGCTGGAACGCTTCAAGGACTCCAGGGTCACGGCCAAGTCCTTGGGTCTCTCGACCCAGCGTCAGCAAACGGGTTCGTTTCGTCCCTTTCGTGGCCAAGGAAGGGGCGCCCCCACACGTGCTGCCAGCCACGCGCCGCAACAATCCTTCCAACGCGGTGGCGGCCGTGGAAACCGCCGTGGTGGCGGTCGGGGACATCGGCGGGGTCAGACCACACCTTCCCCCGCAGCATCTACCCCAAAATCCTCCTAGTCCGTGCTTTCGGCCCCATGTGACGCCAGTGGGTGGCAGGGTTCGCTATCACCACGCTCACTGGCGCACGATCACTTCGGACAGGTGGGTGCTGCAAATCGTCCGAAGGGGCTACTCCCTCCCCTTCGAGACCTCTCCTCCAGCCATGCCACCGCAGAACCACCGTGTGTCGGGGGACCACTTGACACTTCTGCAGGAGGAAGTTACGGCCCTCTTGGCCAAGGGGGCCATCGAGCGCGTTCCTGGGCCAGAAGTAGGGCGTGGTTGCTATTCCCACTACTTTCTGGTGCCCAAGAAGGACAAGGGGGGCCTACGTCCTATCTTGGATCTAAGGAACGTCAACGGCTTCCTCCGGAAGGAGAAGTTCAAGATGGTGACGTTAGCTCAGGTCTTGGCTGCTCTAGACCCACAAGACTGGATGGTAGCGTTGGACTTGCAGGACGCCTATTTTCACATTCCCGTCCTGCCGGCCCACCGGCGTTACCTGCGGTTCACGGTAGGCCTGGAGCACTTTCAGTTTATCGTGCTCCCCTTCGGCCTTACCAGCGCCCCACGGGTGTTCACAAAGGTGATGGCGGTGGTCGCAGCCCATCTGCGCAGGTTGGGGGTTTCAGTCTTCCCCTACCTAGACGATTGGTTGTTGAAGGCGGGCTCGCCCCAAACAGTCGTCCACCACCTTCAGATGACGGCAGACCTCTTGCACGACCTGGGGTTCTCCATCAATGTGCCGAAATCACACCTGTGTCCCTCTCAAAAGCTCCTTTTCATCGGAGCGGTTCTGGACTCGGCGCAGTTTCGGGTTTATCCTCCGGAACGGCGGGTTCGGGATATTCAGGCTTTGATTCCCATCTTTCAGCCGCTATCCCGAGTCTCGGTCAGGTTGACGCTGCGGCTGCTGGGACTGATGGCTTCCTGCATCCTTCTGGTGCATCACGCCAGGTGGCGGATGCGGGCTCTGCAGTGGGACCTGAAGTTTCAGTGGGCCCAGCATCAGGGCAACTTGTCCGACCACGTCTTGATCTCGGAGGGCACTGCGAGACAACTGCAGTGGTGGCTTACGGACCGCGATTGGGTCAGGGGCAAGTCCCTCTCCCTTCCCCAACCGGAGCACGTTGTCGTGACGGACGCGTCCCTCCAGGGCTGGGGTGGCCACTTGGGAGAGGCAGAGATCAGAGGCATCTGGTCTCCGGCGGAGTCCCGGCTCCATATCAATCTGTTGGAGCTGCGGGCGATTCGTCTGGCACTGAAGGCATTCCTCCCCTTTGTCAACGGGAGTGTAGTGCAGGTGTTCACCGACAACACCACCGCCATGTGGTACTGCAACAAACAGGGCGGAGTGGGGTCGTGGACCCTTTGCCAGGAGGCTCTGTGCCTCTGGCACTGGCTGGAACGTCAGGGCGTGACTCTGACGGTTCAACACCTGGCAGGTTCTCTGAACGCCAGGGCGGACGAACTCAGCCGTCGGTGCTCGATGGATCACGAATGGCGTCTGAACTCGGACGTGGCGCAAGGCATCTTTCTGCAATGGGGAGAGCCTTGGTTAGATCTATTCGCCACAGAAGAGAACGCGCAATGTCATCAGTTCTGCGCGTTGGAGTTTCCAAGACTGCACTCGCACGGCGACGCCTTTCGGCGCGAGTGGAGTTGCGGTCTGTTATACGCCTTTCCGCCTATACCACTTCTGCCCAGAGTGCTGAAGAAGATCAGGCGCGACCGGGCCCAAGTTATCCTTGTGGCTCCGGACTGGGCTCGAAGGTACTGGTATCCCGAGCTACTCAGCATGTCAGTCGGTCCCCCGATCCGCCTGCCCCTTCAGGAGGACCTTCTGTCGCAGCAGCAGGGGACGGTCCTCCACCCGAACCTGTCCAGTCTCCACCTCCATGCTTGGAGATTGAGCGGCGGCAGTTGAGGCCATTTGACTTGCCCCCTGAAGTCTGTGATGTTATTCTGGCAGCCAGGCGTCCCTCCACTAAGTCGGTATACGCCTGTCGGTGGAACAGATTTGTGGCATGGTGCACAGCAAAGGCTGTGGATCCTCTTTCTGCCCCTCTTTCGGAGGTTCTTCTGTTTCTTCTTTCTCTTGCCCAGCAGGGCTCTGCTCTGGGCACTATCAAGGGCTACCTTTCTGCCCTTTCAGCCTTTTTGAGGCTTCCTGATCAGCCTTCTTTGTTCAAATCCCCGATTGTAACTCGATTCTTGAAAGGCATCACTCACATGTTTCCACCTGTCCCGTTTGTGATGCCTCAGTGGGATTTGAACCTGGTTCTGACTTTCCTGATGTGTGCTCCCTTTGAGCCCCTTCATTCTTGCTCTCTCCGTCTCCTGACTTTAAAGACGGCTTTCCTGGTTGCCATCACCTCTGCCAGGAGGGTGAGTGAGCTCCAGGCTCTTTTATGTCCAACCTCCTTTCCTGTCCATTCATCCTGACAAGGTGGTTCTGAGGACTAGACCTTCTTTCCTGCCCAAGGTTGTTTCGGCCTTTCACATCGGGCAGTCCATCACCCTCCCTTCCTTCTTCCCGCCTCCGCATCCTTCAAAGGATGAAGAGCGGCTCCATCGTCTGGACCCAAAACGTGCGCTTTCCTTTTACATGGATCGCACTCGCCAGTTCCGGGTGGATGACCAACTGTTTGTTGGCTACGTGGGTGCGAAGAAGGGACGGGCGGTTTGTAAACGAACCATCTCTCGATGGGTCGTCCTCTGCATCAAAGCGTGCTACTCTTTGGCTCGGAAGGAGCCTCCTGTTGGGCTGAGGGCCCATTCCACTCGGGCCACGGCGGCTACTACTGCCCTGGGCCGGGGAGTCCCCTTGCAGGACATTTGCCAAGCGGCTACGTGGGCCTCGCTGCACACCTTTGCGAGGCACTACTGCCTGGACAGTCCAGTCCGGAGGGATGGCTTCTTTGGCCGTTCTGTCCTCCAGGAATTTCTGGTGTAGTTTTGTATTGGTTCGCAGACCCGCCACCGGGGTTGGTATTGCTGGGGTATGTATTCTAAGGTAAGGAATCTAACACTAACGTGTTTCTTTCAGATGAACAAGTTACTTACCTTCGGTAACGATATATCTGTAAGAAACATTAGTTAGTGTTAGATTCCTTACCGAACCCACCCATCCTCCCCGTTCTGCGAACTGATACCTAGGGTTAAGGACATCCCTTTCAGGGCCCTAGTTTTACATGGCACCAGTGTTGGTTCTCTCATGGCTCTGCGTCTCCTGGCGCGGAAAAGCTGTGTGCAAAGAACTGACGTCAGCGCGCGGAGGCGGCGTCTATATACTCCAGCGACGTCATCACGGCGCACGACGCCGACGACGGACGCGGAGCCGCAGGGGACGCCTGCAGACGACGCCTACCGACGCGCAGGGGTACTGCTACGCAAAAGTTTCCAGATCCAGACTGACGCCTGGGGATATTCTAAGGTAAGGAATCTAACACTAACTAATGTTTCTTACAGATATATCGTTACCGAAGGTAAGTAACTTGTTCTTCGAGTCCGAGGTTGGTCATGTTGTCCAGGAGGGTGATGGTGTTGGGGTCGTTTTTCTTTTCAAGGTGGTAGTTGAGGTCTCCCAGTAGAATGTAGTCCTCTGAGGGGAGGGCGTGTGGGCTGATGAAGTCTGTGATGTCATCGCTGAATTGTGAGCGGGGTCCTGGTGGTCTGTAGATGAGGGTGCCTCTGACTGTGGTCTTGGGATCGGTGTGGATCTGGAAGTGAAGGTGTTCGGCGTTTGAGAGGTAGTCATCGGAATTGGTCGTGATGCGGATGGTGTTCTTGTGGACGATGGCGATGCCTCCTCCAGTTTGGTTGGTGCGGTCCTTTCGGATGATTTTGTAGCTGTCTGGGATGGCTATGGCGATGTCAGGAGCTGATGAAGCGTTCATCCAGGTTTCTGTAAGGAAGGCGACATCCTGTGATGTAGTGTCGAGTAGGTTCCAAAGTTCAATGGCGTGTCTGTGGACCGAGCGGGTGTTGAGCAGGATGCACTTTAGTTGGTTAGTGTCGGAGCTCTGTTTGGAGTTTGTGGATTTGGTGTGAGTCCTGATGCAGTCGAACTTGCAGGAGTGACAGGTGAAGGGTCCATGGGTGTGTCCAGGGGCGGCTTGATAGCAGGTAGGAGGGCGGGTGGGGTTAAGGGCTGAAAGGGTTGCAGCGTCGTACGTTATGCGGGTGGATTGGGATTTGCGGGGGTCTGGCGCTGGGCGCGGTCCAGGCGCGGACGGGCGTACCTTTGGCGCGCATGGGGCGCGAACGCTGTGCGCATAAGCATCTGTCATATATGGCTAGTGGAGGGGGGAGGGGCGAGGGAGGAGCAGCTGGGAGGCGGGAGCGGGGCGGAGAGGCGGGCAGGGAGGCACAACAACAAACACCAAAATGGCTGCGAGCCAAAATCGAAACTGGATTGAGGCACAACCTACGAAGCGCTATGTAGTGGGCAGTGGCACCGGCACAATCAGGCTACAATCAGGCACAAAATAATTAATATAGTCAAAGGCAGCAGAGCACCAATCAATGCTAGTTAATGCGCGCTTTCGCCAATTAGCGCTACGATATGCAGGGGCAAAGCTAACTATAACACAGATTAGACAGAGCAATTCGAGCAATAACAGAGGTCAGTCAGAGCAATGCGAGGCAGTGAAGCGCTACGATACCAACGGTAGCAGCGTGAGGAGCGGCCACCTCTGAAGGCTTCAGGATGGTCACAGCGTCGCTCAAGGAGGGACTTTCTAGTCTGTCCTATCCTGCCGATATATCATCTGTTTCTCCCAGAGGAGAATCATTTGTCTGTGATAAATTAGTAATCATAGGGTACCATGCCCTTGTGTCCTCCTCTAATTTGACATTTCCTGACTTTCTTCATTCTAATTAACTCCGCAGTGGCCCATTCTCGTTTCTTTGGTCCAGCTCTCCACCGCTGGAGGAGTTGGACGTATCCATTAAATGGCTATCCAGAGTTTGGCATGCAGTCACTTATATACATGTTAAAACATAGAATAATGTAACTCTCAGTAATAGGTACATTTATTAAGCTGAACTAATGAATATCTATATGTTCGAGTCATGTGTGCTGTAGATACACATGCTTTGCAAACTCCTGCCATCTAGTGTTGTGTCTGGAATTTTTACAAGCTGTTTTTCTTTGAAGAAGTCTTTCCAGTCACTGGATAAGGTGACTCCTCCTTTCGGTGATCATATACATTGGCATTGACTCTATTGTTAAATCGTTTTTTTCGCCATCTGATTCGGACGAGTATTGCTGTGATCTGGTTTGAAACCATTCTTCGGATTACCCTCGGTGCGTAACCCACTCTTATCGACGACGGTATAGTTTCCGTATGCGTTTCCTTGTTCTCTGCGTATCGAATCGTTCAACAAATTTTCCAATTTTTGATCAAAAACCTTGTGAGCGGCATTCGGGCCTAGCTGCATCGGTCCAGGTTCCTTCCGATGGAAAGGAATCTATTCCAAATCTGTTCTGGGTGCCACCCCAAGTACCCTTACACAGACCTACATCAAGTTTGTAACTTGTGCCTTTCTCCGGGGCTCACAGAGGAATGCTGTGATGCTTGTAATTCGTTTCGATCCAAGAAGAAACTATGCGATCGTCTGTCTCCAACACACTCTGGTGCTCAGGTACGATCTTTCTGCTCCTCATGTGCTGTGTGTCAATTACTGTTTTTAAATTGCCGTACTTTAAAAAAACATTTTTTATTACTGCCATAACTGTCACATTGTGATTGTGTGAATAAGGGTTGTACCACCTGTTTAATCTCACTTCTTCACTTCCCGGCAGCTCTCCGGTCTACCACGGTTTACCCATATGACTGATTGAGTAGAGTCAGCAAGCTGATTCCAGGGGGCTGCTAACGGGCCCCATCTTTGCCGCTGTTAGCGCTCTAGCGTTTACCAGCTGTCGGGGAATAAAGCTACCGCATTTGCGAACGCGCGCAGCTGGTGTGCCAAGGTGCGTCTAAGGCAATGCCGTCTGCGCCTGAATGCTGCCAGCTGACAGGATATGCTGCCCATTTTTACCCAGGTCTACAAATGCCGTTAACATATGCTAAACGGACGCTACTGGATTTAAGTGATAAGGTCTCCATGGCAGGGTGTGGGGGAATGGTAGCGGTAGAGAATGACGGGATGGTCAGTAATTGTCTGCAATGTGACTGTTTCATAGGTCACGCGCACAATACCACAGACCCTTCAAGCCCCTATCCAGTAGACTGCTGAGTATCCAGTGAGAAGACCTCCAGGGAGAAAAAGCAGAGGCAGGGAGGGCAGAGGTTCCCTTTTAAGACCTATAAACTCAATGCCAGATCTACCCCTAAACATGCTGGGGAAGTCTGGGACCTCCTGTCTGATCTGAAACCAGACATCTGTTTTTTACAGAAACCTGGTTGCATACCCAATCTGTTCCTTCCTTAGCAATAGCCTTTCTGGCAGAATATATGGTAGCTAGATCATACAGAACAGGCAAGAGTGGAAGAGGGCTTGCCATAGCTACCCACCTAGCCCATCCAATGAAAATCCCAGATACCATTGCAACCCTAAGTATGGAAGTAATGGTATTTAAAATGGAGCCTGCCCGAGGCATTAAACTGAATAAAACAGGGTTGCCCCAGCACCTTGGTATTCAGAAAGCCTGATGGCAAAAAAAGCTAACTGCAGAATTACAGAGCGGAAATGGAGGTAATCAAAGTCAGAGGAAGACAAACTGGCATATAAATTAGTACAGAGAACCTATCTAAGGAATTGCAATATAGCCAGGAGAGTAACTCCTCTAAAGAGCTCTTTAAGATTCTTAAAGAATTCACTAACCCCAGAGCCAATAATTCCACCCCTCCACCCACTCAGGGGCTATGCGACGATCTTGCCACATATTTTAAACAGAAGATCGATAACATTTATAACCCTTTCGAATTGGAAGTGGTGGTCCAGGCCTCAACACCTCCCTCGGAAGATCCTCTCTCCCCCTGGCTAGAGACCTTCTCAACCATTACAGCTGAGCAAGTGTGTGCCTTGTTGGTACACACTAAATCAGGCTCGTCGTTAGATATAGCCCCCCTCACCTCGTCTCAGACTTGGCACCTACCTTATAGAACCTAATTATGGAAGTCTGTTATTTATCTCTAGACACAGCTGTGTTTCCCTCAAAATGGAAAAAGCACAGAATCTGGGTTGACAGAGGTAACAGACTCAATAAGGATGCTGTTGGATGATGGAACCCCACTATATCCTTTTGGATCTGTCGGCAGCCGGTGACACCATCTCTCGTAGTATCCTTTTGGGCAAGCTGCGAGAGATTGGTGTCCGAGGCTCGGTTTTACACGGGATGCATAGTTTCTTGACAGACAGAACAGTGTGTACAATTGGACACATTTGTGTCTCAAACTACAACGGTGGACAAGTGGGTACCACAGGGTTCCATCCTAACTCCCACCTTGTTTAATATCTGTCTCCCCTCTGGCCCCAATTATTAGATCGTGTGGGTTCCAGACGATCTCCTGTGCAGACGTCACCCATGTGATAGTCCCCATAGGAAAGGTCCCCGTTCTGACTATAGAAAAATTCAAGAGCTGCATGCTAAAAAAAAGCAACTTGGATGAGCAAGAATTTTTCCCAATTGAACTCTAGTAAAACTGAGATCTTGTTATCTGGGAAAGCAGAGGAGTTATGGTCCACGGAGTGGTGGCAGGGGGAATTGGGGGAACCCCCATCCCTAAAAAATGTGAGAAGAATCTGGGTGTGGTGATCGATGACAAACTTTCCATGGAGGAGCATGTAAAATCACCTCTGGCAAGTGCTTCTGCATGATGTGCATGCCGAGAAAGGTCTTCCCATGTGTTCACCGCTCCACCAGGAAAGTTCTCATTCAGCCACTTCTAGTCAGTAGACTAGACTATGGGAACTCTCTACTGGTAGGGTTTAGAGAAGATCTGTTACCAAAGCTGCAAGTTGTCTAGAATACGGTAGTGCGCCTTGCCCTCAACAAGCCTGCACGAACCTCATCATTACCTCTACTGTGTCAACAACATTGGGTTCGTATCAGGAAAAGATACATTTTTAAACTCCTATGTCTGGTATACAAATCTTTGCAAGGACATGGACCGGCATATCTAACCAAAAAGCTGGAATGGTACACCCCAGGGCGCCATTTTAGATCTAGCAGTCAAAGGCTGCTTTGCACCTGCAGAATCAGAAAAAAAGGATGGGAGGGCGTGCCTTTTCTCACCTAGCCCCCGCCCACTGGAATAGGCTACCAGAGGATCTGCAACCCAACTTCGCACAATTTAAGAAACTTCTCAAAACGTGGTTGTTTTAATGGAGCATTGTCCATCCTGTTATCTTCCTCCCAGGCGCTGAGAGATCCCCTCGGGAATGATTCGTCGCGCCATATAAATATTAAATATATGAGTATATAAATATATAAATATATATATATATATATATATATATATATATATATATATATATATATATATATATATATTTAATATTTAGAGACATTAGAGGAGCACTTTTTATTTGAATCACTCAAGTCCATACACGGGTCTAGTCAAATATTCCCTATGCTTAAAGGCATGATGAGGCCTGCAGATGATATCTTTAAAGACCCTGTCCGAACACGTATTTCAACTCCAAGAGTAGATACAAAATATAAACTCTCACCATCAGATCCTGTATTTGTTAAAGGACAATTACCACTATACTCCCTAGTAGTTACAACTGCTCGTAAAAGAGCTAATTCACAAACTTCTGGGGATGCACTTTCCCCAGACATGGAATCTAAACGTATAGATGCCTCAGGAAAACGACTTGCTGTTCAAGCTGATAACCACTGGCGCATCACAGACACACAGGAACTACTAGCTGAATATGACAGAGCGCACTGGGATGAGATGGAACAACTGCTCCAATATCTCCCAGATGAGCATAAAACTAAAGCACAGCAGTTAGTTAAAGGGAAACTCATCTCAAACTCAATCAGATGTGCTTTAGATTCAGCTGACATCGCAGCTAGAGAGATCAATACCAGCATTCTCCTTAGGAGGCATGCATGGCTTAGAATCTCTGGGTTTAAGCTGCAAGTTCGCAAATAAGAAAGGGACCCCCTGCGACTAGTAACAAGTTCCTAGGTCAGGGTACAATATTCATCAAAATAACAATACCTAGGCAACTTTGGGGTCCTGCTAGAATATCAGGTACATAAACACATTGATAATAAAAACACAAATTTGTTGTGCAATGGAGCAGTGTACAGGACATATGAACTAATATAACAATTTTATATAAATTCTGATTTATTTGCCAAATATCATAAAGAGTTTTTTTTTTTAAATCATTAAAAGAAACCGGTCTCTTCACGAATTCAGTTTTAAACAACTTACCCGAAGGCGAAGGTAATCCTGTCGGATAAGTATCTTACCAATCACCTTTGTTGATCTTTTAACAATATTTTGATTAACTCTACATTGGAGCACCCAGAAGGCAGTCTTTCCTTCAAGCCTCCAACAGTACTAAAGTAATTTCCCTCTGACAGTCAGCCATAACGCTTTAGAAATTAAGGACAGTTAGTCGTGTGTGACTGCACTACAGTGGGTCTACAAATAGGTTGGCAGTACAGTCATGTTGTAACTGACGTGACACCAGTGACTAATTACTTTGCATATGCCTTTATGCTATTCTAGAAATTACAAGTGGTCTCCCGAAGAAGGCGTGTGTAACACCGAAACGCGCGTAGAGATTCCCCATTTATCCACTTGGTTGTTGTTGTTTTTATAGATGTATAATTTTATTTGTGCAAACTGTTTTTAACGGTCATATATATGCTGAAACCTTCTGTATTAATTCCTGAATTGATTATGTATATGTTCTTTTTATTTTTATAAAAAAATTAAAAATAAATAAATAAAACTCTTTGATATTTGTCAAATAAATCAGAATTTATATAAAATTGTTATATTAGTTCATCTGTGCTGTACACTGCTCCATTGCACAACAAATTTGTGTTTTTATTATCAATGTGTTTATGTACCTGATATTCTAGCAGGACCCCGAAGTTGTCTAGGTATTGTTATTTTGATGAATTAAGCTGGAAGTTCAGCAGTCTATTTTGAACACCCCCTTTGACAAGGAACACCTGTTTGGTCCTGTAGTTGACCAGTCTTTAATAAAAATGAAGGACACTGAAGTAGCAAAATCCATGGGATCGCCCCAGTCCCCATCTAATAGAGGCTCCTTTTGCCACTCATTTTACAGAGCAGGGTCCAAAACAACTTCCCCAGACCCAAATGCTTATTCTTATAAAGGCCACAATCAGTCCTCTCCCTCGAGAGGTTTCTATAGAGAAGGGTATAGACGAAACCATTCCAAAGGAAGGGGAAAAGGTGCCAACCGCGTAACACCCCTTCCCCAAACAAACAGTGACTTGCCCACTCTTCCCACCCCCCCCCCCCCACCCCCCCCCCCCCCCATATCACTTAACAGCTGGGGAAGACTTCTGCAGTTTCTCCCCATTTGGCAATTTATAACAGACCAATGGGTGCTTGACCTTATCCTTCATGGTTATTGCCTGGAGATCAGCACCAAACATTCTTCCTTGTGTTCACAAACTGTCATCAGACCACTTACAGTTACTCAAACAAGAAGTGCAATCTCTTAGAAAAGGGAGCCATAAAACCAGTTTCTTTACAATACCTAGGTTCAGGGGTTTACTCTCTTTATTTTCTGATCCCCAAAAAGGACGGATCATTACGACCAATTTTGGATCTCCAGAGTTAAACCAGTACATACTGTCAGAACATTTCCATATGGTAACACTTCAACAGATCCTTCCACTTCTACAGCAAGGCGATTTTATGTCGACCCTAGACTTAAGATGCATATTTTCACATTCCCATTCTTTCAGCTCAACGCAAAAATTTCAGATTTGTGATAGCAGGCAAACACTATCAGTTCAAAGTACTCCTATTCGGAGTAACTACTTCTCCCAGAGTGTTTACAAAATGTCTAGCACTTGTGGCAGCTCATCTCAGGAGACAGCAAATTCAATTCATGTGTTTCTGCACCTAGACGACTGGCTCATCAAAGCCAGCACACACCAGAAGTGTTTACAACACACTCAGACCACACTACACCCTCTCCACAAATTGGGTTTCACCGTCAATATCCAAAAGTCTCACCTATTCCCTTCCAGGAAACAGTCCTATCCAGGAGCTACTCTCAACACTCACACGGCTCTTGCCTTCCCCAATGCAGCCAGAATTTCCAATATCCAAACTCTATTGCTGCAGTTCCATACCGACCAAACCTTGCCAGCCAGGTCTTTCATGTGGCTACTAGGAATGAATGCATCATGCATTGCAATAGTACCTCATGCAAGACTACACATTCCTCCACTGCAAGAATGCTTAGTACGTCAGTAGAATCGGTCGCAAGGTCAGTTAACACATCTAGTGTTGGTAGACACCTGCACCCATCGCTTTCTGCAGTTGTGGAGCCCACCAAATGTATCAAAAGGGTGGCCTTTCATCGACCCTGTTCCAAATGTCGCGCTAACAGTAGATGCATTTCCAATGGGTTGTGGAGCACATCTCCATCATTGCACAATTCAGAGTCTCTGGAACGACAGACACAAACGACTCCACATCAAATATCTAGACCTTCTAGCAGTATTTTTGCTGAAAGCTTTTCATTCTCATCTCAGACAGAGTTGTCCTAGTCCGCATGGACAACATGACAGCGATGTACTATGTACAAAAGCGGGGGAGGAGGCACACTCTCCAACTGTCTCAGACAATTTGGAAATGGGCAATCCATCACAAGATTCACCTTTGCGAGAGCACCTTCCAGGAATGAACAATGAAATTGCGGACCTCTTCAGCAGAAGAAGACAAATACAATGAGTGGGAACTTCATTCCCAAGTTCCCCTTCCATACTTTAAACAATGGGGACATCCTCAAATATATCTGCTCGCCACAGCAGACAACAAACAATGCCCAAAATTCACCTCCAGGTTTCCACACCCTCTATCCAAAGGCAATGCCCTATGGATGAATTGGTCAGGGATGTTTCCATTTGCTTTTCCGCCTCTCCCTCTCCTTCCATTTCTGGTTCGGAAGCTTAGGCAAACATCCCTCACACTGATTCTAGTAGCTCCCACATGTCAACTGTGGAACACCACCCTGTTAGCGTTGTCGGTAGATCCACATTAAAAGACACATCTCACCTCCAGTCTCCTCACTCGGAACCATGGAAAAATCAAGCATCCAAATCCTAAGGAGCTCAACTTAGCGATTTGGCTTCTGAAGTCAGAGTTTGGATATTTAAATTTGCCACCAGACTGTATGACTATTCTGAAGGAAGCAAGAAAACCTACTACAGAGCTTGCTATACAGCAAAACGGAAAGTATTTGTCTAGTGTAATAACATTCTACCTCTAGATGTTTCCATTCAGAACATTGTTTTTTACCTTCTGCACCTACAGCTAGCTTACAATTCGGTTGCATCTCGCAGCACTAGCTGCATATTTGCAAAACAGACAGCATTTGTCTTTGTTCAAAGTCATTAAAGCTTGTATGAAAGGCTTAAAGAGTTCTACCACCAATAATTCCCCCGGCACCAGTGTGGAATCTTAATGTACTTACAAGACTTATGGGACCACTCTTTGAACAACTTTACAGTTTCTCTCATGGAAGGTTGCATTCCTCATTGCAATAACTTCTTTAAGGGAGTTGGTGAGCTACAGGCATTAACCTTTGAAGAACCCTTCTTTCAACTCCATAAAGATAGGGTCATTCTTCGCACCAATCCCAGATTAGTTTCCAGAGTGGGTTCTGCTTTCCATGTTAACCAATCAGTTAAGTTACCTGTGTTCTCTGCTCATCCAATAGCAGAACGGGCTCTTCACACTCTTGAATTCAGAAGAGCTGTATTGTATTATATCGAAAGAGCAAAAGACTTTCGTAAAACAAAGCAACCGTTTCATTTACACCACCTCACAAAGGCAATCCTATTTCTAAATTTGGCATTTCATGATGGATTGTTAAGTGCATTCAAACTTGCTAAGCAAAAGCTGAAAGAACATTATACCCCTAGAGCACATTCCACTTGCAAAATAGGGGCATCTATGGCCTTTAAGGTAAAATCCCTAAAGCGGACATCTGTAAAGGAGCAACATGGCCTACACCACACACATTTACCAAACACTATTGTGTGAATGTATTAGCACGCCAACAGGCCAAGCAGTGCTAAAGACACATTTTCAGACAACTGCAACATCTACTGGTTAGCCATCACTTTGGGAGAATACTGCTATTTAGTCTATGCAAAACATTTGTACCTACAGCACATATGTCTCGAACGGATTATGTTACTTACTCAGTAAGCATCTGTTCTTGGCATGTAGATTGACATGCACCCTCTCACCTCCCCAGACACCTGTAGTTGTAGTTCTCATTATTTATGCATGGACATCTCTTTACTACACTCACTAACTCCATTCTTACCCTCTTGCGGGAAAACAATGGAGTTTATGCCCATGCACACTATCACCGAAAGGTGTAGTCGCCTTACCTCGTGACTGGAAAGACCTCTTTGAAGAAAAAAACTTGCAAACATCCTTACCCAACACTAGATGGCAGGAGTATGCAAAGCATGTTAATCTACAGCTCTACATGCCAAGAACAGATGCTTACTGGGTAAGTAGCATAATCCTTTTTTAAAACATAATTGTGAGAAAGTTCCATCTTTCTTGCACTGGTATGCCCCCACTTTTTTCTGAACTGCTGATGTGCTTTGACTGAGTGTGCCCTGGGTCCCTGCCAACCAGGTACCCAGGGCCTGTGTTCCTTCCCTAAAAGCTATGTTGAAACTAAAACCCAATTGGCATTTCTGGCCACCTGTCAGCCCCTAGTAAATGGTACCCTAGGTACCCAGGGCATGGTGACCGGAGAAGACCCCTGAGGACTCCAGCACTTATTGTGCCATCCTCAGGGGCCCTGTACCCTGACACCCACACACTGCCTTTGCAGGCTGAGTGTCCAGCTACAGAGCTAAACCAAGAGCGGACATAGCACACAACCCTTTGTGCCATGCACACAGAACCCACTGCCCTGGCATATTTCAGTCACCCCTCTAGCTGGGTGCCCTGTGCCAGAGGTGTGGGCACAGGTGCATGAGCCCTGTCCTGTGCCCCCCTACAGTACCCAGGGCCATTCCTGGGCACTGTAAGAGCAGTGATGCCTTTAGGAGTATATGGTGCTGGGAGGTTGTCATCACGAACTCCACAGCACCATAATGGCTACACTGAAGACTGACAAGTTTGGTACCAAACTTCTCAGCACATTAAACCCACACTGATGCCAGTGTGGGATTTAATGTAAAATGCACCCGAGTGCATCTTAGAGATGCCCTCTGAAAACCTAACCTACAATCCACATCTGGGCTGAGTGGCTGCAGAGGTTACCACACAGCAGACATGTTGCTGGACTGCTGGGTGGAGAGGCCCCCGCTCTCTTGGGTCTGCAACAATGCACATCCTGGGCGAGGTGCTAGGTCTCCTCCCCAGGATGGGCAGAGGTAAGCTTCAAAGGCATGCCGCCTCTGTGAGCTTCTCCAGACCATTTGCTGTACCCAGCAACTGGCCCCCACCAGTTCTGACCCCCACACTTACGTGAAAAACTACGTCAGGAAGGGGGGGTGCCAGCCTGTGCCAACCCCACCCCTCAGGTGGGGGAGGCGAGGTGAAGAACAACCCCGGGCTCCGGCCATCTTGAAAATAAGGAGCCCTGCCCAATCCCAGCTAGGCTCCTGCCCCCCTCCCACCGGAGAGGAGCAGGCTAGGGTGTGTACCCACCCCAGGACAAGGACCTATTGGTCCCTGCCCTTACCCTACCTGTAACGCCCCTAAATTCAGTATTTAAGGGCTCCCTGAACCATCCTTCCTCAGATCCCGAAACCAAAAGAAGAAAGAAGATCAAGAAGAAAAAGACCCACTGCGCAGCTGCTAACAGGACGACAACAACTAACTTGGCCCCAGCCCGACTGGCCTGTCGATCCTGGAACCTGCTCGTGCCTAAATCCCGGCGACTCCTGCGGACAGCAACCGTGGGACACCCAGAGGACCTGCCTGCCTTGACCCTCTTAAAGACTGGGACTCCCATAAGCAGAGGCTCTGCTGCAACAACCCCCCTGGTGCCAGCCAGGAAGCTCCGGACCAGCCCACTTTGCACCCGCCAAGCCCGGCCCGAGTGATCCAAGACCACGAGGACGTCCCCCCGGCGACTGGGACCCGAAGTCCAGTGCTCAACGACCCTCCTCGACGAACCAGACGACGCCTGCAGACTCAGAACCAGGGGCCCCCCCAACCACGACCACCTGAGGGTAAGCTTTTACGACACCCAAAGACACCCCGGCGCCCTACAGCCCCTTGTGCCTCCCTTTGGGGTACCTACCTGTGCTCCAAGATCCCAACTTACCTTGCGACGTGCTGGTCGCCCCTTTTGACCTTTTCCATTGGATAACATTGAGCGCCCGACGGCTCAAAAGCACCCTGCACCCAGCCACCCGAGTACCGCTGGCCGTGCCACCTTTGTCCTATCCTGCTTCCCCCTTTGCCCTGAGCAAGTGACCAGGAGCCCAGCTCCTACAGCCACGTGGCCTGCTAGCCAGGAGCCACCAACCGGAGGCCCCCCATCTCCCATTAGATAACATTGGGCCTAACTACCTCTGCACCCGGCCGCCCCTGCGCCGCTGAGGGTAAACCTACTGTACCTTCCTGGCCCTGGGGGACCCCTGAGTCTATGCCCAGAACCACATCTTCACCAGTCGAGTACTCACCAGGAAACCGGTAACTCACTTACCTGCCATTGAATAACATTGACTGGTTTGACTCGAAAAATCTTCTAAGTGTCTACTTTTGAAAACTTGAAATATTCATATAAAATCATCAGAATTCCGAAATATTCAACTGTGATCAGGAGAGGAGCCAGTACTGTACCTTGTAGCCCAGTGCTGAAACGCAAAAGTAATCCCTAGTGGGTTTACTAGTAACTTGTATTTTCTCCATAGGAATCTATTGTCTGCTTTTCTATGAAATTTCTTCTGTCTACTTTTGAAAACTAGAAATATTCTTTAAAAATTATACGAAATACTGAAATGTAATTACTTACCTGTTTTGAGTTGAGACCCCAGTGCTGGCCCCAGGAGACCAGTACTGGATTACAAAAGTAATAAGATCGTGCTTGACATGCAACCTGAATTTTCTCCCATTGGATAACATTGCCAGATTTCTGTTGAAAAGTTTCTAAGTGTGAACTTTTAAAATAGCCTTTTATTCCTGAAAAATCACCACAAAACCTAAAACGTTTTTGCTCAACTGTTTCCAGCTTAGACCCCAGGACTGAACCTAGGAGCCAGTCCTGGAATTGCCAAAGTAATCACCCTTGTTTATATAAGGGAATCCATTAAGCTCAATGCTAAATTGTGTGTAGAATTGTGTTTCCTACTGCAACCCCTGTACCTATTGTCTTTACAAAGTTTATTGCCTTTCTGCAAAGTACTCATCTGAGACCTCTCATATTGAGAGCAGCATATTTTTGATGCCTGTTGGTTCTAGAAATAAAACAACTATATATTTTGATATAAAAACAATTGGCCTGGAGTTCAGTCTTTGAGTGTGTGAAACCTTTTGCTGACTGAGTGTGTACAACAAATGCTTTACACCGTCCTCTGGTACTGCCTTTCTGCTCGACCAAGCTACCACTTTAGAGAGTAAGGTCACACCTGGCTTTAACCTCTGTTATACCTCTGGGGTTTGTGGACTCTATACACACTGTACCTTACTCTGGTCCAGTATATATAGAGACACTTTCCCACAGTAATTATTCTACACGTTTATACAAAGCAATACACATATATAGGTGCATATCTATAGTACAAATAAATGTTTATATACAGAGGGAAATGCTGTTTATTTCTGTTTGCATATGGTGGTTATGTTGGGAAGAGCCAATTCTTAAGTAGTTTCTGAAGATAAGGTGGTTACTCATGGATCTTATGTCGGCGTGTAAATGGCTGCTTGAACTGAGAAGGATGTTCCACCCATGGTTTTTTTCTTGTATGTTGGGATTTTGAGGGGAGGTGCCACTCTAAAGCGGAGGCTCCTTTGTTGAATTTGTGGTGATTTTATTCCTGATGAGCAGTCCCGTTCCATTTATCGCTTTGTGGGTGATAGAAAGCAGCTTGAACGTGGATCTTCTGGCAATCAGTAATCAATGCAGGGCTTTCAAGGCAGGGGAGATGTGGTATTTCGGTTTTATATGTAAGAGTAGCCTGGCAGCAGAGTTCTGAATCAGTTGTAGTCTTTTCATGGTCAATTAAGGTGATCCATGGTAGAGGCTATTGGCGTAATAGTTTGGACAGAACAATGGAGATGGTAGCCTGCTCTTTGTTTGGAAATCCAAATGAGGGAAGATTTCTTGCAGAGTTTTTATAGTAACAAGAACTGATCTTGCTAGTTAGTTTGCTTGGGCATTCATTGATAGCTTGGAGTCCATGGTCATTGCAAGGTTTTTTACTTCCTTCGATACTTTAGGTGGTGTTCCCAGATCATCAGGCCATGTAGCGAGTGGGTCATAATGTTTCCAATAGCCACATGTGAGATTTCCGGTTTGGAATCATTCAATTTGAGATGCCTCCACGTCATCTATTGATCCTCGGCTTTGAGACTAATGAAAATTGGTGAGTTTCCAATGTCTTTGGGGCATTCCAGTTGAATGAGTATTTGTGTGTCATTGTGTGTCATCTGCATAGTTATATCATGTGAGGTGAAATTGATCAGTGCCGGTAATGACTTTATGTAGATGTTGAAAAGCATGGGCGAGATGATCGAGCCTTGAGGGACCCCTGCTTTTGTGAGGTACGGCATGGAGGAGAAAAAGGGGGGCTATGGATGACATTAGGTCTGTTGCAAAGGTAGGATCTGATCCAGTCTGGAGCAGTCCCCTCTCTGCCTACTTCATAGTCTTTGGATCAGAATGTCATGGATAAACCGTGTCAAAGGCAGCCGAGAGGTCCAAGAGAAGTAGCGCAGCAACCCCGTTGCAGTCAACTGTGTTCTTCAGGTCATTCCAGATAGCAAAGAGTGCAGATTCTCTGCCTCTTCCTGTAGGGAATCCTGTTTGGAAGTCTGAAACTGTGGTATTACCTTTATTGAATTGTGACATCTGGGTGTACGCTACTCTTTCTATCAGTTTGCCTTAGTAATAGTGTTGTAATGGTCAGGGTTCAGCGGGTCCAAGCTTGTTTTCTTCAGTAATGGGCGTATGTGTGACTTTAAGTTCTTTTGGAAATATTCCTGTAGTGAAGGAATTGTTGACGATTCTTCATAATGGAGTGGCAGAGGATGTTGTTAGAAGAATAGCCTTGAAGGGTTCCGGTGGACAATGGCCAGAAAGCCTGCTTGCTGTGATCAGGTCCATAAATTCTTAGTGCAAAATGTGTTGGAAGGAACAGAGAGACTGTACCCCATTGCCATATTTGCAGTCTGCCCTCGGAATCTAGCATCTGTTGATTTCCCCCCAGGGTCCGTCTGCTGCTCGTGTTGTCATTAGAGTACTATTTCCTAACCTCCACCCTCCCTTTGTTTCTCACATACCCACCCTCCCCCATCACCAATAAAATAAACAAAACCTATAACAAACCAGCATTAGAACAGGCAGGAAGAAGTTGCCAGCAATGCAAGGACTAAAACTAGAAGGCGTTTTTTTATGTTCACTGTTTTTAATGGGGTTGTTCAGTTGTATATAATAGCTTCTTGGAGATATTCAACTCGACAACGTCGAAACAGTGCCTGCTGGGACATGTGGTTCGTTACAATCAACACGAACTTTCATTGGTGTGCCGACTGCGTTAGGGGGAGGGGACTCAGGTGCATGAAGGCATTTTACACAGGAGGAGTGAATTAGGGAGGGGACCTTTACAGTGATGGGCGCTGAGGAAGACAACCATGCCGAAATGCATCCGCCGTCGCTGGGACTTTCAATAAAGGTGTTTCCTGCTCCGAATTCCTCTTGTGGCCTCCGATCTTTTCTTGGAAAGGATTTTCTGTCATATATTCTGTGCTTGCTGGTCGCGCAGTACGGAAGGCCCTGCAGCATCAAGTGACTCAGGCTCCTGCTAACATCCCGCTGCTTGCAGCATTTTCGCAACGGAGGAATCGGTAATTCTGAAGTCCGCCAGGAACTGCGGGCGGTTATGAGTGGACTGAGGCATTTCATCTCGACGGGGGCTTGGTGTCTTTATTTTGACTGCTCCTACTCATTAACTGACCTGCAGGGACTGGTGCAGCAGATCAAGGGGACCCGAGGCAGTCCATAACCCACCGACTCACCTGAAACTTGCACCGACCCTATGGCTTTCCCACTCACCCATGCCACCAACTAATCGACGCCGAAACAGTGCCTGCTGGGACATGTGGTTCGTTACAATCAACACGAACTTTCATTGGTGTGCCGACTGCGTTAGGGGGAGGGGACTCAGGTGCATGAAGGTATTTTACACAGGAGGAGTGAATTAGGGAGGGGACCTTTACAGTGATGGGCGCTGAGGAAGGCAACCATGCCGAAATGCATCCGCCGCCGCTGGGACTTTCAATAAAGGTGTTTCCTGCTCCGAATTCCCCTTGTGGCCTCCGATCTTTTCTTGGAAAGGATTTTCTGTCATATATTCTGCGCTTGCTGGCTGCGCAGTACAGAAGGCCCTGCAGCATCAAGTGACTCAGGATCTTGCTGGCATCCCGCTGCTTGCAACATTTTCGCAACCGAGGAATCGGTAATTCTGAAGTCCGCCAGGAACTGCGGGCGGTTATGAGTGGACTGAGGTATTTCATCTCGACGGGGGCCTGGTGTCTTTATTTTGACTGCTCCTACTCATTAACTGTCCTGCAGGGACTGGTGCAGCAGATCAAGGGGACCCGAGGCAGTCCATAACCCACCAACTCACCTGAAACTTGCACCGACCCTTTGGCTTTCCCACTCCCCCATGCCACCATCTCGACAACGCCAAAACAGTGCCTGCTCTGAAATGTGGTTCGTTACAATCAACACGAACTTTCATTGGTGTGCCGACTGCGTTAGGGGGAGGGGTCTCGGGTGCATGAAGGTATTTTACACAGGAGGAGTGAATTAGGGAGGGGACCTTTACAGTGATGGGCGATGAGGAAGGCAACCATGTCAAAATGCATCCGCCGCCGCTGGGGCTTTCAATAAAGGTGTTTCCTGCTCCGAATTCCCCTTGTGGCCTCCGATCTTTTCTTGGAAAGGATTTTCTGTCATCTGTCATATATATAAGTATAAGTAAGTGTGGAACAATGCCTGCTGGGTAATGTAGTTCTATGAAAAGGAACTCTGGTGCAATCCGTGCCATGTTTTGCAGACACCGTCAACACTACTTCAGTGGTTGAGTTAGAGACAGAAGCTAATGGCACCAGTGGAACTATGTCGACACCAAGCATCAGAAGAAGGTAGTAACCGAAACGCGTCATGCAATGTGTTGAATAAATGGAATTCAAACGTACCTTTGTGCCGCCTCTTCTACTTCCTACGAAGGAGAATGCTGTGGAATACAATGCGTGAAACCCATTACACGCGGGGATGGCACCTCTCAGCGAGCGTCTTAAGGCAGTGAATGCTTAAAGGAAGGGTGATAATGGGAGTGACCCGGACCGCCGGCACATATCAATGGCCACATGACGACGCTGTCAAGCGCAGTTCATACTTCATGGAGGGGTCTCCTTACTTCATCGAGGTCCCCGAGCCTGCGAGCCGTTGACAATGTGAGGCATGAGAGCGAGGGAAATGAACTCTGTTTCCGAGGACAAATTTCAGTGCCATGGCTTCAAATCAAGTCAGCGAACATTGCTACTCGGCTGCACGTTGGGACAATTAGTGCAAGCGAGTAAACGGACCACCGACCAGTAAGTGTGGAACAATGCCTGCTGGGTGATGTAGTTCTATGAAAAGGAAATCTGGTGCAATCCGTGCCATGTTTTGCAGACACCGTCAACACTACTTCAGTGGTTGAGTTAGAGACAGAAGCTAATGGCACCAGTGGAACTATGTCGACACCAAGCATCAGAAGAAGGTAGTAACCGAAACGCGTCATGCAATGTGTTGAATAAATGGAATTCAAACGTACCTTTGTGCCGCCTCTTCTACTTCCTACGAAGGAGAATGCTCTGGAATACAATGCGTGAAACCCATTACATGCGGGGATGGCACCTCTCAGCGAGCGTCTTAAGGCAGTGAATGCTTAAAGGAAGGGTGATAATGGGAGTGACCCGGACCGCCGGCACATATCAATGGCCACATGACGACGCTGTCAAGCGCAGTTCATACTTCATGGAGGGGTCTCCTTACTTCATCGAGGTCCCCGAGCCTGCGAGCCGTTGACAATGTGAGGCATGAGAGCGAGGGAAATGAACTCTGTTTCCGAGGACAAATTTCAGTGCCATGGCTTCAAATCAAGTCAGCGAACATTGCTACTCGGCTGCACGTTGGGACAATTAGTGCAAGCGAGTAAACGGACCACCGACCAGTAAGTGTGGAACAATGCCTGCTGGGTAATGTAGTTCTATGAAAAGGAACTCTGGTGCAATCCGTGCCATGTTTTGCAGACACCGTCAACACTACTTCAGTGGTTGAGTTAGAGACAGAAGCTAATGGCACCAGTGGAACTATGTCGACACCAAGCATCAGAAGAAGGTAGTAACCGAAACGCGTCATGCAATGTGTTGAATAAATGGAATTCAAACGTACCTTTGTGCCGCCTCTTCTACTTCCTACGAAGGAGAATGCTGTGGAATATATATATATATATATATATATATATAGATAGATAGATAGATAGATAGATAGATATATGTTTCAGGCCTTACATAGTTAGGAATTAGCATTTAAAAAACCATTGAAATTGCTCCTATATAGTTAGTTGTACTAACTATATTTCGCGCACCCGCAATCCACTGCTGATGTCACATATTACATCATTCATTACATGGTCAGTGACATCACTTCAAAAATTCAAAAAAATTGCGGGGTACGCGCACTGTGCGCGTACCCTGCAATTTTTTTAATTTTTTTTGCACTTGGGGGTCCTTTTGGGACCCCCTGAGAAGGGCTAGAGGGTTGGGGGGGTCTCTACCCTGCCCCCTTTTCGTGTTCTCCACTCTTGTTTTGGGCTCTCTTGTACCTCAGTTCTCCTGAAAAACAAGGTGGTGGCAAACACTTCCTGGTTTGGACAGTTTGGAATGTTGACAGTCGACTGCCAGCCAATCAGAAACTCGCTCGCGTCACGTAAGGGTACGCGTACGGTGAGCGCATATAGAGATATAATTTGCTCAAATTCAATTTTCTCAACAACTACTGGAGGGATTTTCACCAAATATAGAAAAGGCACTACTGCATACCTGTCCCTACCATTTTGCCAAGTTTGGTGTAATTTCGTTCAGCCGTTTGGGCTGTAGCCGTGTCTAAAGGTCCCTATGGAAATTAACATGGGGAAAACACATTTTGGGACCCCCCTTTCGGCCCCGCTTGACGAATCCCCCCAATACTTTTCAGGGAAGGAGCGGA
Organism: Lissotriton vulgaris; assembly: GCF_964263255.1. Lineage (NCBI taxonomy): Eukaryota > Metazoa > Chordata > Amphibia > Caudata > Salamandridae > Lissotriton > Lissotriton vulgaris. The sequence goes on from NC_141685.1 coordinate 1,774,509,170, forward strand.
GCGGAGCTGGCCAAAATTCTGGAAAATTACACACAGATTCCTCAATCGGCGCCAAAGTTATTCCCAATAGAATGTTGAGCGCATATAGATATATAATTTGCTCAAATTCAATTTTCTCAACAACTACTGGAGGGATTTTCACCAAATATAGAAAAGGCACTACTGCATAACTGTCCCTACCATTTTACCAAGTTTGGTGTAATTCCGTTCAGCCGTTCGGGCTGTAGCCGTGTCTAAAGGTCCCATAGAAAATGCCATTTGAAAAATTTCAAATTCAATTTTCTCAAACTACTTGAGGGATTACACCAAACATACAAAAGGCACTGCTACATACAAGTCCCTACCATTTTGCCAAATCTGGTGTAATTCCGTTCAGCCGTTCGAGCTGTAGCCTTGTCAGAATGTCCCCATGGAAATTAACATGGTTTGGGACCCTCCTTTTTTCTCGGCCCCGCTTGACGAATCCCCCCGAAACTTTGAGGGAAGGACCGGAGCGCAGCGAGGCAAATTTAAGGAAAATTATAGGCAGATCGCTCAATCGGTGCCAAAGTTATTCCCAATAGAATGTTCGGAATTTCCTATGGTAACTAGGTCCTAACTATATATACCTACTGGCGACCGCCAGTAGGATATATATATATATATATATATATATATATATATCAATCAATCACCTGCAATCTTTCCAACGAAAAGATGAGAGGCCACAAGGGGAGTGGGGAACAAGCTTGCTGTTTTATTCAGAAATTCCAGCAAATGGCAAAAGCATTTCGGCGTTGGCCTTCTTCAGCGCCTTCCTCTTGAACGACCCATCCCCTAATGAGCTCCTCCTGTGTAGAAGTACCTGTAGGCACTGAGTTCCCTCCCCCAATGCAATCAGCACAGCGATGGTAGTCCGTGTTAATTGTTGCGGACTCCAATTCCCAGCATGCAGTCTTGGCAAAGTTAGGTGGCTGGTGTAGGGGAGTGGAAAAAAGGTAGTTTTGTGCCCGTGGCAGGAGGGCATATATATATATATATATATATATATATATATATATATATATATATATATATACACACGCACATTAACAAATGCTTAACACTTTATATTATAACTTTTCAAAATGCTACTGTAGGAAGCTTTTTTTCTGTTGCAGCAACCCCCTCCCCCCACTTTATGCCAGATTTCTGATGCACTTTGACATGACGTTCCTTGAGTCCCTGCCAATCAGGTTCCCAGGGCCTGTTCTTTCACAAATCTGTACCCCCAATTGGCACCTCTGTCTGCATGCAAGTCACTTGTAAAAGGAACTATGGGTACCAAGGGCAATGTGACCAGGGAAGGCCTCTAAGGGTCCTGTACCTTAACACACACTGCTATTGCAGGCTGCGTGTTTTGGTGCAGAGAAAAGTGAAGTAGACATGGCACACATACCAGTGTGCCATGCCAGAAACCAACTGTCTATAGGATAGGTAAGACACCCCTCTAGCTGGGTGCAGTACACCACTGGTGAGGGTGCAGTTGCATGAGCACTGTACCCCTACAGTTTATACGTCCATTCTTATACATTGTAAGTGCAGTAAAGCCATAAAGAGGATATAGTCTGGGAAGTTTGGTTGCAACCTTCTCAGCATAGTAAACCCACACTAATGCCAGTGTGGGATTTATTATACCATGCACTCAGAGGTCATCTTGGAGATGCCCTCTGAAAAACGACCAGCCTCTGGTGGGTTCCTTGACTGTTAAACACCAGCCTGCCACCACTAGACATGTTTCTGGATCCATGGGTTGGGAGTCTTCGCTCCCTGAGCCCAGAAACAAATCCTATCCTGGGCAGAGATGTTCACACCTCCCCCAGGCCAGGAATAGCCATCTGTGGCAGGGGAGCTTCAATGGTCTTGCCGCCTTTGTAACCCGAACCCCAGCCTCTCCTGCTATCAGGAGCAGGCCCCTTTCCTGTCTCCCCTCATTTTCGAAGGGAACACAGGCGGAAAAAATCAGCACAGCCCAGAAGGTGTGCCCACCTCTGCCAACCCCACCCTTTAGGTAGGGGAGGTGAGGTGAACGCCACTATTCAGTGCAAGCCATCTTGCAGATTGCAGGAAATCTCCAATCACGATTAGGGATTGTGCCCACTCCCCCACGTGGGTGAGCATACCAAGGGTGTTTTCGCCTTAAGGTCAGTAGCCCATTGGCTACTGACCTAGAGACCCCTAAAATGCCCCCTAAATACAGTATTTAGGGACCAACCCTGAACCAAGAAGAGACTCCTGCAAAATACAAAGAAGGACAACGAAAGAAGGCGCAGACACAGAGGAGACTGCAGAGAAGAACTGACATGGCCCGTCTGCAGTTTCCAGAGATCCTGCTCCAAAAGTCACCTTGTCCTGCAACCAGCGACCTCCAGAACCCCTGAGAGGATTGACTGCCTTCAACAAAGACCGGATCTCCTGTGAACAGCAGATCTGTTCAAAAGAACAAAAGAAACTCCCAAGACCGACTCTGAGCCTGCTGAGGACAAAGAAAACCGACACCTGGAACCACCACTGCACCCGAATCTGAGTGATCCACCCGTCCCAGCGAAGTCCCCCAGCACTCCAGAGTCCGAGTCCGCCATGGATTGACCCCTCCATAACTCCCTGACGTCGCCTGTAGCCCCTGCATGGAGACCCCCCGTGAGTGGCCTGTTAAGGGGAAATCCGACCTCAAAAGACACCCCTGCATCCAGCTGCCCTGGAGAAGACGACCTGAGGTGCACCTACGTCCCTGAGCCCTCCAACTTACCTGCCCAGCTGTTGGTTCCTCCCAGAAGACTTCCTGGACCGAGCCTGCAGCCAAAACCGGCAACTCCCATTGAAAACAGGGAATCCAAAACCGGCAACTCCCATTGAAAACAGGGCACCTGATGCCAAAACATCCTGAACCCGGCCGCCCCAGCGCCGCTGAGGGTGCACCTTGTGTGCTAAATCAGATACCCCTTTGCCCTGAGCTTAAGTCCAGGAGCTTTGCTCCCACAACCTTTTGGCCTGCTTGTAAGCAGCCACCAACCGGAGGTCCCCTATCCCCCATTGGATAACATTGGGCCTCAGCACCCTACACCCGGCCGCCCTAGTGCCACTGAGGGTGCTTTGAGAATGCATTCTCGACCCTGGGGAACCCTGGTTCTAACCCCAGAAACCCAACTCCCATAACCAATTACTTACCTGTAAACCTATAACTTCATTTCCGCTCATAGGATTGCATTGACTGCTTTTCTTAGAACATTTTCTAAGTGTGGAGTTGGTTTGTATGAAACCTTGAAAACTGCAAATGTACAAAAACTAAATTACTTGCCTTTTCTCTGGGAAATGTCCCAGTGTGATATCTAGGCATATCATACTGAGTAGAAAAAGTAATCTGAAAAGTAATGTAGAAAGTAATCTCAAAAGTAACTGTAAAGCAATTTTAACTGACTTACCTGTAAATAAACCAATTGCATCAAACTGCACTTTGAATTTCAACTGCAATATTACTGCAAAGTATTATTTCACTTACCTGCACCAGGCCTGGCTCGGTTCTAGAAAGAAAATAACTAAATATGTTTATACAAACAAATTGGTCTGAGTTCAGTCTTTGAGTGTGTGACATAATTTCTTTCCTGAGTGTGTACAATAAATGCTCAACACTACCCTCTGATAAAGCCTTACGGCTCGCCCACACTACCACAAATAGACAGTAAGTTATTATCTACTTTTACCTCTGCCTACCTCTGGGGTTCCACTGGACTTTGTGCACACTATATCTTACTTTGGTATAGTGTATACAGAGCCAGCTTCCTACAGCTATACAGCTGCCATGCTGCTGTACAAAGTAGCTTAAAGCAATTTCCAAAGCCAATAGCTCTTATAAGGTCCCAAAGGTGGGACCCGATGCTTGCTTCTGTAACGACCTTTCCGCCAGCCCCTTACTTTCTTTCTACCGACCTGGTGAATCTGCTTCAAATGTGCCTGGCAGCTCCTCTCCTTCTGCCAGGAGGTGCGTGCTGTCACCCGATTCTGCTCAGACCTTTAGCACTTCCATTGGGTCTTGTCATCCTACATTACATTATTTTTTTACTTCAGAAAAGTTCAATTACTCCTCTCACATTCTATACTTAAACTCTCATCTCCACTGCTGCCATTCTGCTGCTTTCTTTCTAGACAGCCCTCAGCTCTGCATTAATCCTCAAGCGGCAGCTGCAAAGGACATTGCTCATACCGTGATCATGCACAGCAGTCCTTCTCCCCGGCCGCAGGGCTGCTGTTTCTGCCCACAACACCTCTTTGCTTTGCCAGTGACTGTTCTTTTTCCTAAGATTCCAGAACGGTTGTATGAAAATAGACCAAACCAACAAAAGGAACTAAATAGTGCCAGGCACTGTGTGCCTTTGAAATTTTCTCTGTTAGGGTTTTTTTGGGATCTCACAAGTGTGCAGAGATGACCTCATGATGTGGATTTTAATGAAGCTGCCTTTGAAAAATGTTTTAAGCCATTTGCAGCGCAATCTCTGCCTTAAAGTCTAACCGAACTCCTGTTTATAAATACACCTTAACATGCCTACCACATAAAATGAACCCTTGATTGTATATTTATATGTTGAATTTAAAAAATAAAAGAATCCTAAAACTATATCTTCTCCAGCCAAATTCTAAGCCTCTAAACTCTTCTCTTATTCATATCTCTATGCAGTTCTCTCATAAAATCACTCCAGCTAGCTGTGAAGATTTAAATCTGAAAGAGACACGTTAGTGATAGATTCCTTACCTTAGAATATCCCCAGGCGTCAGACTAGATCCGGAAAATTTTGCGTAGCAATACCCCTGCGCGCCGGCAGGCGTCGTCCGCGGGTCCGTGTCGTTAGTGCCGGAATGACGTCGTCGGAGTACTTGGACGCCACCTATGCGCGCTGCCGTCAGTTCTTCTTTTTTCCGCGCCAGCTAGCGCAGATCCGGAGTTCTACCCCTTAGTCTATTTTGACTAAACTTTTTGATCTTTTTGATCATTTCTCTATTCGAGTCTTCGACTCCAACGGTGCCGGTAGGGATGCCCGGGATTAAACCCTGTTCCAAGTGCGACCGACTGATGTCGGTTACCGACCCCCATCGCCGGTGCCTCAAGTGTTTAGGCCTCGACTACGATGACCGCACCTTCTCCGACTGCCGGGCCCTGACGTCTAAAGCTAGGTGGGCGCGGTCCAGCAAGCGAGTGGAACTCCGGCAGTCGGCCCCGCGCCGCTCCAGGTCCCGGTCCCACAGGAGGTCGAGGGACCGGTCACAGGGTCGGAGCCCTCGCAGCTCCGGGAGTGGACATCTGTCGTCGGGATCCAAGTCCTCAGGTAAGAGGCATGAGAGGTCGGAGAGACATCATCATTCCACCGAGCCAGCCCGACGCTCGCGCGATGCGGCCGGGGGTTCGGGTGACACCACCCACGCTGCTCTGACGGAGTCGCAGTCGTCGCCACCTGCCCCACACCTTCAGGTCCCTGGGCAAGACGCGACGCCTGAGGAGGTCGAGCGCGACCTCATGGCCATGAGGTCCCTCCCTCCTCAGCCGGGTTCCGTGGCGCCTCCGGGCCCAACGGCCCCGGCTGGAGGGCCTAGCGGGTCAGGTGCTTCGGCTCAGACGCCGTCGGGTGCTCCGGCGACTTCGGTCCCGGCGCCGCTGGCCCTCCCTGGATCCGCTTCTGGATCCGGGTCGTCGCCGGTCGACCTCACCGGCGCCGGCCCTGCGGGTGTCGCCTCCGGCGCCTGCTATAGACGCCGTCCCAGATCCTACCCTTGGTCCGGTTCCGGCGCCAGAGCGGCGCCGATGGGCGCCGCTACCGACGGCATTTGGAGATTTCTATTTCCATGAACAGAACCCATCTGTTGACCCTGAACTACAAGAGATGGGTGACGAGGGTGATTGGGAGGGGTCTGAGGACCCTCTGGCACGGGAGTGCTGGTCTCCACAGGACTGGACATATGAGCTTGGGGAGGCCAGTGGACTTGACACTTCGCCAGACACTGGATTTGTCTCCCCTCCCACCGTGGCTACGGAGGAGGGGGCTGCTTATAGTGAAGTGTTGACGCGGGTGGCCAAGGCCTTAAACCGTGAGCTCCCTGTCGCGGCCGTGAGGACTAACCTCCTCACTGAGGTCCTTAAACCGCAGGCAAGCTTCAATGAGCCTCTGCTGCCGTTTAATGAGGCCTTGTGTGACGTTCTTGTGGGCACTTGGTCCAAGCCCGCCACAGGTCCACCTGTGGATAGGAACGTGGCCAGACACTACCGCCTGACCCCGGGAGACCCTTGCTTTTTGTCCACCCACCCCACCCCCGAGAGCCTGGTCATCCAGGCCTCCACTTCCCAGACCGCATTCCCGGCGGCTCCGCCCGATCGGGTATCCAAGAGGTCGAACAGTTCGGGAAGAAGGTGTTCTCATCCCTGAGTTTGGGACTGCGGTCAGTCAATACCGCATGCCTCTTGGGCTCCTACACCCACACCCTGTGGGACGCGGTCGTGGACGTGCTGCCACAATGTCCGGAGGAGGTCCGGGCAAAACTCTCCCAAACCCTTGCGGAGGGTCGAGATGCAGCGCGGTATTCCATCCGGTGTGGGCTGGATACCACGGACTCACTGGGCAGGGCGATGGCAACGACGGTGACGGTACGACGCCTGGTTGAGGTCCGCCAAATTTTCGGCCGATGTCCAGGCCACTCTCCTGGTTATGCCGTTTGATGGCCGTCGTCTCTTTGGCGACAAGGCAGACCATGCGCTTGAGCGATTTAAGGACTCCAGGGCTACGGCCAAGTCCTTGGGCCTCTCGGCCCCACGCCAGCAAACGGGTGCCTTTCGTGGCCACGGAAGGGGCGACCCCACACGTGCTGCCAGCCACGCGCCGCACAATGTTCAACTGCACGGTGGCGGCCGTGGAAACCGCCGTGGTGGCGGTCGGGGACAACGGCGAGGCCAGTCCACACCTTCCCCCGCAGCACCTGCCTCAAAACCCTCCTAGTCCATGCTTTCAGGCCCATGTCACGCCAGTGGGGGGCAGGGTTCGCCATCACCTCTTCCACTGGCGCACTGTCATGTCGGACAGGTGGGTGCTGCAAATCGTCCGAAGGGGCTACTCCCTCCCCTTCGAAGCGACCCCTCCAGCCATGCCACCGCAATTCCACCGCGTGTCGGGGGATCACTTGCAACTTCTGCAAGAGGAAGTCACGGCCCTCTTGGCCAGAGGGCCATCGAGCGAGTTCCTGGGCAAGAAGTAGGGTGTGGTTATTACTCAGACTACTTTCTGGTACCCAAGAAGGGCAAAGGGGGCCTACGCCCTATCTTGGACCTATGGAACGTCAACGGCTTCCTCCGAAAGGAGAAGTTCAAGATGCTGACTCTGGCTCAGGTCTTAGCTGCCCTGGACCCAGGAGACTGGATGGTAGCGTTGGACTTGCAGGACGCTTATTTTCACATCCCCGTCCTGCCGGCCCACCTCCGGTTCACGGTAGGCCACGAGCACTTTCAATTTACCGTGCTCCCCTTCGGCCTTACCAGCGCCCCACGGGTGTTCTCCAAAGTGATGGCTTTGGTCGCAGCCCATCTGCGCAGGTTAGGGGTGTCGGTCTTTCCCTACCTCGACGACTGGTTGTTGAAGGCGGGCTCGCCCCAGACAGTCGTCAGCCACCTCCAGACTACGGCCGATCTCCTGCATCTGCTGGGGTTCTCCATCAACGTGCCGAAGTCACACCTGTGTCCCTCTCAGAAGCTCCTCTTCAACGGAGCGGTTCTGGACTCGGCGCAGTTTCGGGTTTATCCTCCCGAACCGCGGGTTCTGGATATTCAGGCTCTGATTCCGATCTTTCAGCCTTTATCCCGAGTCTCGGTCAGGTTGACGCTGCGGTTTCTGGGGCTGATGGCTTCCTGCATCCTTCTGGTGCATCACGCCCGGTGGCGAATGCGGGCTCTGCATTGGGACCTGAAATTTCAGTGGGCCCAGCATCAGGGCAACTTGTCCGACCATGTCTTGATCTTGGAGGGCACAGCAAAACAGTTGCAGTGGTGGCTCACGGACCGCGATTGGGTCAGTGGCAGATCCCTCTCCCTATCCCACCCGGAGCACGTAGTTGTGATGGACGCGTCCCTCCTGGGCTGCGGGGGCCACATGGGAGAGGCGGAGATCAGAGGTCTCTGGTCTCCGGCGGAGTCCCAGCTCCACATCAACCTTCTGGAGCTGCGGATGATTCGTCTAGCACTGAAGGCATTCCTTCCCTCTGTCCTGGGGAGTGTAGTGCAGGTGTTCACGGACAACACCACCGCCATGTGGTACTGCAACAAACAGGGCTGGGTGGTGTCATGGACCCTATGCCAGGAGGCTCTGCGCCTCTGGCAGTGACTGGAACGTCAGGGCGTGACCCTGGTGGTTCAACACCTGGCAGGTTCCCTGAACGCCAGGGCGGAAAAACTCTGCCGTCGGTGCATGATGGATCACGAATGGCGTCTGAACTCGGACGTGGAGCAAGGCCTCTTTCAGCAGTGGGGAGAGCCTTGGTTAGATCTATTCGCCACAGAAGAGAACACACAATGTCATCGGTTCTGCGCGTTTGAATTTCCAAGGCGGCACTCGCTCGCAGACGCTTTTTGTCGCGAGTGGAGTTGCGGTCTATTGTACGCCTTTCCGCCTATACCACTTCTGCCCAGAGTGCTGAAGAAGATCAGGCGCGACCGGGCCCATGTTATCCTTGTGGCTCCGGACTGGGAACGAAGATACAGGTATCCCGAGCTACTCAGCATGTCAGGGGATCCCCCGATTTGTCTGCCTCTTCGGGAAGACCTTCTGTCGCAGCAGCAGGGGACGGTCCTCCACCCGAACCTGTCAAGTCTCCACCTACAAGCTTGAAGATTGAGCGGCGGCAGTTGAGGCCATTTGACCTGCCTCCCGAAGTCTGTAATGTTATTCTGGCAGCCAGGCGTCCCTCCACGAAGTCGGTATACGCCTGCAGGTGGAACAGATTTGTGGAATGGTGCACAGCAAAGGCTGTGGATCCTCTCTCTGCCCCTCTGTCCGAGGTTCTTCTCTTCCTTCTTTCTCTTGCCCAGCGGGGCTCTGCTCTGGGCACTATCAAGAGCTACCTTTCTTCCCTTTCCGCCTTCTTAAGGCTCCCTGATCAGCCTTCCTTGTTCAAGTCCCTGATTGTAAATAGATTTTTGAAGGGCATCACACACATGTTTACTCCTGTTCCTTTCGTGATGCTCCAGTGGGACTTGAATCTTGTACTTAGCTACCTAATGTGTGCTCCCTGTGAGCCGCTCCATAACTGTCCTATCCGTCTTCTTACCTTGAAGACTGCTTTCCTGGTTGCCATCACCTCTGCCAGGAGAGTAAGTGAGCTCCAGGCACTTTCTTCTACACCTCCTTTCCTCTCTGTCCATCCGGACAAGGTTGTGTTACGGACGAGACCCTCTTTCCTGTCGAAGGTTGTCACTGCCTTCCACATCGGGCAGTCCATTACCTTGCGCACCTTCTTTCCGCCTCCGCATCCCTCGAAAGAGGAAGAGAGGTTCCACTGTCTGGACCCAAAACGTGCGCTCTCTTACTATCTGGATCGCACACGCCAGTTCCGGGTGGATGACCAACTCTTTGTTGGTTAGAAGGGAAAGGCGGTGCACAAGCGGACCATCTCGCGGTGGATCATCTTGTGTATCCAGGGGTGTTACTCCTTGGCTAAGAAGGAACCCCCTGTTGGACTAAGGGCTCATTCCACTCTGGCTACGGCGACTACCACTGCCCTGGGCCGAGGAGTGCCTTTGCAGGACATTTGCCAGGCAGCTACGTGGGCCTCGCTGCACACGTTTGCAAGACACTATTGCCTGGACAGCCAAGTCTGGAGGGATGGCTTCTTTGGCTGTTCTGTCCTCCAGGACTTTCTGGTGTGATTATTGGTTCGCAGACCCACCACCGGGGTTGGTATTGCTGGGGTATCTATTCTAAGGTAAGGAATCTATCACTAACGTGTCTCTTTCAGATGCACAAGTTACTACTTGTGTAACGCTATATCTGTAAGAGACATTAGTTAGTGATAGATTCCTTACCGACCCACCCATCCTCCCCGTTCTGCGAACCAATATCTAGGGTTACGGTCATCCCCTTTCAGGGCCCTAGTTTTATGGCACCAGTGTTTGTTCTATCATGGCTCTGCGTATCTGGCGCGGAAAAGCTGTGTATCAGAACTGACGTCAGCGCGCATGGGCGGCGGCTAAGTACTCCGACGTAATTCTGGCGCTAACGACGACGGACGCGGAGCTGCAGACGACGCCTGCCGGCGCCCAGGGGTATTGCTACGCAAAATTTTCCGGATCCAGTCTGACGCCTGGAGATATTCTAAGGTAAGGAATCTATCACTAACTAATGTCTCTTACAAATATATTGTTACACAAGTAGTAACTTGTGCCTCTCATCCAATTAATAAGATTGCATTGTCTGAAACGTTTATTGTGCAACTTCTACAGTTATTGCATTACCACATCTCTTGTAGGTGGGGAAATCTGGAATGCACCTATTGCAAGTTCAGCAGTGGTAGCCGGAATAGATTGGGGGTGTAGGAAGGTACCTCCTGACTATGGTTGCCCCCAACTTTTTGCCCTGTGTTTTAGCTGTTTTTTTTGACATAGTCGACCTGGGACCCTGCCAATCAGGACCCTAGGCCTACTGCTCTCTCTGTAAAATGGATTCCATGTACCTTAGGTACATTTCCAATTGGTACTGGGCCACCTTATCAGACCCTGTAACTCAGGGCATAGGTGTACCCAGGGCCTACCAGGGGCTGAAGCATGTATTATGCCACCCCTGGCTGGCCTCCTAAATTTGACACAACTGGCTGCATGACAGCTGGGGCAAAGTCGTGTAATCACCCTTTGCTGTAGATATAGTATACCTATATCTAACCCTAAAAATGGACACACAGATTCCTATCAGTCACTCCTATGGCAGGCCTTGACAATCCTGAAGGCAGAGTGCTTGGAATCGTGTGAGATGGTGCTCTGGCATGATCTGAGCCTGTCTGCAGCTTGCGGAACCAAGTCCTAATAGCTGTTCCATGATATCGCATACCATATACTCTTAAGTGCATTATAATCCTCGCGGTTAAATGCTATCTTTGGTATTGCTTTATCAAAACATGTCGAGTAAGGTGTCATACAAATTGGAATACTAACCCCTCGCCAATTCTGGCGACGGGGTTAGCATTCCACCCTTCTAGAGGGACACGACATGTATGTAACTGTGAACCCCGGTTAAAGTTAAACGAAGCCTCAGCTCCACAAAATGGATGCTGCCACCACAGACACGAGTCTGACCCCCTGCAGCTGGGAGTCCTTCCAGCGAGGGGAGCCTGGACAAAGGGTTTCCTGTCGAGGGCGGTGCTAGCACCGTCCCAGACAGGGTTTTGTGTATCCTGGGTAGGCAGGGCTTTACAGGAAGGTGACTGCTGAGTGGCACCCCGGTGCTCACTACGCATAGGCTGGTCAGAACCAGTTCCAGGGGCACACCAGCCCCTGGCCTGGGGAAAGTCCGGCATGGCAGAGGGGTGTAACCACCCCCCTCCTAGTCCCACCCATAGGCAGGACCTAGTCACCGGGTCAGCCCCCTTTTTTTAGTATAAAGATAGGAGCGGGTCGCCTGTTCAAATTAGATCATCTTTGGAATCAAGACACGACTTTCTGCGAAAGACATCAAGATTTCCTTCTTCAAGATTCTCCCTTGTGGCTAAGGAGTAGTCACCCTGCATCAAGCGGGCATCATCCTAAGAACACTGCGGTCTGCTGCAAGTCCTTCTTCACCAATCCGACGACCCAGCTCGACGAGACCCGGCTTCCCTAGCACCTCTGACCTCTACTCACCTCTACAGCAAAGCTGAGAACCGTGAGTGCGACGAGACCTCGAGGGACCGATGATCGCCAAGACTGCACGACTTCTTTGCAACAAGCCCACCGTGTGCTCCACTGGTGAGTGCTTTGGGGTCCGAGAAGCCCCAACCCTGAGCAGCTCCAGCACCGAAGATCAGCCCTCCAGCATCTCCACGATCTGCGTGGGGCCCTTCTGCTTTTGCCTGCTCACCGCGCTGTGTGGCTACTAGCCGGCTGGCTTGTGGCCTTCTTCACGACGCCCGACGACATCACTGCTGCTGGTCTGGTTGCTCCAGACTGGCCCTTGCTTCCTTGTAACAGAGAAGCACCCCGGACCCTCCTGGTCCACCCCAGACGCCATTTTGAGTCCACCGCGTGGGCTTGAATTTGCCAAGGCTTGGTTGCCCAATCCTGGGTCCAGCGACGCCGACAGCTTCATCCATCGTGGGACAGCTCACTCCTCCATCCTGGTCGCCGACAACGCCTCCTGGTCCGTGAGGTCTGCAGAGCACAGCGTCGCCCACTCACCTAGTCGAGGTGACTACCATCCGGTGCCCTCCTGGTGCCACCTGACTACTGGCTAGTAGTCTCGAACTTGGTCCCCTCTGCTTTCAGGTGTCATCTCTCTTCAAGATCCAGGCTTGGATCACTTCGAACTCTCTTCACTGGTCGCCTGCCAGCATCTTTCTTCCAGGCTCCTGGTCCGTCTACGAGGATTCCCGACGTCTTTTGAGACCTATGCAGCTGCAGCCCCTGGGCTAGGTAACTTCGGCATTTCGGTGCCCCAGCATAGCCTCACTATCCAAGGGTCCGAATCCACTTTCGTTTTCCTCCTACCAGGTCGGGTTCGCACGAGAACAATAACTTTGTCTTTACTAGCTACCATAGACTTTGTCCCGCATCACGCGTGAGAGTGCACACTCTGCACCCGAGTCCCCTGGGTCTCCTAGAAGTAATCTGACGATTCTATAGTCAAGTCCTAGCGATTCCTAAGCCTATTAGTACTGTACGTACCTGCTAGTAATTTCGCATTCCACTTTCAGAGTATATGGTTTTCCGTGCCCCTCGGGCAGTTGTATATACTGTGCTAACTTAAGTATTTTCGTAAGAGTTTTGTTTTGTGCTTAGTACCCTGTCCTCATAAAGAGTACAGGGCTGTTGTGATTTTAATAAATACACTGTTTATTTTCATAACACTTGTGTGGTGTCCTTTCACTGGGTATTCAAGGGGTATATGTGTGGTATAACAGCTGGCTTAACACGCCCTCTCGAGTCTTTAACCTTAGACTGCTCGTATCCACGCTACTAGGATAGCTGGTCTATAAGGTTGACTTACAACCAATCATCAATAAGGGTTGCTGGACTGATACATAGTGTTCACTAGAATAGTGAGCACTGCATATCAGGCCACCTTCTCACAGGGGGGATCAGAGCAGGGTGGTGATGAGGGAGTAAGGGATAAGGGGAAAAATAAAAATACCTCCTTACCAGTCTATCTCACGTCGTTTCTCCTCCGTGTTGGGATGAACAGGAAGCACCCAGGCTTCTAGGCTCCCCTGAGCCCGTCATAATGCTGCAATGCACTGTTGTGATTGTCTAAGCGCCATGGTTCGGTGCTCAGATAGGGTCTGGTAGCCCGGGCATGTTCCCCACCCAGGCTGTAATTCAGCCTGGGTGGAGAACATGCACAGTGCGTGTGACTGTTTGGCTACCTGAGACGGCAGACCAAACGTTCATGTGCACTTAGTGTGCAAACCACTTCTCCCCCTACTCTGTGAGCAGAGCAGCCCCGCCCCGTCCCCTCAAAGCTGCCGCAGTAGGGAAAAATAAAATGATAAAATCAAATTATTTTATTTTTCCTTTATTTCACTGCTGCAAAGCAGTGGGACAACGCTCTTCCACCTTAGCAGAGGAGCCGTCACTGAAGTTCAGATGAGCAAATTTCTTGAGATCATTACCTTCATGTAAACTGGAGAAAAAAGTGGTGGTACATTGCAATCGAGCATTTAACTATTATAATTCTTTTTTTCCTTTCTCTCAGAATTTCTTGTACAGCTGCAGGTATTCCAGCAGACATTGATACCGCAACAGCTCTTTTACTGTCAAGAATTAATTTTCCAGCCAGCCATTCACCTTCGGGAAAATGGGGTAATTTTAATTTGTATTAGTTCTTTTTAATTAAATGATTGATTTTATTTGAAAGACGTTTAGATTTCCATTATATTCCACAAGGAGTTGTTCCTTTCTTTGACATCTTATTTTATTTACTGGAACACGAACTATGATTCTCATTTGTCCTGTACTGTCCTAAAAGCCTTACGTTTCATCATTGAGGTGGTATTTGATCATGTCAGCATCTATGAAATGGATGATCTCAGAATGACACGTGTGTCCAGATGACTGGTTGACAGCTTTTCTAAATGTGCCGACATAGTGTGCACAAGTTGTTTGCTTTGTGTCTTCCAGATAAGTATGAATACATTATGCATTTTAGTGATTTGAGGACAAGACAGCACATTACATGGAGAAGAGTTGGACTTGCTTAGGGCTTGAGGAGACCTGGAAGCAGTACTTAATTTATTTAAGCTAATGGTTGCCGGTGTGAGCCACTGACACTCATTTTCTGATAGATACTTCTGCCAGTGGATTCCTCACCTTGTGAATATCCCCTTGCGTCAGCAACATTCGGAAATTCTTTTTGTAGCTTCGCGCCGACGTGGACTTTGACGTCATAGAGACACGGCATCGCTCGCGACTCCGCTGACGTCACCGACGCCTACAATAGGCCCACGCCGGCGTGATGACATCATTTCCCTTTTTTCCGCGTCGTCGACGCTAACTGTTTGGGGATGCTCAGTAGCTTTTGGTAACTCTGTTACTATTTTTCCTGATTTCTTGTTTTCTTGCTTCTTTGTCTCCCTAAAACTTCGGCAAAGAAGACCGGATTCAAGCCCTGCAGGGAGTGCGGGAAGATGTCTATAACCGATCCGCACCTGGACTGTAACTGGTAGCTCTGACCACGACGTGGATGGATGTTCATCTTGCCGAAAAATGAATCCAAAGGCCCTGCGAGAGAGGGAAACCAAGCTTCTTGTGGCGAAGCTGAAGGCCGACAAGGGTAGGAAGACTTCCAGATCCTGCTCGAGGAGGACGAAGTCGAGGTCGAAGTCAAGATCAAGATTTTGAGAGGCCTCGGCTTCGAAGTCCTCATCGGACCATGTTTCGAGGTCGCATAAGAAGGAGGTATGAGTCTCAACGTCATTCGGGTGAGAAGTCGGGCTCGAAGTCGAGGTCGCCCAAAAAGGTTCGATCAAAGGTGATCCCGCCGCAGGAGAATTCGGATCGGGAAGGTGAGGCCTCGCCTTCGGAGTCGCAAGTTCAATCTCCGGCTCCGGCTTCTATTCCGTCTCCGACACGTCACCGGCTCGAGAGGAAGAGGAGGAAGTCCCTGTGGAGGAGGAAGAATCGGCGCATGTAGAAGAGCCGGATTCGATCCCACCTCGAGAAAGGTCTGAGGGTGTTCATCCACCTTTTCCTGCACCAGGCCAAGACCCATCAGCGTTCCTGAACGCTATGTATGGCGTATTCTCAAGGGCATGGTACCCCTCTGGTGCACCTTCGGGTCCCATGGGTCCACTCGCATTCAATTTGGGTGCTCCGGCTCCGTTCATGCCAGCCCCGACGCCGCAGTGGCAGTACCCGGCTCCGCCGAGGTCGTCACCGGCTCCGCCGAAGTAGTCGGCTCCGGTACCGGCGTCGCCCGCTCCAAGCAGACCTCTGGAGCTTCCAACTGGGCCATCGGATTCGGTACCGACGTCGGCTCCGTCTGAGTCGATGGTGGATCCGGCTGCGAGGCGTGTAAAGGAGAGGTCCCGGAGGGAAGCACAACGCCTCATGGAGGAACGAAGGTACATCGAGTCTCATCCAGACATGGAGGAAGGTGAGCTGGATGAGGATTGCTTCGAAGAGCTGGCTGATGCCTAGATTTTTCCCCAGAGTGGAAATTACCATCAGGTCCAGATGGGCCTTCGAAGGACGTCCAGCCATATCATGTGTGGATGAGGAAAGCAGCAGGTCTTTTAGATTTGACATTACCAACTGTTGAATTTAAGTCAAATCTGCTGACGGAAGTACTACATTCACCAAGCTAAGCAGTGGAGCTGTTACTCCCATTCAATGAGGCTTTAACTCAACCCATTATGGAGGTGTGGAAAAAGCCGCTTTCTGTACCTGCTGTATCAAAAAGTGTGGCGAGGAGATATAGGGTGGCACCAGAAGACCCTGCTTTTTAACATCTCACCCTTCTCCTGAAAGCCTGGTGATTCAGGCTGCGTGTTCTAAGAAGTCAGTTGGTGCTTTTCCCCAAGTGCCTGGTGACAAGGAGGCTAAGAAGCAAGATCAAGTGGCCAAGAAGACATTCTCCTCCACAAGTATGGCGTTAAAGTCAACAAATGCCACTTGTCTCATGGGGAGGTATGTGCACGCACTTATGGACTCAATGCGCACATTAGTTCCTAAGATCCCGGATGACTGCAGGGGTGACTTTGAGGAGGTGTTGTCTGATACTCAAGCAGCAGCACGACAAGTAATCCAAAGCGGTCTAGATACTGCTGATTCTGTGGCACGGATCATGGGCACTGCGGTAGCCACAAGAAGGTCAGCTTGGCTAAGATCCTCGGATTTTTCTGCAGACGTACAGGCAGCACTGTTGGATCTACCATTTGATGGAGTTGGACTCTTTGGCAAGAAGGCAGATACAGACTTAGAGAGGTTTAAAGACAGCAGAGCAACTGCTAAATCTCTGGGTCTTCAAGTAAGAGGTTCGAGGAGGAGCTTCGCAGGCAAGCAAGATAGCCGCGTAAGCTCGGAGCTCCGAAGACCCTCCGCATAAATCCTGATCGAAATCCTGATCCACGGTGGTGGATTCTTGATGATGAACGGTCACTGAGGCAGGATCTGCTGTCCGTTTCAAAATCCGACGCTCGGAGACGGAGATACGTCGTGCTGAAGATCCGTGCCAGGGATGGACTATTGTCCTGGTGATGGCCGACGACAGCTACACTGTAACGCATGACTGATGTGCTGTGTGAGTGACTACTGCGCCGGCCCTGCGGAGCACGCGAAGTTGCGGAGTGGCCCTTCGCTGAACAAATATCGGAGGAGGTTGTGCCCCGCAGTTGCTAGCATACCCGTCGAGGCTTTGGTGTACCACCCTTTGTTCAATCTCCCGGTCTCAATATGGCTGGCAAGAGCGAACCAGACAGGACGGTGAACCGGGTCAGTAGGAAGACGATCCAACCCCAGTCAAATAAGATTGATCGCTATGCCCAACAATGGATCTCGCCGGCTGCAGCTGCCCGCTCAAAAGACACCCTGCGGGCAGGATCGCCGGATGAGTCGGAGCCGACACTCCGGGACATCATGGGGGCTATAGCTGGCATCAGAACGGAGATGCACAAGCAACATGAGGCCCTCACACATAAAGTTGATACTCTGGCGATCAACCTTAACCTAATCAGAGCTGATCTTGGCAAGACTAACGACAGGGTGAAATCGCTAGACCTCAAAACCGCGAGCCTCACTACTAATGTCTTGGACCTGCAGACGGAGGTCCGGGACCTGAGGTCTGCCAACGATCTCTTCTCGAGGAGGCTAGATGATTTTGAGGGACGTGCCAGGCGGCAGAACGTCCGAATTATCGGGGTGCCGGAGGGTGCGGAGGACTCAGCCACTGATCTCTTTGTTGAAGACCTAATACAGACTCATCTGGCCCCTGCGGGCCTCTGCCGTTTCTTTTCCGTTGAGCCGGCCCACAGAATGCCGGGGGGACGGCCCAAATCGGGCGCCACGCCGAGGCCCATTATAGCTCGGCTGTTCAACTTCAGAGATCGGGACGTGATCCTACAAGCCTCGAGACGACACGGGCCCCTCAAGTTTCAGAATGCGGATGTCAACTTCTACCCGGATTTTACTAGGGCGGTTCAGCGACAGCGTCAAAGTTTTGCTGGAGTGAAACGGCGTCTTCGAGACTTGGGGATGAAGTACTCGATGATGTTCCCTGCTAGACTATGTATTGAACATGATGGCCGCGCTGTATTCTTCGACATGCCCGAAGTGGTGAGCGAATGGCTGGACACCTTGCCGCACAGACACGAGGAACGAGAAGAACACTCGGAGGGCGCCTCGGGAGGCCCCGGGCGTCAAGAGTAGAACTCTTTTTAATAAACTTTGTCGGTCAGTGACCCTGTAGACCAAAGCTATGCTGCTGCACTTTATGGTGTATATCCTTCTTTCCGTTATGGAGGGTGGCGGGGGGGTCTAAGTGATCTCCTTTCTCCTCTGGGGTCTTCTTGTAGTTTAGTTAATGGGGCGACAGGCACACTGCTGGTAGGGGGGGCTTTTTAGTCTGATGCAGGGGTGCAGGTTGGGGGGTGGTTTGACGGTTGGTTCTGTTTGTTTTCTTTGTTTCTCCTTTCTTCTTTTAAGGCAATGCAAAAGCTGCTCTATCTCTGTCAATGTATCTGTGAGGCCTACAAGGGTCGGCGAAGACCCACGATTTGACGATGGGGGGTAGGAAATTAAAAGTGCTGTGTTGGAATGTTAATGGTTTGGGGGATCGCATCAAGAGAGGGGTGGTTTTACAACTGTTCAAGAGATGTATGCCTGATGTTATTCTGCTGCAGGAGACGCACTTGGTGGGAAATACGTGTCGAGCGCTTAACAGGAAGGGATTCAAGATGGTGGCGTATTCAGGGTTCTCTTCGGGATCCCTGGGGGCGGAGATTATGGTGCGCACGTCTCTCCCATTTGAGATTAATTCTAGCGTTGTTGATGAGAGGGGGCGGTACGTTGCTGTTTCGGGGAGATGGGAGGGACGATCTCTGGTTCTGGTTTCAGTTTACGCTCCCCCTGGGCTACAAAACAACACTTTTCAGGACCTTAGAGGCGCCATTTTAGGTCTACCCGAGGGGTTGCTTATTGTGGGTGGCGATTTTAACTTGGTCTGCTCAGTGACCTTGGACAGACATCCGCCCAGAGATCTCCGGAGTTCACAATCCTGGCTGCCCAATTTCTTAGACACCATGGGGCTGATTGACTGCTGGAGACTTATGCATCCCACCCAGAGTCAATACTCGTTTCACTCCAGGGCGCATGGTAGCCTCTCTAGAATAGACTATGTCTTAGCTTTGGCGGCCCACGCATCGGCAGTCTCAGAGGCCCGCTTGCTGGCGAGGGGCATCTCGGACCATTCCCCGGTCTGGGTGTCCTTCGATTTCGACATTGTGGTTACCGAGCGGGCGGTCGTGGTCAATCTCACCACGCGCTAGCAAAGCGCCAGGGCACTCACCTGCATCTGAAGCATAGCGAGCAGCTGAACTAGCGCTGACTCGTAGGCAAACAAATCTTGAACAAAAACGCCAATCTCGGCGAGGACGGAGGCCACGCCCCCTGAAGACCACGCCCCCCGAAGACCACGCCCCCCTGTCGCTGTACTTAAAGCCCTGAACACGAGCGCCTAAGTCTGACTATCGCGCACTCATGAGGCGGAAGCCGGGAGCTTTTTAGAACTGCTAATTTCTTTCTTGTGTCACTTGAATAACTTGTGTTTTTAACAATTTCACCACGCGCTAGCAAAGCGCCAGGGCACTCACCTGCATCTGAAGCATAGCGAGCAGCGGAACTAGCGCTGACTCGTAGGCAAACAAATCTTGAACAAAAACGCCAATCTCGGCGAGGACGGAGGCCACGCCCCCTGAAGGCCACGCCCCCCTACCCCCTACATCATGTGCTGCCACCGGAAGCGCAGCGGACGAGCGCAGCGGGAGCGCCGTTTGCGCGCCGAAGGCGCGCCTAAGGCAAGCCAGTCTGCGCCCGTCATCGCCACGACATCGCCAGTCGCCAGTCCCCCTGGTCCAACCGGGCCCCACATGCTCATACGGTATGACCGTGAGGAACTCCTTGCCATGAATCTTAGTCAAAGATGTTCTGATGTTACAGGTACCCTTGGTCACTCGCAACTCCATTGCAACCGCTGCCATTTTTCCACCGACAATCCAACTCGCGTTCGGGGATACCGTGGCAGAACCACAACCCCGCCTCTGACGATACTTCAGCTCAATTGTCAGATCCCTCTCTAAACACCATCTAGAGGTAAACTCGCTCTTACTGGATGAAAACCCTGACATCCTCTTTCTCTGCAAAACATGGTTACGAGACGGCGCACCTACCATCCCTAACCTTACGCTCCCAGATGAGCTTCACCTGGCCACCATAAACCGCGAAACTCGAGGCGGTGGCATCGCAGTAATTTATAAGAAGCACTTCACCTGCTCTTTTACTAAAGAAACTCTCCCTGACTGTGAATGCGCCCAATTTAAAATTAGCACTAGCCCTCAGTTCACAATGTCGGGTTTATACATCTACCGCCCACCTGGCCCTGCTTCCAGGTTCATTGACTCCCTTCTCGAGACGTCTACGGCGCTCATTACCAAATCCGCCAACTTCACTATTCTGGGCGACCTCAACCTGCATTTTGATCTAACTAATGATCACACTATTGCTAATCTCCTCACCGATCTCTCGGCTTTGCAGCTTAATTCTCTCATTCATGTTCCCACCCATGTAGCCGGCCATACTCTAGACCCGGTTTTCACCAACATCCAAGAGGCAGTCACAGAGGTCCCCACCCCTATGGGATGGACGGACCACTACCTCATCAAGCTAACTGTCCCAGCCCCAGGACGGCAGTATAAAACTGAATCCAACCGTCGCCTAAAAAGACCATGGCACAAACTCTCCACCCCTACTCTTCATGAAACCCTAGGAGGATTCCACCGTGAAGCCAATCAGGATATAATACAACCTATACCTCCTTCACTACCTGGATCACAGGTGGGCTTGATACTCTCATTCCAGCCAAGCTAACCAAAAGACGAATCACACCTTCTAATCCCTGGTACGACGACACCCTTAAAGCCATGCGTAAGGACTGTAAAAGAGCCGAGCGTCAATGGAGGAAAAACTTTGACGGTCAGGATAAGGCTAACTACCTATCCAAGCTCAAAACCTATCACAAAGCCATCAGCACTGCCCGCGCAGCTTTCTATGCTGACAAAATCAGTTCCAACTCGAACCCATCTAAATTGATCTTCAAACTTGTCAAAGAACTACAAAACCCCAGGTCACCCTCTCCCAAAATTGCATCTAATGAACAATGCGAGCAGCTGGCCACATACTTTGTAGAGAAAGTCCAAAACATCTACAGAACTTTTCTGCAGAACTCTCCTCAGTCTGGGGAACCCAAGAACCCAACCTCCACCATCACCCCTCTTACCCAAATCCCTGTCATCACGGCTATTGACCTGATTAAACTTTGCAAGAAAGTGAAATCTGGCTCCCCGGCGGACCCTATGAGCCCCTCTCACTTTCTGGATTCGATTGACTTCTTCCTACCCCCCATGATGGACATTCTCAATCTTTCCTTCACTTCTGCATCTGTACCCATAGCTTGGAAGCAAGCTTGGGTATCACCGATAATCAAAAAACCCACCCTAGACCCTTTGAAGCCGGAAAACTTCCGGCCAATATCCCTCCTCCCCTGGATATCTAAAATAGCAGAAGCTCACGTCAACGGCATTCTCTCCAAACATGTGGACCTAAATGGAATCCTGGACCCATCTCAAAATGGCTTCAGAGCGGGCCACAGCACCGAATCTGCCCTATTGGCCACCACCGAACACCTCCGGACGATTTTAGACTCCGGTCAAAGTGCTGCGCTGATTCTTTTAGATCTCAGCGCAGCCTTTGATACGGTATCTCATGACATTCTTCTGAAACGTCTGGAGATGGCCGGTGTGTCTGGCCTCGCTCTAGCCTGGTTCCACTCCTTTCTTAAGGACAGATCCTTCAGGGTATCAGCCCCCCCATTTCTCTCAAAATCCCATCCGATAGCACAAGGAGTTCCCCAGGGCTCAGCGTTGAGCCCCTCTCTCTTCAACCTATATGTCCAGCCGCTTGCGGACGTGGCCAAAGAGTGGGGGCTCACGCTGGTATCGTACGCCGACGACACCCAGTTGGTCGTCACCCTCACTGAAAGCCCATCCATCGCGGCATTCAAGTTCAGAGAGGGCATGGCAGCAGTGGCACAATGGATGACGGACAACTATCTCCAACTTAACGCCGGAAAAACCGAGGTGCTCCTCCTTGGCAGAAACACCAGCCTATGGAACGAGCACTGGTGGCCGTCATCCCTTGGTACCACCCCACTCCCTAAAAACTGTGTAAAAAACTTGGGAGTTTGGATGGATGCTAATCTCAGCTTCCAGACACACACCAAAAAGGTGGCAGCCACCTGTATAGGTCTCCTAAGAAACCTCAGGCCTATACTCGGATTCTTTGATTCAAAGGTTCGCCAGCTGATTGTCCAGGCAACCATCTTATCACGCCTAGACTATGCGAACGTCCTCCTCCTAGGAGCAAACAAAGCAGAAACGGCTAGGTTCCAACGAGTCCAGAATGCGGCAGCTAGAACGCTGGTCGGTCTCCCCCACAGATGCTCAGCCAGAGCCACCATCCGCAAACTCCACTGGCTGCCCGTGGAACACAGAGTTAAATTTAAAGCTCTCATTATGATCTTTAAAATTGTCAAACAGGGAAACCCCCCTCTGCTACGAAACCTGGCCCGCCCCTATGTCCCTAGCCGTGAGCTACGCTCCTCTAACCAACTTCTTCTGAAAGTACCCAGAACAAAGCTCTGTCGTACTGGAGGCCGTTCCTTCAGTGTTCTCGGTCCCAGGATATGGAACGATCTTCCTCTCAGCATACGCTCCATAGAATGTCTCTGTCTTTCGTAAGGCAATCAAGACCCTCCTCTTCCCTGCCCCCTAGTGCACTTCTCTAATCCCCTCCCTCCCCCGTCTGGTAGGGTGTGTGTCTGTCTCTCAGCGCCGGGACGCCCCATTGCTGGGGTAGCTGTTGCGCTTTACCCAACCCAGAATAGAATAGAATAGAATCCGTGGTATTTCCGTAACCCGAAGACGCGCGGACTCCTATCCAGGGCTATCAAGCTCTATTTGTCTGAGAATACTGGGTCGGTTGCATCGGCCGTCACTCTGTGGGAGGCATTTAAGACAGTTTTGAGAGGTGAGGCGCTCTCCCTTATTGCTGACGTCCGGAGACGCAGAGATGCCGACGTAGTGCGCATCAAAGCGGAGATTATGGAGCTGGACTCCCAATTGGAAGTGGGCCCGACACCTGAGCTGCTCCACGTTCTCTCGCTTAAACAATCAGAATATCGTGATACTGTCTCCGACGCTGCCAAAGTCATGGGTAGAGAGCAACAGCGTCGAATTTACGATGTCGGAGACAAGGCGGGCAAGCTCATTGCTTGGCTCGTCAAAAAGGAGAGAGCCAGTCGGGTGGTTCCAGAAGTGTTGGGGGAGGACGGCCTGCTTGTCACCGACCCGAGTGCAATAGTGGAGGCGTTCGCGGACTACTTCGAGACCATTTACACCTCGGTCTCGGACCGGTCTGAGACCGACTCCAGTGCGCTTTTGGCGGAGATAGATCTCCTGTGTCTGTCAGAGAAGGACCGCGATGATTTAGATAGAGACATCACAGCAGACGAGATAGCCCTTGCCATTCGCTCCCTTAGATCCAGTAAGGCGCCCGGCCCCAATGGTATTCCAGTGGAACTCTATAAGATCAAACCCGATGTCGTTTCTCCGCCCCTGCGGAACATGTTTCTGGAGGCACGAGAGAAGGGCATGCTTCCCCACGACCAGAGGCTGGCCACCATTGTGGTCATCCATAAGGAAGGGAAACCCAGAGACTTGTGCCGATCGTATCGTCACATCTCTCTGTTGAATGCTGAGCCTAAGATTCTTGCCAAATTGCTGGCCAACCGCTTGATTGGAGCGATTGGCGACTTAGTGCACCCGGACCAGTCGGGCTTTATTCCACACAGCAACACTGCCCTTAATCTTCGGAGACTCCATGGAGCCCTTGCTAGGGCTCACACGCTTAGGGAGCCAGCCGTTCTGGCGTCGTTAGATGCCACAATGGCTTTCGACTCCCTCGAATGAGACTACCTGTGGGCAGTGTTGGCGAAGCTCGGCTTCGGCCCGGAATTTGTAGGGTGGGTTAAACTTTTGTACGCCAGCCCGCTGGCCAACGTGACTGTCAATGGTCGTGCATCCGCGTCCTTTGCTCTCCACAGGGGCACCAGGCAGGGCTGTCCCCTGTCGCCCCTTATGTTTGCACTGGCACTCGAACCGTTGGCCGCGTGGCTACGGCACCACCCTGACGTGCACGGAATTCGCTGGTCCCCTGGATTCGAGGACTGAGTGTCATTATATGCTGATGATATCCTCCTGTACCTCACCTCCCCTTGCAAGTCACTTATTGTGGTTTGTGACGTGCTACGACTTTTTGGCCGACACTCTGGCCTGGTCATTAACTGGCCGAAGTCGCACTTGTACGTTCTGAGAGGGGGGACACCTCGTCTTCCAAGGGACTGCGGCATACAGGTTGCGAGACAGGGATTTAAATACCTGGGGATCTACATCTCAACTGACCCCAAGACACGATACGAGAACAATTTGCTTCCTCCTCTTGTTCGTCTTCGACGTGACGTGGAAGGTTGGTGTAAACTCCCGCTCTCCCTCCTTGGACGCGCGGCATTATTTAAAATGATGTCCCTGCCCAGGTTCCTGTATGCTCTACAAAATACTCAGGATCCGGTCCCAGCTAGTTACTTTGGGAAAATCGAGAGCTTGCAACGTGCTCTGCTCTGGGATGGCAGGCCACGCATAGCTATCACGAAGCTCACACTCCCGTGGTATGATGGGGGTATAGCATTGCCCGACGTTCGGAGATACTATTGGGCCTCTCAGTTGTCAGCCCTCAATCACGGCCTCTATGGCCCGGCAGACAGTCCGGGCTACGCCATGGATTGGTGGCTCCTAGATGGTGGGAAATACCATAGGGCGCTGTACACGAGATCTCTCAATAGGCGGATGTCTGGGCCAACGAAAACGGCTGTGCACATTTGGAGAACGATTACGAAGTCACAGGGGTGGAAAGATAGGCTTACAATGGCAACTCCTCTCTACGACTCCGAAATATTGGGTAAATTGTGGCACACTAAGGGATTCGACAAGTGGGACATGATCGGCATATCTAAGGTGGAGGATATGATAGTGAGAGGGGAGGTAAAATCTTTTGCCCTACTACAGACAGAGTTCCAGCTGGGCGGAACGGAATATTTTCGGTACGCTCAGCTGCGCCACGCACTCCTTTCGGCAATGCCGGAGGGCGATAAAATCCCGGAATACTCCCCCCTGGAGAACAGAGTACTGGACGGCCATATGCCGGATAGTGCTATTTCCTTAATCTACAAAAAACTGATTAATACTCGCGCAGACCTTCTTTTGGGGGTGAGAGACCAATGGGTACGGGATGGGATAGAGATCGACGAAGAAGACTGGCAATGTGTGCAGTGTCATCCCCCAAGGAGGTTGCTATTCATGCCCGGCTGCGACTGGTACAATTGAAGATTCTGCATAGAGTTTATGTTACTGGTCCCAGGTTAATACATATGGGACATTCGGTTGGTGGCCTCTGTCGGCATGGCTGTGGCGCTCTGGCCACTTTCATGCACATTATTTGGGAGTGAAGTGCACATGATTATGAGTGAGGTAACTGGGGTGGAAGTTCAGGCGGAGGCCCGGCGATGCCTTTTGAATGTCTGGGGCCCGACTGACTACAACACTGCACAATCCCAATGGGTTACCCTGGGGAATATGGTTGCAAAACAGGACATTGCGCAGATGTGGAGAGCGACAATAGCTCCGAAGGTGGTACAGTGGAAGGCCAACATGGATTGGTGTATGTTCCGAGAAAAGACTGTGTACATATCCAGGGGTAAACCCAAAAACTGGCAGAAGCTGTGGGGGGCCTGGAATGAGTATAGAGGTGACATCTGCATACCACTGGATACCGCCCCACTGGAAGAACGCTTGACCCCATAGCCTATAACTCCAACTGACGTTCTGGTTTTACTACTATCCTGTGCTTCCCCCCCCTATGGTTCTATACATCAACACTGTATTTTAAATCTAACTGTGATTACTGAGCCTAGCCGACTCCTTGACTGGGCCCCGCCGCATAATGGTTTCATTGCCTTATTTCTTAGCGCTTGTTCTGGCGCCTTTTTTCTGTACTTGATTCTTTCTTCATAAAACAAAAATGAAAATTACAACCTTGATACGTACTGGTACTCTGCTTCTTGCACTTTAATCCATTGCCTTCTGACTTGCTGCCTAGCCTCTGGGATGTAAGGCTGAATAGCTGTGTGCACTATTTGAAAATATAGGTTTTAAAAAATTAAAATAAAAAAAAGAGGTTCAACGACCAGGAAGTTCAGAGGATTTGGACGCTCTTCATTTCGGACCTATAGACAAGGCCAGCAGCAGCAACAACAGCAGAAGCAGCAAAATACCTTGTATAGGTCATACAGGGAAAAGCAAAAGGCTCGTCCTAGAGGACGTCAAGCTTCTGCCTCCTCCCTCTCTTCCAACCCCCCAGCCTCAGAAAAGCAGCCCTAGATTCGCCATTCAGGATCATGTGGGTCCGGTGGGGGGTCGGCTTACCTACTTTCTACGGGATTGGGAATCGGTTACATCAGATCTTTGGGCTCTCAATCTCGTAGAAAATGGGTATGCCCTTCCCTTTCGGGAATTCCCTCCCAATTACCCTCCTTGCCAAGGTTATTGCACAGAGGAACATCTGTTACTTCTACAGGAGGAAGTACAGACTCTGTTAAGAAAGGGTGCGATAGAGGTGGTCCTAGAGCAGGAAAGGGGTCAGGGATGCTACTCCCGGTATTTCCTGATCCCCAAGAAGGATGGCAGACTTCGTCCAATCCTGGATCTTGAATCTCTATCTGAAACACGAGAAACTAAAGATGCTCACCCTTGCACAGGTTCTTCAAGTGCTGCTGGGAGAAGACTGGATGGTGTTGCTCGACTTGCAGGATGCGTATTTTCACATACCAATCCTGAAGTTGCACAGGAAGTATCTCCGTTTTATGGTGGGGTCGCAACACTACCAGTTTGCGGCCCTACCTTTTGGAATTACTACTGCGCCTCGAGTCTTCACCAAGGTGATGGCAGTGGTGGCAGCACATCTCAGAAGGTCGGGATCCCGGTATTCCCTTATTTGGACGACTGGCTGATCAAAGCAGAGTCTCCAGAGAAAGTGCTCCAACATCTGCAGGAGACAACCCAGTTGTTGTACAGGTTGGGTTTTTCAATAGATGTACCCAAGTCTCACCTGGTGCCCTCCCAGTGCAACCTGTTCATAGTTGCGGTACTGGACACAACTGTGTGTCGTGCATTCCCTCCTCCTCAACGGATTCGCGACATACAGGAAATGATTCCTTTATTTTACAGTGGAGCGGTTGTTCCAGTCCTGAAGGTCCTTCGCCTGCTCGGTCTGATGGCTTTATGCATTCTGTTGGTCAACCATGCACGCTGGCACATGAGGGCGCTCCAGTGGTGTCTCCGCAGGCAGTGGTATCAACACAACGGGGACCTCAGGGAGTCAGTGAGGATCTCCAGAGAAGCTGCAGCGGATGTGTCTTGGTGGGGCGTGGAAGGCAACCTGTCTCATGGGAAGCCTTTTCATCTGCCTCATCCGGTGGCCACAGTTATAACGAATGCATCCACTCTAGGGTGGGGTGCTCATCTGGGGGATCTGGAGGTCAAGGGTCTTTGGTCTCCAGAGGAAAGGTTGCTTCACATCAACCTTCTGGAATTGCGGGCGATACGTTTGGCGCTCAAGGCCTTCCTCCCTTCCCTTCGCGGTCAGTCGGTTCAAGTCCTGACTGACAACACAACCGAGATGTGGTACATCAACAAACAGGGAGGAGTGGGGTCGCAGTGTCTCAGCAGGGAGGCACTGCGGCTCTGGTCCTGGGTTCAGGACCATCAGATTTGTCTGATGGCAAATCATCTGGCCGGGGTACTGAACGTTCGTGCAGACAATCTTAGTCGGCAGTTCTCGGCCGACCACGAGTGGAGGCTCCATCCAGAGGTAGTTCGCGAAATCTTTCAGATGTGGGGAACTCCTCGGGTGGACCTGTTCGCCACTCACAAGAATGCTCACTGCCTGTCATTCTGCAGTCTCCAGTATCCGATGCAAGGAGCCTTGGGGGACGCGTTTCGTTGAGTTGGGGAAGTCAACTCCTTTACGCGTTTCCTCCCATACCATTAAATCCTCGGGTTCTGAGGAAGATTCGCCAAGACCGGGCCCAAGTCATATTGATCGCCCCGGATTGGCCAAGAAGGGTGTGGTATACAGATCTTCTCCACCTCTCCTCTCACCCGCCGCTCCGTCTCCCTCTCAGGGCAGACCTCCTCTCTCAGATGGAGGGGCAGGTTCTACACCCCCACCTCCAGACATTACACCTTCATGCCTGGAGATTGAACGGGGACACCTGTATTTCTTTTCTCTCCCACCTGATGTGGTGGATGTCATCTTATCAGCCAGGCGTGACTCCACTAAGTCCATCTATTCATACAGATGGTCAAAATTTGTTGCATGGTGTGGAGAGAAATCTATTGACCCTTTGAAAGCCCATTTATCTGATGTTCTTTAGTTTGCTCTCTCTCTGGCGCAACAAGGGCTTGCTGTTGCCACAGTTAAGGGCTATCTTTCAGCGCTGTCGGCTTTTCTCTGCTTGCCAGACCAGCCATCTCTTTTCAAGTCTCCTGTAGTTTTAAGGTTTCTGAAGGGCCTCACAAATAAGTTCCCTCCTACTCCTTTTATTGTGCCTCAGTGGGACCTAAATCTTGTCTTGACCTTTTTAATGGGTGCTCCTTTAGAGCCCCTTCACAAATGTCCTATGAGGCTTTTGACTCTAAAGACAGTCTTCCTCGTTGCAATAACCTCAGCAAGGAGGGTAAGTGAGCTTCAAGCTCTTAGTTCCAAACCCCCATTCTTGACCATTCATGCTGATCGAATGGTTCTTAGGACCAGGGCTGCTTTTCTCCCTAAGCTGGTGACTCCTTTCCACCTTGGACAATCCATTACCCTCCCTACCTTTATCCTCCCCTTCACCCTTCCAGGGGGAGGAGAGATTGCATCGTCTAGACCCTAAGAGGGCGGTAAGCTATTACATGGACTGAACGAAAGACTGTTGTATGGATGACCAGCTCTTCATTAGTTTTGCTGGTTGTAAAAAAGGAAGAGCGGTCCATAAAAGAACATTGTCAAGATGGATCGTCCTCCGCATTAAGATCTGCTACTCTTTGGCCGGTAAGGAACCACCAGAGGGTATACGGGCTCATTCTGCAAGGGCTAAGTCGTCAACCTCAGCATTGTCTAGAGGTGTGCCTGTAGAGGATATTTGCAGGGCCGCAACTTGGACCTCCCTCCACACTTTCGCGAAGCATTACTGCTTGGATACCGAAGTGAGGAGGGAAGGTCGCTTTGCACGCTCTGTCCTCCAGGACTTCCTGGTTTAGAAGAGTGGACACCCTCCTCCGGGAGTGGGGACTGCTTTGGGACTCTATTCACAAGGTGAGGAATCCACTGGCAGATGTGTCTGTCAGAAGAACAAGTTACTTACCTTTGGTAACGCTTTTACTGGTAGATACAGTATCTGCCTGTGGATTCCTCACTGACCCGCCCGCCTCCCCGTTGTCCACTCTTCTATTCCAGAGTTACTGTAATGTATTTACTTCATGGTCAAGAAAATGTGTTATTTCAAATGTTTAACTGCATTTGCTTCACACTGTGTGTCTTACCTTGACTATTGTGTACTGTGTATACTGTGTATATATATCTACGGTCATTTGTCCGTCCGTGTGCCTCAAAGGCACGGAAAAAAGGGCGGAACTGATGTCATCACGCCGGCGTGGGCCTATTGAAGGCATCGGTGACGTCAACGGAGTCGCGAGCGATGCCGTGTCTCTAAAACGTCCAAGTCGGCGCGAAGCTACAAAAAGAATTTCCGAATGTTGATGACTCAAGGGGATATTCACATGGTGAGGAATCCACAGGCAGATACTGTATCTACCAGAAAAAGCGCTACCGAAGGTAAGTAACTTGTTCTTTTGGGACCAGAACTTATGTTTTTTTCCTTGTCACTCATTTCCAAGGAGAGAGAGAAAAACACACTAAGGGAAAAACAGAGGATAGGTAAAGACTAAAGAACCATCACAAAGGGAGAAAGGAACCTACGGTGGTGAGATAAAGGGGCAGGGAGTGTCTGTCTGTGAATTATAAAGGTGTGAGGTGAATTCAACACTACACACACAGCCTTGGTATTCGACACACCAACATTTAATTTCACCAGCTGTAGGCTTCTGAAGTAGAGCTTTGGGCACTAGCACTCATTATCTTACAAATTAGGCACTGCCTGGAAAAATAATATCGCCATTGTCATGTGAAAGGGAAAAGGGAATCTAACTTACACTGGAGAGCATGTCCGAACCAAAAGTTGCATGAGATTCGAATTAATTGCTTTGGTACAGGGAAGATGGTTAATCCCAGCAATGCATGTGAAGGTGCATAATCTACTGCTGTGGAACATGGCAGGGCAACACCGAAAGGAAGTAAGAGTTCAGGCCAGGAAGCAGATTATATTGATTTACTTTTTTTTAGAAATTTGAGCCTATATAATTGTTTCATGCTACCCCAGTGTCCTCCGATGTATGAGATGGCATATTGGAGACTTGGGAGAAAAAAAGGAAAGATAAATAAGATTAGTATTTTTTTAGAAAGATTTTCTGAAGTCTTTTATGACCATTGAAGGTAGGGAGAGAAAGTGTCAATAGTTTACTTCTGCCACAAATCTTTTATTTCAGACCTAGCTTGATAAAAATCTTATTTTCTCACTCAAGTACCAACTAAAGTTTTAGGAAACGTTTTGCCAGAAACTCTGGTAGCTGTCCTACAGAGCCAAAGACGAGAGTGGTTTATGCCGAATAAGCGAATAGCCTAGTGCTTAAAATGGTTAACGTAAGTCCTGGAGAAAACTGCAAAAGGAATGTAAGTGCTAGTGTTGATCTCTCTGGACAAAAGAAAATAGTGCCTTAGTCGGTTTCAAATTCTACAGAAAATGAATTACAGACAGAAATTTTATTTGATAATACTGCTATATTCAAAGCATGAGGCGAAAGTCAAATACTGTGATCTCAGACAGTTTGGTATTGAAGAGAGGAACTAGTCAGTGCTGACCTTCATGTTGATTCCTGTTCTTAATGTTAGATCTTTGAGCATGTCCACTACGAGATATTCTATGTAAGCAGTGGGAGCATATGCATGGCATTGCAGACCCATTTTTCTCACTGTATGCAGACAATCTTCTGATACATTTGAGGCATCCAACAACAGTCCTAGTGCTTACCCTTATGGTAATACTGCAGAAGTTCAGCACTGTTTCTGACCTGCCGCGTTTTTTGTGTTGAGCACATCAGTGTGAAGTGTTTATTCATTTAACAGACTGATTTTTGATGAATGTTTATTAGCACATTTCTCAACTTTTAAATTTCCTCAGGCTCCAGACTGTATCTGGAAATGCGCAATAGCACCAGCAGATAGCACCTTAAGGCTCCTGTTATAGCTCCAGTCCCTCCACCAGACGTGATGATACAGAGCCATACTAAGAGCTATACAATAGTGTCCTGCTCTATGTCCAGTTCCCATCCAAATGTTTGAACTCTCTTTCAAGTAGTGTTCCAGCCCTATAAGGCAGCTCTACCTTGCTCTGCTTTCAGGTACCATTGAGCCTCTAGGTTCCTCTGCCAGGGCTCAGTTTGCAGCTTTAGCCTCAATGCCAGTTTGACACACTGGGATCGGCACTAAGACTGATGAGGCTCTGCAGATGATGATGATGATGATGTTTTTGCCAAAGCGTTTGCTGGTTGACCGTGAACCAATTTTGGTTCTTAGTCCTTCTTTGCCCCTGACAAGTTAATTTTGTATGAGAAAACTGGGATTCTTTGTGGATGTTCCTTTTTAAGACGCTTTAGCGCTTGTGAAGATTGATGCCCTCTTCAGCTCAGGCACCATTCAGATGACCTTCATGGTAACATACGAGAATGGTTGTAATGAGGTGGACATTCGGTCATATTCTGCAGTCATCTACAAAGCTGCTGAAGTGCTGGACCTCTTGTTATTGAAGAACCAAATACAAACCTACGGACGTGAGATTTGGCAGCTGGCCTCTTTTGCTTCTGAGCCACTGTGCCCCTTCAGTGATGCTCTGTTGATCCAGTTCATCCAGCATGAGATAAGCTTCTTTCTGTTCCTGCCGGGAGCCAGCAGTTGGCTGTGCTCCATTGACCTTCTCTTGGAGGCCTCAAGTTTTTCTCTGCCACCCTTCACCTGCAAGCTTGGTGTAAAGGCTTCTTTATCCAAATTTAACTCCTGTGCTTTTCCCTCTTCTCACAATTTAAATTCCAACTGCAATGACTCTATGTACCAAAGGTTTTCTACTCTGGCAGTCTGTCCTTGCGCTCCTCTAGTGTCATGTTCCTGTTGACTATGGCTAGCCTTCTTGATGGACAGGATGCAACCAAAGAGGTCTGTATGTGTTTGACTGTCCCCTTCACCCACATCCATATGAACCTTATAGACGTGCAGTTAGATTTCCAACCTTTGATACCAATTTTTTCCTGGAGTTCTTCAAGGGACCCATGCCACAGCACACTTGCTGAGGCTTGCCTCCCTTGCAAGCCAGTTCACTCAACAATACCAGACATGGTGGTGGCTATTCCAGAGACTAGTCTTTTTGCCAAGGCAGCCTTCCAGCTAATCCAGCAGTCGCAAAATATTTTTCATGGCATGGTCAAGGGGAGACACAAACTTTTCCACCTTCCTCTTTCTCCGCTCAAGCTTGTTCCACAAAAACACCTTAATTTACCTTCCTGCAAATAAGTGTTCAGTGACATGTCTCCCTTTTTGCAGAAAATTGGTGGGCTATTAATGTGGACCAATTTGTCTTCCCAATTGTAGAGAATGGTTTTGCAGCAAAACTCTTTTCTAGATACACATGCTGTGCATTTTCTTGCCTTTTTATAGTTGGGTCCGGAATTTGTTTTGCTGGTTTGTTTTTTTCCCACTCTTTGGCGTTGTCTACAACAATTTGGTGGTATGTCCATTCTCTTTTGACGTCCGACATGTGTCCTGGAAGGCCCTCTGCATGGTCTCCACCTTCAGGTTTTTTTTTGTTGTTGCTTTTTTTGCCATTGGGGCAGGAAGCATAGGTTGGAGCACCAGGCTCATTAAAAGCTGATCGAAGGAAGGCATTGACCGAACACTGCAAACAACCAGAAAACCAGTAATCGCAAAAAAGATCATCAAGAGCACTATTGAGTAAATGGTGAAAACACTAAAGAACTCAAAAATGTCCAGGTTAGCCTTGTTGAAACATCTGATCGGGTTGGAGAATGGAGAATTACCCCCTTTATGTTTATACCGGAGTGCCACCGAAAGTTCACCACGAGTGGAGGCTCCATCCAGAGGTAGTTCGCGACATCTTTCAGATGTGGGGAACTCCTCGGGTGGACCTGTTCGCCACTCACAAGAATGCTCACTGCCTGTCATTCTGCAGTCTCCAGTATCCGATGCAAGGAGCCTTGGGGGACGCGTTTCGTTGAGTTGGGGAAGTCAACTCCTTTACGCGTTTCCTCCCATACCATTAAATCCTCGGGTTCTGAGGAAGATTCGCCAAGACCGGGCCCAAGTCATATTGATCGCCCCGGATTGGCCAAGAAGGGTGTGGTATACAGATCTTCTCCACCTCTCCTCTCACCCGCCGCTCCGTCTCCCTCTCAGGGCAGACCTCCTCTCTCAGATGGAGGGGCAGGTTCTACACCCCCACCTCCAGACATTACACCTTCATGCCTGGAGATTGAACGGGGACACCTGTATTTCTTTTCTCTCCCACCTGATGTGGTGGATGTCATCTTATCAGCCAGGCGTGACTCCACTAAGTCCATCTATTCATACAGATGGTCAAAATTTGTTGCATGGTGTGGAGAGAAATCTATTGACCCTTTGAAAGCCCATTTATCTGATGTTCTTTAGTTTGCTCTCTCTCTGGCGCAACAAGGGCTTGCTGTTGCCACAGTTAAGGGCTATCTTTCAGCGCTGTCGGCTTTTCTCTGCTTGCCAGACCAGCCATCTCTTTTCAAGTCTCCTGTAGTTTTAAGGTTTCTGAAGGGCCTCACAAATAAGTTCCCTCCTACTCCTTTTATTGTGCCTCAGTGGGACCTAAATCTTGTCTTGACCTTTTTAATGGGTGCTCCTTTAGAGCCCCTTCACAAATGTCCTATGAGGCTTTTGACTCTAAAGACAGTCTTCCTCGTTGCAATAACCTCAGCAAGGAGGGTAAGTGAGCTTCAAGCTCTTAGTTCCAAACCCCCATTCTTGACCATTCATGCTGATCGAATGGTTCTTAGGACCAGGGCTGCTTTTCTCCCTAAGCTGGTGACTCCTTTCCACCTTGGACAATCCATTACCCTCCCTACCTTTATCCTCCCCTTCACCCTTCCAGGGGGAGGAGAGATTGCATCGTCTAGACCCTAAGAGGGCGGTAAGCTATTACATGGACTGAACGAAAGACTGTTGTATGGATGACCAGCTCTTCATTAGTTTTGCTGGTTGTAAAAAAGGAAGAGCGGTCCATAAAAGAACATTGTCAAGATGGATCGTCCTCCGCATTAAGATCTGCTACTCTTTGGCCGGTAAGGAACCACCAGAGGGTATACGGGCTCATTCTGCAAGGGCTAAGTCGTCAACCTCAGCATTGTCTAGAGGTGTGCCTGTAGAGGATATTTGCAGGGCCGCAACTTGGACCTCCCTCCACACTTTCGCGAAGCATTACTGCTTGGATACCGAAGTGAGGAGGGAAGGTCGCTTTGCACGCTCTGTCCTCCAGGACTTCCTGGTTTAGAAGAGTGGACACCCTCCTCCGGGAGTGGGGACTGCTTTGGGACTCTATTCACAAGGTGAGGAATCCACTGGCAGATGTGTCTGTCAGAAGAACAAGTTACTTACCTTTGGTAACGCTTTTACTGGTAGATACAGTATCTGCCTGTGGATTCCTCACTGACCCGCCCGCCTCCCCGTTGTCCACTCTTCTATTCCAGAGTTACTGTAATGTATTTACTTCATGGTCAAGAAAATGTGTTATTTCAAATGTTTAACTGCATTTGCTTCACACTGTGTGTCTTACCTTGACTATTGTGTACTGTGTATACTGTGTATATATATCTACGGTCATTTGTCCGTCCGTGTGCCTCAAAGGCACGGAAAAAAGGGCGGAACTGATGTCATCACGCCGGCGTGGGCCTATTGAAGGCATCGGTGACGTCAGCGGAGTCGCGAGCGATGCCGTGTCTCTAAAACGTCCAAGTCGGCGCGAAGCTACAAAAAGAATTTCCGAATGTTGATGACTCAAGGGGATATTCACATGGTGAGGAATCCACAGGCAGATACTGTATCTACCAGAAAAAGCGCTACCGAAGGTAAGTAACTTGTTCTTTTGGGACCAGAACTTATGTTTTTTTCCTTGTCACTCATTTCCAAGGAGAGAGAGAAAAACACACTAAGGGAAAAACAGAGGATAGGTAAAGACTAAAGAACCATCACAAAGGGAGAAAGGAACCTACGGTGGTGAGATAAAGGGGCAGGGAGTGTCTGTCTGTGAATTATAAAGGTGTGAGGTGAATTCAACACTACACACACAGCCTTGGTATTCGACACACCAACATTTAATTTCACCAGCTGTAGGCTTCTGAAGTAGAGCTTTGGGCACTAGCACTCATTATCTTACAAATTAGGCACTGCCTGGAAAAATAATATCGCCATTGTCATGTGAAAGGGAAAAGGGAATCTAACTTACACTGGAGAGCATGTCCGAACCAAAAGTTGCATGAGATTCGAATTAATTGCTTTGGTACAGGGAAGATGGTTAATCCCAGCAATGCATGTGAAGGTGCATAATCTACTGCTGTGGAACATGGCAGGGCAACACCGAAAGGAAGTAAGAGTTCAGGCCAGGAAGCAGATTATATTGATTTACTTTTTTTTAGAAATTTGAGCCTATATAATTGTTTCATGCTACCCCAGTGTCCTCCGATGTATGAGATGGCATATTGGAGACTTGGGAGAAAAAAAGGAAAGATAAATAAGATTAGTATTTTTTTAGAAAGATTTTCTGAAGTCTTTTATGACCATTGAAGGTAGGGAGAGAAAGTGTCAATAGTTTACTTCTGCCACAAATCTTTTATTTCAGACCTAGCTTGATAAAAATCTTATTTTCTCACTCAAGTACCAACTAAAGTTTTAGGAAACGTTTTGCCAGAAACTCTGGTAGCTGTCCTACAGAGCCAAAGACGAGAGTGGTTTATGCCGAATAAGCGAATAGCCTAGTGCTTAAAATGGTTAACGTAAGTCCTGGAGAAAACTGCAAAAGGAATGTAAGTGCTAGTGTTGATCTCTCTGGACAAAAGAAAATAGTGCCTTAGTCGGTTTCAAATTCTACAGAAAATGAATTACAGACAGAAATTTTATTTGATAATACTGCTATATTCAAAGCATGAGGCGAAAGTCAAATACTGTGATCTCAGACAGTTTGGTATTGAAGAGAGGAACTAGTCAGTGCTGACCTTCATGTTGATTCCTGTTCTTAATGTTAGATCTTTGAGCATGTCCACTACGAGATATTCTATGTAAGCAGTGGGAGCATATGCATGGCATTGCAGACCCATTTTTCTCACTGTATGCAGACAATCTTCTGATACATTTGAGGCATCCAACAACAGTCCTAGTGCTTACCCTTATGGTAATACTGCAGAAGTTCAGCACTGTTTCTGACCTGCCGCGTTTTTTGTGTTGAGCACATCAGTGTGAAGTGTTTATTCATTTAACAGACTGATTTTTGATGAATGTTTATTAGCACATTTCTCAACTTTTACATTTCCTCAGGCTCCAGACTGTATCTGGAAATGCGCAATAGCACCAGCAGATAGCACCTTAAGGCTCCTGTTATAGCTCCAGTCCCTCCACCAGACGTGATGATACAGAGCCATACTAAGAGCTATACAATAGTGTCCTGCTCTATGTCCAGTTCCCATCCAAATGTTTGAACTCTCTTTCAAGTAGTGTTCCAGCCCTAGAAGGCAGCTCTACCTTGCTCTGCTTTCAGGTACCATTGAGCCTCTAGGTTCCTCTGCCAGGGCTCAGTTTGCAGCTTTAGCCTCAATGCCAGTTTGACACACTGGGATCGGCACTAAGACTGATGAGGCTCTGCAGATGATGATGATGATGATGTTTTTGCCAAAGCGTTTGCTGGTTGACCGTGAACCAATTTTGGTTCTTAGTCCTTCTTTGCCCCTGACAAGTTAATTTTGTATGAGAAAACTGGGATTCTTTGTGGATGTTCCTTTTTAAGACGCTTTAGCGCTTGTGAAGATTGATGCCCTCTTCAGCTCAGGCACCATTCAGATGACCTTCATGGTAACATACGAGAATGGTTGTAATGAGGTGGACATTCGGTCATATTCTGCAGTCATCTACAAAGCTGCTGAAGTGCTGGACCTCTTGTTATTGAAGAACCAAATACAAACCTACGGACGTGAGATTTGGCAGCTGGCCTCTTTTGCTTCTGAGCCACTGTGCCCCTTCAGTGATGCTCTGTTGATCCAGTTCATCCAGCATGAGATAAGCTTCTTTCTGTTCCTGCCGGGAGCCAGCAGTTGGCTGTGCTCCATTGACCTTCTCTTGGAGGCCTCAAGTTTTTCTCTGCCACCCTTCACCTGCAAGCTTGGTGTAAAGGCTTCTTTATCCAAATTTAACTCCTGTGCTTTTCCCTCTTCTCACAATTTAAATTCCAACTGCATGGACTCTATGTACCAAAGGTTTTCTACTCTGGCAGTCTGTCCTTGCGCTCCTCTAGTGTCATGTTCCTGTTGACTATGGCTAGCCTTCTTGATGGACAGGATGCAACCAAAGAGGTCTGTATGTGTTTGACTGTCCCCTTCACCCACATCCATATGAACCTTATAGACGTGCAGTTAGATTTCCAACCTTTGATACCAATTTTTTCCTGGAGTTCTTCAAGGGACCCATGCCACAGCACACTTGCTGAGGCTTGCCTCCCTTGCAAGCCAGTTCACTCAACAATACCAGACATGGTGGTGGCTATTCCAGAGACTAGTCTTTTTGCCAAGGCAGCCTTCCAGCTAATCCAGCAGTCGCAAAATATTTTTCATGGCATGGTCAAGGGGAGACACAAACTTTTCCACCTTCCTCTTTCTCCGCTCAAGCTTGTTCCACAAAACCACCTTAATTTACCTTCCTGCAAATAAGTGTTCAGTGACATGTCTCCCTTTTTGCAGAAAATTGGTGGGCTATTAATGTGGACCAATTTGTCTTCCCAATTGTAGAGAATGGTTTTGCAGCAAAACTCTTTTCTAGATACACATGCTGTGCATTTTCTTGCCTTTTTATAGTTGGGTCCGGAATTTGTTTTGCTGGTTTGTTTTTTTCCCACTCTTTGGCGTTGTCTACAACAATTTGGTGGTATGTCCATTCTCTTTTGACGTCCGACATGTGTCCTGGAAGGCCCTCTGCATGGTCTCCACCTTCAGGTTTTTTTTTGTTGTTGCTTTTTTTGCCATTGGGGCAGGAAGCATAGGTTGGAGCACCAGGCTCATTAAAAGCTGATCGAAGGAAGGCATTGACCGAACACTGCAAACAACCAGAAAACCAGTAATCGCAAAAAAGATCATCAAGAGCACTATTGAGTAAATGGTGAAAACACTAAAGAACTCAAAAATTTCCAGGTTAGCCTTGTTGAAACATCTGATCGGGTTGGAGAATGGAGAATTACCCCCTTTATGTTTATACCGGAGTGCCACCGAAAGTTCATCCGGAAAGACAGTTGCAATGTCTTTAATCTCTGCCTATTGAAGCACCATAGTGCCGAAGGGTTCACAAGTTTTTACCAAGACACTCAAGGTGTGGGAGAAACCAAG
Source organism: Lissotriton vulgaris (assembly GCF_964263255.1). Lineage (NCBI taxonomy): Eukaryota > Metazoa > Chordata > Amphibia > Caudata > Salamandridae > Lissotriton > Lissotriton vulgaris. Next base: position 1,774,548,101 of record NC_141685.1, read on the forward strand.
GTGGGGTGCACTGCAAACTGATGCAGAGACACCATAAGCATTTATCCTCTGCGACCTCGGTCTGTTGAGTGATGAAGAACAAAACCCCTAGGACATAGATGTGGTAAAGGGTCCATGATTGAAAGGAAGAGTCATCTAATTTGGAAAGGAATAACTGGCAAAGAACTTGCTATGGGGGGGTGCAAAAAGCACACACAGGTAACCCAACAGAAGCACTGGGAAGAGCAGAAGCCCCTGGACTCACTCACTTGATGCGAAAACCTTGGAGCGAGCGGACAACAAAGCACAAACAGCCTCAGAGACCTAAACACAAGACCACTGTTAGGGGCAAGCACCAAGACTCCTTTTTAATGCCTTAAAGCAATGGAGATCAGTGGAGGGTAAGTTAGCAGAAACAGGAGCCCTTGAATCCTTAGAGGAAAACACCACTGATGGGCAATGCTGATCAAAGGGCGCACTGTTGTGGGAGGAAGAAATGCTGGGTCAAGCCAAAATGCAGCACTCCAGCAGAAGTAGAATCTCAATGAAACCCTGAAGGGAGTTTGAATAGCGGTAAGGACTTAGTAAAGGACAGAAAGAGGAACAAGTTGAGCTAGAGCCTACGATGGTGCCCGAGTTCCACAAGTAAGAGCAAGAACTCTTCTATTATGAAGAAGAGCATTATGAGCAGGAACCCTCAAATTCACAGATGGGAACTGACCAGACCTAGACACTGATTCATCTGAAGAGGTTATAGACTATTGCCCCTATAGGCAATCATCCTTTGACATTGGCATCAATAACCTGCTTATCAAAAAAAAAACAGCAGACTGGGTGTGCCTGGAAGAGTAGCGGATGGATTCATGTTTCCAGCTGGGGAGACAGATGCCACCACAAAAGAAAAATCCCATTTCTTCCTAGGTTTCCAAGTATCCTGGATCAGGGCAGGGATGTGGTTAGAAGCCAGCCTCCTCCAGTGATGCTGGGGAAGAAAAACAAAACAAACATTTCTCCCAAAACCCCACATACACAAGGTAATGCAGTTGAAGGCTCCATTGTTGTCCACAATGAGGAGAGCTAACGTCCCAACATGAACTGGTCCACAAGCGAACAAGAAAAGTAAAAGGATGGAGATGGGGGGGAAGAAATGGAGAGAGCAGCTGCCATCCAGTGGAGGATGGCAACGTGTAGTCACTCCTGAATCACTATGCCATCACCAATGGGAAGATGCAGCACCTCCCAGATCAATTCAAGAAATAGGTAAAGAAGGTGTTGCAAGAGGGCAAATCTAAAGCCAACACATGCCTAACATCGGCATTGGGTGCAACTGATAGTGAGCAGGCAGATGTGTATTGACACTACCCTGAGAAGATGTGTTAGGCTTTGGGTGCAGGAGGTGCAGTTATCAACAATAAATATGTCCTTCATAGACCACACTCTCCAGCAAATAGAAAAAGAGAGTAACACAGCAAAAGTGATAGAACCCTACGGTTTCATTGTCCTATCAGAAGAGGGTCTGCACCAGTCCGGAGAGCAATAGAAGGAGAAGGCTTCCAGGCTAATACCTCCACAATCAACATTTGCTGCACAGACCAGTGTGCAAACCGCACCTCCTCTATGGCGGGAAAAGTTAGAACAGCCCAGAAGGTGTGCCCACCTCTGCCAACTTCACCCCTCAGGTGTGGGAGGCGAGGTGAAGCCCACTCATCAGTACTCTTCAGTGCCTGCCATCTTGTAGATGACAGGCACTCTCCAGTCAGTGTTAGGGTTTATCTCCCTCGTGGGGTGAGCACACCAAGGGTATAGTCACCCTAAGGTCATTGGCCCCTGACCTTGAGACCACTAAAAAGCCACCTAAATACAGTATTTAGGGGGCAGCCCTGAACCTAGAAGGCAGATCCCCGCATCCTACAAAGGACAAAAGAAGACACCCAGCAGTGGAGACTGCAGATAAGAACTGATGTGGCCCCAGCCCCACCGGCCTGTCTGCAGTTTCTAGAGATCCTTCCCCAATAATCGCCTTCTCTCTACAGCCACCGAACTCCAGAACCCCTGGGAGGACTGACTGCCTTCAACAAAGACTGAATCTCCTGTGAACAGCATCTCTGTTCAAAAGAAGCACCTGAGAAAGACTGCTGAGAACAAAGAAACCCGCCTGGAACCCCCACTGCACCCGACGCCTATGGCCCGAGTGGACCAACAGTCCCGGCGAGGTCCCCCAGCGCTCCAGAGTCAGTCCACCGTGGTTTGACCCCTTCAGGACTCCCGACGTCACCTGCATCCTCCCCCACCCCCAATAACTGCAAGTAGCCCGGTGAGGTGAAATCAGACCTCTAAAGAGCCCCTGCATCCGGCCTCCTTGCCCCCTGAAAAAGAGGACCTGAGGTGCTCTTACGTCCCCGAGCCCTCCAACTTAATTCCCAGCTGTTGGTTCCTCCCTGAAGACTTCCTGGACCGAGCCTGCAGCCAAAACCCAAAAGTGGCAACCCCCCATTCAAAACAGGGCTCCCGATGCCACATCAGCACCTGCTCCCAGTCGCCGCTGTGGGTGCATGTGGGTGCTGCGTGCCCATGAGTAGCCACCAACTGGAGGCCCCTTATTCCCCATTGTATAACATTGGGCTTCAGCACTCTGCACCCAGACGCCCTAGTGCCGCTGTGGGTGCTCTTTGAGTGCATCCTTGACCCTGGAGTAACCCTGGTTCTAACCCCAGAGACAACTCCCAAGACAGATTACTCACCTTTAAGCCGATCACCTGGTTTTCTTCCATAGGACTACATTAAATCTGCATTGACTGTTACTGTGGAAAAAGTGTGGAGTTGAGAATTGTATGAAAACCTAAGAAACTGTGTTTGAGAAAAACTGACTGACTTACCTTTTATCCAGGAAATATCCCAGTGTGATATCTAAGCATATGACAGAGTAGAAAAAGTAATCCTGAAAAGTAATCAAAATAAATTACAACTGTATTTGCACATTTTTACAAACCTGTAAGAGAAGTCATTCCTCATCCAGCCTGCTTTTTAATATTATCTACTTTTACCTCTGTAAGCCTTTGGAGATCCACTGGACTCTGTGCACACTATACCTTACTTTGGTATAGTATATACAGAGCCATCTTCCTAGAGGCAGTAATGCAAACTGGGTGTATGACTGATTTTAGAAACATATTTCTCATTCCCAGAGAAAGAAAAACATTTCTGGGGGTGAGGCTAAACCTGAGGGATGTCAGCATATTCCTGACAACCAAGAGGGTCCTAGCATTGACAACAAAAACTTGACCACACCAGAAGGAGCAATCCATGACATTGAGAACTGTTATGAAACTAATGGAAAAGGTTGCATCATGCATTCCACTAATTTCCAATGATAGGCTCCACATAAGATCAGTCAAAGAGTGGCTCCAACCGTGTGGTCACAAGTTAAAGGATCTAGTGGTTTTCACAGAGAAAGTGCAGAAGAATATACAATGGTGAAATACAACAAACATTACTATAGACAGGCCCTTCAATTAACCAACTCCCTCTGACTTTTACTCAGATTCTGCCTACACAGACTATTGAGCGCAAATGGGAAGCCTTAACATCCGCACTTATGGACCGTGATGGAGGCAGTGGAACACATAAATGTTTTTGACCTGAAAAGAGTCTTCCAAGCACTGAATGCGGTTCATGCTTTTATGTCGGAGGGAAATCAGGGCAAAGCACAGACTTACTACACAAACACAATATTTTTCATCAACAAATGGGGAGGAACAACATCTCTCGCACTATCCAAATTAGCCAAGGACATTTGGAAATGGGCTATTCATAGACGCATAACCCTATTATCCCTGTACCTGCTCAGCTTGCAAAATGTAGAAGGCAGCACACTAAGCAGGAAAACAATTGCCTCTCATGAATGGGAGCTAAAACGAGATAGTGAAGAGGGTCTTTCAGGAATCTGGTGTACCAGAAATAAAGCTCTTTGCAACACAAAATGCAAAACACAAAACACAAAATATAAAAACGTCACTTCCAGATACCCACAAGTATGGGCATCTGAAAAGTATGAAATAACCTTTAAGAGGAACTGTGGGTTCTTCTTTATTACCACTCTGTCCTATATCTGCAAGTAGAGTGCATGTGTTTTGGTGCAAATAGTTTGCTGACCCTATGTAGAGAAGTAGTGGCAATTAAAGCTGTGTTGAGTGCAAAGTATTTAAGTCCAGCCTTATACATGTGTTCGAAGGGCTCTTTTATAAGCTGTGTGAGAACTATGTTTAGATTACCCTCTTTGTTCCCTCCAAGAATCTCTTGATGACTAGTACATATGAAAACCTTCTACACTAAGAAGCTAAACAAGTGAGGATAGGGAATCAGTTCTTCATTTCCTTTGCAACAGCAAATAAAGGCTTACCTTAAACCAAGGGGACCATTTCAAATTGGTTAGTGCGAACAATCCAAACATGCTATACGAAAGCCGAGTTAGCACTGGAATACGAACCAAGAGCTCACTCAGCAAGGAAACGGGAAGCACTATTGGCATTCACTGCTAAGATTTCTATAAATGACTACTGCAAGGAAGCCAAGCCACATGGTCGTCCATGCATACCTTCACAAAACATTCTGTGGCTATTGAAGCCAACAGAGAAGTGCAGGTGGGATATGTTTGGAAATACAAACTCATTTCAATCCAGCCTTCAAAGTTGGGAGATTGGTACTACAAAATCAATGCACAGCATGTGAACCCAGAAAAGATTCACGCTTCTAAATGAAATATTAGACAACTGTTGGGCTCACTTTGCAGCTTGAAGAATGTTCTGGATTCATATGCGACTCTATAGCCTCCCCAGAAATGAGAACAGCGGTATTAAATACAAGGCAAACAGGAAGCACAAAGAGTAACTAAAGTTGCCAAGTGGGGGAAAAAAAAGATAATCTGAAAATGGTGACCATACACAGTGGCTTCCAGGACGTATGTCTGACATCACAGCAGGAGAGACATGCCACCAAATGCTCAAAAGAGAAAACAAAAACTAGAGAAAAGACCATCTGGACCCAATCACTAGATACAAAGCCACTTCTACAGGTAAGTAACCATTTTGTTACGCCCTAGTGTTTCAGAACACTACCCCTCTCACATTCGTCCCATTTAATTGGAGGTGTCTGCCAACAGTGTCCGGATTTTTTCCAGACCGGTGTTGACGCTCTTGAGCAAAAGGCTCATTGGGCTAGTTGCCAAGGCAGAGAAAAGCCAAGGGTTCTGTTCCTACTGCTTTCTGGTTCCCAAGAAGAGGCGCTTTCATCCTCTTCTGGATGTTGCTTAAATCCTTCCTCCACAAAGATAAATTAAAGAGTCTCTCTCTTGCTCCAGCACCATTACCTTGGTTTCTGAATGCTTGATAAAATTCCTGGACTTTGAAAATGTGTATTTTGATATCTCAGTCCTGTCCTCATAGGAGGTTTCTGGGATTTACTCACTACTAAATTGTGGTGTTCCCCTTCGGTTTGACTGAGTTTCTTCAGCCGGGATTGACCCTCTCTGAACTGCTTGTCCCTTTTAATGAAGCCCTTATGGGTGCACATTTTGTGATCTGGTCGAAGCCCAGCACAGGGGTCCGCTGCCATCGACCCTCCCCAGGGGACCACAATTTCCTCATTCAGCACCCTACCCTAGAGAGCTTGGTGGTCCAAGCCTCCACTTGCTGCGTATCCCAGGTTCATTCTGTACCACCCCACTGGATAAGGAATCCAAGAGGCTGGAAACCTTAGGCAAGAAAATGTTATTTTCCAGCAGCCTCGCACTGTGGTCTGAGAACACTGCATGGCTCCCATGCACTGTGGGATTAGGTTGTGCAGATGCTACCTTTGGTCCTGAAAGAGGCCCGGGACATACTCTCTCAAGCTATGGGAGAGATGCAGCCAAGTTCATGATCAGATGTGGGCTGGATACAACAGGCTTGCTAGGCCAAGCGGTTTCTTTGTCAGTGGCCTTACGATACCACGCTTGGCTGAGAACTACTGGCTTTTCAGGGGATGTCCAAGCCAAGCTTATGGACATACCCTTTGATGGTTCCTTTCTCTTCGGACACAGGGTGGACTCAATGCTCGAGCGCTTTAAAGATAGCAGTGCTATGGCCAGGTATTTCTGCCTTTGTGTTGCCCCCAGCAAACCCCAGTCTGCCTTTCGCGGCCTCAGAAGGATCTTCCAGCAGTGTTCTTTCCTGCTCAGCCTCCACAGCATTCAAGCTCCCCCGCAGCCTCCAAACCTCTTTAGTTCGCTCTTCAACCACCATGGGCATCCAATAGGAGGCAGGATTGGCAAAGGTGGGCACACCTCTCCTATCTTGGTTTTCCGCCAATTTCCCGTCCAAAGTGGGGGTCTGAACCAGTGGGGGGCCAGTTGCTGGGAGCAGCAAGTGGCTGGGTCAGCTCACAAAAGCCGCAAGCCTTTGAAGCTTCCCCTTCGTGGATCCTCCCCCTCCTGGAGGTGGAGGTTTGCCACCTCTGCCCAGGATGTACTTTGTTTCAGAACCCTGAGAGCGTGAGGCACTCGAGCCAGGGGTCCAGAAGCATACCTGGGTGGCATCTGGCGAGCAGGCAGTCAGCCAGGACACTAGAGTTAGGTTGTTTTTCAGGGGGAATCTCTAAGATGCCCTCTGAGTACATTTGGCAATAAATCCCACACTGGCATCTGAGTGGGTTTAATGTGCTGAGAAGTTTGATATCAAACTTACCAGTTTTCAGTAAAGCCATTATGGTGCTGTGGAGTTCGTAATGACAGACTCCCAGACCATATACTCTTTATGGCTTTACTGCACTTACAATATCTAAGAATAGACTTAGACACTGTAGAAGTATAGGGCTCATGCACCTGTGCCCTCACAAATGGTATAGTGCACCCAGCTAGAGGGGTGGCTTACCTATGCCATAGGCAGTGGTTTGTAGGCATGGCTTGCAGGGATGTGTGCCACGTCGACTCCTCCCTTTGCTCTACACCAAAACACGCAGCCTACAATTGGGCGGGGGGGGGGGTGTTAGAGTGTGTGTTAGGGTACAGGGCCTCTAAGGGTAGTACATTATGTGCTGCAGCCATAGAGGCCTTCCCTAGTCACATTTTCCTTGGTCCCTTTGGTACCCTTTACATGGTACTTACCTGTGGCCAGGGAGTTACCAATTGGGTATGCAACAATAGTTTTAGGGAAAGAACATAGGCCCTGGGTACCTGAAAGGCAGGAACAAATTGCACATTTGGTCAAAGAGCATCAACATCATGAAAAAGGTGGGGAGCAACCATGCAAAGAAGGGCACTTTCCTACACCTTGCCAGTGTCCCTTGGGTCTTCACCAAGGTGATGGCAGTAGTTGCAGCTTATCTGCAGAGATCAGGAGAGCCAATCTTCCCCCTATCTCGATGACTGGCTGTTGAAGGTGGGCTTATTCCTGGCTGTTGTTTCCCACCTCCAGAGTGCAGAGGTCATCCTGCAGTCACTGGTGTTCACTATCAGTGTGCTGAAGTCACATGTGACTCCCTTTCAGACCCTTCCTTTTATCAGAGCCGTTCTGGGCACAGTGCAATTTCAGGCTTATCCCAAACTGTGAGTTTCGGATATTCAGGGTATGATACTGATATTTCAGCCTCTATCCAGGGTTTCAGAGACTGACTGAGACTGCTGGGCCTCATGTCCTGTTGCATCCTGCTTGTGGCACATGCCCACTGGCATATGTGGGCTCTACAGTGGGACCTGAGGTTTCAGTTGCGCAGCATCAGGGTAATCTCTCCGACATGTTTCAGATCTCCAAAGGAACTGCAAAAGATATTCAGTGATGGCTAACGAACCGCGATTGGGTCAGCGGCAGACCACTCTCCCTTCCCTAACTGACGGTCATCTGACAGTACTGACAGATGCATGACTCCTGAGGTGGGGCAGCCATCTGGGGAGGTGGAGATCAGAAGCCTCTTGTCTCCTGCGGAATGTGGACTCCACATCGATTTAATGGAGCTCCAGTCAATCCGGCTGGCATTGAAAGCTTTTCTGCTCTCCCAGGAAAAGCTAGTGCAGGTGTTCACAGAAAACACCATCGCCATGCAGCAAACAGGGTAAATGGGGTCATGGACCCTTTGTCAAGAGGCCCTGCAGCTCTGGACAATGGTAGAACAGCAGGGCATATTCCTAATGTTCAACGCCTGGCAGACTCTCTGAACACCAGGGTGGACAAACTGCCGAAGATGCCTATGAATCACTAGTGGCGTCTCCATCTGAAGGTGTTGCAAGGCCTCTTTTAAGAGAGGGGAGAGGCTTGGTTATAACTGTTATCAACTGCAGAGGACATGCAGTGTCTGCAGTTTTGCAAGCTGGAGTTTCCAAGATGGCTCTTGGTCTGAGATGCTTTTCGGCTCAAGTGGAGCTCAGGCCTCCTGTACGCCTTCCAGCCCATCCCACTCCTGCCCAGAGTTCTCAAGAAGATCAAAAATGACCAGGCCCAAATCATCCTTGTGGCTCTGAACTGTGCTTGGAGGACTTGGTATCCTGAGCTGTTGAGCATGGCCATCGGTCCTCCGATCAGGATCTTCTGTTGCAGGGGAGGGTTCTCCACTCAAACCTGCCAACGCTCTGCCGTCAAGCGTGGAGATCGAGCGGCAACAGTTTATGGCTTTCTACCTTCCGCCCGACTGCAGTGGCTGCCATGTCTGCAATGTTATCTTGGCAGCCAGGCGTCTCTCCAACAAAAGACAGTGTATGTCTGCTGTGGAGGCAAGTTTGTGGCATGGTATGCAGACCGGTTGATCCTCTTTCTCCTCTACTCTCTCAAGTCCTATTTAATTTTTTCATTTGCCCAGGAGGGCTCGGCTTTGGGCACCTTGAAATGTTTTCTTGCTGCCATCTCAGTCTTTCTGCGGTTGCTAGATCAGCCATCCCTGTTGAAATACCCTTTTCATAGGTTTTTGAAAGATCTGCTACACGTGTTTACACCTTCACAATGCTTTAGTGGGACCTTAACCTGGTACTCCCCTTTCTAATGTGCACTCCCTTATAACCACTGCACAACTGTCCTCTCCGGCTCCTTCCCATCAAAATTGACTTCCTAGTGGCGATAACATCTACTCGGAGGGTCAGTGAGCTTCAGGCTTTGTCATCTAAGCTACTGTCTTGAACATCTTCCCAAACATGCTGGGTCTTGGCTACTAGAGCCTCCTTCCTGTCGTGAGTTGTTACTCCCTTTCATATAGGCCATTCCATCACCTTGCCTATTTTTTACGCTCTGCTACGTCCCTCCAGGAGCGACTTTACCTACTGGATCCAAAAAGAGTGTTGTTGTTCTACCTTAACCACGTGAAAGAGTTCCGGTTGGACGACCAACTCTTCGTGAGTTATGTCAGAGTGAAGAAGGGAAAGGCTGTGCAGAAACAAACCATATTCTGATGGATCGTGCTCTGTGTTAAAATCTGCTGAGCACTGATAAAGAAGCAACATCCTGATGGCTTGTATGCTCATTCCACCAGAGCCCAGTCTGCAACCACTGCATTTCTACGCAGAGTCTCGGTCCTGTACATATGCCAGGCAACGAGGATTTCTCTGTACACATGCACAAAACACTACTGCCTGGACAGCCAGGGCTGTCGGGGCAGGCACTTTGCCCGTTTGGTCCTGCAGGGCTTTTTAATGTGAAATTGTTGTGCTGACCCACCTCCGGGGAGGATTTAGTTCAGATGTAAAGACTCTGTGGCTAGAAATCTCTATCAGATTAGCAAGTTACTTACCTTTGGGAACGCCTTATCTGTTAGAGACTTTCTAGCTGCAGATCCCTTAGACCCACCCATCCTCCCATCTCTACAAACGGATTTCTACGGACAGGGCTTTCCCATTTCAGAACCATTATGTTCAAAGCATGTGGGCTGCTGAATTCATATCTTTGCATAGATCGCCGCGTAGTGTTGGGTCCGGATGATTGCACTTTGTTGTCCTGGAAGAGTCTTCGAAGTCACTCGAGATAGGGGACTCCTCCCCTGGACTAATGTGCGCATGGGCATCTTCTCCATCCTCAGATTTTTTTTTCCGCCATTGGGTTTGGATGGTATTCCTCTACTCCAACTTAGGAATCGAAACTAACCTACTTTCTAAGGCCAAAAGGCCTTCTAACTCTGCGGTATTCTGGTTCGGTACTCCTCGACTCGTTTTAACTTTCCATCTCGATCCTGTCGTCAACACGAGCTGTTGGGCCTTTTCGACGCCTCGTGGGATTGCTGTCGATGGAAAGGAGTCCATTCAAAAGGTGCCCACAATGCCACGCCAAATTCACGCATACCGACAGACATACAATATGCAACAGGTGTTTATCACCAGACCACAACCAACAAACTTGCTCATCGTGTGCCCAATTCCGTTCGAAGAAAACCATCCGGAATCGACGGGCCGCTAGGCAAGAGATGCAGCGGCAAGCACCGGAACCGGAGAACATTTTCGATGACTAACACGACCTCCCGGAACCGGCAGACTCTGATCTAGAAATCGTCACCGTGAAGGACCAGTTGGACTCCGATGACCAGATCACGCCGGGGCAAAAAGTGAGTACTCAGCCCCCAACCCCGCTCATTCCAAAACAAAAGGCTCCGGTCGACGCATCGCCTAAAGGCCTTAGCCGAGATAGACAAGTTACTTCAGAAGCCCCGCCTTCTGGCTCGGCTCTGAAGCCCAAGACTAAGCCTTTCGATACACCCGGCCCGAGTAACACACTCTCCCCAAAAAGGTTGTCGACCCGAAACAGGTTGTCGAACCGAAGGGCATCGAACCAAAGAAGGGTGTCGACCCAAAAATCGTCGAACCGAAGAAGGTTCTCGAACTAGAGAAGGTCTGCCAACCCAAGAAAGCTATCGAACCGAAAGCTTTAGAACCAAAAAAGAGTTCTAAGCCACAGAAGGTCGTTGATCCAAAAGAAGATAATCTACCCTAAGAAAAAACCCGTCGACACGGAAAGCCGTCGACTCGAACAAAGACATCGAGCCAAAAAAGGTCGTCGAGCACAAAAAACAAGACAAACTTATCGAACCAAAGACTCCGGTCGATCCAAAACAGGTTGTCGATCCAAAGAAGGTCGCAGAACCAAAAAAGACTGTTAAAGTACTAAAGAACGTCGACAAGGACAGTCGTCGAACCGAAAAAGGCCTACAACCCTAAAGCAACAGTCGAACCAGACACAGCTCCACGACCCTAGGCTCTCGAGCCAAAAAGTCACGGACTAGTCACTAAAGCCAAAAACATAGTTACCAAGGCCACGGACAGTCGAGGTAGAACTCTTCCATCCTGATCCAGTGAGTGAGGAACAATCTAAACTGTACGTAAACCCTGAAACAGGAAAGGTTACAGTTTACCATCGGAAAAAGAGACCATTGGACACGGACACTCCTTCCCCTGTTCCTCCAAAGAAAAAAAAATTCGGGACATCTCCCTCTAGACCTTTCACTCCTCCTCCTCTCTATCTTAATATGCCTTTTGTGCCTTACTCTCCTACACATTCACAGTATGATGAGGAAGAGAACATGGGGTAGATCCTCATAACGATTTTGATGAGCCACAGGATCCTGATGCACAAAATAACCTATGGGATGACAAGAACAATCCATATGATCCACAGCCCATCCCAGACATCTCCACATACCCTACAAAACCGCCGCCTACTGACGACACCATTCTTTTCAATCAATTGCTAGATAGGGCAGCAAAATATCACAATGTGGACTTGCACACAGACCCCAAAGAAGAGGACTTTTTATTTGACACCTTTCCTACTTCTGAGAAAAATGTCAGGACACTACCTATGCTAAAAGGGGTACTCAAACATGCGCCAGACATATTCAAAGATCCAGCCAGAGCGTGTGTACTCAATCCTAGAATACAGAAGAAATATAAGGTGGCCCCTTCCGACCCCGCCTATATCAAGTCCCAATTGCCTTTAGACTCACTAGTAGTGGCAAACGCCCGAAAGAGAGCCAACTCACAAACAGGAGATGCTCCCCCTCCTGATAAGGAGTCTAAGATCCTAGAAGCCTCAGGCAAAAGGGTGGCCTCACAAGCTGCAAATTCATGGAGGATTGCAAACACACAGGCTTTATTAGCACGCTATGATAGAGCGCACTACAATGAACTTGAAGGTCTGCTGCAACACTTACCAGAACCTTTTGAACCTAAAGCTAACGACCTCATTCAGTAAGGCAAATTTATAACTAATGCTTCCATTAAATGTGCGCTTGACGCAGCTGATACAGCAGCAAGATCCATTAATACTAGTGTATTACTACGCAGGCATGCGTGGTTACGCATCTCTGGTTTTAAGAACGAGGTGCAATCCACAATCCTCAACCAACCAGTTAACCCAGATTTCCTGTTTGGTCCAGCCGTAGACTCAATCTTAGACCAAATGAAAAAAGATACTGAAACTGCTAAGTCTATGGGCGCACTTTAGTTTCAACAGCACAGAGGTTCCTTTTGTCGGTCCTCCTACAGAGGCTCCGCAAGAGGCAACACATCACAGGCTTCCTCTACATTCAAAAGTAACACCCAGAGTACCTTTAATAAAGGCTCCAATAGAGGGGGTTATAGGGGAAACAATAACGGCAGGGGACATGGAGGCAATAACACCAGAGCCTCCACTGCCACCAAATAGTGACTTTATCACACTCCCTCCGGACCACCCAACACCGGTCGGAGGGAGAATAAAACAATTCCTACCAGTCTGGAATGCCATTACTACAGACAGGTGGGTGAGACAAATTATCCAGTATGGTTATTGCCTGGATCTCACTTCTACTCCACCCAACATACCACCCAAACATCGTCCTATGTCCAAAGAACACATCACGCTGTTACAACAAGAGGTCGCATCCATGCTAGAAAAGGGAGCCATAGAGCCAGACCCTTTTTAACATCAAGGGACGGGAGTATACTCTCTATACTTCCTAATTCCCAAGAAGGATGGGTCCCTCGGACCCATTCTAGACCTCAGACCGCTAAATCAATACATACACTCGGAGCATTTCAATATGATCACTCAACAAAGTACTCCCGTTACTCCAGCAAAACGACTTACCTGCTACATTAGACCTGAAAGACGCATACTTTCACATACCTATACATCCAGCTCACAGAAAACAGCTCGGGTTCACAATAGAAGGGCAACATTATCAATTCAAAGTTCTCCCCTTCGGGATAACTACGGCCCAAGAGTTTTCACAAAATGTCTAGCAGTTGTGACAGCACACCTCAGAAGGCAACACATCCACGTGTTTCCATATCTGGACGACTGGCTCATAAAGGCCACCTCGTACGTGCAGTGTGCAAGCCATACGTCTCAAACACTCCAGCTGCTGCACAGTCTGGGGTTTTCCATAAATTAGCCAAAATCACATCTACAGCCTTCCCACATACAGCAATATCTGGGAGCCACAATAGATAACTCAGTAGCAAAAGCATATCCAAATCTAGCCAGAATAGCCAATATGCAGACTCTCATTCAAAAGTTTCAGCCACAACACTCCTTACCAGCTCGAGTGTTCATGCAGCTCATAGGCCTCCTGTATATTCATTGTCCCTCATTCCCGCCTTCAAATGCGTCCACTGCAAGAATGCTTGGCAAGGCAGTGGAACCGAGCTCAAGGACAATTAAAACACCTAGTGTTGGTGGACAGTCGCGCTTACAACTCTCTGTAGTGGTGGAACCCACAAACCTTTCCGAGGGGCGACTGTTCCAAGAGCCGGTTCCACAAGTAGTACTAACAGCGGACGCATCACTGACAGGTTGGGGAGCCCAGCTACTTCAATTCACAGTTCAAGGGCTCTGGACAATCAAACAAAAAACACTGCACATCAACCACATGAGTTGCTCACAGTATTTCTAGCACTGAAAGCTTTTCAGAAGTACTTGTACAACAAGACTGTGTTGATACAGACGGACAACATGACTGCCATGTATTACATACAGAAGCAGGGAGGGACACACTCTCCACAGCTATCTCACCTAGCACAGAGCATATGGAGGTGGGCAATTCCAAAGAACATATTTCTCCTAGCAGAACACCTACCGGGGAAAGACAATCAAATGGCAGATCTGCTAAGCAGGCACAGTCAACAGCTACACGAATGGGAGATTCACCCTCAGGTTCTTAAACCATTCTTTCAGCAATGGGGGCATCCAGAGATAGACCTGTTTGCCACAAACGAAAACTCAAAATGCCAGTACTTTGCCGCCAGGTTCCCACATCCGTTGTCACAGGGCAATGCGATATGGATGAACTGGTCAGGCAGATTTGCATACGCTTTTCCACCAGCCCCACTTTTTCCACTGGGGGCACGCAAACTACGCCAGCAGTCGCTCACAATGATCCTGGTTGCTCCCACATGGGCAAGACAACCATGGTACACAATGTTCCTAGAACTTTCAGTAGTTCCCCACCAAAGACTGCGCCTCTCGCCACATCTTTTAACTCATAACCATGGAGAAATCAGGCACCCAGATCCCAATCAGATGAACCTAGCGATCTGGCTCCTGAAGTCTTAGAGTTTGGGTACCTTAATTTGCCTCCTGATTGCATGAACATTATCAAAGAGGCAAGACGTCCAACTACTAGAGCATACTATGCAGCTATATGGAAGAGATTTGTAATTTATTGCAAAAATAACCAAATCAACCCATTAGATGCTTCCATCCAAAACATTATCTGTTACCTATTGAATCTTCAAAGATGCAATTTGGCATACTCTTCTTTAAGACTACATCTTGCTGCTATTGCAGCTTACCTCCAAAATAGACAACACATCTTTGTTTAAATTACCCCCAATCAAAGCTTTTATGGAAGGACTTAAAAGGATAATACCTCGAAATCACCCACTTTCACCAGTCTGGAACTTAAATATAGTACTTACCAGACTTATGGGACCTCCGTTTGAACTACTACATTCGTGTGAATTACAATTTCTGAATTGGAAGGTGGCGTTTTTGATTGCCATTACCTCCCTCAGGAGAGTAAGTGAGCTACAAGCATTAGCCATTCAAGAACCTTTCATGCAAATACATAACAATAAGGTAGTGCTTCGTACTAACCCTAAGTTTATGCCAAAAGTAATATCCACTTTCCATATCAATCAGTCCATAGAATTGCCAGTTTTCTTCCAAAACCCGCAGTCAGTGGCTGAGACAGCCCTACACACACTAGATGTAAAAAGGGCTCTGCTATATTACATTGACAGAACCAAATCATTCAGGAAAACAAAGCAACTATTTGTTGCTTTTGCACCAAAACATAAAGGGAATCCCATATCAAAATCAGGAATAGCCAGAGGGATAGTTAAATGCATTCAGATATGCTACCAAAAAGCTAAACGCACTCTAACAGTTCCCTCAAAAGCACATTCAACGCGTAAAATGGGGGCATCCATGGCATTCCTGGGAAACATTCCCCTAGAAGAGATATGTAAGGCAGCTACATGGTCTACCATACACACTTTAACTAAACACTACTATGTAGATGTGCAATCAAAGCAGCAAGCTGCTGTGGGCCAGGCTGTCCTTAGAACTCTTTTCCAAACTGCTGCAGCTGGTACAAGTGACCACCGCTAGAGGAAATACTGCTATACAGTCTATGCAAAGATATGAATTCAGCAGCCCACATGCCTCGAACGGAATATGCTACTTACCAGTATGAATCTGTTCTTGGCATGTAGGGCTGCTGACATTCATATCGCCCACCCTCCTCCCCGGTGCCTGTCACAGCTGCAGTACTTTTCTACATACATTTACATGGACATCTCTTACTTTTCTATACTCCATTTTTGCCACAATGGCGAAAAACAATCTGAGGATGGAGAAGATGCCCATGCGCACTGTAGTCCAGGAGAGGAGTCCCCTATCTTGTGATACTATGAAGACTCTTCCGGGACAACAAAGTGCAATCATCCGGACCCAACACTAGGCGGCGATCTATGCAAAGATATGAATATCAGCAGCCCTACATGCCAAGAACAGATGCATACTGGTAAGTAGCATATTCCTTTGCAACCCAGTGGTCCGTGTTCTACGTGGCTTTGCGCTCCTGGCGTATAAAGTCGCAAAAAGAAACTGTCAGCACGATGGGGTGCCACCTATATTGGCACTGCGCATGTTACTTCCAACGTGGATGCCGGAAATGCCACACAGAGACAAGCAACACCTTTCGACAAGCAAGGATACTGCTCACGAAAAACTTCCGGATACAGTTTGATGCTTGGGGATGATTCTAAAGTAAGGAATCTGCAGCTAGGTATTCTCTACCAGATAAGGCGTTACCGAAGGTAAGTAACCTGTTCTACAGTACCTTCCTGAAAAGTAAAAACATAAAGCCATTTAATCTCTTTAAGGTGAACTGATACAGACCGCAAGACAGTTGAGTGCATTAACAGTATTCACAAGGTATTCCTGCCTTACGTCACATTTCAAACCTGAAGTAAAAATAATTATTAGAGATAATCTATTGGTTGGTGAAAATTTGCAGAGAATTTGTTAACACCACAATGGTAAAGATGAAAAAGGACAATAAAATGGCAAGGATTATGGGGACGCCTTCACAATAGTCATAGTAGGGAGGCATCTTGATGTAGGCAACCATGTGACCAACGCCTAGCATATTTCCAACTACAGGCACTGTGTGGTGAATGTGACCAAACACAGTGGTAACAAACAAATCCACAGAGACATTCCTTTTGCATGGGGCAGAGTAAAAAAAAAGTGTTGTCAGTACCACTAGGTGATGAGACAACAAAGTCCCTGACCATGCAGCACCAGGGGGGTGGGGAAAGCAAAGGAGTGAGGTACTTCTGAGAGGAATGGGCTATCCCCTTACACAAGTGGGTGTTAAAAGTGGTTACAAGGATATTGTGTAGAATCTTTACAAGCTACATCAAATGTACTACTAAAAAACACAGTAAAGGCACACCATATTTCGTTATTGTTAGAGCAGGAACAGTCCGTACTCCGGAAGGAAGCAAGTTCCACACATTGCACTAAAGCAAGTAGTGTTTTCGTTTACTTCCTGTTACCAAAAGGACTTAACCTCATAGATGCTATTAAACATTCCTCCCCAGTGCTGCGCTGTCCATTGGAACTAGTGCTGAATGGACGTCCAATGGTCGTGCGCAGCACTGGGGAGGTAGTGCTGCCGTCAGCCAATGCACTGAGGCAGCACTTAAGGGGTTAACACTCTAGTATGTGTTCTGTTTACTAAGTCTGTACAACTAAATCAAGACAGAGAGGTTCAAGATGACCTCGTTACAAAATGTAATATCACTGTCTGAGCTAGAGGATTCCTTTGTCACATTAGTCCCCAAAGATGCATATTTTCTCATCCCAAGGCAACCAAAGATAAAATTGATGTTGTGGAAGGGGAAGCAATACCAATTCACAGTTCTACCGTTGACATACAATCAATTCAAAAGTATTTACAAAGTATCCTTTTGTGGCACTAACAGCACATTCAGTGCATCAGACTAAACATGGGCATGAACTATACACCAAAAGATATCCTATACGTTCACAACACAAAAAATACAAGTGGGTGGGAAGCTTGAACTAAGGAATAGAAACAATTCTTGTTTTGCTTTAGACCCTTACCCACCCTGTTGGTACCATGCTTCATCATCTGGTCTCAGCCTGGTACATAAAAACTAGAATGGGCTCACTATATTCAAGGAAGCACTTTGGATAGTTTCCAGCTTGGGTCTTAGAACAAAAATACCTCGCAATACCGATGTATCCTTTTATATGTGGTATTCCTAGTATGATTGAAATCAATACGGGCAGTGGGCTTTTGGGGATAATGACCCTACATGTTTCGGTCGTACATGTTTCAGCCCTACATTATGTAGCCCATGGGGTCCTCGGCTTTTATCAGTATGAAGCTCCGAAACTGTCTTGTATAAATTTGTGAGGTAGATTAACCAGAATCAGTCTGGACAAATACAACACATGTAAGCATACAACATGTAACATACAAAGGGTTCAATCGCCCTTCTGCAAAAACGTTCTCTACGGGGATCCTGTAAAGAAATAAAGAAATCGTATCAGTATCAAGCTTTCCATGCACATCTGATGTGGCCAGTTGTAGCGCACCCCTTCCAGTAATCACACAGCACCCTAAAAAAATGTTTGTGCTTGCTTTTTTTTTGGTAAAACACATAGACAGAATAAAGGCCAGACTGTGGTCTTCATTCTGGCGTACATTTTAAAACTGCAAGATGTGAATTAAAAGATCATGTCTTAATTAAGCAGCCAAGTACGATTAAACACCTACCCTGAGTTGTAGGGACAGGTATGTCACATGGGAGGAGTTGTGGACATGCCCCTGGCGTCACACTGTGGTATCATGTGAAACATTTTGTCTAATCCAAAGTAGTCTTTTAGGGACCTAACAAAGTACATGCTAAGGAAAAGAAAATACAAAAGATGAGGGAAAACAGTCAGCCATGTATGTTCTCAGTTATTGGTCTGTACTCTAAGTGGGTGGTCCTGTACTTACCCCATCAAGCGTGCCATGTCTCCTGCCATACCTTCCAGTGCCCATGTCTCCTTCCCAGTGATAAAGGGGAGAACAAACATCATGCCTTTTATACTAAGCAGTTGGCACAACGCTTTAGTTTCCATGGAGACTACGGCATCATAGCATGAGTGCTTATTCGCGCATGTACGTTATTCTGGTAGAGCCTCATGGGAGTTGTAGTGTTAGAGGCCTACTAAGAAACCCTGCCTTGAAAGAATGTGTTCAGATGGGCATCCTCACCAAATCGATAAATGGGAATGCCTTCAAACAATACCAGACCAATGTTACCAAAGTATTCATGTTACTAGATAAATTGGGATTCTTGGTGAACCTGATTTCCATCTGTGTCAAGTAAAAATAAATATGGCAATATTGCCAAGGACAGACCTATCACTTGAGGATCAAATTCATCTTTACCAGATGTCACAATCGGACCATGAGGAGCATGATGTTGTTGAGAATGATGGCATTTAGCATCTATGTGTTAACTCATGCCGAACTTCCCACAAGTCCAGCATATGAATGGTTAACAAACCAATGGTCACAGTCTTTAGGGGACTGGGAACATCTCGCAGTTGTCACTCACAAAGTGGAGAAGGCCTTACAGTGATGGACATTGAGAAAACCCACTTTCAAAGCACCATTTGCCACAGTGGCAATAACCAAAAATGCCTTCTATACAGCATGGGGGATTCATGTTAACAAACTAGAGAACCAGTGGTGTGCCGAATAACAGTGAAACTTACATTATCTGATACGAATCCAGACCAATAACACCACTACAGTAGTTTACTTGAAGAGACTGGGAATTGGGCACAATCTCACCATAATTCTGCTAATAGCACAGCAAAACATTGGGACAGATCTATTAAGCTGAACGGCAAGAATCTCTTTTCAGTGGGAAACATAAGATATTTGCAAGGTGCACAACACCCAAGCTAATTCCCATCAAGCAGTAATGTAAAATGCCAACACTCTGCATCCAGGTACTCCCGTCTCTCAATTCAAGGGGGAAGTACTGACAATCACTCGATACAAACTATTGAATAGTCTTTTCCTTCGCTAACACTCCTACCACTAGTAAACAATACGTTCTTAACATCAAGAATAACTTTAATTCTGATTGCATCACAGCGGGCATCATAGACATGGTATCAACTATTCCAAACTTACTAACAGTGCAGAAGGGGAAGTGGTGACACCCAGAATTTGAATTTGGCTATTTTGCTCCTGAGGTTGTAAAGTTTTATAACTTACCTCCTAAATTTATGAATATCTTAAACAAGCAAAGGGACTAAACATAGTTGCTGTGCACCAGAATGGAAGAGATGCATTACTTGGTGTTACACCAAACGTCAAATACAAGTAAGAGACAATTTTAATACAGTACCTTGCACATTTGTACAATTGGGAGCTTCGCTTTGCATTATATGAGGTATTTGTTTACTGTTTCTGCATCCAAGATGCAGCCGAACCTGCAGTCCTTTTTTTTTTTTTTTTTTTTTTTTTTTTAACAATTCCACTCATTTTAAAAAAATTGCAAGGGTTCAACAGTCTTTATAGCGTACAAACCCTACCAACAACAAATTGGAATCTTAATATTGTTTTAAGTAGAATAATGTTACCAACATGTGAACCAATGCACAAAGCTTCATTATAGCAGTGAATTTAAAAACGGGTTTTCGAATTGCGATCACATCTTTATGAAGAGTATGTGAAATTCAAGAGCATGCAGTAAAGGTATGTCCTAATTTTGTAGTTAATCTGTACACTAGACATTTTTCTCCAAAAATCCAACGATCTTATAGATCTTAGCACACTGGTGGTAGAAGAGCTGTGATGTTTTACGTTGAATAAACTAAGTATGGCAGCTCAACAGGTCTTAGTTACACAATCTGCGAAGTGCAAATGTAAAGTTGCTCAACAGGTCTTCGTTACACAGTCTGCTCAGTGGAAATGTAAAGTTGTACGAACAGCAGCCATTGCGAGATTGATTGTGGCGACAAATCAGTTATTTGATAGGCAAACCTTAACTAAGAGACTTGGAGCCTCACTGTGCTTAGATAATGTAAAGGTAAAGCGTCCCCACACTATACGGTATTTGTTAGCGGCTTAGCCCAACAGTCTTCACTGTCCCCTAGCTTCAAATTTCTTTACTGTCGCCTGGGCATTGTTTCCTGCAAAAATGTCTTCTAAGGTCTTCAGTTTACAGGTTCGGAATATTTGTGTGCCCCCTCCCACCTCCCCAGGACAAACAGGCGACGCACAAAGCAGCTCTCCCATACGCCCTTCTAATGGTTCGGCACAGGCTCAATGTAAGGACAGGATTATGATGAATGTCAGCTCGGCAGTACTAAACAGTGCCATTTTGTATCCCAAGCCACGCCTCAGTAATTAACATGTTCCTTCCATCAAGCAAAAGCTACAGTCATTAGCCAAAAATGTATTTTTTTTATTTAAAATTTGTCACTCCTGTCTTATGCAACGTTTCCTTATATTACTGGCCGTACACATATATAAACAAGCATTTGCAATGCAATAGGTCTCGCATTTGCGAGAGTTTGAGCTATTTGTATTGTAAATGATATTGCCTTTTATTTATGTTTTGGTTATTGAAACATCTTAAAAGCCATTGTCATTTACAATGCCAATAGGTCAAACTTGCGTAAATGCGAGACCTATTGCATTGCAAATGCTTGTTTGATCGGTTGTGGGTATTGTAGCACGCCTCCTTTTCGCATACATCTTGGCATGTGCTCATGCAATCATAAATTGCTGTATCTTGAGAATAGTCCGGATCTGGAGAAGGCAATTGAGTAACAAAGATGCTTTCTGCCTTGTGAACCTGATAGTCTAGAGCTGAAGGAGACATATAGTTAATTTCTGCTTCACAGCAATATGATTTCTTTGAATTCCGAACTATTTTTTTTATCATGCCAAGAATAACAAAACAGAAAAAGGAAAATGTATAAAAAATTTGCGATAATAAAACGGGAGTTGCATCCCAGTATATGCTACGATCTTTAGGTCAGGAGTGCAACTTCTGGTAGAAAACACTTTTCTTTCTTTCTTGCAAATGAAATGTTATTATACTCGGTAATAATAATACGTTATTCATAGCACTTAGCAATTGCAGACATGCAGCCTAAAGTGCTTTACAATACCACTATGTACAAAACAAGTTCATATTATAACAGTGGAGAGTACATTTGTCATCGGTGAACGTCCTCGAAATTGTGAATTTCACTTCTGAGTTCCGCATGAAGCTGAAGCCCTGGCTCTTCGTGCAAGCACATAGGGGACCTCACACCTACTCCTCTCCAAGCGCCTGGATACCCTCGCGGGTGATTAGTGCGCTATACAAATCAACATAACATTACATACCTTGTATTATAAAAGGCATTCAGAAGAGCTTACAATGCCATAGTCAAAGAGAGTAATTTCAGCTGCAAAATGACACTTGTGACATCACAGCATATTATGCATTTTTGCCCTTAGTTCTATCAGCCAGACGAAAATGATTAGGGGACCTCACACCCACACACCTCTCCAAGCGCCTGGATACCCTCGCGGGTGATTAGTGCGCTATACAAATCAACATAACATTTCATACCTTGTATTATAAAAGGCATCCAGAAGAGCTTACAATGCCATAGTCAAAGAGTAATTTCAGCTGCAAAATGACACTTGTGACATCACAGCATATTATGCATTTTTGCCCTTAGTTCTATCAGCCAAACGAAAATGATTGTACGTGCATTTTAATGGCGGCGTGAGGCTGTAGGAATCCAAAGCTGTAAATATTTGTAATGGCTTCAGGAGATGAGCTCTGGCTGTGAGCATCATGTCTGCAGGAAGTGTGTGTTCTTAGTTTAACACGCAGTAGCCTGTCGCCAGTTGTCTCCTCCGCACGTGCTGCTTTTGTTGACAACTTGCCACGGACCGTCATTTAAATCCAGTTCGTTGAATGGAAGGATGCTGTGGTGTGAACTCCTCAGAACAGGAGGAGGAAACCAGTGTGAAGCAAGGCGCCTTCATTAGTAGCGCCTCTCGAGGGAGGGTGGAGGGGCTATTAACTGTTAACTGGCAGAATCTGAGAGACCAGGCAAAGTACATGGGTAGTTTTAGGCAGCTCATGGCATCTATATACCTGGTTAAAAACACACACAATTTCCGAAATTCACACAAATGATTCCTCCCACATTTGGAATACATTTCATTTTTTTAATTATTTTTTGTAATTCACCTTTGTTTCCAGGAGCTCGCTTGGACTTTCACAGTCCTATGAGAACTTCTGAAAACTTAAAAAACAAGCAACATGGGAGAGAGAGGGGATAGGAGAGGGTGGATGAGAGAAAGAGCGAGGTTCAGAACTGCGCACAAAGCCTCCTTCTCCCGCACGGCACCGCATGATGAATGCCGCAGAGATAACATGTCACGAATTTTCAGTCCCCTGTATTCTTCGTTGGATCCTGTGGGTCACTTATGGTCAGTCGGAACTGTGACTGAGAAGTCAACTCTTACTGGAAATTGGAACTTCACTACTGGATTCAAGATTTTATAAATGCCTTGTCAATTCTTAAAAAATAAATACACTATTTGCCTGTCACTGTACCTGCAGTATCATACTGTAGTGCAAGCTGGTATTCTTAAGTACCTATATTAGTAACTACTTCAATCTTCTGGTGGCAAACAACATCTGTTTCTCCTGCTACTTTTTAGTTTTGTGGGTTCTGTTGTAGGGGATCTCTGTGTATAGTCATAATCTAGTGAATAGTCCCGCTCATGTGCGGGGACCCCGGAGCAATCAAAAATAATCTCTTAAGCTGTCTTCTTTGCAGTACTGCATAGACACTTGAAAAAATTAAAGACAAATAATGCAGCCTATAATTTCAAGGCTACACTGTCCAGTACTTCAACTAGAAATGCAAGGATATTCCAAAAATATCCCACTTTAGACCGGTCTGCCAGGTTTAACCATGGAAAACACCCGCTTCACCAAATCCTTGGAATGATGGAGAGGAAGGACAGGACAGACAAGCCCCCATAGGCTGCCATTATGTGGCTTAAAAAGAGATACCGTGCCTTTAAGGAAACTTTCCAGAACACTCCTGGTATCCCAGAATGCACAGCAACTCCCTCCACTTTCAGTTCTTTTTTCCGGATCCTGCTAGCAGGACCCTGGAGCATTGAGCTGTCCCTTTTTTGGGTTTATATTTTCTAATGGTGCACTTTTAAAGTGTTAGAGTGTGTTCACTCGACGTGTTTTTGCCTTGTCTACATCTGACTGGCGTTTCTCTGCTGTTTTGGCTGTTCTTTTTATCAAATATGCCTGCATTATTTGATAAATGTTATGGTGCTCCAGGAAAAAGGCAAAATCGGATCCTCACAGGGTGTGCATCCTGTGCCTGCCTTCTTCTCATGTTCCTGAGGAGAGTGATATCTGTCTGCAGTTCCCTGAAAGAACCCTCAAGGACAGGGAGAAGACCAGGCTCCAAGGCTTGGAGCTGGGAAGGCAGCAAGGACAAGGTGGGTCTAGGCATAAAGGGGCTCCTTCCTCTGTCCGTGCGTCGGCCTCTGGGGGGCTCCCCAGTAAAGAAAAGGCCAGAAAACGCCGTCGGTCTCCGTCGACGTCGATAGCCTCGACGTCGGCGTCGAAAGGAATGACCACAGTCTGTTTTCATTCTTCCCGGGGCTCCGGGTCGAAGCGACGTCGACGTTCAACTTCGAGGGGACTAACGTCGAGATCTCCGTTGAGGTCGACGTCTAGGACTGGTTCGTCGTCGAGCTATCATCGACATCGAGAGGGGTCAAGACGCCGGCACTCTGCGTCGAGGCGACACCGCCGGTCACAATTGACGTCGACGCACAAGTCTGCGACGTCGAGACGAAGATCAGTGTCGAGACAGAGATCTTCGACGCCGAGGAGATCGACGTCGAGACACCGATCGTCAACGTCGAAGAGACGGCCATCGACGTCGAGACTATGTTCGTCGACGTCAAGGAGACGTTCGTCGAAGGGACGCTCAGCGTCGAGGAGGAAGACTAGACGTTCTAGGACTAAGACGGAGTCCTCAGCTTCAGCGAGCATGCGGTCGCGGCGGCGCCGTCGCTCGCCCACGAGGGTGAGGGCCTCTAGATCGCCCCCCTCTGGTCAGAAGAGGAAGAAAAGGAGAGTGGGACGGTCTCCTGGCTCGGAGTACTCTCAAGTCTACTCACCTGCCAAACCAAGGTCGCCTACACCTCCTCTATGGGTCCTCCTCCGCAGACCCTGACTCCTCCTCCACAACCTCCTATGCCTCCACTACCTCCTCACCGTCCTCGTCCACCGGCTTCGCTGAGGTCTGCCTCGCTGCCTCATTTGCCGACGCTGCCTACGGGGCTTCCACAGCCTAGGCTCCCGGCTCGGCCTCTGCAGCGCCCTCCTTTCCGGCCCCAAGACCGCGGAGATCGAGGTCTCGCTCACGGCGGAGAGAAGTCCAGGAGTCGCCATCGCTCCTCTACGAGGTCCAGACGACGCCATAGGAGGGACAGATCTAGATCCCGCCACACAGACTTGTCCAGTGCCAGGGATTACTCGCTGACCCTGTCGGACTCCCCTCAGACGAGGGTGTCCCCGATAGACGATATTGTCTCCTTCCAGGAAGTGTTGCTGCGAGGAGCAGCTAAGCTGGGCATCACGCTCACTACGCCCACACCCTTGACTTCCGTTATTTTCAAGACCCTTCACAAGAAGCAATTGTCTTGCCCGTTGTTACCGTTGGTGCCAGGGCTGGTGGAATCTGCCATGGAGCTCTTCCTCACCCCTGCGGTTACTAAAGCAGCATCTTCCAGGCTGCAGAAGAAGTATCGGGCCCCTGACACGGATCCTGCGTTCCTTCGCTTGGACCCTGAGCCGGATTCGGTAATTGTCAGTCAGTCAGTCAAAGGCTTTATTCGGTTTTGATTCAAACCATAAAAGTGCATTTACAGTATGAACAATTTAAAACATATTGAGACACACAGTAATTAAAAACCTGGGTAGATAGTACAAAAGTGCAAGGTGCAGTAAATTTAATACTTAACAAATTCATTAGTAAAGATAGTCAAATTAACAGAGATACCATCATTGGTCCAAACAATTTCTCAACTTAATAGACCATTTAAAAAATTTAATAACTTGAAGAATACTGTCACTGTGCATAAGTTGCAGATACAATAATGCTGGTCTGATCTGGTTAAAATTGAGTTTCTTTAAAAGATCTACCAGATAGCGTTTGCGGGGGTATTCATAAAATTTACATAAAAATATAAAATGCAGCATATCCTGTGGAGACACACCGTCGCAGCCACAGGGGGCTGCAGGTTTAATAAAAGCAGCATTTTTAGGTCTAAACAGCAAGTGATGGAAAATATTTAATCTGAACCTCGTTAGCAGGATCTTCTCATGAGAAGACAGCGATCCCATCAAATAGGGCTCCATCATATCACCTGTTTTTAACATAACAAATCTTCTTACACTTGGTTTCGGGAGCTCCTCACCTTCCCTTTTAAGCTTGTGTCCAAAAAGAAGGCTCGCTTAACTGCATCCACATCACCCTTCACAATCCCATTCGGGTGCTCAAACAAATCCAGGCGGCCAAGCTTAGAAAAGTTCGATTTCAAGTATTTTAACCAGGGTGTACCCATTGCCTTATCCTGAGACAAGTAATCTCGCATAATCAGGTGGGTCAATGGGATATCTTGATTCAACCATAATTTTAACCAGCAAGTCAGTGGGCGTAGTGAGAAAATATCACAAAGATATTGCGACCCTAGCTCTTAGTGCACTACAAAATTAGATGTGCCTGCTGGAACACACAGAAGGCGTTTCATAAATTTTTAACAATCTGTAGTTGCTCACCGGCCACATAACCCCATATTTCACTGCCATAAACGGCAGTTGCCACTGATTTTGCATTATAAAGTTTCAGCATGGCATTGTTAGGTTTTTCCCCCAGTTTTGATGCAAAGTTAAAAATAGTAGCATTCACCCTTACCAATTCCTTTTTCTTTTTGTCAAGGTGTGGGCCCCAGCTAAGTTTGGAGTCAAAAGAGACCCCAAGATATGTGAATGTCTTCGTGATGGGAATTGCTAAATTATCTATTTTAAATAAGAAGTTCCTACTTGGTTGTTGGCCAACTTGCATAATAAAGGATTTAGAATTGTTGACCAAGAGGTCCCAATCCGTCATAAAATTATTAAAAGCATTTAATAAAGCTTGTAGACCTCTCTCTGTTCTAGAGATTAAAACTGCATCGTCTGCATATAAAAGAACAGGAATACCACGCCTGCAGACTCTAGGACAGTCAGCCTTTACATTCTGCAATACGCTGTCTAGTTCCTTAATATAAAAGTTAAAAAGAAAAGGGGCAAGGATGCAGCCTTGACGCACACCCTTCCCAATGTTAAAATTATCAGTTACGCAGAACTCTTGAGAGTACCTAACATTAGCACTAGTATTATTGTGTAAATCAACAAGGAAGTTGACAATCCCACTGTCAACACCCTTGGTCCTCATGGACTGCCACAGCTTTCCCCTGTTCACAGTCGAAAGCTGAGGACAAATCCATGAAGGCAAGGTGGACAGTACCCTTTTGGGCAACAGTGTACTTGCTTAATATTAGAAAGAGGTTAAGGCACTGTGTAATAGTAGAGCGTCCACTGCAGAAGCCGTACTGGGAGATGGACATAATTCTGTTTTCCAGCGCCCAGTTGGAAAGCCTCTGCAGTAGAATTCCACCCACTATTTTGACCATAGAATCAATTAATGAAATGGGTCTATAGCAAAGAGGGCTACCCTTGTCCCCCTTCTTAAAAACTGGGACAATCGTTGATACCCCCCATGACTGTGGGCAGCCCATTTTAGCAGCTGCGTTAAAGACCAATTCTAATATTGGTGCCCAAAAACTAGGATCAGACTTGTATAAGTCTGGCGGGATCCCATCAGGTCCCGGAGCTTTCCCGGCTGTGAGCCCCATTATGCCCTCAATAACCTCTCCTCTATCAAACCTAATATAGTCACCGCTAATAGAGGAAGGATGATTGGAGTTAACACACAACGTGCCACCATACAGTTGCGTGAAGTGTTACCCATTCCTCCTTTGTTATGCAACATTCTAGTCCATCCCATGTGTCCTGGGTCAAAAAAGGTATTTTTACTACCGCCCAGAATCTAGAGCTACACTTCAAAGTAGAGGGTTCGAGAATCTCATTCCATGCCTCTTCTCTTAAAAACTCCTCACGTCTATTAATAACGGACTTGTATTATTTTCTACACTGTTGGATATTCTTTTATTCTAGGTTTTGTTGTCAGGACTGTCCTTAAATTACGTGAGGCCCTAGAACAATCCTGATTAAACCATCTTGGTCCCATGGTCTCTGAACGCTTTATTGGAACGGACATCAGCTGAGACACCTTATCTGAAATACTTTGGAAAGCACATAGGACCTGACGTGGTTCTGGCCCTTCTTGAGTACATTTTGCAATTTCCTCAGTACAGTGATCCTTAATGTCTTTATACAACTGGTCTGGGGAGATCATAGACCACTTCAAGCGTCTTCTGCCGTCAGTAGTGCTCAACCTACCAGTTGTACAATTCCGACCTTCCTTGGCCACCCAGGGGCCCCTCAGAAGTATAGTCAATGGGTTGTGATCACTGATATCACTGTGTTCAACGATGAAAGAATCCACAAAAGTCTGCATTGATACAGAAAGCAGAACATAGTCAATGAAAGTACCCTTCCCATGACCCTTGAAAGTGGGAATCTCAAAGCGCTTAAAAGGATCCCTCAGTGCCATTGTCGATGATAAATCCAAGTTGGTCAATAGGTCATTGAAGGCTTCCCCCTCCAATGTGTGTTCCAGGTGCAATCCCTCTATACGTTCACAATACAAATCTGAGAGATTTTTAAACAGGGGGTCCCCGCATGGATGAACATTGAAATCACCCATTATCATGAGATTATGGAGACATTCCTTCATCGAAGTACTAAATACATTTAGTGCTAATATAGAACTAGGAGCTGGACAAGGGTTAACTGCATTATAAAAATTCCCCATACCAACCAGACAGTTATCTCCACTTAGTACTAGGCCAATGATACCAGAGTTGTCTGTTAAAACTCTACGTATTTTACAAGAGAGTGCCACCGAAATAAACGTTACCATGCCCCCCTTAGGTCTACCTCTGCTAGATGCTATCGCAGGGACATAAAAAGCTTTATACCCCTCAAGAAAACATTCACAGTTCACTGACCAGGTCTCCTGCAGACAAATTATCTGAAACTGCTTAATGTAGCTGACCCAATTACAATCTGTCATCTTAGTGCCCAGTCCCGCAATATTCCAGGAGATTACATTATTTCCATACACTTTCACCTGCGTAATCTCCATGTGAACCACTTCACCAGGGATTACATTTCCTTGGCCCATAGACTCCTCCCGTCAATCACATGCCTCAAGGCCTGAGAGCAAATCAAATCTATTCTGTGTATCCACCATAAACCCATTCCTATTTTGATTAACAACATTATACAGGTATGGTGGTGCTGGAGCCAGGGGCTGAGATTGAAACAGAGGCCTAAAGTTCCTGCGTCTAGGCGGGGCTTTGAGCAGGTGAGTGTAAAAATATCCAAGTGGGCGGACACATATGCTATTTGCATCAGCCAATAATGATGATGCTCTTAGTAAAACTGTTGCCACATGTTAAGGATGTCTGAAGTTGACAACAATACAATCCCCACTGTTTGACTTTCTAGATGGGCCAATCCAGTTTACCTTTCTCACCGAAAGTATTTGATCAGAATATGCAGTTGGAAATCCACAGTTGGAGTTCAGCCAAGCTACTACTTTATTTTTTAGTGAATCATGAGATTCCCCTTGTGACTGGGCAAGGTGGTCTTCTATAATTGGAACATTAGTCAAGACAGCCACATAAGGTGCGCAGTCAGGTGGGAGATTAATGTAACGGCTTCTTCTTACATGTCTGAAATCTGGCCTGCCCTCCTGATCTGCTGACGTTGGTGCAGTCAGGACAGTTTTTGGTGGGGGATTAGGTGGGGCATTATCTGCTGCAATGTCTTGCCGGCAGACCTGCTGTGCCGATTCTCTCAAGAGGTCCTGCCCTGTCTCCACAGCCTTAGGTCTAACAGGCGGGGCCGATGACAGGTGTGCTGACAATACACCACCTAGTCTGTCTACCTCTAAGGCTAAGGTATCTAGCTTGATAGAAAGGGGTCTAAACAGCTCTTCCATTTTTGCCACCATTATTTTCTAGGGTGCTTAACAAGAGGCTAAGTTGTTCAAATTGTGTTTTGATACCCTCCTCGTTGTTTCCCTCAGAAGGACAAGGGCCTGAAATAGGGCCATTACTGACCGATACAGCTGTTTCGGCTCGTTTTTTATTATGCTTACCACCATTATGCTTTTTTTTTAAATATTAAGTCTCACTTATAACTGATGTCTTTGTCAGCAGAAACAAGATCCAAGATCTGTGGCCCAGCCCAGTCTCCTCAGGCCACACAGAGGGCCCGCCCTTTGCCCGGGCTTAGCCCGGCGCTGCCCGCGCGTGTCCCGCGGGACTGGAGTCGCTCTGGTGATTTGTAGCGCCTCCGGGCGCTGGTGCTGGCGTCGGAAGTGCGACGCGGGTCCCGGGGCACCTGGGGGTTGTAGTCTTCGTAGCCGTTACCCTCACGGCGCGATAGTGGAGCCGCTGGCCGCGCCCGTCCCCCAGCAGCAGGGAGAGAGCACTGTGCTGCAAAGCCGCTGCCCTCACGGCTGGATGCAAGCAGCTGGACCGCAGGTTGGTCCCCCCTTGGAGCTCCGGCCGCTCCGGCGATTTGTATCGCCTCCGGGCGCTGGTGCTGGCGTCGGAAGTGCGACGCGGGTCCCGGTGCACCTGGGGGTTGTAGTCTTAGTAGCCGTTGCCCTCACGGCGCGATAGTGGAGCCGCTGGCCGCGCCCGTCCCCCAGCAGCAGGGAGAGAGCAGTGTGCTGCAAAGCAGTCACCCTCACGGCTGGATACAAGCAGCTGGACTGCAGGTTGGTCCCCCCTTGGAGCTCCGGCGATTTGTAGCGCCTCCGGGCGCTGGTGCTGGCGTCGGAAGTGCGACGCGGGTCCCAAGGCACCTGGGGTTTGTAGTCTTCGTAGCCGTTGCCCTCACGGCGCGATAGTGGAGCCGCTGGCCGCGCCCGTCCCCCAGCAGCAGGGAGAGAGCACTGTGCTGCAAAGCCGTTGCCCTCACGGCTGGATACAAGCAGCTTGACCGCAGGTTCGGTAATTGTGACGGCGGCGAGGAAGCAGCACGCAACCACCCCGTCATCGACAGTGCCTCCTGACAAGGAGAGCCGCTGGACGGATTCGGCAGGCAGGAAGGTTTGCGGGACGGCAGCCACGTCTATGAATGCTGCGAGTGCCGCGGCCTTGTTGGGGCATTATCAACGGTCCCTCTGGGAGTCCCTAACATGGTTCGTGGAACGTCTTCCACAGGAGGATAGGGAAGATTTCCAAGAAATCCTTAATGAAGGACTGATGGTCTCCAACCAGGTGATCAGTTCCGCTGCGGATTCCTCCCTCCTGGCAGCGCACGGATACTGCCATGGGGTCAACCAGAGGCACCACGTCTGGCTGCGTCTGACGTCCTTGAAGCCCGAGGCGCAGCAGAGGTTGGCCAATCTACCCTTCTCTGGTGAAGCCCGTATGAAGGCGGAGGCGGATACCTTGACGGCTGTAGGATTGGAGAAGCCGAAGGAATAGAAGAAGACCTTCCGCTCGATCCAGAGACGGTACTGGGCGCAAGGTAGAGGGCAAGGTCGCCAGGCTGGACAACAGCAGCAGTTCCAGCGGTGCCCGTTCCAAAAGCGCCAGAGGGGCCGTGGTGGTCAGCAGGCTTCATAACATAGGTGAATGGGGACTCCCTGTGATACTTTAAGGTCTAGAGGAGGGAGTGACAGTCTATAACAAACAATGAGGGGAACCTCTATACTGACCTATATTTCTTTACATCTGAGCATTAAAGTCTCTACAAGGTTACAATTATGATGCTGCATAAGAACAAGAGATAATTCATTAAGACATGGAATGTATATTTGATTTCTTTCATTTATTATATATCTTTTGCATAACAAATTATTTTTTTCTTCATTTTCTAGTGATCATTTTATCAAAGTTACAAAACAGTGACATGGTAACATATGTATATATAATTAAAAAATGCATGGTTGGATCATGTCTAAACACAAACCCCTAAGCAATACACATAAAATAACTTTCACTCATACCTTCATTCATACAAATTCAAACTTTCATACCCATTATTCTAACACTACTGACAATAACACAAAACAGTGAAAAAAAGTGAACATGTATCGTGTCCTTCGATAGACTCCTCAGAATATGGCTAGACCCCGTTATCTTATTTCTTCCTTTTTGTTTTGAGGGTTAGCAGTTTTTAGTGCTCCTTTCCTTTCCTTCTCCAGATTTTGATTTCTGATTTAAACTGAGGGTGTCTGATGCGTACGGCCTACGTACGTTTCGGTGATGTGCTTAGTTTGCTTTACCTTCTTCAGGGCCAACATGTAAATGGACAACAGACAGGTGCATACATACAGTTAAAACCAGGGGGTTTTCATTATCTGCAATGAGAACATATATACCATGATTAAATTATGAGCATCCTGAATTCAGATAAATGTTTCAAAGGTTTAATAAAACTGTTTTGTGCTATGGTCCAACCTGTGACCAGATCAAAGTTAAAAATTAGTCGGATGTGGTAGGAATACTGAATAGTTTAGTACCTTGTTACCCAAGCTGAAAAGGAAAGTTGTGTGAGAAAGTAGTTTAGTAAAGCCTTATACCTCCCAAAAGAATAAGAAAGCAGATTAGGTGACACCTGGTGTGTGGACACATGCATGACAAGTATGTGTCATCTACAACTAGGTTGAGGAGTTACTTATATCACCTGTGTCTGCGTTGACACTATTAGGACCCTTTTAGGAAAATAGATTTTATGGACAGTCGTGTCTCTGTGAGGGTAGCTTCCTGTAGATAGGGATACAAAAATGAAGCCTCTTAATTTTCTATGCTATTTTTTAGAGACGTTTCTTTATATAAGTTTGTTTGTGACTGCATATTACCGAAGAGTTTTGGATCCTCCAGATGTATCTGCGGTTAGGATTAAAGGCTATAATGTGAGTTCTCTGGGCCTATGTTATCGGTCATTATTTCTTTGGGACCTAAAACAAAGCAAAACAACGCGGGTCACAGATTGCTGATCTTTCGGGCTCTGTGTGGTAGCTACCACACAGAGCCCGAAAGACCAGCAACACAAAAATTATGAACACAGAAAACACTGTGCTACCCCCACAAATAAGACATATATGCCCGATAGGTCATATGCCGAGGCGTATCTTATTCTTGTCATCTCCCAAACTATGAACATACCTTGGTATCCATTACAAATCTGTGACCCGCGTTGTTTTGCTTTGTTTTAGGTCCCAAAGAAATAATGACCGATAACATAGGCCCAGAGAACTCACATTATAGCCTTTAATCCTAACCGCAGATACATCTGGAGGATCCAAAACTCTTCGGTAATATGCAGTCACAAACAAACTTATATAAAGAAACGTCTCTAAAAAATAGCATAGAAAATTAAGAGGCTTCATTTTTGTATCCCTATCTACAGGAAGCTACCCTCACAGAGACACGACTGTCCATAAAATCTATTTTCCTAAAAGGGTCCTAATAGTGTCAACGCAGACACAGGTGATATAAGTAACTCCTCAACCTAGTTGTAGATGACACATACTTGTCATGCATGTGTCCACACACCAGGTGTCACCTAATCTGCTTTCTTATTCTTTTGGGAGGTATAAGGCTTTACTAAACTACTTTCTCACACAACTTTCCTTTACATCTTGGGTAACCACGTACTAAACTATTCAGTATTCCTACCACATCCGACTAATTTTTAACTTTGATCTGGTCACAGGTTGGACCATAGCACAAAACAGTTTTATTAAACCTTTGAAACATTTATCTGAATTCAGGATGCTCATAATTTAATCATGGTATATATGTTCTCATTGCAGATAATGAAAACCCCCTGGTTTTAACTGTATGTATGCACCTGTCTGTTGTCCATTTACATGTTGGCCCTGAAGAAGGTGAAGCAAACTAAGCACATCACCGAAACGTACGTAGGCCGTACGCATCAGACACCCTCAGTTTAAATCAGAAATCAAAATCTGGAGAAGGAAAGGAAAGGAGCACTAAAAACTGCTAACCCTCAAAACAAAAAGGAAGAAATAAGATAACGGGGTCTAGCCATATTCTGAGGAGTCTATCGAAGGACACGATACATGTTCACTTTTTTTCACTGTTTTGTGTTATTGTCAGTAGTGTTAGAATAATGGGTATGAAAGTTTGAATTTGTATGAATGAAGGTATGAGTGAAAGTTATTTTATGTGTATTGCTTAGGGGTTTGTGTTTAGACATGATCCAACCATGCATTTTTTAATTATATATACATATGTTACCATGTCACTGTTTTGTAACTTTGATAAAATGATCACTAGAAAATGAAGAAAAAAATAGATATAAAATAAATGAAAGAAATCAAATATACATTCCATGTCTTAATGAATTATCTCTTGTTCTTATGCAGCATCATAATTGTAACCTTGTAGAGACTTTAATGCTCAGATGTAAAGAAATATAGGTCAGTATAGAGGTTCCCCTCATTGTTGGTCAGCAGGCTTCATCCGCGACCAAAGGCCTGGCTGGGTCTAGGCCCTGAGCTGTTACTTCCCCTTCATCCGTTACCCACTCCGGTGGGGGGAAGCATTCAACATTACCTGGCAGAGGGAAGAAACATTACTCAGGACAAGTGGGTGCTGAATATTGTTTGCAATGGATACAGTCTTCGTTTCACCAGCCCGCCTCCAGCAATTCCACTGGTCGTCTCGCAGTTCCAACTGCGCGAGTTCCAGGCGGAGGCCGATATCCTGTTAAGAAAAAGGGCGATAGAAGACGTCCCTTTGTCTCAAAGGGGAAAGGGTCTTTACTCACGCTTCTTCCTAGTACAGAAGGACAAGAACGAGTTCAGGCCCATTCTGGATTTGCGACAAGCCAACAAGTGGATTCGCAGGGAGAAGTTTTGCATGCTGTCCTTGCACCAGATCTATTCTCAGCTGCAGAGGGGAGACTGGCTGTGCGCGATAGATCTGCGAGATGCGTACTTCCATCCCTATTGCACGGACACATCTGAAGTTCCTGCGCTTTCTAGTCTGCACCAATCACTATCAGTACACCGTACAACCGTTTGGACTGAAGTCTGCACCCAGGACTTTTTCAAAATGCATGGCTGTGGAAGCAGCGCACCTGAGAAAGAACAAGGTGTTTGTCTACCCGTACCTGGACGATTGGTTGATCAAAGCCTCGGCCTTCTAGGAAGCGCAGTTGCACTTCAGCAGGACGGCCGTCCTGCTGAACAGTCTGGGGTTGCACATAAATCTGTCCAAGTCAGTCCCGATTCCTGTGCAGTGCCTGCAGTACTTGGGAGCCTCCATCAATACGTTGTCGGCAAGCGTGCCTCCTTCGGAGGAGAGGCGCTTATCCATCCTTCGGAAGGCTCAGGCTCTCATAGCTGCTCCGCCTACAACAGTGAGGACAGTGTCTTCTCTACTGAGATCAATGTCCTCTTGTATCTTCAGTAAACGGTCCGTGACACCCAGTGTGAGTGTCAGCTCTCCAGGCACAATTTCTGAAAACGAACAAAAGGTTTTGAGCAAAATAATCCAATGAATTTAGTTCATTTTGTGATATCCTTGATTATCACGAATATTCCATGTTATTATTCACATGTTTTTCAGTTCATTGCATCAAGTTAAATTATTGATCCAAGTATCATTCCAGATACAAAATGTTCAATTCATCTTTAACATCACCCAATGCATTTCGGATCAAATCCTTCATCAGGGGCAGTCTGCAAATAATACAAATGTGATCCTTATCAGAAATGCCAAAAATGCCTACTCGATAAATTACAGATTCCACATGTGTGACAACTAGCAAGACAGAAAGTGTGAAGGTCACATGAACCAGATAGATGGGTAAAAAAAAAGCAAAACGGTGCCGTTATGTGGGCAACTAAAAATAAACAATTATGTGGATGGGTGAACCCGTGAAAGGAAACTCGGTAACGGAAACTCGGTAAAGGCAACCCTACTGCCAAACAGAAACATGCATATAGAGACAATGGAACTCAACGTGATTATGACCTCAATAGCCACGGTGCAGTTAATAAACTATGGTGAAATGAAACGCGTGCCAGCATTAGAAGAGAAACTCACCAAAGATTAGGGGTGGAGAGACCCCACAACATTGTGCGTCCTGCGCTACGATTGAAAGTTAGTCAATGTCGCGTGTGTGTTTAAAATTCAAGATGACGTGCGCATAGAAAGCGGACAGAAAGCGGTGGCCATATTGGAGTGGTGTGTGGCACTCGAAGTGAAGTATAGTAGTAATTAGAGTGAAATAGTAGAGAGACAACCTCGTAATAACGAGTCACCAAATGATGGGAAAGAAATAGGACTAGAATGCAGCAGAATAATAAATAAATAACGAATATGTATAGTGAAAATAGATATGTGGGTATGACAAATGAATGATATAACAAATGCATTATAAATAACAAGAAAATTCCATCCGGTCATTTAACCCATGAGGTTTAGCAGATTGCAAAAATTTAATCCAGTGATTTTCACGTTGCAAGAGGAAGTTATTATTGTCTCTACCCTCACGCTTCTCCACCACTTCAACAGCAGCAAATCTTAGTTGACTTATATTATGTCTGTTGTCCTTGAAGTGTATTGCTACATTAGATTTGGTGTTTTCAGTCCGAATGTTACTTTTATGTTCATTAATTCTCTATTTAATTTGCGAGAGGTTTTTCCGGTATAGATCAAACCGCAAGGGCATTTGATGATGTAAATTGCATTTTCAGTGTCGCATGTAGCATTGAACCTGAAGTTTATATTCGTCCCTTTCATTGGATGTTTCATGGTGGATCCCTTGATCAGATTGTTGCAGTTTTTGCAATTGAGGCATGGTTGGTTACCCTTGTAAACAACAGAACAGCTTTCTGTACCCTTTTCCACCCATTCCCATGATTCCGGCGGTGCTCATCAAGCTGGCTCAGTCCCGGGCGCGGATGATCCTCATTGCTCCGGAATGGCCCAGGCAGTGGTGGTTCACGGACCTGCTTAATCGCTCGATTCTGCCTCATCGACGGCTGCCGTGTCGGTCGGACCTTCTCACGAAGTTCGGGGGACAGATGGTGCACCCCAACCTCTCGTCGTTGAGTTTGGCGGCATGGCTCCTGAGATAGTGCTATATGGCCACTTAAATCTTCCTGAGGATTGCATGGACATATTGAAGGATGCTAAGAGGCCATCTACTAGGACCTCTTATGCTTACAAATGGAAAAATTCTGCATCTGGTGCATGTCTAAGCACTATGATCCTACGACCTGCAAGGAAGATGTCATCCTTCCATACCTTCTGCATCTGGCTCAATATGGCCTTAATTTCCATTCCAAGGTTCATCTGGCTGCATTGCCTGCTTACAGAAAATGTCCTTCGCATACGTCCTTCTTCCAGATCCCTGTGATTAAGGATTTTTTTGGAAGGATTTAAGGTGTTCCCTCCTGTTCGACTTCC
The DNA here is from genome assembly GCF_964263255.1 of Lissotriton vulgaris. Lineage (NCBI taxonomy): Eukaryota > Metazoa > Chordata > Amphibia > Caudata > Salamandridae > Lissotriton > Lissotriton vulgaris. The sequence continues at coordinate 1,774,585,367 of NC_141685.1, forward strand.
TTCGCCGGCATGGGAACTGAATGTGGTGCTGTCCAGGCTGATGAAGGAACCTTTCGAGCCTATTCATAATGCTTCGCTGCAGCACCTGTCTTGGAAGGCGGCGTTCCTCGTGGCCATTACATCGGCCCGCAGGGTGAGAGAGATTCAGGCGTTGTGTTGCCAAAAACCTTATACTGTGTTTCATGCTGCTAAGGTTGTTGTGCGTACTCACCCTAAGTTCCTTCCCAAGGTGATTTCTGATTTTCATGTTAATCAGACGATAACTTTACCAACTTTTTTCCAGAATCCTTCCACTCCAGCTGAAAGGTCTCTCCATTCCCTGGATGTTAGAAGGGTGTTGAAATTCTATCTGGATAAGACCGTTCGCAGGTCCAACCAATTGTTTGTCAACTATGGGTCGGTTAGGACGGGTCTGGCTACTTCGAAGCAATCCATCTTGAGGTGGATTTTGTCGTGTATCCAGCTTTATCAGAAAGCGAATAAGACCTTAGGGGGTAAGCCTAAGGCTCATTCCACCAGGGGCAAAGCGGCCATAACTGCTTTGCTTTGTAATGTTCCCATTGCAGAGATCTGCAAGGCTGCCACTTGGAAGTCGGTCCATACCTTTTCTACACATTACTGTCTGGACTCTGATGCCAGGGCAGATGCTCAGGTCGGACAGGCTTCGCTGCGAAATCTGTTCGCAAAATAGTGGTGTTGTCTTTTTCTCAACCGCCGGGTTGTTTTTGGATGGGCTTGCCATTCTATTCACTAGATTATGACTATACACAGAGATCCCCTACTACAGAAGGAGTAGTTTCTTACCTGTAACTCCAGTTCTGTAGTAGGGGTATCTCTGTTATAGTCGTAACCCCCGCCCTCCTCCCCGGTGGAGAAAGTGATGAATGCTACAGGTCTAGCTGATACACCTCCAAAAAAACCTGAAAGTGGAGGGAGTTGCTGTGCATTCTGGGATACCAGGAGAGTTCTGGAAAGTTTACTTAAAGGCACGGTATCCCTTTTTAAGCCACAAAATGACAGCCTATGGGGGCTTGTCTGTCCTGTCCTTCCTCTCTATCATTCCAAGGATTTGGTGAAGGGGGTGGGGGGTGGGGGGGGAGTGTTTTCCATGGTTAAACCTGGCAGACAGGTCTAAAGTGGGATATTTTTGGAATATCCTTGCATTTCTAGTTGAAGTACTGGTCAGTGTAGCCTTGCAATTATAGGCTGCATTATTCATCTTTAATTTTCTCAAGTGTCTATGCAGTACTGCAAAGAAGACAGCTTAAGAGATTATTTTTGATTGCTCCAGGGTCCCCGCACATGAGCGGGACTATTCACTAGATTATGACTATAACAGAGATACCCCTACTACAGAACTGGAGTTACAGGTAAGAAACTACTCCTTTCCACAGTTTTGACTAAACACAACTTTCCCCAACCACCCATTCCACTTTTTGTCAGGTGGTTTCTTTGTGGGTGGTGCATGCTTCAGTGGACCTGCAAACCTGACTGACAGTTGTAAGCAGCTAACTAGATTTAAAATGGAAAGTGTCAATTGAACTTAACTAGTCACTCGTGAATAACAATCATTTGCATACAATAAAGGACTACTGTGCCAACATGCATGCTCAAAATAATTTATCACAAAACTTTTTGAAGGCCTGCATTTTGGCGTCTGTAGGTTTGTTTACCTTAAAGTATCAGAGGAAAGTGTTAAAGGGTGCTTGTTCCTTTGCTTTCCTCCATACACTGTACAACTTTAGCCTCAACCATTTGCTACACTCCCCACTTGGGATTTATTATTGATCAAGACCTCTTGAGCACCACAAATATCTAGAGTAACTTCTGCCTTTAGAAAATTCACCCTCTTCCTTCTAAACATCGTTTTATGGTTATTCATTACATTGGCTCAACTGTACTAGGGGAGTGCTCTTGTTATGAGGGCTTCCTTAGTTTCAATTACAGCCTCTTCAGGTGGGTCAAAATGCTGCAGCTAATCTACTACTAGTCTTCTTTGGCACATGTCCAACTCGTATCACCTGGCACAACTACACTGGTTGCCAATTGGCATTTTTAAAATTGATTTGCTGTGAGGCTCTGTATGGAATGAGTCCTAAATTCATTAGAGATCTCTTCTTCAGATACCATCCCAATCTCTCACAATTGGTCTGCCTTTGCTCATCTGCTTGAAATTCGCAAATATTAATTATGCATGACTGGACGGCCATTCTTCTTAGTTCTTGGTTGCTAAAGTTTATTGTGCACTACTGCTAACCATATAATTTTCAGGAAATCCTAATAAAAACTGCAAATGTCTCAATTAAGTAATGCAGTACTTTTAGCGCAAGGGCACATTAAGTGGTGACAGCACACTTAATACATTTTTTAACAGTCAATTTAAATGGCTCCTGCAGAGATGTTCTGTGGAAAGACAAATGGTTTCTGAGAAAAGGGCGCTAAGCAGTGTAGACAGACCGGGAGCAGAGTCTTGAAGAAACACTGATGAGGGCGCGAAGGTTCCCAAAACAGGCTATGAGCTCTCTGGTGGACAATAGCAACAAGGACAAGCTGTTTTGATGAAGATGCTCAAAAAGCAGCATAGTGGTTAGAGGCCAGCAGAGTCCTGTAGTGTACCACTAGTCAAAGAATCAATAATTTGGAATCCATTTTGAGATGCTCAGCTCCCTGAACAAAATAAAAGGAGTAGATGCTTTGGCACCAAAGCAAATAAATCCTGTATTGACCTGATCGCTGAGAACTTTATTTGCTTTCTTGTATTGGAATCTTGACAGCCCCTTTTGCAATGAAAAGCATGCATTGTTGAATATGCCCTGTTCAGCACAAATGAATAATTTGTCACAACAGGCTTTTAGGAACATTTGATCAAAGCAATTGAGGGAAAACAGTTGATGGACCTGCACTACTGCATAGTATGGAAGCTCATGAGCAATGGAGGGAGAGTCACTGCAGAATAATGAATGATGTTTCCTTGTGAAGTGTCTTGTATGCGGATTGTCTTTTAGTGGCTGATCTTCCGGCTTCTACTGAGGGTTGAAAAATGAATGGCAACCCGTTATTAGTGACTTCATGTTTGGGTTAGAAAATATAGAAAATAAAAACACTGGTATTTCTGGTTGTGAAATACCAAGCTCTTGGCTGTGCCATGAAGCGGGTGTAACAGGTTAACCCAAACTGAATTCTTCAGATTTTATTTTGGGTGTTGGTTTTTGAATGAGGTGTGATGTATATATCTGAAAGACATCTAGCCGCAAATTCTTTACCTTTGAATTTCCCAGGCGTCATAGTGGATCGGGAGATTTTCCTTCGAGCAGTACACCTGCACGCTGGTCAGTGGCTTTAGTTGGCTTTGTGTGACATTGTCTGCGTTTTTAATACCAGAAGTGATGTCTGTCACCTGTATAGGCACCACCTCGGTTCACTGACATCAGTTCTTTTCTTTCCACACTGACCCGTGAAGAGAGCTGCCCTCGGTCACTTTTTTTTTGGAAATATTTTATTCGAGTTTCAAAGGTAATGCAGTACATAGATTTTAACCACATATACATAGTCAAGTTTTTTATCATAGTATCATATATACATTCAATTATGCCGAAACCACATGTACACATTTGTATCGCCTTCTGGGGGGACTTCGTTGAGTGAGTTTTGAGTCCTTACTCTTCCTCAGAATCTTCACTGCTGTAATTTTGGTCCGGTGGTGGCTCACAAATGTCCCCTCTATACTTGTTCCATGCCCCCCATATTTTGGACCATTTTTTGGGGCATCCCCTGTTGCTTAGCACCGCCCTTTCTGCTATCATGGCAGCATCCATGTCTCTACACCATGCTGTTAAAGTGGGTTTGTCTGCACTGCCCCATTTCTGTGCAATGTTCCGCTTGGCTATCATCATTCCCATTGTAGCCCAGCTCTGCCCTGCGCGTGTGAGGTCGTTCGGTTCCCAGATATTTAACAGGCAGCGCCTGGGCTCTGGCAGTATTGTGACCCCCTCCGACTGCGACATCGTCCTCATCACTTGTGCCCAGTATTCGGCTATTTTGGGACAGTCCCATATGGTGTGGAAAAAGGTTCCGTCCTCCCCGCAACCTTTCAAAAAATAGGGGTGTGTTATACGTCCCATTTTGTGTATGGTGTGTCTTGTGTCCCTCTGTCACTTTTTGACAGGATTTTTCGACCTATGTTGACCCTTTTTTGGTGTGTAGGATGTCCTCTAGGAAGACTTAGACCTGCATACGGTGAAATGCCAGTCTTCGCGTAATGTCTGTAACGGACCTCCTCTCTGCCTGTGGTGTCTGGAGCACGACCACAACTCGTGCTCCGACTGCTAGGCCATGGCACCAAAAGCTTTGAGGGAGTGGTCCATGAAGCTGCTCACGGCCTGACAATCTATGGCATGCCGGATTTCTCTGAGATCACAAACCCAGTCGATGGGAAGGTCCAGGCACCACTCAAAGATTCTCAAGTCCTCTTCTTCCCACTCAAGATCGAGGTACTCGGTTAATAGGGAACAGAAAACACAAGAAGTCGAAGGGTGCTTCAATTTCTCCATCTCTTTGCTGGCGCAACAGAGGAACATTGGCGTTCAAGTTCTCATTCACTGGAACCTGTGTCTGGGCCCGCTTCATACCGCTCGGCTTTTCCGGAGCTCAAATTACGGAGTTCTATGAGGCCATGCGCCTCACTTTTGGGCGGCCGAACCGCTCCGGCACCCCTTTTGGCCCTGTGGGGTTGGGGGTGCCCATCGGGTTCCGCACTGGTGGCTCCAGCGCTGATGACCTCCCATGAATCCAGAGATGGATCCAGACTGACGCCGATTGTACCATTGTGACCTTATGCCGACGCCGGTCCTGATGCTTCTGACGCTGCCAGCGCTATTCTGATTCCCGACGATATCGTTGGAATGGAGTCGCCTGGCGCTGATGGGACCAAAAGGTCCTAGGTTGTTTCCTCAGCCTTATTCTGAAAGCCTAGGATTGGTAGAAGAATGGGCGTTGTCACTGGACCCTTCAGAAGACCAGCCTTATGAGCTGGAGATTGGCTGGTATGAGGAATTGGGTAAAGCCAGTGGACTGGATAATTCTCCAGATACTGGCATATTTTCTACCCCCACCGTGGCTACAGAACAGTGGTGGTGCATAGGGCGACTGAGGTCCTTGACTTCCAGCTACCCTCCATGGCAGTCAAGACTAAAATCTTGACGGAGATGCTACAGCCGTGAGCAGCTTATTCAGAAACCTTGCAGCCTTTTAGTGAAGCCCTCACGGACGTCTTTCTGGGGAAAATGGTTCAAACCCAGTACAGGGGCTCCTGTCAACAGGATTTTCTCCCGCCGCGACCGCAATGCCCAACCCACACTTCCTCACTGCCCACCCCAGAGAGCTTGGTAGTCCAAGCCTCTACCTCCCATGACGTGTTCCCTGCAGCTCCCCCGGATAGTGAATCCAAAAGGGTTAACAGTTAAGGCAAGAACATTTTTCTTCTGCTAGCCTCGCGTTTGGTGAACACTGCATGCATATTGACTGGTTATTCCAACTCTCTGTGGGAAACTGTTGCCCAAGTGCTGCCACAGGTCCCAGAGAGGCGAGGGCCATCCTCTCCCAAGCCGTAACAGATGCAGCAAAGTTCGCCATTCGATGTCGCTTAGAAACAAACGACTCATTGGCCAGAACGATTTCGAACATAGTGGCTGTTAGACGCCATGGTTGGCTAAGAACATCTGACTTTTCAGGGGATGTCCAAGCTTCACTCGTGGACATGCCCTTTGGCACCAGTCTCTATGGAGAAAAAGGCAGACACAGTGCAAGAGTGCTTTAAGGACTCACAGGCTACAGCCAAGTGTTTGGGTCTCTCAACTGCCTCCTGTCCCCAGTCTGCCTTTTGCTCCTTTCGTGGCAACTGAAGGGGCTTTCAACAGTGTCTGCTCTATTCCAGCCAACAAGCCACGCAAGTTCCACAACCCCTGCACGGCTGAGGGTGCTGTTTGTCCAACCCAATGGGTCGGATAGCCTGAAGTCTGTTCAAGCAACCCCTCACTCTGGCAGCTTCAACCTCCATTCCCTCCTAGTTTTGCCCTTCAAGAACATGGGCGTCCAGTTGGTGGCAGGATCTGCCATCACCTCCACCACTGGCAACACATTACTTCGGACAGATGGGTTCTCCAAATTATCCAAGTGGCTACTCCCTCCCTCCATGCCTCCGTCTTCCAGCCGGCTGACAGAGGATCATCTATTTTTGCTCCAGGAGGAAATCATGGCTCTCTTGGCCAAGGAGCTATACAAAGATTTCCAGCCCCACAAGTAGGCTGTGGTTGCTATTCCCACTACTTTCTGGTCACCTAAAAGGACAAGGGACTTCGTCCTATCCTAGACCTAGGACTTGAGGGACGCATATTTTCACATCCCCATCCTGCCTCACCACAGGTTTTACCTGTGATTCTGTGTGGGCCACAAGCACTTTGAGTTCATGGTGTTCCCTTTTGGCCTTACCAGCACCCCTCGGGTGTTCACCAAAGTGATGATGGTGGTCCCAGCTCATCTGCGGAGATCAGGGGTGCTAGTCTTCCCCCTACCTTGATGACTGACTGTTGAAGGCAGGCTCGCCCAAGGCGGTCATCTCCCACCTCCAGACAGCGGTGGACCCACCTTCTCTGTGGTTCAGTATCAATGTGCTGAAGTCACACATGACTTCCTATCAAGCGCTCCCTTTCATCAGAGCTGTTCTGGACGCCGTGCAGTTTCAGGCCTATCCTCCAGAGCGGCTAGTTCATTGTATTCAGGCTGGGATACTGATGTTTCATCCTCTATCTTGGATTTCGGTGAGAATGACTGAGGCTGCTGGGCCTCATAGCCTCCTGCATGCTGCTAATGACCCATGCCAGATGGCATATGCGGGTCCCGCAATTTGGACCTGAAGTTCAAGTGGGTGCAGCATCTGGGGAATCTCTCCTACATGGTCCAGATCTCGGAGCGTACTGCAGGAGACCTGCAGTGGTGGCTGACCAACCACGAATGGGTCAGAGGCAGCCCCTCTCCCTTCCCCAACCATATTTCACAGTAGTAACAGATCAATTACTTCCGGAGGAAGGGGCGGAAATCTGGGAGAGGTGGAGACCAAAGGACTAAGGTCTCAGGCGGAATTCGGACTCCACATCAACATGCGGGAGCTCCAAGCTATCCGATTGGCACTGAAAGCCTTTCTAACCCCCAACAAAGGAAAGCTAGTTCAAGTTTTTACACATAACGCCACCGCTGTGTGATACTGCAACAAATAGGGCGAAGTGGAGTCGTGAACTCTTTGTCAAGAAGACCTGCGTCTCTGGACATGGCTGGAACAAGTGGGCATATCCTTGGTGACTTGACACCTGGCAGGTTCCCTGAACGCTAAGACTGAAGAACTCAGCCGTCCATTCCTAGCGGATCACAAGTGACCTCTCCATCCAGAAGTGGTGCATGATCTCAGCAGAGGGAAGAACCTCCGGAAGCTCCCACCTTTGGTAGCCATCTTCAGATTCTTTTTTCCGCCGTTGGGTCTGGATCGTCACCGAAGAGTTCCAGAGTTTTTGGAGAAGAGAATAAGAAAATCCAGCAGAAAACACCAAAAGTTGGAGTTTTTAAATGTACCGATCCGGAGCACAGAGCCCGGACGATGAAGAGTGTGAGGAAAATAAAGAACTTCGATGTCCAACGGAGAATGAGCACACAGGGGGCCCCCTGAGCGCAGGAATGGACAAAACCCATTCAAATTCTGCCGTAAGTGCCACCTCAAGTTCGCACAGAAGGACCAGCACCCAGTCTGCAACCTCTGCCTGCCACTCGACCACCAAAGCAAGGATTGCAATGCCTGCTCGGCATTCAGCCCCAAGACCCTCAGAGTGAGGGAGAGACAGAGGAGAGCGAACTATACCATGCAGGGGCAAGGACAACCCCCGTAGCTCCAGGACTTGGGCCTCTCCAGCGGAGAAGAGTGCAACATCGTGAGGGACCAGAGGACTACACGGTCGCAGAGACCGATAAGTCGACAAAGGAGGTAAGAGAGACGTCGACCCTTAAAGCCCCAACAGACTCTCGAAAAAATTAGCCAAAGTCCTTAAAAGGAGCACTGGCGTCGAAGCACTCGACGGCCACAGCTGTGTCCGTGGACAAACAGCCCAGCGGATCCTTTAAAAAGGACTCCCAGCCGGCAAAAGCTCTAAAAAAAGCATAGGTCATCGAAGCCCGGCCACGAAAAGGCACTCTCAGCGCCGAAGGAAAAAGAGCTGAAGGCGACTTCGACGTCAACATCCACGACCTCGAAGAGAAGCGCTGAAACTCTCGACGCCGATCATGCGGCCGAAATGGAGAGGAAGTAGAGAAGGCTCAAGGCCGAAATGGACAGCATCCTCCAGAGGAAAAAGAACTTCGACGAACGGATGAGCAGATGCACCTTCCCTCCGAAGCCCATGGCTGTAGTCAAAACAGAAGTCGAGGAGGAGTTCAACGCCGGCGAGCCGCCAAAAACTCCTGAACCAGTGGAGCAACAGGACGAAGATGGCCTGTATTATTACGAAGGAGAAGGTGAGGACGATCAGCGGACATACTTGGGCTTGACATCCTCGGAGGCGCAGGACCTGGAATGGCAGGACCCCAACGCCAAAAGCCCGGAGGATGGCGTAGAGTCATATCCGTCAAGGCCTTCGCCGCCAGACGACATTGGCATCTACAACATGGTCATCAAGAACGCTGCAGCAACGTATGGGGTAAAATTAGAGGAAGAGAAACCTAAAGCTTGTTTTCTCTTAGAGACTCTGCTCCCCACTCAAACTAGGAGCCAATTCTTACCCATGCTCCCAAGTGTTCTGGACCAGGGCAGGAAGGCTTTCAAAGAGCCCCAGCAGCCTGCAGATCTGTCACCCGTAGAACAGAGAAAAAATACAAGCATTACTCGAAGGACCCAGCATATATCCGGGGATCCGTACCAGCTGACTTCCATTATAGCGTCAAGAGCCAGGAAGAGGGCCAACGTTCCCACAAACCCAGGGCCACCTCCAGACAAAGAGAGTAAGAGAATAGACCTAATGGGGAGGAAAGTAGGGAGGAATGTGGTGATTCACTGGCGCATCGCGAACTCCAATGCCCTAATAAACAGGCACGCATACCAACATTGGGAGTAGGTCGGGCAGCTGCTCAAACACCTCCCGGAACAATACCAGCAAAGGGCAACACACCTGGTGGAGGAAGGCAAAAAATTGGCCAACACCTGCCTAAAATCGGCCCTGGATGCAGCAGACACATCCAGCAGGCTTATGATGATTGGAGTGACGGAGAGAAGGCATGCCTGGCTGAGTATCCCAGGTTTCAAACTGGAAGTCCAGAACAATATTCTGAACACGCCCTTCAACAGGGAACAACTGTTTGGGACCCCAGTTGACGAAAAACTGACACAGCTCAAAAAGAATAATGAAACTGCAAGGTCCATGGGAGCACTACAGTTCAGAGGGATGAGAAGGGCACACCCTCAAGGAGACCGGGCGGCAGAGGAGGAAACTAACCGGGAACATTGCATCAGGCCTTCCAGCAGACTTATCAAGGAAACAACCAGGCGCAACAGCAGGGTCAGCAACAGTAAAGCTGGCAGTACCAACCAAGTGGGCAGGCCTTTCGGGGGCGCTCAAACAGACGAGGACAAGCAAGAAGAGGGGGACAGCAACCCGCCTCCAAGTGACTCCGCTGTACCAAACGTGCCCACCCAGACAACACCTCTAGAGTGGCGGCACAGCCAAAGACTCAAAAGACAATTAGACACACACAAAGAAAACATCCTTGAACATGTAACACCAGTAGGAGGCAGACTAAAACACTTCTTCCAGGAGTGGAAGAAGATCACAACGGACAAATGTATACTCAACATCATACAGTTCGGCTACTGTATAGAACTGGAAAGACCGCCACCAAACAGTAGGCCATCCAACAAAACACGTTCGCCAAAAGAGCTTTTGCTCTTTCTACAGCAGGCACAATAACTCCTCCACAAGGAGGCAATAGAAACAGTGCAGTTCAAGGAAAGAAACAGGGGAGTGTACTCAAACTACTTGCTCGTACCAATTGTGTACAAAACGTACTAGAGCTACGGTTCCAAAACAAACACATAACACAAAAATTCAAGATGACTTCCTACAGAAAGTTATACCATAAACAAGGGACGAAGACTTCATGTCCACTATAGACCTCAAAGATGCCTACCTACACATTCCCATGAACCACAGACCCAAACATCTTCTGCGATTTGCCATCAACAATGGACACTACCAGTTCACAGCCCTAGCCTTTGGACTAAAATCCGCACCAAGGGTCTTCACAAAATGCCTAGCAGCGGTAGTGACGTACCTACGGAGGCAGGGAACACATGTATATCCCTACCTCGACGACTGGCTGGTAAAGGCAAACTAAATTAATCAAAAAGGGGGAGGGTAGAGGTAGTATGATAGAATCAACCTCAAATCTATGTTCTACAATCAATGAGATTCTATCAAATTGTTTTTCATTTTTATTTTAGATATAGTGAAATGTAAATACAGTGAGTTGCTGATCCTTGTGGATGACAAGGAAAAAGCACTATGTGTTTTTAAAATACCCCTCACACACTATGATTCCCATAGTGTCATGCTTTATCATGGGGGTCTTCCCGTCCCTCTACGGGGCTGGGCATGCTACTACCTACGGACTACGCGGGAGCACTTGTTATGAAAATAGGCTATGTGTGGTGCGAAAACAATGTGAGTGGTAGGGGGTGAAAAGGATTATGTGAAGAATAGAAACGTGAAATGTTAAAAATTCCCTGACTAATAGAAAAAACAATGTATTCACTTCTCTAGCTTGAAATGTTAAAAAGGGGGTTGTGGTAGGGTTATTTTCTATACCCTACTTGGTCGACATGTTTCGTTAAGCAGTCCCCTCTGCTTTACTCATCAGGACCTCTATTGATCCCTACTACACTCGGTAAACTAATTATGTGTCATATGCCTACTTTACTAAAATAGACAAGCAAAAATAAGCTAGTCTATTTGTTCCTGGGGTGAGTATTTTCCTTGTTTTCGCACCACACATAGCCTATCTTAATAACAAAGTGCTCCCGCGTAGTCCGTAGGTAGTAGCACGCCCCGCCCTGTAGAGGGACGGGAAGACCCCCATGATGAAGCATGACACTAGGGGAATCCTAGTGTGTGAGGGGTATTTTAAAAACGCATAGTTCTTTTTCCTTGTCATCCACAAGGATCAGCAACACTCACTGTATTTACATCTCACTATATCTAAAATAAAAATGAAAAACAATTTGATGGTAAAGGCGAACTCCTACAGCCAGGGCAAACTGCATGCTCAGCGGGTCACGCATACGCTGGCAGAGCTAAGTTTTTCGGTATATTGGGGAAAGTCCTCAATAGAACCAGAACAGGTGAAACTCTTTCTGGGTGCACAGATAAACACAATTCAGGCAGGGTGTTCCCCAGCGAGAGGAGAACCTTTGCCCTACTGAAGGAGATACGTCAATACCGGAAGGGGCAATCTCTGACAGTAAGGACAGTGAGCAAACTCATGGGTATGATGGCATCCTCCATACACCTAGTCCCCAATATTCGACTCCACATGAAACCATTCCAGGACTGGCTCCAACAGCAATGGTCACAGGCAACAGGGAATTGGGAAGGACCTAGTGGTTGTAACACACGTAGTGCAAGAGGAGATTCCGTGGTGAAGCAAAGAGAACATAACCAAGGGGAAGCCATTTACACCACCAACTCCAACGGTGACCATCACAACAGACGCCTCCCAAATGGGGTGGGGAGCGCAAATTTGTTTTCGCCCTTTGCCCGCTTACTGTACTATGTTATATACTCGCTTGTCTTGTTATACAATTGCTGTGAAGCGCTCCGATATCCTCCGGTCAGGCTAGCGCTATACAAAACTTCTTAAATAAATAAACATGAACCAGCTCAAAGTGAGGGGTTTGTGGACACAAACAGATGCGGTCAAACACATCCACTATCTAGAACTCTAGACCATGTTCCTAACCTTGAAAGCCTTCCAGAAGTAGCTGTACGGGCAGAGGGTGTTAATTCAAACAGACAACACCACAACAATGTTCTACATCAATAAGCAGGGAGGAACACAATCAGTGGCGCTATCAGGCTTAGCACAGGAAATATGGAGATGTGCCATCCCACTACAAATAAACCTCCTGGCGATACATCTACCAGGGAAAGACAATGTGGAAGCAGACAGACTCAGCAGACAGACATCAGCATCCCAAGAGTGGGAGCTCAGCCCACCGGAAACGCAAAAACTGTTCAAGAAGTGGGGGACCCCACAAATAGAACACACCAGAATGCAAAATGCCAATACTTCTCATCCAGACAGCTAGGTCAGCAATCCCAAGGGAATGCCCTATGGATAAGCTGGTCGAAGACATTTGCCTATGCTTTCCCCCTGATACCGCTGATGCACAGGGTGCTCAGCAAGTGAGTGCAGAACTAGCTAATACTGGTAGCACTACAGTGGGCCAGGCAGTCCTGGTTCTCTCAAATAGTGGAAATGGCCAGGGGCCACCACACAAGTTCCCAAAAAGAAGAGACCTGCTCTCAATGGAAAACGGAAGGGTGCTTCACCCAGAACCAGAGAAGCTCAGCCTTGCAGCTTGGCTCCTGAAGACTTGGAGTTTGCGCACCTAAAACTCCCGGCGAGCACACTGGCGGGTGCTACGAGAGGCAAGGAGGCCCACCACACAGAAGTGTTATGTAGCAAAATGGAAAAGGTTCACCCAATGGTGCATCAAGGAAAAACTCCAGAAGAGAATCACCAGGGAATCAACAGTGCTGAAGTACTTAACACACTTGCTAAGGAGTAACCTAAGCTACACCTCGCTAAGAATACACCTAGCAGCAATAGAGCTTATACAAGAGGAGAAACAGGGAAAAGTTTCTTTACATCCCAGGTGGTAAAAAGATTTCTGAAGGGGGCAAAACGAATCGCACCCCCAAAAAAGATGCCACCGCCGGCATGCAACCTCAATATATTTTTAACGCACTCCTGAAAGCACCATTTGAACCCATTCACAAGGCTTCTCTACATATGCTCACCATAAAGACAGCTTTTCTGGTGGCAATCACCTCGCGATGCAGGGTGCGTGAATGGCAAGCGCTAACACTACAAGAATACTACATTCAAATTCACAATGACAGGGTGGTAATGAGAACAGACCCACATTTCATGCCAAAGGTGGTGTCAAAGATCCACATAAGCCAGACAATACAGATAGCAAGTTTCTTCCAGAAACCATGCACAAGCACAGAGAGGGCACTGCACACAGCTTAGGGAATCCAGAAAGATTCACACTGCAAAATGAATAGTTCCTTACCTTTCAGTGTAGTTTTATAGCTTGAAGACTTTCTGGATTCACTAGATAACCCACCCTCCTTCGCCAGAAAGATAAGAAAGGAGGAAGGAGATTTAAAAATGGGCAAAATTAAGAAATTTGAGGAAAAACAATATTAACACAAGAAAAGAAAAAAAGAATCCGAAGATGGCTACCAAAGATGGGAGCTTCCGGAGGAAGCGCGCTGACGTCACAGGAGGACAGCAAATGGTGGGACATCAACGCCCACATGGGCCAGGAAGAAAAAAATGAAGAGAAAAAATACTACGATTCCGGACCCGACCACTAGACCGCGTAATAATGCACAGCATAGTGAATCCAGAAAGTCTTCAAGCTGCAAAACTACACCGACTGGTACGAAACTATTCGTTTATTTATTTATTTATTGAACAGTTTTCTATAGCGCGAACATGACCCTTGGATATCAGAGCGCTTAACAAAAACAAAAGGGGCAGATTATAAAACACAGCATATAAATATACAATATGACTTTTAGGAAATTGGTTAAGAAAATTTCCATATAGGGGTACATGAGGATCGATACTTGTTTCAACATGAATATACAATACTGTGCGATTTGTGATATATAGATTGGCTCTTTCCGTGATATGAATGATTTTAGTGAATCTACAACAGGTCACTATCTTCTCCAGACCCAGGGTTGGCATCATTTTCATCATATCGTTGGAGTATTTCTATATATTTCCCTAGTTTTTATCTAACCATGATCATCACAGTGCCAAGTCTTAGATGGTGGATAGTCTTGCCTATGGAAGGAACTTACTCATAAGAAAGATCTTAGTTTCCCTCTTAAATGTTGTAATGTTTGTGATTTTTCTGGTGCTCGGTGGAAGAGAGTTCCAGATTCTGGGAGCCGCTCCTGAGAATGTCCTCTCATAGGTTTTTTTCTTCCTGAAGATAGGTGGTCTCAGCAATAGATCTTTGGCACTCCTGGCAGGTCTTTTTCCTCCTGAGATTTCTATTTTCTGTGTGTTGTAATGAATCGCTGTGTGTCATACATGCCATTTTTAGCTGTATTCTCGCTTCATAAGGTAGCCAGTTTAAAGCTTTCAGGTGAGGGGAGATATGGTCAAATTTCCTCGTTCCTGTTATAAGTCTTGCCGCTGCATTGAGGCATGCTTTTAATGGTGCTGTGGAGATTTTGGTAGTCCTGCTAGCGTTGTACATCCATATTCGATCCTTGAGATAACCATTGATTGTACTGCTAGTTTTAGATCCGTCTCCGTTAAAAATGGTTTCATTTTTCTCAAATAGTTCAGATGAAAACGGGCGTTTTTTGCCATTGCTTTAATGTGGGATTTCATGTCTAGGTTCTCATCCAGTGTCGTTCCAAGTGATTTCGCTGTTTCAACTAGTGTGGGGGTGCAATTCAACGCTGTAATCATTTCGGACCATTCCCTCACTTCTGACTGGTTCTTTTGAGGCGAGATAAGTAAGAATTCTGTTTTATTTACGTTTAACTTGAGATGATTGATAGTTAGCCATTTTAGTGTCTTTTTGAGGGCCTTATTCATTAAGGTAATGTCTTCCAGGGACGCGATCTTGATGTATATCTGTGTGTCGTCCGGGTACATGTGGTAAGATATTTTGGCATTTCTCAGAATTTCTGTGAGGGGTTCAATGTATAAGTTGAACAGTGAAGGAGATAAAGTAGATCCTTGGGGTACTCCTATTGTTTTTTGGCTAGCAGGTGAAAGTGCTTGATTTACTAGGAATCTCTGAGATCTATTCTGTAGGAATGATTCGAACCATTTCAGTGCAATACCCGATATTCCCATCCTGTCTTGAAGTCTGTTCAGTAATTTTTCATGGTTAACTGTATCAAATGCCGAAGATAGGTCTAGGAGAATGAGTAGACAAGATTAATTGTGGTCTAGTGCCTGCAATGCATCATCGACAATGTGAAGGATTGCTGTTTCCGTGCTGTGACCTGTTCTGAATCCCGATTGGCAGTCATCCAACAGTGAGAAGTTGCTATGTGCCGGCTCAGCTGTTTCTGTACACATTTCTCCATTAATTTGGCAAGAAGAGGAATGTTGGTCACTGGGCGATAGTTGTTTGGATCTGTTGGGTCAACTGTAGGATTTTTTGATGATTGGGACTACTTGTCCAGTCTTAAGGCATTCTGGAAGGATCCCCTGGGAGAGAGAGGCGTTTATAATTTCTGTCCATATTGGAATCACTAGGTGGCTAATTTCTTTCAGGCATTTTGATGGTAAAGGGTCGTTGTAGTGGTTGTTGGGTTTGGTGACAGCCAGCGTTTTAGCAATCTCGATCTGGTCTAGTAATATGAAGGTGTCCCATTTTGCCTTGTTTTTTGTCGCATCATTCGAATAATTCAATGTTTGTTGGGATGATGATGTATTGTAGTCAGGATTATCTGCTGCGATCCGGAGTTCTCTTTCCAGCTTGATGGCTTTGTTGGTGAAAAAGGTAGAGAATTCTTCACAACTTAGTTGCGTTTTGATGACTTCTTGGGCAGATTTAGCCAGCTTGTTTGATTGTTGTTTTATAATCTCGAACATTTTCCGTGGTCTGTTTTTGTCGTTATCCAGTTCTGTTCTGATAAATTCGTTTTTGGAGTTGAGGATCTTTTTGTTGTATTCATTTCTAATTTTTCTGAGGGATTTCAGCTCGGGTGATGAAGGGTGTTTTCTCCATTTTCTTTCGGCATGTCTCAGTTTTCGCCTATCTTCATTCAGTATTCCGTTGACCCATGGGTTTTTAATCTTTTCAGTAACTCTTTTCAATTTAAGTGGAATGGTGTCATTGACTATATTCGTTACTGCGGTAGTGTAGTGGTTCGTTAGATCATTCACATTCTGCGTGTTGGCAGGAAGGTATAGTTCTTTCTTGCAGCTTTCCAGAAGTGTGGCTCAACGGTTAGAGGCGGCAGACCCGGAGGCAGAGGTCGGCCTGGGCCCAGGGTTCAATTCCCGACGCGGCCAGATGCAGGACCAATGTCAGTGGGCCCGATAAATCTTGCCTCAGTACCACTCTAACCATGGGGTCCCACGCTGCAACTCTGGGCAACAGCTTGCTTAATCTCCACTCCGGCCCCATCACCGCCGGGGATGCCTGACTGCACCTTGGGGATGCCCAGTAAAGGGACCATCTCACAGGGAAAGCCAGGAGGGGTTTCCCAGTGGTACAGCACTGGGACGCACCAGGGTAACCACGCGCTCTATAAATCCAACATTCATTCGTTCATTCATTCATTCATTCATTCATTCATATTAGAGTCTCTGGTATCTCGTATCCATGTTTTGATTATTCTAGGTTGAGTGGTTATCTTCTCCCAAGTGGGAATTCTGAATGTTATGGCGTGATGATCTGACCAGTCGCATGGATCTATTGCGAGGGTCAAAATGTTCTCCTTTTTAGATATAATCCAGTCCAAAGTTGCTCCTTTGGAATTTGTTGGTTGTAGGCATGCTTGGGATAGGTTCAGTTCCGTTAAGTCTTTAAACGCATTGACCTGTTTGTCGTTGGTGTCGTTCCAGTGTAGATTGAAATCACCTAAAAATATATTATTAGTGACGGTGTTAGCGTTAGCTGTGATGATCTCCATAAGCTGGTCTATGAAGTTCATATTATTTCCCGGTGGGTGATACAAGGTATGTAGATATAATCCAGTCCAAAGTTGCTCCTTTGGAATTTGTTGGTTGTAGGCATGCTTGGGATAGGTTCAGTTCCGTTAAGTCTTTAAACGCATTGACCTGTTTGTCGTTGGTGTCGTTCCAGTGTAGATTGAAATCACCTAAAAATATATTATTAGTGACGGTGTTAGCGTTAGCTGTGATGATCTCCATAAGCTGGTCTATGAAGTTCATATTATTTCCCGGTGGGTGATACAAGGTATGTAGATTGCAAATCTCTTTGTTCACCAATCCTAGATTGAGTCCTAGATATTCACATAAATCAAGAGGGTCGGATTGAAATTGTCCAACTTCTAAGTTTGATCTGTGTATACAGACTATACCACCTCCTGTGTTTTTTTGTCTATCAAGTCTCATTATGTTATAGTGCGGGGGCACCAGAAGGTCCATGACTGGGGATGAGGATTCCGATAGCCAAGTTTCAGTAAGGATTGTTATGTCTATTTCCTGGTTGATAATGGTGTCGGCTAAGTCCGAGGCATGTTTAGCTGCAGATTGACAATTGAGCAGTAGGCATTTTAAAGATTTCTCTATTTTATCTGTGTTCGTGTTTGTCGACTTAGTGGTTAGTTGGATTTGTTGTAGGTTGTTGGGATTGGGTTTCATCTCATTCCTCTTGGATATTCTGTTGGCGTCTATCGGTACTCTATTGATTTCTTCTCCTCTGAATCGGTCTTTAGGCTCATAATCCCGGAGTAGGGATATTATTTCTTCTTCCGTTAGATAATTCTGAATTCTATCTGGTCTGTTTGCAAATGGCATCGCCCTCTTACTGCTCTTAACTTTGGATGTATTTAATAGACCTCGTATATTCTCAACTTCGGTATGAGTGATTTCCGTGATATCACACAATTTTTCTATCCCTTTCACAGTGCTTAGTAAATCCTGCGACAGATTGTTTTTGTGTTTGGATCTCTATGGTTTTTCTCATGACCTTAGGTGACGTAATGTGATTACTCTTTCTTATATTATGTTCACATTTAATATTCCTGTGTTTATGTTCTGTACCTTTCATATGGGTCTTCTTACGATTTCCCTTAAATTGGTTATCTCTTCCCTTTTTGTTTGCCATGTTGGAAGCTCTATCTAAGTTTTGTGTTTCTCGACTGTTGTTGCTGTTCGCGTTTTGTCTGTCTGCATCTTTCCCTGACCAGGTTATTTGTGTCCGCTTATGGTTCTTGTTTGTTATATATTCCGGTTCCTGGCGGACTTTAGTTAGGGTGCTAATTGTGTTGGAAGTTCATCTAGATTTTATGTTCCCAGTCTGTTGTTGCTGTTAGCATTTCGTGTTCTCGCCGCATCCTCATTCCCACAACACATGAGTTCCGTTCTGTTTATGACTCCTAGTTGACTAATTTGTTCCGGTTCCTGATGATCTCTAATTGGGGTGCTAATTATTGAAATAGTGTCTGATGGGACTGGGTTGACTTCTAAAGGACTCTGGAGTTGGATCTGTTCGCATCTGCAAAGAACGCGCAATGGCAGCAGTTTAACGCGCTGGAGTTTCCAAGGTGTCTCCCCCTCTGAGATGCTTTTCGACTCAAGTGGACGTATGTTTACACCTTCCCCCTTCATTATGCCTAAGAGGGACCTTAATTTGGTTCTCACCTTCCGCATGTGCTCCTTTCGAGCTCCTGCACAATTGCCCCCCTGTGACAATGTCTTCTTGCCAAACTTCTGCGCTTTTCCACATTCATCTGGACCCAAAAAGAGCGCTGCCATTCTACCTTGACCGCACAAAAATGTTCTGGGTGGACAACAAACTCTTTGTGGGGTATGGTGGTGCAAAGAAAGGTCTGGCGGTGCAGAAAACCACCATCTCATGATGGGTCGTTCTCTGCATCACGATCTGCCACGCTTTGGCTAAGAAGCAAAAACCACAGTTGATGGACAGTATGCAGAACAATGTCATACATTCACCCCAGTACAGAGATCTTTGCCTAAATCCATCGTTTTTTTTGCACTCCTCACCACCCCAATTCAGACATGGCCACATGCAAATCAGTCTGACCGTGTGCCTCATGGGAACAGTCCAGCCCAAACTGCCAAGCCATGCCTTCCCTGGACCGGAAACAAGCTTCCGAGGACCGGTTTCTGGCATTCCAGCCGTCTTCAGCCCGGCTTGCTTGAATCCAGTGGTGTGGAGAGCATGGGACTCACGTCTGAGCATACCCATCCCACTCGGGGTGACAATTGCAAAAACCACAGTTGATGGACAGAATACAGAACAATGTCATACATTCACCCCAGTACAGAGATCTGGGCCTAAATCTGTCGTTTTTTTGCACTCCACACCACCCCAGTTCAGACATGGCCATATGCAAATCAGTCTGACCCTGTGCCTCATGGGAACAGTCCAACCAGAAACTGCCAAGCCATGCCTTCCCTGGACCGGAAACAAGCTTCCGAGGACCGGTTTCTGGCATTCCAGCCGTCTTCAGCCCGGCTTGCTTGAATCCAGTGGTGTGGAGAGCATGGGACTCACGTCTGAGCATACTCATCCCACTCGGGGTGACAATTGAAAAAACCACAGTTGATGGACAATGTATGACATTGTTCTGCATTCTGTCCATCAACTGTGGTTTTTGCATTTGGCTAAGAAGCAGCATCCTGAACGTTTAAGAGCTAATTCCACCAGAGCTAAAGCTGCAGCCACAGTGTTAGCAGGAGGAGTCCCAGTCCTGGTAATCTGTCCGGCAGCAACATGGGGCATCCCTGCACTGGTTTATCAGGCATTACTGGCTGGACAATCAGGTCCGCAGGGACGGTCATTTTGCCCATTCAGTCCTGCAGGATTATTTTTAGTCTGAAAAATGTCTGCAGCCCCTGTTCCGAAAGTGGGATTGCTTGGGTATCTGTTAAGAGGTTAGGAATCTGCGGCTAGATAGGTCTATCAAATGGACATGTTACTTACCTTTGGTACACACCAGTGTCTGTACTCTTCATGGCTCCACGTTTCTGGAGTGGAAAGTTGTATATTAACAGATGTCATCGTGCCGAAGTGGCGCCTATATAGGTGATGCGAATGTCACTTCCGTTGAGGACGACATGACATAAAGTCGACAGATGCAGGGCTATTGCTCCCCAAAAAATCTTCCAGAGCCAGTCTGGCACCGCGGAAATTCAAAGGTAAGGAATCCTCAGCTAGATACGGCCGCTACCAGATAAGGTGTTACCAAAGGTAAGTAACTTGTCCTTTAGTGAGGATGTTATGAATGCTAATTTAATTGCGGCTAGTAATAGAGTGCATTTTTTAGAGAGTTGTCTCATCCACTTTACAACTACTACTCTCATAATCACGAATTTTCCATAGGCCTGGGATTTTAAAAGAATGTAAGCATACAGTGGTGCTTATGGGATCTATTTGGAATTAATTAGATGTGCTAAGAAAGGGGGTTTGAGTCTGTTTATAATGCATCTTAAATTACACAGAGGTTTTTTACTGCATGTGACCGGTCTTGTTTTCAGTTGTATTTAAGACTAAATAAAAATACATTATAACTTTCTCTCTTCCTCTGTTGATGTAGACTCCTCAAGCCCAGCACATATACCCATGTGTGCCCAAGATGGAGTGGAAAAGAAGAAAGCTGGTGCATCTAATACTAGAGGAGCAAGAAAGACGTCGGAGAGTACACCTCCAAGACGGCGATCGACCCGGAACAGCAGATCTGAAGGGACCAACCAGGCTTCTAGCCCTACAAGATCTAGTAATTCTGGAAGTAATGCTCCAGAAGGTCAGGCATCCTCTCTGAATACGTCATCTGCTGACTCAGAAAAACCAACTCCAAAGCAAAGTTCTAAAAGAGAAGCTAAAAAACAACATCCAAGAAAAAAGAGACTTCGATCTTCTGTTTGCGACCCTGACGATTCTTCCTCTAGTGAAGTGGCAGAGGAAGATGCTACGTCCGAGCCATGCCGCGAGAGTAAATCAGACCTCAGGAAGAAGCCGCAGTCGGATGAGGCGCTGTCTCATGAATCTGACAGTGAAAGGTCGGGTGATCAACGCACACCTACCCACGAAAAGGAAAGGACTGATGTAGATCCCAGCCCTCCTGCGACTACAAACAAAAGTTCAGATGCAGATTTTTCCAGTGTATTAGTGAATGAACAACTGTCCCAAGTGGCAGGATCTCCATGTTCTCTTCCTGCGTCAGTAAATGAACTGCTTCCGGACACTAAAGACTCTTCAGTTTCTTTTTCCGAGAAAGAAAAAAAGGAGGAAACGCAACAAAGTTCTCCTGTTGAACACTCTGAGGCAACGCTTCCATCAAAAGCACCAGAGTCTCATTTAGAACATGTTTCACTTTCACCACCGGGTAAAGATGAACCAGATGTTAAATCCTCTGCACTGAAAGCGCAGCCACCAGCTGCTGATGAACATATCCCTGCTGACGCTGTGCAGCTCGATCCTCAGCCGGCCTCTCCCGTTTTAAAAAAAGAAGAGCGATCTCACAGCGTCTCTCCGCTTCCTTCTGTGTCCGAGAAAGAAGAGCAAACCAGCATTTTTTCTGTTTTAGAAAAAGAACACTCGAATCTTGAACAGTCTCCGGCCCCGCCCTCTCTGGAAAAGGAGTCGCAACCAGACACTGAACATCCACCTTGTCGTAGTGCACCAGGAGAGGTTCCCAAGGCAGAGCACAGTCATGGCTCTCCCGTGTTGGAGCGAGAGCAGTCCGCTGAATACTCCAAAGAAGAGGAGAAAGGACAGTCAGATTGTGAACTCTCCCCTGCCCCTCCTGCCCTGGAAAAGGAGCTTGTTGAACTCTCTCCCGCTTCCCCTACCTCTAAGCGAAATCAGTCCGATTCCCATCTCTCTTCGCCTTCTCCTACATTAGCGAATGAAACCCAATCTGATATTGACCTCTCCCCAGCACCCCCCGCGTTAGAAAAGGAGCAGCAGTCTGAACTCAAGCCCATTTCTTCTGCATTTGAAAGTGGCCTGCAGCTCGATGGTGCAAGCAAACCGCCCCATGCAACAGAAGAAGAGACGCTGTCTGATACTGAACACTCGCCTGCCCCTCCTGCATTAGAAAAGGAGCTCCATTTGGATGTCGGGGAGCCCAGTGACTCATCAAAGGAGCCGAACCTAGATTCTCTGCATGCTCTGCCTTCTGCTGTTTCAGCAAAGGACCAGCAGTGTAAGATTGAAGACGTGACAGCTTCTTTGGTGGGGCAACAGGGCCCAGTGTCAGAAGCATGTTCTTCATTGTCAACATCAGTGAAGGAGTCTCAGTCGAAAATTGAAGAGACTCTGGCTTCTGTTTTATCAGCAAAGAAAGAAAATCAGTCTGATGTTGGAAGCTTGCTGACTTCTCTGGTTACCCCAGTTGAACAGTCTAATAATTGTTTGGCACAGTGTACGGCAGTAGAGGAGCAGTCTGTCTCTCTTGCACCGGATATTGATGAAAAATCCCACCCAGAACTAACCCCATCAGTAAACAAGCATTCAAATGAAAAAGTTGCAGCAACTGAGTCACTAGATGCTAAAAGTAGCTGCCCTTTGCCCACAGTCGATTCTGGGGTGGAGAATGCAAACTCTCTTTTAGAATGTAAGGCACCTGGAAAAAGTAAAGAAAAAATAGATGTCTCTGGTGGAGCTACTGTTTCTCTTGCAACAGTAAATCAGGCCCATGAAGCAAAGTCTCAGAGCAAGAGAATTGATGATTTGGAGAGCTCAGACAAGTGTGCTACTATTGCTGAGAATACAAATCAGAAAGATATTCTAAAAAGTAATCAACCGAAACCTAAATCTTTGAGTTCACATGAAGAGCTGCTAGAGCACAAGCCAGATACAGACCACGGAAACATTCTAAATGCAAAAGTTATAAGTAGCACAGTTAACAATGCTAGTAAAACTCTTCCGGGCTGTGCTAAATTAAATCCGCCTGTTACCCATGAACCTTTAGCAACAAATGTACAAGCTAAACATAATGAACCACCTGCACTGGCAACTAAAAAACGCCGCAAATTTTTTTCTGAAGACAATGGCCAAATGGTACCACTACAGGTTGATTTGGTCAACAAGCCTAATACTGAGGAACCACACAGTAAAAATGTAAAACCAGAGGTAAAAAGTTTAACACACAAAACAGTAGAAAAGACTTCACTTGTGAGTAATACCGTTAAAGATGAAGCACAGTCTAAAGAGTCGCATATGGTAAAATCACTGACAACAGAAGCAAAAGAGGAAAAAAATAAAAATAAAGAAAGCCGACCTCGTAGGTCTCGATTTCATTCTCCTTCCACAACTTGGTCTCCTGAGAACAATACTAGAGAACGCAAGCGTTCTCCTTCTCCAAATAGAGGTAATGAGCCATCACCTAAACACAGGGCTAGATCTCGCAGCAGAGAAAAAAGCATTACAAGAAGACAATCCTCACCAATTTTAAAATCTAGACCTCAAAACCGAGATGCAGGAGGTGTTAAAAGTGATCCATTTTCCAAGCGTAAATCTAGATCTCGAAGTAAGGATAAAGATCTTGATAAAAATGTCCCCTCTCCTAAGCGTAAATCTATCTTTCAAAGCAAAGACCGTGGTGGAGACAAAAAAGAGCCAACTAACAAGCGCCATTCTAGATCTCCAAGCAAAGACCAGGGTGAAAAAAATGAACCATGGAAAGAATGGAACAGAGACAATAGAAGTAGACGGAGATCTCGATCTGATTCCTTGCCACGGTCCAGATCTAGATCCAAAAGCAGAACCGGAGGTATGCCTTGCTTGTTAGATCGCCATGAAAAAGAGACACCAGCTGCACTTCTTAGTCTGCCCCTTCCTCTACCACTGCATCCTCCCATTTTGCATTCCCATCAATGGGATAGATGGTCAAATGACAACTGGAGAGGTGCTAGAGGAAAAAGGTTCAGAAGAAACGAATATGATTATCAAGATGAAAATTTCAGGCATGAAAGTAATGATTTCAATAGGGCTATTGATGATTCCTATCCACAATTTGAGGGCAGGAATGAATATCCAGACTGGGAAATGGATAGAAGACCTGAGGATCATCAAAGTAGAGATAGGCAGCAATTCAGAGGTTCTCAATGGGAGGATGATAGGTATAATACTGGTGATGATTGGTCAAGAAATTCTAACTCTGGTTGGAACACCAACCATAATCAGGGAGGTCATAACAAGTTTGTAGAAAGGTTTGATTATGGACACCAAAGTGAAAATAGATGGAGATGTAGGCAGCCTGTCTCTGGTAATTCTAATGATTCAGAGAATGAATCTACAGAAATTGTGGAAAGTCGTCCATACAGGCATAAAAATGAGAAAGAATATTTTGAAGCCCCACCTGATCGTTCAGGGTGGACATCAGCATCAAGCTGGGCTGTGCGAAAAACATTACCAGCAGATGTACAGAATTATTATTCGAAACGTGGAAAGAACTCTTCTACACCTCAGGGTGAATGGGCTGATCCGGATTCTGGACACACAGTGGCAGAGCCTGAATATAAAGCAGCAGATTCTGAACATAAAGTGGCAGACTCTGAATATACAGAAACAGAGTCTGAATATACGTCTAACCCGAAACAAACGGAGCCTGAATGGACTTCTTCAGAGCCTAAATGGACTTCTTCAGAGCCTGAATGGACAGGAAGAAACCCAGAATGGGTAGCCCAGGAGTCTGAATGGACTACAAAAAAGCCTGAGTGGACTGCAGAGGAACCTGAATGGAAACCACCTCAGTCTGAGTGGACAGAGCCGCAGGCCGGGTGGACAGAGCAGCAGGCCGGGTGGACAGAGCCGCAGGCCGGGTGGAACAAGCCGCAGGCCGAGTGGAACAAGCCGCAGGCCGAGTGGAACAAGCCGCAGGCCGAGTGGAACAAGCCGCAGGCCGAGTGGAACAAGCCGCAGGCCGAGTGGAACAAGCCAGAGGCCGAGTGGAACAAGCCAGAGGCCGAGTGGAACAAGCCAGAGGCCGAGTGGAACAAGCCAGAGACCGAGTTGAACAAGCCAGAGGCCGAGTGGAACAAGCCGCAGGCCGAGTGGAACAAGCCGCAGGCCGAGTGGAACAGGCCGCAGGATGAGTGGACCAAGCAGCAAGATGAGTGGACCAAGCCTCAGGCTGAGTGGATCACACCACAGGGTGAGTGGCCAAGGACACAACCTGATTGGACAAGGCCTCCGCCAGACTGGACAAAACCACCACCTGACTGGACACACCCACCGCCTGACTGGACAAATCAAGTTGATGAAACACCTGAACAAGGTATGTCAAATGTACAGTTTTCTGTAAATGGGTATTTGTCTTGCTTTAAACAGCAGAGTAGCTTTGCTTAACTGTTCCTTCAGTACTCCTAGAACAGGTAATCAGGACAGCCTGATACACTCACTCAGTGGCCCGATAAAACATCAACCAACATTTGCTTCACATTATTAGTTGTAACCCTTATTCAAGTTGGACAGTAGAGGAGATGTAGTATTGTTACCTTTCCCATCTGCTAATGTATTCCACAATGCATCCCTCGGCGCATGTATGCAGATCAGTGCTTCCCAAACTTTTTAGAAAGATGACTCACTTTTTAGAACAGACTTTTGCAACCCATCTCGCTTCAATGGACATTGGGCAGGTGATTTAAAAAAAATATATAATTAAGGCCTTGTGTTTTATCACCCTTTCATTTACAGACAGCACATTTTCCATTGAAATGGCCACTACATTTGCACAGAAATACAGTGTTACTCATAAAACTAGATTGCTCACAAATGATAATTATAATTGGTGGAATTCGTGTTTCAGTCTGCGCCGGAAAAGTCAGATGTGCCAAAATCACCGAAAAAGCATATTTTCGATGCTCCGGTCGACAAACCGGACCCGAAACAGGTGTTGTACATTCATCCAAAGACTGGACACATCACTTAGTGACTTTAAAAAGAAAGACTGATACAGAAGAGGAATATCACATTCCTTTGAAGAGAAATGTTGGAATTAACCCCTCCCCCTCTTCCATCACCTCCTTCCTCTCATTTTCAACCAATTTCACATGAGCATTCACCACCACATACACCTGACAACTAGGATGATGTAGATGGCGATGGGGATGAAGATTATCAGCCAGTACATACAGACCCAAGGGACAACTACTACACTAATTCGCCCACAGGCAATGATCCTGACTTGTACCCTACCAAGCCCTCTCCATCTGACGACAGTGTAGGCAACATTGAATTACTGGGTAGAGCTGCCAACTACCTTGGGGTGCAGCTGCACAAATAATCCCTAGAAGAGTAATTCCTCTTTGAAACCCTTAGCAGCACACAAAAGTCATCACACACACTACCCATTCTCCAAGGGATGATCAGGCATGTAGATGACATCTTAAATGACCCTGTCAGGGCTCGTATTCTTACCCCTAGAGTAGATAAGAAATACAAGCCAGCAACATCTGACCCAGTATATGTAAGGGGACAATTACCATTGGACTCCCTGGTTGTGTCCAACACACGAAAAAGAGCCAACTCCCAAACTACCCCCAGATAAAGAATCTAAGCTTATTGATACTTCAGGGAAAATGGGGGCCTCTCAGGCAGCAAACTTCTGGCGCATCTCTAACACTCAGGCATTGCTAGCACGATACGACCATGCACACTGGGACTCGATGGAGCAATTGAACCAATTTCTGCCTCAAGAACATAGATCTAAAGCACAAGACCTGGTGCATGAGGGACAACTTATTTCAAACAATGCAATCAGGTGCCCCCAAGATGCTGCAGACCCTGCTGCTAGAGCTGTAAACACCAGCATCCTTTTAAGAAGACACACCTGGCTCCGCATATCTAAGTTCAAACCAGAGGTTTATACCTCCATATTAAACACACCCTTTGATAAGGAATACCTCTTTGGCCCAGTGGTAGATTCTTCACTGGAAAAGATGAGAAAAGACACTGAAGTGGCCAAATCTATGGGAGCCCTTCAGTCAACACAAGCCTGTGGTTCCTTTCGGCGCTTTTTCTACCGCGGAGGCCGCAAAAAATGCCTCCTCGGAGACCACCTCCACCTACAAGGGCAATAGCCAACCCTCTGCCTGGAAGGGTTACTAAAGAGGGGGTTACAGAGGCAACATTGCAAAGGCAGGGGTAGAGGTTCAAACACCTGCACCTCCCCCTCAATACAAAACAGTGACTTGCCTACACTTCTGTCCGACCACTCAACACCTGTCGGGGGAAGATTTTCAGATTTCCTACCAATCTGAAAGTTAATAACAGACAAGTGGGTACTACAAATTATCCTTTCTGGTTACTGCCTGGAGTTCACCAACACTTCTCCGAGCATTCCCCCAAGTCACACAAACTTTCGCCAGATCACCTACACCTCCTCATACAAGAGGTACAGTCTCTCCTTCTAAAAGGGGCTATAGAGACCGTACCACCACAACATCATGGGTCGGGCGTGTACTCTTTTTACTTCCTAATACCCCAAAAAGATGGTTCTCTCAGACCAATATTGGATCTCAGAGAACTCAATCTTTACATATACCGTATTTTCCGGCGTATAAGACGACCTTTTAACCCCTTAAAATTTTCTGGAAAGTCGGGGGTCGTCTTATACGCCGGGTACAAAATTTTATGGTATTTTTTCATGCGCTTTTTCATAGCGAGGACTTCACTCGAAGGTGTCAGACCGCTTCACAATACAAAATAACAAGAAACAACACACCTTATGTTAAAAAATACAGCCACCGACCCTGGCAACGTCCAAAAATACAGCCACCGACCCTGGCAACGTCCACACCCAGGCCCCGCGCCATGAATTGTGCAAGTATCGAAAGCGAGCGTGTTTTTGTCATAGCGAGGACTTCACTCGAAGGTGTCAGACCGCTTCACAATAGGAAATAACCAGAAACAACACACCTTATGTCAAAAAATACAGCCACCGACCCTGGCAGCGTCCACACCCAGGCCCCGCGCCATGAAGTATCGAAAGCGAGCGTTTTTTTCATAGCAAGGACTTCACTCGAAGGTGTCAAACCGCTTCACAAGCGAGCAAATGGCGCCATGAGTCTTACCTCGACTGCCGCTGCCGCTGTACACGCGCCTCCAACCGCTTGCACATCCCCAGGCAGACGAGGCAGCAGGACGAGGCAGCAGGACGTCCGAAACACGGTACATGGTAATGGGCAGCCAACGCCGAAGATGGCAGCGCCCGGTGTGTTGACACGTTTGGCACGTTTGGCACGTTTTGGCACGCTCACCTCTCCCCTTGGCATGGGCGTGGCATAGAAAGGGGACTGTACAATGTTCCCAAATGTTCCCGAAGGCAGTAGAGCACTTGCCGTGATTGGCTGGTTGTTGCTAAGAGGAAAAACAGTCTCGTGACCAGATAGCGTATTTGCCGTACCGTACGTGTGGTGTTGAAGACAGTCTCTGCACCTGTCCATTCTGTACAGCACCAGTACCGTACATCGAGTGCAAATGGCTGACAGTCAAGAACCCGGCAAGGCTCCAGCAGCACATTCCGTGCAAACGGCAGACAGCGAAGAACCCGGCAAGGCTCCAGCAGCGCATCCAGAGCAAATGGCTGGCAGTCTAGAACTCAGCAAGGCTCCAGCAGTGGCAAGGAGAAGAAAATATGAAGCCAGCTACAAACTCAAAGTTGTGGCTTTTGCCACGGAACATAATAACTGTGCTGCTGCTAGGCAATATGGAGTGACAGAGAAGATGGTTCGGGCCTGGAGAGCAAATGAGCAAGCATTGCGGAGTATGCCAAGGGGCAAGTGTGCACTAAGAAGAGGCACCGCACATTGGCCAGAACTGGAAAAGCATGTAGCAGCCATGGTGGCCGAGCATCGGCAAAGCGGGTATGTCGTGACCCGAAATAAAATCCGCTTGGTTGCACTTCAGTGGGCCAAATCTAATCCCGATCTCAGCCACAGATTTAAGGCCACTGTGTCCTGGTGTACCAGATTCTTGGGAAGGCATAATCTGGTATTGCGGCAAAAGACAAAAATTGCCCAGAAATTACCAGCGGATCTTGATGCCAAAATGCATAGCTTCCATCGCTACGTCATTAGGCTGCGCAATGAACATGTGTATGCGCTAAGTAGCATCGGAAACATGGATGAAACTCCGATGAATTTTGATATGATCGCCAACAAAACTGTCCATCAAAAAGGCGAAAAGACAATTTTAATAAAAACAACAGGACATGAGAAGTCCAGTTTCACTGTGGTACTTGCATGCACAGCTGATGGTGGCAAACTGAGGCCAATGGTTATTTTTAAAAGGAAAACAATGCCGAAACTCAAGTTTCCTGCTGGTTGTTTTGTGCATGTTAATGAGAAAGGATGGATGGATGAAGAAGGGGTAAAGCTATGGCTTGATAACGTATGGAGCAGGCGACCAGGTGGACTTCTACAAAGGCGTAGTCTACTGGTGTGGGATATGTTCAGGGCTCATTTAACTCCCAGCACCAAGCAAAGGCTGGCAAGACTGAAAACGGATGCTGCTGTTATACCTGGAGGACTGACATCGTTGGTGCAGCCACTGGATGTGTGCCTAAACAAGCCATTTAAAGATCGCATCCGAGAACAGTGGAATGAGTGGATGGTTAGCGGTGAAAAAACATTCACAAAAGGAGGAAACATGCGTGCGCCACAGTTGGATGTTTTGTGCAACTTTGTCATAAAGGCCTGGAACGACATCGATGCAGAAACAGTCATAAAGTCTTTCAAGAAGTGTGGCATATCGAACTCATTAGATGGTATGGAGGACGACTATCTGTGGGAAGGTGAAGAGGATGCCGAAGAAGAGACCACATCATCTGATACGGAATTGGTACAAGATCCATACGATGACTGCCTTACAGATGTACCACAAGATCTCATAGACTTACTTATGAGATCAGATGACGAAGAGGAGGATTTTGAAGGTTTTTAAAGGGAACGTTATAAATCCTGTAGAAATCGCTTGGATTTATGGGAAGTTATGGAACGTTTAATGCACTTGCACTGTTTCATGCACTACGTTATTTATGTTTGCCGTTATTCAGAAGTGACAGTTTTTGATATGGTTTTAAATAAAATGTTTCTGAGTAAAGCAAGATTGTTTCTACAACCAATTTCTTTGCGTTCAGTCTTTCAGTTTGTAAAATAAACGCTTATAGGTACCCACTGCCCACTGATAAAGCCTTACTGCTCACCCACAGGGAGGAGGACTAGACTAATACGGTAAGTTCAAAATACCGGTACATACTCGGAATGGCTATGCTGCGCTGGAAGTGGGGGGTCGTCTTATACGGCGAGTATAGCACTAAACCTAAAATTTTTCTGCCAAAGTCGGGGGTCGTCTTATACGCCGGGTCGTCTTATACGCCGGAAAATACGGTAGTCAGATCATTTCCACATGGTAACACTTCAACAAGTACTACCTCTTCTGTAGAAAGGAGACTTTGTCTGCTCTAGACTTAAGACGCCTATTTTCATATTCCAATCCACCCCGCTCATCGCAAATTCCTCAGGTTTGTGTTAGCGGGTCAACACTTCCAGTTCAAGGTACTCCCGTTCAGAGTCAATACTGCCCCCACAGAAGTACCCCCAAAGAGGTGGTAGTAGCTGCTCATCTGAGAAGACAAAGCATCCATGCCATCCCATACTTGGACGACTGTCTCATCAAAGCCAGCACGTACCAGCAATGTCTTCATCACACTTTCAGAACAAATCAGTTTACTACATCAAATAGGGTTCACAATCAATGTGCTAAAATCACATCTCCTACCAGCCAATATTCAGGACTACCTAGGAGCCACTCTAGATACTCAAAAGCTCTGGCGTTTCCCAACGCAGCCAGAATTCGCAATATTCAGGCTTTAGTTCTCCAGTTTCAACCCAATAATTGGCTTCCAGCTCTGGTTTATATGCAACTGCTGGGAGTCTTCCCCCATGCCAGGCTGCACATGCGTCCACTTCAAGAATGCTTAGCCAGTCAGTGGAACCAGTCACAAGGTCTATTAGATCTAGTGTTGGTAAGCGGCCATACTCACTGCTCTCTGCAGTGGTAGAGCACACAAAATGTATCAAAAGGATGGCCCTTCATAGACCCGGTTCCACAGATATTACTAAGAGCGGACGTGTCCCTCACTGGTTGGGAAATCATCTTCAACAACACATTGCAAGACTTGTGAGCCAACAGCAAAAGTTGCTCCATATCAATCATTTAGAGTTGCATGCAATTTTTCAAGCTCTCAGGGCGTTTCACACTCACATGGAGGGCAAAGCTGTCTTGGTTTGTACAGACAACATGACAGAAATGTATTACATACAAAAACGGGGGGACACACACTCTCCAATTGTCCCACTTAGCCCAAGGGATCTGAAGGTGGGCCATTCACCACAAACGTTCTAAGGTTTCCCGTTATTCTGCACATTCTGAACCCAATGGTCTTCATATGGGTCTATTGCTCATTTCCTTTATTCTTCTCCTATCCATGAATAGTATTGAAATATAGAGTAGAACAAACGTATTACCTCTCATTAATTCTAATGTTTCTAGGAGCCCAATTTTGCCACTTGAATGCGAACTCCAGTCTGTTATTTCTACCTATGTATACCTCCCTGTAATGAACAAATAATGTTTCAGACTATGTTTAAGTATTTTAGAGAATTATCTTAAGCATTATTTCTAATGTAAGTCCATACTTACAATATCACTCTTATGCAGATTCCACAGTATGGCCTAATATTTCGGGAATAACATAAGAATACAGAAATGGAAGGAATACACTTCATGGGAATTGAGAATGTTCTATTGGATAGGAGAGGGTGGGGAAGAAACCAAGAATGAGGGAAACATTTTGGATCAACAAACTACAAACAGTACAATTTGGGTTAAATGTAGATGGCGAATTACGATAGTGTAGAAGATAATGGGTTAGATGTTTCTTTACTATATGTCAATTCCTAAGCACTATTGAATGATTTTATTCTTATAGCATTAAAAAAGCATGGAATTGAGTCATTTATAATCCAACGTAACTTAATCCAAATAATATGGAAACACAAAACCATATAGTGAACTAGAGAGTTAACTCTGATATTAACAAACATCTGTTGGCATAAATTTACTGACCACCCCATAGTGCAGGGGTATGGTATGACGATGCAAATTGGGCTAAAAATAGTCTCTAGGGTTCTAGTCCCTGGGGGGGAATCAGTAAGTGGATTATATTTTATTGTTTTTTAATTATCTTAAACGTACAATAAAGATTTATATTTAAAAAAAACTGTATTTCAGTTTAATATCGCCAATGGTTAAATTTATGGAGGCAAAATGGGGATTTCCTCCAAAAACACAACACAAATAACTGTCAGCATAAAGTTGTCGACCACCTCGTAGTACAGGGGTAGGGTAAGATGGTGCAGATTGGGCTGAAAATCAGCATCTAGGGTTCGAGTCCCTGAGATGGACCAACTGATTTAATTTATTTTGTATATTTCACTAATAGATAATTGAAGATTTACTTACTATTAACACTGTTTTGGAGTGAATACCGAAAAGGGATGAGTTGGTGTTCTAACAAGAAAATGTTGATCTATATAGTAAAAAGGTTCCACTATTTAGTTCTAAAAGACTCATGAAAATAACCTTGAAAGGCCACCACTAACAGCACTTGAGTATCAATTAAATAGCGAAGGGGTAGTTAATGTGAGTGCTAAAAGATATGACTAACATTGTTCAGGGTTCGAGTCAGTGTAAAAAATAAGTAATCTGATAATCTTGATAGATAATTTTATTCATTCTATATTTAGATTGACTAGAAATATATTAACTCCGGAGGAAACGGGTAAATCTAATTTATATTTTTATTTTCTTCATAAATTTTGAAACCAGTATTCTAATTAAGGCTCAAGTAAGAAAGGGGACGCAGATAAAACATCTCTTCTCTAAATGTGCCATTTTACGCTTGTGCACAGGTGTAATGAATTGAAGTAGAGAGTTGAAAGCTCACTCAAAATGCATCTCGGAACCGGACGAGAAGACTGACGCTCTATGATGAAACATCAGTGAGTGACGATAGATTTCTAACACGAGAAGCTAAGCACAAACCTCTTATATTATATTATTGCTAGGGGTTGATTGTTCTCTAAATTAATATTCTTAAGAAATGCTTAGAAGCTCAAAAAGCGGCTTAGCTGTAGTTGCACAGGTGTCAGAGTTTGTTGCAACAAAACAATTCCATTAAAGATTCAAAGGAGTCCTTGAGACATTGGAACACATGGTTGGTTAAACCGCTCAATTGAATAAAAGTGTAAGCAAGTTTATAGTTACAAACTGGAGTATTATGAAAAGGAGTGTTTAATTCAAATATTGAAACTTCTACTTATATCGATTTGACCTTTTGAAGTATACTGGGTAGATGGCAATAGTTTTTTTTTTTTTTTTATGAATTGAAAATGTAAAGCACGGGGTTTACAATATTTAAGAGACAATCAAAAAATAGCAATTTTCAAATGCTGAATTACATTAGGCTGAAATGGGGCATGTGCCAGTAAACCAATGATAATAGCTAATTGGTAAGGTAGCCCTTAGAATACATGGTGTTTGACCAAGGATTATACATATATTTTGTTGCTCCATTTGCAGCACCCCTTATCAGGGTGTTTTAATTTGATTGAGTTGTTTTTCAGCTATGATCAGAGGCGCACAAAATAATTACTAAAGTGAATTGGATTCATGTGAGAATCGTATTAAACATCATGAGTTGCTCGTAATAGATACGTCATTGAGGATATCAAATTTGAGGAGATGTTATGTTTTACCAAACAGTCAAGTGCCTAATAATCGGGAAGAATCAGTGGTGAAGTACTAACAACGCTTTGAAAGGCGAACTTCTTCTGATAGAATACCTGTGCTGCTGCCGGATCCCTTAATAACTGCTGGGGGTTTTGCCTACTAATACGGGTGAGCTGTTTTGCCAGGAGCGCCCCTTGTCACCCGCGGACCGTGCGCTGCCCAACTACAACATCCAGTGGGCAGCGCGGTCTCGCGTGAGCTGCTTGGCAACAGCCCCGCCCCACCTGGGACCTTTAAACACAGCGCGGGCAAACGCGTCGCGGGACGCTTTGAAAGGCGAACTACTACTAGGAGAATACCTGTGCTGCTGCCGGATCCCTTAACTGCTGGAGGTTTTGCCTACTACTGCGGGTGAGCTGTGTTGCCAGGCGCGCCCCTTGTCACCTGCGGACTGTGCGCTGACCAACTACAACATCCAGTGGGCAGCGCAGTCTCGCGTGAGGTGCTTGGCAACAGCCCCGCCCCCCGGGACCTTTAAACACAGCGCGGGCAAACGCGTCGCGGGACGCGCGTGGGCTCGCCCGGGCCCGTCCTTGCCCGTCACAGGCCGGAAGAGGCCGGGCTGGGCCTAATCTCTTGGTTTGCTATATTGACTTAAATAGTGTTCTCCTTAATATTCCCATGCATTTTCCCTAGTCTATTCACATCATTGTTAATTCTGTGACTTTCCAAAGCATTTTTTACCAATTACTGATCTTGTGGGAAACTTCTTTCGAAAGATGAGTAAAAGGAAACTAGTAAGCCCGGGGGGAACTAGGCGCAATACCGACACTCAGCAGACGCTTCTGAGCTATTTAACCGGAGAGGTAGATGTCCTAGATAAGCAGATCCACACAGCAGAAGAGTCAATCGCGAGGTCATCATCTGGTTTAACTCAGGACTTACCCCCCAGCGAAGAATCATTAACACCACATTTAGGGAGGAAAGTTCCTACCACTGGAAACGGCTGTATCCAATCACTTTCCGACAGCATCCAGATAATTAGTAATGAGTCACCCACTCAACCACCGAAAAAAAAGACCAAAAGTAAATCGAGAAAAATAATGACAGCAGTAATAACATCCATAGCGAAGTGGGACCAGTAGTTATTCATCCTTCTCCTAGTACGCCCATGCTACGGAAAACTGTTCCACTAAAGAGGAAATATGTAGCACAGCCTAAGAACCAATCACAAAAGAGAAGTAGCCGGGCGAGCTTCACTACCACACAGACCCATCCTGAAATAATGAAACCGCTTTAGTGGAAAGACTTGATTCATATATTAGTCAGATTAGATCAAATAACGACCAGAATGACTAATGTAGAAACCATCCTGCAGACCAAATGCAACTTAGGGAATTCATCCACATCGATTGAACCACGCCTAAATACGACCCTGAACTCCCAGCCAGTGATTCAAACCAACCATGTTAATGATGGGTCAATAAGAGAAAAGACACCCCTTGAGACCATCCCCCAGAAAAAAAGGACTCATAATAACAAGATTGGTACTGGGGCTCTTCAACCATTTACACACATTAACGGACCTACTAACCCTCTATTACAGTCAAAGACAGCTCGTCCGCAAGTTCGCCCTTTCATTCAAAACTCAACCCAAAAACAGTCCTCTACTATCTGCCACGCAGAACAGAGGGCTGCAGAACCCCACCTGGACCTCCCACCTGCAGCTACCCCTTATGTAATCATCTTAGGTAACATACCTCCGAATCAATCTTCTAGCGAGGAATCTTGGGCAGCCCTTAAGAATAAATCACTTCATTGGTTGGGTAGTAGGGTTGGACTCCACAGCCATCTTTTTCAAAATCTCAAAATGGTTAGGCGAGTCCAATGGATGGGGATAACCGAGAAGGCCATGACGGGGGACTGCGTAGTGATGACATTTAGTTCACCCCGACTGGTAAAGGAAATTCTGAATATAGGGAGGACCCATACTGTTAACAATGTAGGGATTAGTATTCTGCCGCTGGGCTTTTTGTATCCTCCAAAAAGTTAAATTTTCCCTATTCAGACACAAGAAACCCATATACTGCTCAGTGGCCTCCACAGTCTATTCCCACTTGAAAAAAGATTCAGTGCCTTATCTGGGCTGGATGATAATGAGTGACTGGTTTTGGAGATGGTAGGTGAAGTATCCGGGAGTGCTACGGAGATGTTACCTAGACAGGATCCCGCAAATCCCGGCCCCATACAAGAAGCTCCACCCTCAGATGCACTGAGTATCCATCCCATAAAAGGTCAGGTCTTTAAATCAGCATCTCACGATCTAGGTGACCTGCCTACAATACGCTCTCGGAAAATATCAACAGTATCCTCCCTCCGTTCTAGGAAACCCCATACACAGAGAATGCTCCCATCTGCTAAGTTAACAGGCTCTAAACTGGACATTGTTTTTTGGAACGAAGCAGGTCTGCGCACCAAAATTGCAGATGAAAATTGGTTGTCATTAGTGCTCAAGCACAACATAATAGGGCTGCAAGAAACTTGGCTCTGTACTCCCGCTCATATTTTAGGATATAAAACCTTTTTTTCATCGGCTATACAATCCGCCGCTGGCAGGAAAAAAGGGGGTCTATTAATGTATATTTCAAACGTCTTGCCCTTGGAAAAAATTGAGGTAGTGGCCCTAGAAACTAACTACCAGGAAATTCTGATGTTTGTAAATAAGATGTCCGTTTACTGTCTGGTAAACTTTTATAACAATGTAAACCCAATCGATTTAATCGTCATCTTAAACAAAAATCATTCTTAATTCAAGGGTTAAGTTCAATGCACTCCGACAAACTGCTAGTAACAATCTGGGGTGGCGATTTTAACTTGTCCTTATGCAAAAATAGTAATTAAAACATTTGCGTAATTCAGGACGAGGCAGGAGATTATCCAACACACTTTGTACATACGAGGATAGGAGAGCGAATGAACGAACTTATGGTCTCTCTGGACTTAGGGTTTGCCAATGATTTGGTCAACCCCCCAGTTCCTTTTGTCCCAACTTTTAATGGGAGAGGAGCGACAACTTTAATTGATTATATACTCACCTCCCATTGTAGTACACCAACACTCTTAAAATTTGAGACAATTACTAGCCCTTTAAGTGATCACTTTCCTAATAGTATGACTGTAAGCAGTCTTCACCTTCGGTAGATGTGGACTATTGGAGCAATTTGGATCAACGCTATTTGAACATCGATAGGCTTAATGGCTTTTCCCTAAAATGGGGTAAGGTTGACCAAGAGCTAGTGACGGCAAGGGTAGTAAAGAGAGCCTTGCCATCAGTCTACACCTGCTTAGACTCCAATTCCACACCTGAACAAATTCTTTTTAGCTATATGACCATTACTGATACTATTAAACAAGAATTAGCACAGAAAAGAAAAACTAATGGTAGCCATAGGAAAGGATGGTTTAATTCAGAGTGTACAAACTCTTACAAGGAGTTAAAATTGGCACTAAGCAAGGATAACGGGGACAAGAACGAAATTGCTACACTGAGGAGAGCTTATACTGCTGCACAGAAAAAAACTTAAATCTCAGATTAAAAATAAGTTGTGGAACAAATTGCATGAAAGCTGTCAGACAAGGGATATGGCCACTTTTTGGAGAACTGTCAAATCCCCATTCCTTTCTGAAGCAAGCAATTCTCCAAAACTGGACGTAGCTGTGGACCCACAAACTTGGGTACATCACTTCACGGAAATTTTTAAACAAGTTGAGGATGATGTACCGATTCGAGGGGAGGCTGAATTGCAAACTATCTATCCGATACAGCTAACGCTTGATTATAAGGAGGTACCTTACGCTTTAAAAACATCAAAATCTGGCAAAGCCCCAGGACCCGATGGGGTCCCTGTAGATCTTTTTAAATATAACCCTGATTTATGGTCTCCAATTTTACTCAAAGTTTTGGAAGCCGCCATGACGGTCGGCCTGGTTAATTCGTGGTCCACATCAATACTTGTCCCAATCTTTAAGAAGGGTGACCGCCAGAGTCCCACTTGCTATAGACCTATATCGTTACTAGACTCTCTCGGAAAAATTGCCGGTCGAATCCTGTTAGATCGTCTGCAGGATTGGGCAAGCGATAACAATATAATATCCGATCTCCAATACGGGTTCCGAGAGGATCTAGGTACAGTAGACCAGGCATTAAACCTCTCACTCCTCATGGGAAAGTGTCTCAGCAAAAAAAGGGTATCTGCACATGGTCTATGTCGACCTGACCGCAGCCTTCAACTGCGTCGGTCATTCCAAGCTGTGGGCAATTTTAGTGGGCTTGGGAGTGGACCTCCCATTGGTGAATTTCCTAAGGGAACTCTACTCCGAGGCAACGGCGAGAGTGAGGTACTGGAAAGGGGGAGAACTCACTGAGCCTTTTAGGATAGAGAGGGGGGGCCAGACAAGGGTGTGTTCTGGCCCCATTCCTATTTACCTTGTACACCAACGGGCTGGAAATGGAGATGGTGAAGGGAAGTCAGGACCTGCCAACAATACGTCGTCGGCCAATTCCGGCGCTAATTTACACCGACGCCGCCATCATTTTGGCAAGGACATCTGTCCAGCTCCAGCGGTCGTTGGATAAATATCGTAATTTTATGAACTCCCTGAACCTCAGAATAAATATAAAAAAGGCTTTCGCCATGCATGCTGGCCCTAGACCCAAGAAAACTAGAGAAATCATGATCAATAACAAAAGTCTAGAGTGCACAACCAGATATCCATATCTTGGGATTTTAATAGATCATAAGCTCAATTGGGCAGTGGCCACACAGGCCAGGAAACTACAGTTCCTGAGGGCCACTTCTGCGTTGGTGGCGTTTGCACAGAAGTTGGGAAAGAGGTCATCACAAGAATAGCTAAAAGATTTAACAGGCAAAGTGCATTAGTGTTGCTAGTTATGGTCCAGGGCTGTGGGGGTATACAAACACGGATGACATACAGAGAGTGGAAAACTCCTTTCTCCGCCATCTACTTGCAGTCCCACAGAGTACTACGACATATGGCTGCCACGTTGAATTAGGGCTGGATTATATTTCTGATATCTTAAAAATCCAACCAATTATGCTTTGGAGGCGCATTTGGACCACAGAGCAGTGTGAACAGACGTGCATCCTCATCCAGGAATGCATAGCTCTGGATAATAGGGAGAAAATAGCATGGCTGGCATACGTAAGGTTGTTTCTGGAGGACCTAGGACTCCAGAGATACTTCTTAAATCCATTCAGCATCTCTGAGGTACCTAGGATAGAACTTAAAAAACTGTGCGTCTGCCATCTCGGAGAGCTACGACTCTCCCAAGAAATAGGGAAACCTTCAGTCCAACACTCGCTGGCGATACAAACCACTCTCTCTATGCGACCCTATTTGATGTTTAATTTGAATCAGTAGGAAAAGTTTCTGTTAACTAGATTAAGATTTGATACTTTTCATCGGCTGATTTCTTTTCCCCATCAAAACAATTGGACAAGGAACCAAGCACCATGCCCATGCGATTCTCTGGCTCTACAATCCTCAATCCATACTGTACTGTTCTGTATGTATTTTGAAATCCCTCGCAAACGTTGGATTGTACCCATACTAAGAATCATGAGACTTCGAGCTTGCCGCCCGGCATTTCTAGCACTTCAATTTTTAGACAATGAATTATTTGCTAAGTCTGTAGACTGTTTTTTTTAATTATGTGTACGCCACCGCGGTAACCTTAATCTTAATTAATTGTCGGTATCATGTATGCATTGAATCATGCCATTTTACAAACTTTCTTTTTAAAAAAAATATTGTATTTCCTTTTATCTGTGCTTTTATGGTTTTCTATGAATTATGGAAGCCGAATAAAGATGGTTTTGATTTGACTAACAACAATTTATAGAAAATTGTGGAATCTGCATTAGTGATATTGTATGTATGGACTTACATTAGAAATAATGCTTAAGATAACTCTCTCAAATACTTAAACATAGTCTGACACTGAAACAATCTTTGTTCAGTACAGAGGTAAACATATGTGGAAATAACAGGAGTTTGCATTCAGGAAGCAAAATTCGGCTCCTAGACCCATTAAAAGTAATGAGGTAATAGATTTGTTTTACTCGGTTCTGTATTTTATTACAATTGATGGCTAGGAGGAGAATATAGACCAATAGACCCATATGAAGACCCCTGGGTTCAGAATAGATTGAAACCTTAGGTGTAGTACTTTTTTAGAATATCCGTATAAATACATTGTTAAATGTATGAAATTAGACAATTAATGATCCAAAAATGTGTGTAAAAATATAAGAATGGACATAATATAGGTGATGCATTTTGTATATAGGTTGACAAACTGTCCTTCAGTGCATAGGTAACAGTGAATGTATCAGTATTTTCTGCACATTAGGGTTTGTGTCAAAAAATGTAGAATGGTTTTATTTTTAGGACATAGGAAATATCAATATGTAGCACTATTTTTGTACAATATGGTTTGAATTTATATATGTGAAAAACTTATTGGCGATTTTTATGTTTATCAGCCCTGAAAAAGCGCTAGTAAACGTGAATCACGTGTTGGCTGTATTGCTGTATGAATTGTTTCAACAAAGGAATAAAAAAGAAAAGCAATGAGTATAAATAATTTTAATGTAATTGCTGTTAAGCCTCTCAGTAAAGTTATTTATGTGTTACTAGTACCATTCTGGTGGGTGAGTTACCGGTACAATGGACGCTTTTCGGCTAGCGCCTTCATCAGCATGCAGTGTGCATGCAGCATTTCCATGTATTTAAGCATATCATTACCTACAACTTCCTGTGTCATCATAGAATTCATTGACCTAGTCATAGGACAGAAATGGAATTCATAATCCACATTTCTTGTGCACCATATTGGAACATGCCTGTTCTCCGTAAACAGTGAATTGGTCTCAATTCACAACTACTGCCTTGTTTTTGATAATTAATGGTTCTGGATAACGGGGCATCACTATATATCAATACATTTAATTTGATTTTATATTGATTTACAATGCTGGAAAATCATATATATCAGGAAATATATTGCGATAAGCAGTACAATATCATAATAGTGCTCTGTGTGAGCTGTTGGATGAGTAATTCATTCCATATATTGGACATCAATTGTTAATTCCAATGGATTTGCGCTCTCAATTTATGAAGAAACCATGAGATCTAGCTCCACATGAGCCTAGGTTTCCAGAACAATAATTGAACATGTAAAATGTTTTTTCACATAAGATACAGTTCCTGTCTAGCTCTGAATGAGCCTATATCATTACATTCAGAATTAATT
Organism: Lissotriton vulgaris; assembly: GCF_964263255.1. NCBI lineage: Eukaryota > Metazoa > Chordata > Amphibia > Caudata > Salamandridae > Lissotriton > Lissotriton vulgaris. The sequence goes on from NC_141685.1 coordinate 1,774,626,523, forward strand.
TGGATCATTGATTTGACTGTGTGTGTGTGTATATATATATATATATATATATATATATATATATATATATATATATATATATATATATATATATATATATATATATATATATATATATATATATATATATATGAACACAAAGTTTGTAGCTGTTCCCAAGCCTCTGGTTCGGCGGGCTCACGGCTGGGGTAGCCACCCCCAAATTTCTCACACGTGTAATCCGGCGCAATCCTTCCTAGGTAGATCAAAAGGAATCACACAGGAGCCGTGGCCTCTATTTCAGTGCAGATTTATTGCAGACACAAACGTCCTACGCGTTTCGGAGTGGAACACTCCTTCGTCACGGGCAAACTTTGTGCATTTCATCTTTGTTAATAAAGTAAATCAACATGTCACGTGGTACAATCAACATAAACAAAATACTATTTCATATTGTGAATCATATGAGTATTTCCAGTTTTTTAAGGTTTTTGTGTAGAGGGAAGGTGAATGACTAGCATATCTTGAACATTGTTTATATATGTATAAAAATTCATAGTTTACGAGTAGCGCGTTCGAGTGGCACACATTAACTTGCAACAGTTAAGAGTCATCTTTCCAATAATTATTCCATATGTTAACTCCACAATGAAGTAATACAGTTCATGATTCTGGTCGACACAAAAAAACGGTAAAAATTAATAAATACCGCATAAATGAATTAATGTCGGCCGACCTGGGAATCGAACCCCTCATGTTCAAAAGTAAAGCATTGGTGTCTAACCCACAGTGCTACGGGCGTGTTCCTCTCATACCACCCCAAAAGAGTGCTCCAAATGCTTGGCTGACTTTGTAAGTGATTTGAAATAAAATGCAACATACTGCCTTATTAATCAGACTGAAATCTTGCTGCAATAATAATAAACGCCCCAGTGGGCATACACATGTATAGAACCATTGAATCATGGTTTGCAAGTAATTGCTGGTAATCAGTAGATCCTGTACGTGAATACTACTGCTAATTCCTGAACTTCAAAGGCAAAAAACTTTATCAAACATATCCATCATTGTTTGATGTAACCCATTCAATTCTGAGCATATACAAATATCAGCACTGGGGCTACGCGCTGTCTACATCAGTATCGTTGAATCAGTCAAAACACATAATATTTGAGGAACATGAGGGTCCGAGGAGGACTCGTACATGCTAATTAGCACAGTTCGATAGCGCCCCAGTGGGCTAAATCATAATAAAAGATTTTGCTGGAGTACTGCCCCTGTGGGCAAACTGTTCAAAGGGTAGCCACTTCATCTCTTCTTCCCCAAGCATCTGTTACCTTAAGAAAAGACAGAATGTCTATTAAAATCTTCATATCGCAACAGAAGTTACTGAAGAAGGCACACAAGATTTCAAAAAAAAAAAACAGCAAGCAGAGACAGCAGCAGGTTTGCATGGACAATTTGAATCAAACATGCATTTTAATATAAATGTACTGATAACTCCTCATCCATATTCAACCCATGGGGCACCATGGTGTTGAATCTAATAATGAATTTGGATTCCAATTTTCTGAGTTCTAACAATCTGTTGCCACCTCTTGTATTAGGAAAAACACAATCGATGGCAGCAAATTTGATGAGATTGGCATTACTGTTGTGATTCTCTTGAAAATGCCGGGCTACTGGATATGTTTTGTCATTTTTGTTGATAGCCCTCAAATGCTCTAGCACTCTTTTCTTTCCTGGATGGATGGTGCTCCCTATATAATATTTAGAACACGGACACTTGAGAATGTACACCACATATTCCGTATTGCAATTCAAATGTTTTTGTATAACCCATGGGGCCTCATTATTGTTAAATTTCACTGATTAAATACTGCCACTGTATTTACAGGCCTTGCATTGGTTACATGTAAAAAACCCTTTGACTGCATTCTCTTTGCTTGGATTAGGGATCATGTTACTGCATAATTGGTCTCTTAATGATTTGGGTTTTCGAAAGGTAAGTGATGGATAATCTCCTATACAGTCCTTCAAGTCCTTATCAGTTTTGAGCACTTCCCAAAACTTTTTTAGGCTCCTCCTGACCTCCCATGCATGAGTACTGTAGGTGGTGATAAACCTCACAGTCTCATTGGGCTTGATGGTTGGATCAGTTTCCGTAGGAAACAGAAGTTCCTGACGATTAAGAGCTTCTACTTTGTTAATGGCCTTTTTCACAGTTTTAGCACTGTAGCCACGTGCTAAGAAACGCTCTTGCATGATTGATTTTTCAGTTTCAAATTTACTGATGGTGCTGCAATTTCTGCGAGCCCGTAATAGCTCCCCAAAAGGTATGCTTTGTATAAGGTTATGTGGATGGCAACTATCAGCATGGAGTAGACTGTTGCCAGCCGTAGATTTTCTGAATAGGGAACTTTCTATGGTGTTGTTTTTTGTCTCAAGTTTAAGATCCAAGAATTCCATGGTATCTTTGCTAATTTGGTGTGTGAATTGGAGATTCATTTGGTTGGTATTAAGGGTCTCTACAAATTCAATGGCTTGTGCCTCAGTGCCACTCCACAAGCAGTGTCTCTACCTGGGCTGGTGGGAGGAGCAGGTGGTCCACAACATCGAGCTTTTTAAGAACCATGCCGTCCTCTGGTTACGCTATATAGATGATATCTTTTGTGTGTGGAGTGGCACTGAGGCACAAGCCATTGAATTTGTAGAGACCCTTAATACCAACCAACTGAATCTCCAATTCACACACCAAATTAGCAAAGATACCATGGAATTCTTGGATCTTAAACTTGAGACAAAAAACAACACCATAGAAAGTTCCCTATTCAGAAAATCTACGGCTGGCAACAGTCTACTCCATGCTGATAGTTGCCATCCACATAACCTTATACAAAGCATACCTTTTGGGGAGCTATTACGGGCTCGCAGAAATTGCAGCACCATCAGTAAATTTGAAACTGAAAAATCAATCATGCAAGAGCGTTTCTTAGCACGTGGCTACAGTGCTAAAACTGTGAAAAAGGCCATTAACAAAGTAGAAGCTCTTAATCGTCAGGAACTTCTGTTTCCTACGGAAACTGATCCAACCATCAAGCCCAATGAGACTGTGAGGTTTATCACCACCTACAGTACTCATGCATGGGAGGTCAGGAGGAGCCTAAAAAAGTTTTGGGAAGTGCTCAAAACTGATAAGGACTTGATGGACGGTATAGGAGATTATCCATCACTTACCTTTCGAAAACCCAAATCATTAAGAGACCAATTATGCAGTAACATGATCCCTAATCCAAGCAAAGAGAATGCAGTCAAAGGGTTTTTTACATGTAACCAATGCAAGGCCTGTAAATACAGTAGCAGTATTAAATCAGTGAAATTTAACAATAATGAGGCCCCATGGGTTATACAAAAACATTTGAATTGCAAAACGGAATATGTGGTGTACATTCTCAAGTGTCCGTGTTCTAAATATTATATAGGGAGCACCATCCATCCAGGAAAGAAAAGAGTGTTAGAGCATTTGAGGGCTATCAACAAAAATGACAAAACATATCCAGTAGCCCGGCATTTTCAAGAGAATCACAACAGTAATGCCAATCTCATCAAATTTGCTGCCATCGATTGTGTTTTTCCTAATACAAGAGGTGGCAACAGATTGTTAGAACTCAGAAAATTGGAATCCAAATTCATTATTAGATTCAACACCATGGTGCCCCATGGGTTGAATATGGATGAGGAGTTATCAGTACATTTATATTAAAATGCATGTTTGATTCAAATTGTCCATGCAAACCTGCTGCTGTCTCTGCTTGCTGTTTTTTTTTAGAAATTTTGTGTGCCTTCTTCAGTAACTTCTGTTGCGATATGAAGATTTTAATAGACATTCTGTCTTTTCTTAAGGTAACAGATGCTTGGGGAAGAAGAGATGAAGTGGCTACCCTTTGAACAGTTTGCCCACAGGGGCAGTACTCCAGCAAAATCTTTTATTATGATTTAGCCCACTGGGGCGCTATCAAACTGTGCTAATTAGCATGTACGAGTCCTCCTCGGACCCTCATGTTCCTCAAATATTATGTGTTTTGACTGATTCTACGATACTGATGTAGACAGCGCGTAGCCCCAGTGCTGATATTTGTATATGCTCAGAATTGAATGGGTTACATCAAACAATGATGGATATGTTTGATAAAGTTTTTTGCCTTTGAAGTTCAGGAATTAGCAGTAGTATTCACGTGCAGGATCTACTGATTACCAGCAATTACTTGCAAACCATGATTCAATGGTTCTATACATGTGTATGCCCACTGGGGCGTTTATTATTATTGCAGCAAGATTTCAGTCTGATTAATAAGGCAGTATGTTGCATTTTATTTCAAATCACTTACAAAGTCAGCCAAGCATTTGGAGCACTCTTTTGGGGTGGTATGAGAGGAACACGCCCGTAGCACTGTGGGTTAGACACCAATGCTTTACTTTTGACCATGAGGGGTTCGATTCCCAGGTCGGCCGACATTAATTCATTTATGCGGTATTTATTAATTTTTACCGTTTTTTTGTGTCGACCAGAATCATGAACTGTATTACTTCATTGTGGAGTTAACATATGGAATAATTATTGGAAAGATGACTCTTAACTGTTGCAAGTTAATGTGTGCCACTCAAACGCGCTACTCGTAAACTATGAATTTTTATACATATATAAACAATGTTCAAGATATGCTAGTCATTCACCTTCCCTCTACACAAAAACCTTAAAAAACTGGAAATACTCATATGATTCACAATATGAAATAGTATTTTGTTTATGTTGATTGTACCACGTGACATGTTGATTTACTTTATTAACAAAGATGAAATGCACAAAGTTTGCCCGTGACGAAGGAGTGTTCCACTCCGAAACGCGTAGGACGTTTGTGTCTGCAATAAATCTGCACTGAAATAGAGGCCACGGCTCCTGTGTGATTCCTTTTGATCTACCTAGGAAGGATTGCGCCGGATTACACGTGTGAGATATATATATATATATATATACTAGCAGCCCGTCCCGACGTTCGGGTATGAGGAGTTGAGTGGGTGACAGCTCGCACTAGAGAGGCTGCCCGTGTCATGAATGATGTAATATGTGACATCATCAGCAGTGGATTGCGGGTGCGCGATATATAGTTAGTGCAACTAACTATATATGGAATTTCATTGGGTTTTATGTCAATAAAATGTCCAGCTAACTATATATGGTCTCTAACCTATGGTTTTTTCAGTGAATTTTCAAGGTTTCGTAAATGCAAATTCTTAACTATATATGGTCTATAACCTATGGTTTTTTCAGTGATCTATATATATATATATATATATATATATATATATATATATATATATACTCCATTAGATACATGTCTCCCAGCAGACTTAAACCTCAGCCCAATACACCGGATCTGTGCTAATGATGTAGGATTGGGGAGGGCACAGTCTTGCACATTTTGCGGGGTTGTGATAAGATGAGGGAACAGTAATTTCTTGTTCATATTAAAGAACAAAACGATCAGGGCTGATGGTGAGTTCTTACTTAACTACAATGTTAACAATGCCTGACTGTAAGCCTTCCGGGAAAAATCAATGAATTCTGTAATTGAAAACAAATTGAGGGCCACCAGTGCCGAGAGCAGCTGCAGAGTGCATGGCCAGCTGTTTCCTGAACACTGACAGACCAATGTATCTGCTCATTACACCTTTGAGGCTGTTTTGCTGCCTCTGATACTGCCTGCAGTCAACAGAGCCCAGATTCTTCATGTAGTTATTGGAATGTCTTCTGCTGGATTCTTGATGATCTAAGTGAATGAGTATATTTTGCTATACCAGTACCTGAAGCAGAGACTCCAATTTTACGTAATTTAAAACGGTTTATAATTTAGTACCTACCGCAAATACAATGTAACCCATGCCTGCTCTGCTTTACATGACTGGGGTAGCTCAGCTTCCCAAAGGCGTCTTAATTCACATTGTTAAATAATAATGAGCTTAGCCTGTTGTCCTCCGCTGAACTAGTTTTTATCAAAATAGCATCCGACCACAGTGACATAGCCTCCTAGTCTAGCAGTCTCACAGAATCTCCGTCTTTGGACAGGGTTCCCTAAAAACTTGACACAGATTGGAGCTGTATCTGGTCTCTTTGCAAGCATGAAGTGCTTTAGGAATTATACAGAGCAATACAATACGGGCGTGCCAAGCACTCAAAGGGAAGCCCCTTGCTTCTCTGTTAGGTATTGTATTGTAATATTTATAGCGCTTACTTCCTGGATATGGGGAACTGAGGCGTTTGCCTGCTACGTGCTGTATTGAGTATGTGGTTGGAAGGGTGTTGTCCTTGTGACCACGATATGGATGCAGTACTTAGCAATTGTAAAAGACAGCTGTGATTAGAAGATTGGGGGCAGTGGGGCACGCCCAGGGTTGGATTGGGATAAAAAATGGACCCAGGCACGTGGTAAAAGTAGCCCACAATTTTGAATCGTGATCTTTCACTAACCGTAGCTTGCTTAGTGCTGATGGCTAATTTGTGAACAAGTTTTTGATAAACGAAAAGCACTTCTTCCAGTGTCTTCTCTCTGCCGCTCTCATTTTTTCATCTAACCTCATGCCATCCTACCACTCTCATTCTTCTGCCTTCTGTTTAAGATTACAGAGATGTTATAGTTGGGGAAATAGAATGAAAAAACATTAGCAATTAAGTGGAAAAAAACAAAGGTTAGAGGGATGTTATAATTAGGTTCAGAATTTACACATACAAAACCATAGAAATTCAGCAGTTATAGTTACCTAAGCACTGCTTATGGTCTCACATATTACATCACTCATAACCTGGTCAGTGACGTCACTGATGACATCATCCAGCAAGTATAGGTCAAGTTTTACACTTAAAGATATATACTACGCTTCTGCATAAGTTAAATTACTATTCTTTGTGTACTACTTAGTGATACTATTTCTTACATATGTCATCTGATCTATAATCCTGTTTTTAAAGTGGGTGTACTATTTATCAGTAAACTAGCCCCTACCCAACACATGTCCCCTGCTTATGTATATGTATGATTATGCTTTCCGACTTTCTAAGCTGTTCATTGAGACTTCACTCCTCAGTGATGGCTGAGTATAGTCCTGTTTTATGACCTACTGACCACTTTCCTTAGGCCTGTCTCCTTTGTGAGGAATCACTGAAGTAGTAGATTACAATAAATTAATCTGTTAACTAAGACCTTCCTCTAGGGTGATCACTCAGTGTAGTAGACATTTACAGCAGACTTAATTCTTTGCTCGCACCTTTCTCCAGAACAAATAATAATGTTACTTGTGGTTTGTGACACAGTGGCCTGTCCGCCAGCTCCGAGCTTTAATGTGTCACGTCATTGTCCCTCCGATTCTTACCCTTAGCGCTTGGACGCCCCCGGGCAGCAATCGCGCTTAATAAATCGATTTCCATTCCATTCCATTCCATACTGCTTGTATGTTGTAGTGGACTGCACTAAAACCTCTTTCCAGGTTCATAAATGGTGGTGGTGTGGTTTGGAATAGACTAGCCAATACATATAGATGTTTTACTTTGGTCAGTGTTTACAGTGGTGGTTTAGAAAACACTGGACTATCAGCTGAGAACTGTCTCTTATGACATAAGTGAATGTGGTAGTTAATGTTGCAGTGAGCTCTGTTCTGTACGTCTCTCACCTGTGTCATCATATTACTTAAAAAAAAGTAATGGTATTCTATGAAGTAAATTGAAGTTTACTTTGCTGGATGATGTCATGAGTGATGTCATTTGAGACATCAATGACCGTGCCATGAGTGATGTAATATGTGCGGCCATAAGCAGGACATTGCGGGGTGTAAGTTGTAGTTAGCTTAGGTAACGATAACTGCTGAATTTCTATGGCTTATTTGTGTGAGTAAAATCTGTACCTAACTTTAACGTCCCTGTAATATTTGTTTTTTTAGTGAATTTCTAAGGTTTTTTAAATTCTATTTCTCAACTATAACTTCCCTGTAATCAGTTTTTTCAGTGAATTTCAGTTTTTTAATGCCATTTCCTAACTAGAACATCGTTGTAACCTTTGTTTTTTGTGTGAATTTCAGTTTTTTAAAATATATATTGTACTACAATTTCACCTATAAGATCAAGTTAGTAATGTACATTGTTGCAGGTTTACAAATACATTTTATTTACATTTTTTATATTATACATTTTAAAACTGACCACAAATGAACATAACTTATTAAACTTTTTACAAATACAAAGCACAAAGGGTTTCTCTTTTTTTCTTTTTATTTTATGGATCTGCGGATCCGCTGCAATGCCACCGTAAATGTGTCCACCCGGCCACTTTGAAAACAATACCCTAAATCAGTTATTTTGGTTTCACATCTGTCTGGAGACCATCTCGGAATCACAGATCCATTGTATTATTGCCTTTCCTTAAGATGAAGAGTTTAGAGGTTAAGATCTCTTTAGATGAAGATATAAGTGAACTAAAAGAGGACGAAGAAGATGACTTACCATCTCCAAAGAATTCCTATGACGTTTGGAAATATTTCTCTATGCCTTCAGGAGAAAAAGTTTGTGCAAAATTTGCCCAATGCATTTTATGCAGCAAAAAACTGCCAAGAGATCCTATAAAAAATTGTTCACATGGCACATCCTGTTTCGAAACACCTGAAAAACATACATAAAGGAAGTATCAAAGGATGAAAAAAGAGAGGGAAGGTCGTGCATTGTCATCAGCAGTTGAACCATCTTGGGAACCCTTACCACCTGATCAGATTCTTACCATCCCCGCTGTTTCACCAAAACTGCAAGACATGGTCACTCCTTGTGCTGCCAAACACCATATTTCAGTTGAACTAAAAGTCATCTTTTGCCCAGTTGATTGATGCTATCAAAAAACATAAGTCTTAATATTTTTTTCCTCATCCTTCCATCTTCCAGTATTGTTTAAACAGAAGTAGATATCTCAAAGTAAATATAGAATACATGTAACTTGAGATTACATACTATTACATACTATAGGCAAGAGAGTAGCTACATAAGTTATTGTCAGTGTGTAAGAGACTGTGTACTGTGGTAGTGTCTGAGTATGGGTGTATAAATGGGTGTATGAGTGCCTGTATGGATGGGTGATGGGTGTGTGATGGTTTAGTGGATATTTGAGTGAGTGTAACAGTGCCTCTGGGTGTGTAAGTTGCCGTATTGATTGGTAACTGGCTGTGTTAGTGGGTGTTAGGGTATGGAACTGTATGTGCAAGTGGTTAGATTAGTGGTGGATACATAAGGGCGGTGTGGGTATGAATATAAGTGTAAAAGCCTCTGTCAGACTGGGTGTGAGTGTGGCTGTATGGTTTTGTAAATAGGTATTCGAATGGCTGTGTGGGTTAGTGACTGAGTGTATAACTAAGTGTTTTGGTGTGTAAGTGCATGTGTAACTAATTGACTGCTGGGTACAGGAAATCATCATTACAACAAACTCGGCCCTTCAATGACCTATTCCTAGGGGACTTCAATCTTCACTTGGAAAACCCTTTAGATAAGAAGGTCCATGCTGTCAAAGATTTCCTAGCAGACCTATCCCTGATCCAAGCCTTCTCCCTTCCAACCCACTCTAAAGGTGCTACACTTAACTGGATAATTTCCAAAGAAAAGGTGGTTGAATTTATTTTGATTGCCCCCTGCGATTGGTCAGACCACCACATTATTACTTTCCAAATACCCGCCACAAAAAAGAAACCTTCCTCCCAACAAAACAAACCCAGACAATGGTTTAGAGACACGAAAAACCTTATCTGGTACACTCTAGCAACTTATTGCAAGATAGAACTTCTTCTTCCTAATAGGTCAGACGTCAATAAACTCGCTTATCATTACAACTCCGCGATGACCAAACTAATTGACCACTTAGCTCTGACAAACCTCAAAAGAATACCAGACAAAGACAAAAACCTGTCGTTCAGTGGAGCCCCAACGTTCACTGAGACTAACTGAACGGAAATGGAGACAACATCCCTCTTCCCCTCAACTAAAACTGCTGAGAGGGTCCAGAAACTTCTATAACAAAAGTATTCTAAAATCAAAAAGACTTCTTTAGATCGGAACTTGACAATGCCAAAAACAGACCAGAGAAACTCTTGGAAATATTAAAACTGCAATCAAACAAAATGGCCAAAACCGCTCTCTTGACTTGAAAATCTCAATTAACCAGTGAAGAATGTTCTTCCTTCTTTACAGCTAAAGCCAGCTCCCTAGAGAATGAGCTCAAGACTGCAGCTAACAACTCGGCAATCCCAAAGAACTCTAGTTGATTGTCTAATCCAATCTGCTTTGTCAATGCCCAAAAATAAAGCTCAATGTCCAACCTTCAAACTATACGACCAGAGATATTTCCAAATCCTTATTGACTATCAAACCTAACCACCAATTCAATGACCCTCTCCCTTCAAAATGCTGTCTCCTATCCACCATATTGTCTTCCCCTCTGGACCAAAATCATCAATCGCAAGGTTCCATCCCGATTTGCTTAAAAATTGGTTGTCATCCCTAGCCTTAAAAAAAACCTACAGAAAACTTCTTGTGTCCTAATAACTTCTGACCGGTAACCAACATGCCCATGCTAGCGAAAGTTATTGAAAAATGTGTTCAACAAGTAAGCCAACACAACACGGAATTCGAGCTATTGGACGACTGCGAATTAGGATTCAGACCTGGGCACCGCACCAAAACAGCAATTCTACATATAGTGGACGATGCCCTCCTCGCACTAGACCATAATGAAACTTGTCTGCTGGTGCTGCTTGGCCTCTCGTCTGCGTTCGATACTGTTAACCACTACAAAATTCTTGCGAGACTAGTAAACAGGATGGGACTATCGGGCACAGTCCTTCAATGGTTCAAATCCTTCTTAGAAAACAGATCACAAAGGTTTATGGTAATTCAAAATCCATCCCCTTATCCAATAGGAGTACCACAAGGCTAGTGTGGCTCAATGGTTAGAGCGGCAGACCCTGATGCAGAGGTCTAGCCCGGGACCAGGGTTCAATTCCCGCCTCGGCGGGTCTTGGGCTCAAAAAATTCCACGGACCTGATAATTCTCGCCTCGGTGCCTATTCCAATCATGGAGTCCCACTCTGCAACTCTGGGCAATAGCTTGCTTAATCTCCACAACGGCCCCCACAACGCTAAGGATGCCTAGCCTCCACCTTGGGGGTGATCAGGAGTGGACGCCTCACAGGGAAAGCCAGGATGGGTCCCACAGCGGTATTCGTACATGCGCCTTGAGACCCTTGCGGGTGAGTAGTGCGCTATACAAGTATCAATTTACAAGGCTCAACATCATCTCCTTTGCTATTTAACCTCTGTCAAACCCCTAACTGAATAATTGCAGCAGGCGAATATCTCGTTTCACATGTATGCGGGTGACACACAGCTGTATATCAAGATTACATCCCTAGAAGAGATCAAGACGATGAACCAAGGTTTAGAAAGGACCGTTCAATGGCTAACAATCTATCACCTTAGGCTAAACTCACAAAAAACAGAATTCCTTCTATTCTCCCCATGTCCCCCCCCCCCCCCCCCCCCCCCCCCCCGCCACCACCACCACCACCACCAAAACAAAAAACTCTTCGGTATTGAAGGATTGGACCAAGCTGGTCACTGCACTAAATTGTACCCCGATCCTAATGGACTATTCCAAATCGCTAGGAATTACTCTGGCTAAGAACCTAAATATGCAAACACACATCAACATGATTGCTAAAAATGCCTGCTTTTAGCTTAGTTATCTTAGAAAAATTAAATCTTTCATTAAAATACCAGACCTCAAAACAGCAGTTCAGGCATTAGTCATCTCGAGGTTGGAATACAGATGTACAACTTTATCAGGTATTCCCAAGATCTTAACAGCCCCTCTAAAAGCTTGTCTTAATGCAGACGTAGGACTCTTAACAGGATCTAGAAAATTTGACAACATCACACCGCCTGAAGGCGCTCAACTGGCTGCCTTACGAAGTGAGAATACAACTAAAGATAGCCTGTATCACACATAAGCAATAACTACAAAACTCCCCGGTATCTAGCCCAGAAACTCTAGATTTCAGAAGGAAGCAGACTTTCTATGAGTTCTGGTAATCTTCTCCTGAAAGCTTCATTATTCAGTAAGTATAAAAAACATGATAGAGCACTCTATGGAGCTGCACCAAGAATTTGGAACTCTCTCCCTCCGAGTATCAGAAGAATCCAGTCAACCACAGTATCAACCAAACCAAGCATTGGCATAGCCAATAGGTCTCGCCTTTGGGACTTTGTAAGTGTTTAGCCTTGCAACAGTTGATGTTGTTGCACCAAGGATATTGTGCTGCATAGTTAAATAATTATAAGGTCCCAAAAGCGAGACCTATTGGCTATGCCAATGCTTGTTGTGTTTTGGAGCAGTTCCCATTTAATCATTCAAAGTCAATAAGTCCAGCATATTTAGCTTGTGAGTCAAAGTTCACAGCAGACACTATCCGAAATATGTGATGAGACTTGTGAGCAAATGCAACCATTATAGTTTTCACAATGTCATGCTATATAATTTGTAGGTGCTGATAACTCTCACAGTAGAAAAAAGGCCTTTTATAATCACGTTTTAAAAACAAAAACATAAATAAAAGTACGTTTTTTCCCGCTATTGGGTCTGGATCGTTGCCGAGGAGTTCCAGAGTTTTGGAAGAGGAATTCAAGCAAAATCGAAGGTATTCGAGGAAGAATCAAGTTTTCAACTACACTGGACTACAGGTCAGGTACCCGGAGCGATGAGGGAGAAGTTTAACAAACAAAACCTCGTGGTTCGACAAAGAATGAGCTTGCAGGGGGTTCCCCGAGCGCGGGGATGGAAAAAACACTGATCAAGTTTGCACTGATTGCCACCACAAGTACGCCCAGAAGGATCAGCATCCAGTCTGCAACCTCTGCCTGCCACTCGACCACAGAAGCAAAGACTGCAACTCCTGCTCGGCGTTTACTCCCAAGACCCTTAGAGTAAGGGAGCGGCAGAGAAGGGCAAACCACAACATGCAGGGGCCACCTCCATTGCTACAAGACTTGGGCCTCTCCAGTGGAGAAGAGGACAACATCCTCGAAGGACCGGAGGACTGCACGGTCGTCAAGGTCCATAAGAAAACATTGGAGTAAGGGAGTCGTCAACCCCTAAACCACCAAGCGACACTCGAAAAAGTGAAACAAAAGCCCTGAGCGACACTCGTAGAAGTGAAGTTAAGTCCTTGTACTGAGCTCTGCCGCTGAAACATTCGACGAAAGCAAGAGCCTCCAGGGGCAGTCAACCGAGCGGATCCTTCAAAAAGGACTCCCAATCGTCAAACCCTCAGATGTCAAAGGTTGCCCTCGTGAAGGACACCTCGGTGCCGAGGAAAGAAGGACCAGTGTCGACGTCCTCGAAGAAAAGCGCACCAACCCTCGACGCCAAAGATGCTGCGCGATGAAGAGGTGGCTCGAGGCCGAAATGGCAAGCATCCTACAGCGGAAGAATGACTTCGACGAGAAGATGAGTCAATACACCATCTCGCCGAAACCTGCGGTCAAAGTCGAAAGACGACAAAGACGTGGAACCGCCTAAAACGCCCGAACCAGCAAAGGAATTGGGAGAAGAGGACTACTATTTCGAGGGAGAAGGCGACGAAGATCTGCAATCCTACCGGTACTCTAAGTCCTCGGAAGCACAAGAATTGAAATGGCAAGATCTTGACGCCGAATCGCCGGAAGAGGGCTTAGACACTTACCCTTAGAGGCCTTTGCCGCCAGACGACATAGGAATCTTCAACATGGTCATACAGAAGGCTGCACAGACTTATGGAGTGAAAATGGAGGAGGACAAGCCCAAGGCATGTTTCCTCATGGAAACTCTACTGCCTCAACAGACCAGGAGCTAATTCCCATTCCCATGCTCCCTAGTGTGCTGGACCAGGGAACATCGGCCTTTAAGGAGCCAGCAGTATGCAAAGCTGTGACACATAGAACCGAGAAGTACAAACATTCTTCAAAGGACCCTGCATACATTCAGGGGTCAGTGCCAGCTGACTCCATAATTGCAGCAACGGCTAGGAAGTGGGCTAATGCTCCCACAAATGCCGGACCACCTCCAGACAATGAGTAGAAGGATGGATCTCACAGGGAGAAAGGTGGAGAGGAATGCGGCAATACATTGGCGCATTGCGAATTCCAACGACCTGCTCAACAGGCATGCATACCAACACTGGGATGAAGTGGGGCAGCTCCTGAAGCATTACCAGATCAGTACCAACAAAGAGCTGCTCACCTGGTAGAGGAAGTAAAGAACTTGGCGAACACATGCCTAAAATCGGCACTGCATGCTGCAGAAACATCAAGCAGGCTAATGATGATAGGAGTGACTGAGAGAAGACACACCGAAGCATGTAATGTAATTTTATTTTTATAAAGCGCGACTTACACTCCACGGAGCATTTTGGCGCTAGTCACTCGTGTCTGAGAAGTGTAGGACCCGTGGGCTAGTGCGGGCTCAGTAGGAAAGGTCTAGTGTCTCTGGTGAAGGGGGTTTTAGACTAGTGCTAGACAGGAAGTATCTGTGATTTTAAAAATCCATGTTTTTAAAGCCTTTCATAAGAGGTTTTCTGATGGGATTTGACGTAGTTGGAGTGGGAGTTTATTCCAGGCTCTGGCGCCTAGCACTCCAAGAGATTTTAGTCGTTTCGTGGCTAGTCTAAATTTGGGGGTCACCAGTAGATTCATATTGGAGGATCTGAGTGAGCGAGAGGGCACGTATCTTACGAACCTTTTCGACAGGTAGGTGGGACCCAGCTGGTGGTAGGCCATGTAAGTGATTAGTAGGATTTTAAAAAGCACCCTCTTGTGGATAGGCAGCCAGTGCAAGATCTTGAGTGCTGCATATGCGGACGACTTCCTGGGCCATCTTAGCACAAGGCGTGCAGTGGCGTTTTGGACCATCTGTAATTTGTGCAGTACAGTTTTGCTGGAGCCTGCGTAGAGACTGTTGCAGTAGTCCAAGCGAGAGGTGATCAGGGCCACTGCTACCGTCTTTCTGGCTGTCAAGGGAAGGAGGTCGAAGAACCTTCTGAGGCCCTTGATTATGTTAAAACAGGACCCCGCTACAGTGCCTGCTTGTTGTCTAAAAGACAGAGCTTCGTCGAACCGAATCCCAAGGTTACGGGCCGTTGTTATGGTGTTTGGGGGGACTTCTGCATCTTGCGGCCACCATAATATGGGGGAAAAAGGGTTTTGTTGTCCAAATGGGAGGATTTCAGTCTTGCCCGATTTGCATTTGAGGTGGTGATTTCTCATCCAGTCAAATGTTGCGGCAAGACATTCTCTCAGATTTTCCTCTGCCCTTGTTGTGTTGTTGTCCAGAACGAGGATGAGCTGAGTATCATCAGCATAGGATATTGTGCTGATGTGGAAAGATGTAATGAGCTCTATCAAAGGGGTCATATAAAGGTTAAACAGTATTGAGCTTAAACTGGAGCCCTGTGGTTCCCCTGTTTTTAATGCTTTTTCATCTGAGCAGTGACTTCCTAGTATCGTAACTTGCTTCCTGTGGCTGAGAACGTTTTTCAGCCATTTAAGAGCGACTCCTGCTATTCCTGATTCTGCCAGACGGCCAATTAATACGGGATGTGAGACCGTATCAAAGGCCGCCGATAGATCTAGCAGAACCTGGACAGCCTTTTTACCCTGGTCCATAGCAGTCTTCAGTGTCTCCACCGTATGTAGAAGTGCTGACTCCGTGGAGTGTTAGGCTCTGAAACCTGCCTGGTTGGGGTGTAGGATGTCGTTTTCCTCCAGATACATAGTCAGCTGTTTGTTGACTGCTGCTTCCGTAAGTTTAAAAAGGAGTGGCAGCAGCGAGATAGGACGGAGGTTAGAAAGCGTAGTGGGGTCTGCTAGGGCCGAGAATTTCGGGATTCAAGCCAGAGGTACAAAGTAACATCTTAAATAAACCCTTTAATGGAAAGCAACTGTTCGGCACACCAGTGGACGACAAGTTGACGCAGCTCAAGAAGGACAACAAAACAGCAAGGTCCATGGGAGCGCTGCAGTTCAGAGGGATGAAAAGAGGTAACACCCATAAGGAGGCCAGGTGGTAGAAGTAGAGGCGACGTGCCAACCACATCGCACCAAACGTTCCAGCAGTGCTACCAAGGCAACAACCAAGGCCAGCAGCAGAGTCAGCAGCAAAACTGGCAGTACCAACCCCGGGGCCAGTCCTTTCGAGGGCGTGGAAACGGACGAAGACAAACACGAAGGGAAGGACAACAGCCCTCAAGCAAGTGACTCTGCCTCGCATCAGGCCCCCAACCTAGCAACACCTCGGGGGTGTGCGGAAAGACAAAAAGAAAAAATGCAGCCATACATTCAACGACAAACAGTACCTCGAACACTCAACACTGGTAAGGGAAAGAATAAGATACTTCATCCAGGAATGGAGGAAGGTCACATCGGACAAATGGATACTAAACATCATACAATACAGATACTGTATAGAGTTAGAAAGACAACCTCCAAACAGAAAACCAAGAACGAAGGCCCACTCAGCAAAGGAGCTCTCACTCTTGCAGCTAGAGGCGCAAGAATTGCTCAGCAAGGAGGCAATAGAAGTGGTACCGCAAAACCAAAGGAACAAGGGGGTTTACTCAACCTACTTCCTGGTGCCAAAGGTGGACGAAACGCTAAGACCTATCCTAGATCCAAGGTTCCTGAACAAATTCATAAGGCCTCAAAGATTCAAGATGACCTCCCTACAAGAGGTAATACCACAAATACAGCAAGGAGACTTCATGGCTACCATAGACTTAACCCCTTGGCTGCTGGGGTAATTTACCTGCTGTGCTGGGGGCGGGGGCGCGCACAGCGCCCCGGTGCTCATGACGAACTCAGCTCGTCATGAGCTACAGTGATCCTGTGCTCATGACGAGCTGAGCTCGTCACGGCCACACACGTTTCAATAGAACGTTCAGCACAGCAGGGGAATTATCCCAGCGTGCGAGTGTTCTAATGGCCATGACGAGCTCAGCTCGTCATGAGCACCGGAGCACTGTAGCTCATGACGAGCTGAGCTCGTCATGAGCATGCAAGGAGGGGTTAAAGGACGCATACTTACACATCCCCATCAACCACAAACACAAGCGCCTACTATGGTTTGTGATCAACCAAAGCCACTACCAGTTCACAGTACTAGCATTATGCCTAAAATCAGCACCAGGAGTGTTTACAAAGTGCCTAGCAGCTGTCGCAGCTTCCCTACGAAGGCAAGGGATACACGTATACCACTTTCTCGATGACAGGCTCGTAAAGACAAGTTTGTACGATCAATGCAAACAACCCATTCAGCAGGTCATACTAACACTGGCAAGGCTGGGCTTCTCGATTCATTGGGAGAAATCGTCAATAGAGCCAGAGCAAATCCAGATACTCTTAGGGGCAGAGATCGACACTATACAGGCCAAAGTGTTCCCCAACAGGAAGAGACCCTTGGCGATACTGAAGGAAACATGCCATTACCGCAAGGGGCAAGTTCTAACAGTGAGTGCGGTGAGCAAGCTAATGGGAATGATGGCGTCTTGCATTCACCTAGTCCAAAATATTCGACTACACATGAGGCCATTCCAGGAATGGATACAGCAGCAATGGCCACAGGCAACCGGGAGTTGGGAAGATCTAGTGGTTGTCACACACGCAGTGCATCAGTTAATAGCGTGGTGGAACAAACAAAACATATCACTGTGGTAACCATTCACACAACCAACTCCAACAGTGACCATCACAACGGACGCACCCCAGCTGGGTGGGGCGCGCATATGCACAAGCTCAAGGTGAGAGGGCTGTGGTCGCAACGGGATGTGGTCAAGCACATCAGTTACCTGGAACTAAAAACTGTGTTACTAGCCCAGAAGCAGCTGTACGGAAACAGGGTGTTGATCCAGACAGACAACACCACGACCATGTTCTACATCAACAAGCAGGGAGGAACACAGGCAGTAGCGCTATTGAGACTAGCACAGGGTATATGGACATGGGCCATCCCACTAAGGATAGACCTACTAGCAATACATCTCCCAGGGAAGGACAACATGGAAGCAGACTGACTCAGCAGGCAGGCTTCAGCATCACACGAATGGGCGATCAACCCACAGGAATTACAGAAGGTATTCCGGAAGTGGGGTACACCGCAAAATAGACCTATTTGCAACACACCAAAATGCAAAATGCCAACACTTCACATCCAGACAACCAGACCACCGGTCACAAGGGATTGCGCTATGGAGAAATTAGTCAAAGACATTTGTTTATGCTTTTCCCCCGATCCCACTGATACACAGGGTACTCAGCAAATGCAAAATCAGCAACATGTCACTGATACTAATAGCACATCAGTGGGCCAGACAGTCATGGTTCTCGCAAATTGTAGAGATGGCGCAGACACCAGCACACACATTCCCAAGGAGAAGGGACCTGTTAATAATGCAGAACGGAAGGGTGCTACACCCAGAGTCAGATGCAAAAGCTCAAGTTGAGAGGGCTGTGGTGCCTGAAGACCTAGAATGTGCACACCTAAAGCTACCGGCGATCACAATGGCAGTGCTCAGGGAGGCAAGAAGGCCTACCACAAGGAAATGCTATATAGCAAAGTGGAAGAGATTCTCAGAATGGTGCATTAGGGAAAAACTGCAAAGGAAAATCACAAGGGAGTCAACAGTGCTAAGATACTTAACACACCTGCTTCAAAGCAAACTAAGCTACACGTCCCTAAGGGTACACTTAACAGCGATTGTGGTTTACACTAGAGGAGAAACTAGGAAAAGCTTCTTCACCTCCCAAGTCATAGAGAGATTTCTAGAAGGAACGAAGAGAATCACACCTCCAAACAGAATGCCAGCACCAGCATGGAACCTCAAGGTAGTGCTGACCCAATTGATGAAGGAACCATTCGAGCCCATGCACAAGGTTACACTGCACATGCTCACACTAAAGACAGCCTTCCTAGTAGCTATCGCATCACTAAGGAGAATGAGTTGCAGGCGCTAACACTTCAAGAGCCCTACCTGCAGATACACAGTGATAGGATTGTTATTAGAGCAGACCCACACTTCATGCCAAAGGTGGTGTCTTGGTTCCACATCAGCCAAACAATCCAAATACGTAGTTTTTTCCAAAAACCAACCACAAGCACAGAGAGAGCACTGCACACACTGGACGCCAGAAGGCAGAAGGGCGGTGATGCACTACATAGAAAGGACAAAGGAGTGCAGAAAGACAAAGCAACTCGGTTTCCTTCGCAAGCAGTTTCTTGGGATTACCTGTTACCATGAATGCCATTGCACAATGGATTGCACAAACCATTCAACTATGCCACAAACAAGCTGGGCAACAGTCACAAGGAGCAGCTCATGCTCACTCAACAAGGAAGAAAGGAGCTACAATTGCATTTCTAGCTAACACACCAATTCAAGACATTTGCCAAGCTGCAACATGCTCTTCAGTGCACACGTTCACTAAGCACTACTGTGTGGATATCCAAATGAACAAAGAAGCACAAGTGGGACAGAAGGTCTTAGAACACATTTTCCGTAACCAGTGCTCATCTTCCACCCAGCCACCACAATAAGGACAAACCGCTACAAAGTCTATGCACAGCATAGTGAATCCAGAAAGATTCACGCTGGAAAACTTAGTTTCTTACCTGTCGGTGTAGTTTTGCAGCTTGAAGACTTTCTGGGTTCACTAGCGAACCCACCCTCCTCCACCAAAAAGATGAGGAAGGGGATTAAAGATGAACAAGACTTAAGAATTAAGAAGAATACAATAACACAAGTAAAGAAAAAATCCGAAGATGGTGACCAAAGGTGGGAGCTTCCGCCCGGAAGCGATCCAACGTCATGAAGGACACCAAATGGTGGCATGTCGACGGCCACCTGGGCCACGGTCCCAAAAAAAACCTCCAATTCCGGATCCAACCACTAGATGGCGGAATTATGCACAGCATAGTGAATCCAGAAAGTCTTCAAGCTGAAAAACGACACCGACAGGTTAGAAACTATACATTACAGGGCTCGAGAAATCTGAAAAATGGTACTAGTCCTGCAGGTCTAGCACTTTAAAAAAAAAAAAAACTCCTCAACCTAACAGTAACATACTTGACCTCCGTCTCTGAAAGCGGAGCAAATGTGACAAGATTTAAAGGCATCTTTATTGCTCATTTGCTTTGTGAGCAACAAAAAGGCCTTTAGATCTTGTTATCTTATCACATTTGTTCCGTTTTCAAAGACTGAGAACAAAAGTTAGTATGTTTTCCTATTCGCCAGAAAGGGCGAGTAGGACCTAAAAATAGCTCAACCTCATAAAATTTACCTTGCAAATGCGAGCGGTCGAGTGAATTAGTTGAGCCCTACATTATGAATCACACTGGGGTTGGGGTACATATCTAAACAAGTAACCAGCTCTGGTGCACTGTTCAACCAAACATGTGATAATCAATCAAGTGACCACTCACCCATAAATATCTCAAGGCGATTAGGGAGTGGGGGGGGGGGGCTGTTCCGTTAAAAGCACTGTGGTTGGTTCTGTTGAAGAGCCAGGTCCATCCTGAATTGAGGCAGTGACTGAGATTGCCAGAGATGGAGAGGCAGGATGTTCCAGGTCTTTGCTGCGAGGTAGGAGAAGGATCTTCCTCCGGCTGTGGTCTTGCAGATTCACCAGGCCCAGTTGAGCGGAGGTCTCTGGTGGGTGTGTGGAATGTGAGGCAGTGGTTGAGTTACGCAGGTCCTGGGTCATGTAGGGCTTTGTAGGCGTGTGTGAGGAGCTTGAAGTTGATTCTTTTGTTGACTGGAAGGCAGCGCAGATCTTAGGTGGCCGTAATGTGGCTGCAGCTGCAGTGGGGGATATTGAGCATGAGTCTGCGGGGGCGTTCTGAATGTTCTGCAGTTTCTGGGTGACGCAGGCATAGAGTGTAACGTTTGGAAGCAGGGTGATGAGATTGCGTTTATATGACTTTTCTTGGTGAGCGCGGAGTCCATAATGATGCTGAGGTTTTGTGCATGGTCTGTGGTTTATTTATTTATTTATTTTATCAACTTATATGGCGCAACAGCTACCCAAAAAGGGTTTCCCGGCGCCTAACACACAGCCTGGTAGAAAGTGTAGACCGCATAAGTGATCAGATTACTGGTTAAACAACCAGGTTTTTATCTCCTTTCGAAACCTGAGAGGGTTTTGCTCTTTGCGTATTTGAATTGGGAGTATATTCCAAATGACGGGACCCAGGTAGGCAAAAGATTTGCCTCCCATCCTGGCCAGCTTAAATCTGGGGACACAGAATTTTTCAGCTGCTTTTGATCGTAAATTCCTATTAGGGATGTACGGGGAAGCTAGTGCCTGCAAATATTTAGGAGCTGTACCTGCTTTGATTTTAAACATGTAGTTTAGTGCTTTAAACCTAATGCGATTCTCCACCCTCAACCAGTGCAGTTCACGCAGGTAAGGGTACACGCTGCTGTTTTTAGGTATGCCACAAAGAAGACGAGCGGCCGCATTTTGTACAAGCTGCAGTCTTTTTGTGACTGCTTTATTTGCACCTAGATACAGGATGTTCCCGTAGTCAAGCCGAGATGTAATTAAGGCGTTGACCACCGTTTTCTGCATAGGGCTAGGCAGCATCCACAGGATCTTTCTTAGCCATCTCAAGATGGTAAAGCAGATGCTCACTACTTTGTTGACTTGCTGTTTCATGTACAGGGAATTGTCCAGGATTATCCCCAGATTTCTAGCCTGCGGCACTGGTGTCGGGAGATTTCCCATCTGGGCAGGCCAATGTAATGAGTTCCAAAGCTCTGGTTGCCTGCCCAGAAGGAGAATCTCCGTCTTATCTCCATTTAATTTCAACTGGTTAGTTGACATCCAGTTAAAAATGGATAGCAGGCCAGCTTTAAGGAGAGATGGAGAAGATGTTTGGGGTTCAGATAGTGAGAACACAATCTGAGAATCGTCGGCATACGACATGAAGGTTAGACCCGCTTTTTCCACTAGATCCGCTAGGGGTCTAAGATATAAATTGAAAAAAAGCGGGCTACGGATGGAGCCCTGCGGTACTCCATGAGGGGACTTGAAAGTTTCCGAACATGCTGCTGACGACGATATTTGAAAGGTCCGATGACTCAGGAATGATCTAATCTATTGGAGTGCGTTTCCACCTATTCCATTTTTTTCCAGTAGAGCGATTAGCCTTTTATGCGATACGGTGTCAAAGGCTGCGCTTAAGTCAAGTAAAATAAGCGCAACCGTTTGACCATCATCGAGGAGTTTCCTCATGGTTTCAGAAACAACCCAATAGGACAGTTTCTGTAGAGAAACCCGCTCGGAAACCTGACTGGGTGGAGTGAAGTAAGGCATTTTCCTCTGAAAAAAGCGTCAGTGCTGAATGCACATGTCTTTCCAAGCATTTGGAAAAAGCGGGAAGGAGTGAAATAGGCCTATAATTGGCCAATTTATCCGGATCGGCTGTAGGTTTTTTCAACAGGGGTGTCACTATAGCATGTTTCCATATCTTTGGCACTGTGGAAAGCTCTAAAGATGAATTTAGGGTGTCCGCAATGATTTTGAGGGCAGGCGTGTCAAGTAGTTTTATTATCTTGATAGGAATGGGATCCTGTGGAGAACCAGATTTTATCGTCTTCATAATTGAGATGAGAGCATCCGTTGTAATAGGGGGCCATTTTTGAAGGGTCTGATTTATGGTCGGAGTGTACTCCCAGTCTTCCTTAGGGGCGGTTGTCGAAGTGTTTTTATCTATCTCGACAATCAAATTGTCAATTTTACCAGAGAAAAATTTAGCTAAATCCTGGCATTGCTTCATGTTTAGGGGTCGCGTTGGAGCAGTAGTTTGAGCCCCTGCGAGGTCTTTAACTGTATTAAACAGCGTTTTTGATTTATTCGCAGCTTCCATTATGGTCGTGGCTACATATGTAGTGCAAGCTTTTCTACAAGCAGTATGGTAGAGATTTCTAGCTATATGATACCTGTTTTTTTATCAGGATCGAAATCTCTGCGCCAATCTCTCTCAAGTGCCTTGCATTTAGTTTTTTCTTCCTTAAGAGAGTCAGTAGGGACCTACCCACAGGGCAGGTGTCTTGCCCTGTGGGTAGGCCCTGAGTTAATAAGGTGAATGTTTGTAGCTAAAAGATCATCCAGCAAATTTATGCATGTTGTGTTCAATTTATCTTCTAAATGAAGATTCAAATCTCCGATGATAGAGAAGTTTTTGGATGTTAATATAAAAGGGGTAATATGATTTGCTAGTTCCGTAGCCCACTTGGTGCCATTTCCGGGAGGTCGGTACACAAGAATACCGGACAGCGTGAAGTTTGGATTAAGACATAATTTAAAAGATGCAGCCTCACTGTCAGGTATAACTATCGATTCAAATGTGCAAGTAAATTGTTTATTGTAAACAATCGCGATTCCACCTCCGGTTTTAAGGGTTCTGTCCAATCTGGCGATCGCATAGTTGGGAGGAAGGGCCATAGCTATATCGGGCCCTGAACCTTCATGTAGCCAGGTCTCAGTGAGAAACAGGGCGCTAGGTTTGTCGTCCATTAGCAGGTCGAAAATCTCAACCTTATGCATAGGTAGGGAACGACAATTTAAACTGTAGAACAGATGGTTTTCGTTAGTAGGGTGTGCTGGCTTCACCTGCTTACTACGTCTAGTTGTGGTTGTGGGGAGATCCAAGATCTGCGGGCCACCAGGAGAGTCGTCTCAGGATAAGGACTTTGTTTTTTTATGAGTTTAGCATAAGGCAGTTGTCTTTCATCCAGGTGGCGACAGCCTTCATCCCGTTGTGGAAATTGTTCTTAGCAACTGTGGGTTTGTTTGGTGAGGGAGAGGATCAGCTGGGTGTCATAGGTGTACGAGACTATGTTGAGTCTGTGGTTCCTGACGATGGCTGCGAGTGGGCCATGTAGATGTTAGAGAGTGGGACGAGCTCTGAGTCACTCTTCTGCTTATCTCTGTAGGTTCAGAGTGGAACAGTGGTAGTTAAACTCTGTGTTCGGCCGGTGAGGAGGGAGCGGATCCATTCCAGGGATTTGTCGCAGATGCCTGCGTCGTGGAGTCTTGTGCATAGGGTTCGGTGGGAGACGGTGTTGAAGGCAGGCGAGAGGTCCAAGAGGATGAGGGCTGCAGTTTTGCCTTGGTTGAGGGAGTGCGGAAGCAGGCTGTAGCTGCGAGGAGGGTGGCCTTTGTTCTGTGGTTGCCTCAGAAGCCGGATTGGGAGAGGTCCAGGATGTGGTTCACTTCGATGAACCCGGAAAGTTGGGCGTGGATAGCCTTCTCGATGACCTTGACTGGAAAGGGGAGCAGAGAGATGGCTCTGAAGTTCTTGAGGTCCTTCGGGTCAGCAGAAGGCTTCTTCAGCAAGGGGTTGATATCTGCATGTTTCCGGGTTGCACAGTTAATGGAGCAGTTATTGGTGCCGCAGAGTTCAGGGGCGATGGAGGTGACTGCTTTGTAGAAGATGTGGGTCCGAGGGTGCTCTGGAGTGGATGCTCTTCATGAACTTGAGGGTGTCTGCTGCGGTGAGGAGAGTCCAGCTGAGCAGGGTCTGCTGGGGTCTGGAGTCGTCTGGTGCAGTAGTTGCGAGTGGGGTGAGAGGGTCTTGGGTATCAAGGCTGTTGAAACGGTCGTAGATCTCCTTAATCTTGCGGTGGAAGAAGGTGCTGAGGTTGTTGCAGAGGTTTGGGAGGGTAGGATGTCTGCTGACTCTGTGCTGGGTTTGGCGAATTATTTAACCACAGCAAAAAGTTCTTTGCTATTGAGTGCGTTAGTGTTTATCCTTTCTTGTAGGTCTGTTTTCTGTTCTAATGAGGTGGTGGTGTGCGGTGACACCGGTTTTGAAGGCTGAGTGGTCTTCCCGGATCTTGCTGCTGCTCCATCTCTTCTTGAGAAGTCTGCAGGTGCATCTGGAGTCATGAAGTGCAGGAGAGAACCAGCTGGCTTTTTTGAAGTGTCGCTTGCCTGGCTCTTTCTTGAGGGGAGCCAGTGTGTCAGCGCAATTGGAGACCCATCGGTGGATGTTGCGTGCTGAGGTATTTTCGTCTGCGGAAATCGGAGGTGCGGTTTTGTTGAGGGAGGTGGTGAGCTGTTCTTCAGCGAACTTGTTACAACTTCTGTGAGGGTCACTGTGGGAGTCGTGGTATAAGATGGGTTTGATGGAGAAGTGGACGCAGCGGTGGCCGGTCCAAAGCAGCTCAGAGGTGTGGCTGAAGGTGATGATTTTGTCACTGGTGGAGAAGATGGAGTTGAGGGTGTGTCCTGCTGGGTGGGTTGGGGAGGTTACCCGTTGCTTGAGTCAGACTGTGGCGAGGTTCTCCAGCAGAGACGATATGTTGTTGTTGGGGTTGTCCAGGTGAAAGTCTAGGTCGCCGAGGAGTATGTAGTCTGAGGAGGCGAGAGCGTGGGGTGCGATGAAGTCGATGGTGGAATACCTGAAGGGTGGACGGGGTCCGGGGGGAATAAAGGGGGGTGTCAGTAGATGAGGGTGCCAGGGAATGTGGTGCTCAGGTATATTATTTAGGATCAAAAACATTACTTCTGACTGATCAGTATCCAATTCTAGGCAGGGTTTTTCAGATTTTAAGACAACACAACCACAACGCTTCATCTAATCAGAGAAACCATATCATAACCACTGTCAAAATTATACAGGAGATTTGGCATTTAACCATTACATGTGATGAACCACTTGTTGAACACCATCTGACAACAAGAAAATGTAGATGCAGATATTTAAAGCATACAGACATAACATGAGTGGAAGCTAAAACAGTCTTGGAAAATGGAGCATTATTGACACAGATCTGCTTGCAACAAAGAAAACATTACATTACTGAATCCTGCATCCAAACATAATCCAGGCATTGTCACCCTAAGTCCCAGGACAATCCATTGTCAAACTGGTGCATATGTGCATATTACAGCTAGCATTGTGACTTCTTAAACTATAGTATCTCAACATTTAAACCTGCCAGAGAATTGCATTTAGATTAATAGAGGCATGGGCAAGAAACTAATCAACAAAATATTATACCACTAATTGGCCTAGATATGCCGTTTGATGTTCAGTACATGACTTCCGAGGCCAGCTAACAAAACTGTTTTCATAGGGTACCTGGTTTGTTAAATTGTAAGCGAAGCTCATCACAGAACTAACCAAAGAGTTTGTAGCTCAGAGGTGCTGGGCCAATAAAAAGACCAGGCAAGAATGGTGGTCTTAATCAGCACCGTTTATTACCATGTATTAGTATTCTACAATGTTGTGTAAATCTCTCAGCAGTAGTCCTGGATCGTGTCACACTGCACACTTTGTTCAGGTGATACTCATACACTTTTTGCAGAGTGCATATGGTTGACAGGAGTGTCTAAAGGAAGACAGCTTGCACGTTAAATCATACATATTGTGCAGATAGGGGTGAATATTGACATGCTCTTGTACATTTCAGTAATTCTCAGCAACTCTCAGAGATGGCATCGACTACTCCTTCCCTTTGACTTATCTACTTAAAGCAACATCCAAGGCAATCATTCACTAGTGATCAGCCCATCACTTCAAGCATTATGTATTAAATTAGTTCCATATTTATTGCATGCATCCCCAGTAATGAGTAAGAAAGTCATCTTCAACTTTGATAAATGTTATATGAAATGTGTATGCACCTTCTTACATCTACGACAGGCAATCCTACACTGTAGCATGAGATTGGAACTTGGTCTAAAATCCCTGGTACAATTGCACAACAGAAGCTGTGTGAATTATATTATTGATTGTGCCAAGGCTGATTCATCCTAATTGAAACATCTAATATTTGAAGAGTTAAGGAGATCTAAATACAGAGATACAGAATTGTATATTACATTGTTGGGATTGCGATTTTCCGATTTGCCTGAAGTACAGGAGATGGGGCAAATGACTGCGAGAAAACCTAATGCACAATACGCTTACTACTAAGCAGTGGGACTTGGACCTGCTACCAAGCTGGGAAATATAATCAAATCGATTTAGTAATCGATACCTCTACTGTACAGAATCAAGAATATTTAGGATTAAACCTACCTGGTTATATAAAAAGGATATTTTTAAGATTCAGACTATTTTATATACCGATTTGGGAGTATGAAGGGAAATGGGCCCAGGCATTAAAGGCAGACCAACTTGCTGGCTTTGTAGGACTACTGTTGAATCTCTTGTACGTTTAATATGTACTTGCCCTAAACGGTTGCCCAGACAGGATATATTGATGCTCCTTGTTTATAAATGCTAAAATAAGAACAACTGCTGAGGCTGTTTGATACTGTTTTAGGCTCAAAGAAGGCAATGCAATAACAATGAAAACGTTTTTAGATCATGCATGTAAAGAATTAGCAATGTAAATGTTCTGTATAGTGGGAAGCAACACAGATTTGATCGTCTGAGAATTGAAATTTAAATTGTATAATTTTGAGGAAATTATGTATCCCATACCTCTGGCACTTTAGCATATTGTAGAAAGTAAAAAGTGAACTAAAAGAACATAATACGTAGAATGGTGAACTAATTTTCCATATCTGGCATATTAGCACTTCAGTATATCTATGCTATCACAGATTGAGCCAAAGAAGATCATAACATTGGCAAATGGTTTAATAATATATGTAAATTACTGTGGAAAAAGGAATATAAATTGTATTTACACCAGGGAGATGTAGGTATAGAAACTCTAATGGTAAACCAGATGCATATATTTTGCCTAATCAGCACATTAGCATTTTAACTTGGAAAAAGGAATACACTGAAGTAAAGAGTGCTGTGATACAGTAGTAGCTGGATAAATAATGTACGGAAACCATTGTGGGAACTTATAGAACCTTTGTATTACAAAGTGTTTGTACTGACAATGTCAGTAAGTTTTTGTTTCAGATCTATTTTATTATCAGACATAAACACAAAAAGCAGGTCCGATGGCACACAGCGTTAAGCCCACAACCCTATATAGGGCGCCTCGTAGTTGAACGTTTCTACAGGGGCCTAAAAAAATTCCATTACATAGAGCAAGGTGTAACACAGCATAATGCCTACAACCCTCGAGGGGCCGGCCGCGTAAGATGCTATTTAGAACCAGAACAGTAGGGCATGGCGTACATGAGGACCCCGGAGGATCCACAGCTGCATCGGACAGGCAACAAGCCTAAGAGTAACAAACAGACCTAGACAGATATTAGAATCTTGAGAATAGGAAAGCGAGAGAGAGACAATAGGACAGAATAGAAGATAAGAGAGTGATGTGTGCTGGTGGGGGGGAAGGCATATATCATCGCATACGGCAGGGACCAAGACTAGGGGGCACCGCAAGCAAGCAGCTAAGCAAGCAAGGAGCCTACAGGAGTAGTTGGCCAGGATCAGATGGAAAAATCGCATCCTCAAAAAGGCGCAGAGCCCTAAGCCTGGCGGGCATATAACATGCACGCTCGACCATGCAGAGCTATTTAATCAGAGGTTGCCAAACCAAACAGCCTTAAAGCGGGTATCGCTTGCTTGCAGCCACGCTGTGAAAAGCTCCATAGCTATGAAATGTCATAAACGCAGGAACCAAGCGGCAACTAGAGGAGCCTCAGTTTGTTTCCAATACAAAGCTATAAGCTGTTTAGCCGCCCCCTAGTATGTGAAGCGCCAAAGTCCAGTCGCTCCGAGTAAGTGCTTTCAGGCCGGCGGGTTTGATGCCCAATAGAATCGTGTTCGTGGCCTCAGGCAGAGGGAATCCCAACTCCCCCCTAATGTGGCTAAGTACCTCCTTCCAGAACATGTTCAAAGCTGAGCATGTCCACCACACATGAATGAAATCCCCAGATGCAGTCAGACACCTCCAACACAGGGGAGAAGACACAGGGAACATCCTATGCAACCGCTGTGGAATAATGCGATAGATTTTGGGGGTATTTTGCCATAGCCGGTTCCACTGTGCAGGCGTAATGTCCGTTGTAGATGTCGACTGCCATTGCCTCTGATACGGGTGAGAGGGTACTACTGGAGGGTGCTGCAGAATCTGATAGATCCAGGATATCAGTCCCTTGGATTCATCAAAAGAGCGAACCAACCGCTCAAAGGGGGTGAAGGCGCGGGTAGCTGCCTGTTGCATCTCGGTCCCAGAAGCCCAGTGCCTCAGCTGAGCGTATTGCAGTCGCCACCGTGGAGGCACAGAACTCCTCCCTACATTGTGCAAAGGTCTTAAACACCCCCCCCGCCCCATACAGGTCACATACCGCCCTGCATCCCCCTTTCGCCCAGGCCGCAAAGACGCGCGTTCGATGAGCCGGCGGGAAGAGTGGGTTCACCTCCAGAGGGGTGTGTGGATAAGGAAACATCGTAAGACCTCTACGCACCGCCACCTTGTCCCATACATCCAACACCGTTCTAGTGGGCACCGCTACATACGCACTCCTAGAGCGCGCCGCCCTATGAAGCCATGTGAGGTCCCATATGGTGTGCCCCATCACCACCCGATCCATATGTAACCACACCTTCTCACTCTGTCGTCGTCCATTCCACCACAAAACGGAGATGCGAGGACCAGTAATTTCCACCAGGTTGGGAAAAGGCAGCCCCCCCTATCACGTGGTGACATAAGAAGCTTCTGCGAGAAGCGTGGTCGATGTCCGCCCCAAATGAAGGCCGTAAGGTCTCGTTGGAGACCTTGTATCTGATGCAAGGGTATAGGCGTTGGGAGACATTGAAATAAGTATAACATTTTAGGGAGGATCGACATCTTGATAGCGTTGAGCCTGCCCAGCCAAGATATTGCTAGGGGCTTCCATCGCCGCAGTTCCTCCAGGACTGCCTTTCGACACTCCCACCAGTTTACTTGCGTCCACGTATCTAGAGAGGGGGTAAGGTGGAGGCCAAGGTAACAAATTGAGTTGGAGGCCCATTGATACGGCACAAGCTTCCCAAGTACAGGAATCTCCTCTTTTGGGATAGTGAGATTCAGGGCCCAAGATTTATCGTGATTAATTTTAAGGCCAGAGGCCCGCTAGAAAAGCTGCAATAGAGAGTGGAGAGCTGGGAGGGACACCTGAGGGCACGTCAAGGTGAGGATAAGATCATCTGCAAAAAGGGCTACCTTATTTTTGCGTCCTCCAAGACGAATACCGTGAATATCCGGCTCCTGCTGTATCAATTCCGCTAGGGGTTTAACTGCCAGGGCAAACAACAAGGGTGAAAGGGGACACCTCTGCTGACCACCCCTATGAATGGGGAAGGGCGCCGTGAGTTGCTCAGTCACCCTAATCCTGGCCTGCGGGGCGAGGTACGGTGCCATGACCCTGGCGATCATGTTCGGACCGAGCCCTATCTTAGTTAAAACCGCCCGTAGGAATGCCCAGTCCACCCGGTTGAATGCCTTCTCCGCATCTAGCGACAGGAGGCAGGCCGGTATATTCCAGTGGTGGGCTTTCCTCACCAAGCGCGCAATTCTACACACGTCCGCACCCTGTCGATTGCGGATGAAGCCAACCTGATCCAGGTCCACAAGCCCCGGCATATGGGGGTCTAGGGGCTTCATCAGCAACTTAGTATACATTTTGAGGTCAGTGTTTAACAGGGCTATGGGACGGTAGGATGTACAGTGCGAGAGGTCTTTTCCCGGTTTAGGGATAAGCGCGATCTCTGCCATGCCCATATTGGGTGACGGCCCATCCGCATCAGTGAAGGACTCGTACAGCTGTAACAGGTGCGGTCGAAGCTGCGTTTGAAACATGCGGTAGAAAGACAAGGGCAGGCCATCCGGTCTTCCCAAGGGGGAGATCCTGCATGTCCTCCGTTATCTCCTCCTCAGCAATAGAGACCTCCAAGGTTCTTGCATGATGGGAGGTGTATCGGCGACCACGGAAATTGACTCAAGACATCCGCCGCCAGGTCTGGAGATGGCGGCTCCGCCTTGTATAGTGTGGTTTAGTAAGCCCGGAACGCCTCGCACTTATCCTTTCCCGAAGTAACCCTCATCCCGTCTGATAACTGGATATTGGCTATATGGTTTTTGGCCTCTCGCATTCTCAGTCGCCTCTCCAGTAGCCTGCCCACCTTATCGCCACCCTCAAAGTACTGCTGTTTCAGCGCCAACAGCACTTTTTCAGCCCTATTCGTGCGTAGGATTCTCAGCTGACCCCGGAGATTAGCAAGCCGACACCAAGGAGAGGCGATCCTGGTCCTGCTTTTCGGCTTTCTTGATATCGTCTGCGAGGTTAGTCTCTGAAAGCCGATCCTCACGCGCCCGCGCAATCGACAGCGAGGTAATGTGACCACCGATCGAAACCTTGAAGGCATCCCACACCACCGGGAAGGGTGCCTCCGGCAGATCATTGGCAGCGAAGTAGGAGTCAATGGCAGTCCGTATGCTTTCAACGTCGGCTGGGTCCCGAGAATACTCAGCTGCAGACGCCACCGCACTTCGCTGGTGGGGCAAGCGGCTGGGTCCTGCAGGAGCAGCTCGACATGGGCGTGGTCTGAAAGCGAGATATCAGACATGGAGGCCCCCAGCATGTCCCGTATCAAAGTGTGGGAAACAAATCTATACAGGAGTACGAGCGATGAACATGGGAGTAGTACGAGTAATCCCGCAACTCCGGGGAATATCTTCACGTGTCAAATCCAGATCTGTTATCTGATTGCGTAAAGCTAGTGACATAGTCCCCATCCCGCTAAAGGAAGGTGCACTACTTTTCTTATTAGGGTCCCACACTAGATTAAAATCTCCCCCCAATATTATCGAGTCGCCCTGCGGCACGTGATCCCTTAAGAGTTAGGAGGTATCTGTCCAGCATCTGGTTGGGCGCATATATATTACACAATGTAAACTGGCATCGCCCAATCGCCACGGTGGTCCTAAGGAAGCGTCCGTCCCCGCTCTTAAAGGGTTTGGCCTCCCCCCGCCTGATGCCACTTCCACACCAGCCGTCTTGGTATTCCCTGCAGCCCAGAATTAGAGGGGGTATTTGGGGTGTGCCATACGCCACTCATCAGCTTGGGGAAGGTGAGTTTCTTGGAGAAATATGATGTCAGGACTATGTTGGAGTAGATAGCGCCACGTCTGTCTCCATTTATTGGGGGAATTTAGGCCCTTGATGTTAAGCGTCAAGACTTTCAATGGGGGAGGTAGGTCTGTAGTCATGGCGGATCCCAGGAAAGCCCGCATAGCCACCCCCCAGCGAGCCTCTGGGGGAACATGCAGATGTTAAGGGCCCCCTCCGTCTCTACACGCATAGCGCATCGCAGCTGCGCGGGCCCCCACCCGACTCACCCAAAGGACAAAAGAGAACAGAAAGAAGAAGCCAGCGAGAGACCGAAATGGAAGAAGAGAGGGAGAAGATTAAAAAGTGACCAACAGGGCCATACAATCCTGTTCCAGGTCCGGGACATCCTACACCTAAGGGTCGATAGTCCCCGAGATGTCACTCCCACCAGAACAGCCCAAATAAAAGGGGGTTAGTGCCCTTTAACCAACCTAACCAATACAGGAGCCCCGCCCCCCCAGCAATGCGATCAAGTGGACCATAAAGTAACTGGGAAGGAACTCACAAACACCCCCCCCCCCCCCCCC
Source organism: Lissotriton vulgaris (assembly GCF_964263255.1). Taxonomy (NCBI): domain Eukaryota; kingdom Metazoa; phylum Chordata; class Amphibia; order Caudata; family Salamandridae; genus Lissotriton; species Lissotriton vulgaris. Next base: position 1,774,659,211 of record NC_141685.1, read on the forward strand.
CCCCCCCCCCCCCCAACAGAAAGGGGAGACAGGCCCTAGTGCCTGAAGGGAACATAATGCACCCACAAATGAGTCTGTCAGGGAGTCTTCGGTTGTTGCTTAGAGCCAGCCGTGTCCCCCGCCAGAGACCTGATATGCTCGATGATGTCCTGCTTTGCCTGTGACGCTGCCTGCTCATTAATGGGCAGCGACCTTCGGCGATGTCGTACCGTGGACCAGGTCGGCCGGGCAGGGATCCTTGTCGTGGCAGGAGGTCTCGAGGGTCTGGCCGGCGGCGAGGACGGCATGCGGAGCAGCTGGGCCACCTCCCTATATGAGCGCACCACTCTGCGCTTCGTCTCTCATGTAAAGATGAGCGCAAACAGGTGTCCCTATTGATAAGGGATGTCCAGACTTCTCAGCTTTTCGGTGATGGGTTTGAAAGCTCGCCTTCGCCGCAGTGTGTTGGGCGCTAAATCCTGAAAGATCTGAGTCCGATGACCATCATATGTGAGGTCCTGCTTGGCATGCGCCGCCTTGAGAATGGCTTCTTTCTCCATAAAGAAGTGGACTCTGGTGAGGATGTCCGGCAGAACTCCCGGGCGCCCAGCCGGGCACGCCACACGATGAGCCCGATCCAGAGTTGGCGGGGAGGCCTCTTCATCCCCCAGACCTCGTGCAACAACTGTGCCACGAAAGTTAGGGCGTCCTTCTTCTCCGCGTGGAACCCCCCGGATGCGGAGGTTGTTCCTACGGCTCCGATTTTCCAAGTCCTCTTGCTTTATTTGTAATTCGATGTGCTGCTCCTCAAGGGTGGCCAGGCACTGCCACATCTGCTCCTGTTCCTCCGTGCGGGCGTCAACAGTCCTTTCAAGGTTATCAACTCGGTCACCGATATCTGTCACCTCTTTCCGGGAGCCTATTTCCATCTTCAAGTCCGCCATAAAGGAGGTCATGAACGCCTGCGTGACCGGAGGTGAGTCACCCCCTGAGGGAGGGCCAGGGTTAGTCGGGGCCTCAGCCGTCTGCCTGCCCCACTTAGCTGCTACCAAGTTGTCTTTGGGAATTGCCCCTGATGCATCTTTGCCCCCTTTAGAGCGCGTCATTGTTGGGCGGGATGCACTCCACAGCAGGGCCCCCGTCTGAGACACCTCCGGCCCACCACAGCACCCACCAAAAGAACCAGCAGTGATGAGGGGCCCAAGATAGCAATTTCCAAAGCCCCCAGCTAGTCAAGGCTACACTAATCCGAGGCAGCATCCAATACCAGACACAGGCGGGGAATCAAGTCAGGCCAGCGGCTCCCCGGAAGAGCACCAGTGGATGGGCAGAAGGCCCCCGGCCAGCCCCCCCAGACACCCCAGCCCACTCCAAAGACCCCTTAGAAGGGCCACAACAACAACACAAGGCGCATACAGCCAAGGTCCAGAGGGAAGTCCACCAGATGCCCCACAGCACACCCCACTTCTATGGGAGCCAGGGACCAACAGAGTCCAGATGTCTGGCGGGTGGCGTGACAGGCGGTGCAGTCCCTCCCGAAGTGCAGCAACAGGCAGTAGGGTCCCCAACACCTCCGATAGACCCCAGGTATAAGTCCTCAATATGTAGCCAATGTGGCAGAGCTCAGCGATGTGGCAGGCCTCCCCCACACCAGAATAAGGGGTGCCAGGCGTGTCGGCAGGCAGGCCCAGGTCCCCAAGACACCCAGGCCCACACAGACTGAGCCCAGGGCCGCAGCCACTGCTCTCCCCAGCCTCCACCGGGCCTTCCCAGCAAGGGCCTGTCCACAGCCCCCACTCACCCCCGGGAGCACTGGTACCCAAGCACGGCCATCTGCGGGAGAGCCAACCCCAGCCGCAACCGCTCAACCAGCTTGCCCCAGGACGGTGCTGCGCAACACGAGGAGGGGCCCCTCTCGCACCACCCAGGTCCCCTCCACGCCAACAGTCAGGGAGGGCCCCAAAATGTCGGGCGGGCGCCAATGCCGTGCCGGTGTCTCCAGCCCCAGAGCAGACAAAGGGGCCCAATTCCCACTCACCGCACCTAGCAAAGGAATTCCTGGATCCCCCTGCCAGCACGCACCTCCAGTCGACACGCGGCCCGGTCCCTCTGCTGCAGGACGGCTGCAGCAGCCCAATCAAAATGGCTGGCCGCCTCCGCGTTTCAAGAGGAGGAAATGGCAGGCGCTCCAGTCAGCCGCCAAAAGCTCTCCAGGCCGCAGTCCAGGTAGGGGCCGCCCTTTCCCTCCGCCGTGTCCCGCATCCCCGGCCGGCCACTCCTCGAAGCCGGCGATCAGCAGCTTACCGCCTCCGCCGAGCACTGCAACGCCCGGCTCCACCTCTGCTCCTGTAGTTCCCTGGTAGCGTCTACCAAACACGCCACCCGGGCCCACTGTCCCAAGTCTCAACTGCCAACGTCCGAGGGCGACAGGATCAGCCCAAAGCGCGCTCCTCACATACGCAGCCTCTGCTGTACCTCTACTTTGCCCTGCTCAGCAGCCTGGCCCAGGGGGTGGCGAGCCGCGCCAGTCTCAGATAGGCCTCAGGTCGGCAAGATGGCGACCGGGCCGCGACAGGGAGAGCCACTCGATCGCAGGCAATGTATTTTTTTTTTTTAACTTTATTTTTGATTTTGCAACATGGAAAAAATTATTTCCCCCCGAACTTGACATCAATCATCAAGCATGTGTATACAGTACGATAACCTCATTATGGCACTATATGGTACAGTGAGTACAGTTCAGGCTGTGTTCATGAGCGACATAATGACCACATCAATAACGTGAAATACTGTTGGGGAACAGGCAAAGCACCTACATTAGCGCGGGTCCAACCTCCCCACCCCTTCCCTCTCAGATCCCGAGTCCCCTGAAGAGAAAAGTTCAGCGCTCGTGCCATCTGAATCGTTGTGAGACAACTCTGTGGCACACATGACTCGCCATGCAAGGAGATCATCCTGCAACCTTACATCCCTGCGGGTCCTCTGCATATGAGTCTCCTAAGCCAGTGACCACTCTCTTACATCTTTACACCACTCTGACAATTCAGGAGCCCTCCGCCCCATCCAGGTGATCGCCACCCTACGCCTCGCCAGCACCAACATTAATTGCAAAAGTTTGCAGGAAAGGTTTCTCTTCCTAGGTTTAGGGACCAAGGCTAATAGGCAGTGAAGTGGGTTCAGATCAATCCCGAGGCCGGTTACGGCATGAATACGATCCACCACCCCCCTCCAGAAGTTACCGACCAAGGGGCAGTCCCAGGCCAGGTGTAGGAACCCTGCCCTCTCCATCCCACATCTGGGGCAGTTGTCCTCCCTGTCTCCCGAAATACGCCTCAAGGACAGCCAGGTCAAGTAGGTGCGATGCATAAAGTTGAAATGTGTCAATTTGAATCTCGCATTGCAGGACACTCTGTGGGTAAGTCTCCCTATTCGCCCGCCAGAAACCAGGCTTATCCCGTCCACCATACTCTTCAAGAAAGAGGTGAAGGCCATCCTTATGGCTAAATACACCTGAACACTATTGATACTGGATCAATGACAGAATTTGGCTCCCTCATTATCGGCTGTCTGAATACTTACCTTTGTACACTAGGACTTGAGTGCCTCAATAACCTGCAATGCACCCACTACTGACTACTGCTCTGCCTTCAACATTGTGTTTATTCACCCTCTGGGGTGCTATAATCTTATCCGTTTAGACATTGTACTGTTTCCATATTATTGTTTCTTGATTGTTATTACTCTGTATACTCGTGTATGATTGATACCCTACTTTTTGCAACTCACGGTCTACGGAATCTCATATTGATTTAGGAGTCTTGTTTATCCTACCTACTGTTTCTGTAAAGCGATCTGATATCTGCAAAGATCTTGTTCGCGCTATATAAAACTTTAAAAATAAAAATAAATAAATACGCTGTCCCGGGGTCAGGGTGAGCCCCAGGTCTATCTCCCAGGCCCCCCAGGAAGGTGGAACCGGCGGGGTCGAGTCCTGTCTCATAGCCGAATACAGCAGAGTTATCAGCTTACGCCCTCTGCCGCAAGAGAGGAGGATGTTCAGGGTGTGGGACAACGAGGGCGCCTCCGGGAACTGGGGCCACGTTGTTCTTGCCACCTCCTGAAGGCCCTGATAGTGCAAACATTGCCCCTCCCCCAGGCCAAAGGCTTCCATGGCTTGCTCAAAGGACACGAATGACTCATTGGGATAAAGGTCCGCCAAAGTCTAACAGCCCCCCATTTTCCAATCCCTAAAGGACATGTGTTCCGCCATATCCACTACAGGGGCCAGGATCCACACCGGCCAATCCCTGTGAAAGGGGGCTCGCCGCAGTATTTTCTCCACAAACCGCTGCCAGACCGCAGCTGCGTGGCGCACCACGTAGGGCAGGTCCTCATCTGCTCCCCGTCCTCTCATCAATGCCACCTGCAATACTCGCTCGTCAGCCCTGCCGGCCAGTAGACTCATCTCCCAGCTGTCTCCATCTGCAAACCACTGTGCAGCCGGCAAAAGTTGTGCCGCATAGTAGTACAAGTCAAATCTAGGCGCCTCTAACCCCCCCCTCCTCCCATGTTCGGACCACGGTATGGAGGGCAACTCGGCTACGCCGTCCCGCCCAGAGTAACGACGTAAGCAACGTGTTAAGTGTGCGAAAAACACGAGGGGATTCGGCACAGGGAATTCTGAAGGACATAGAGCGTCCTAGGGAGCATCACCATCTTTGCAACGGCCAGTCTCCCCATAAGGGATAGTGGCAAGGAGTTCCAGAAAGTGACCGATTGTTGTAAGGACTTGAGAACTCGTCAATATTTCGGGCCAACCCCTGCGCATCCGTGGGTGTTACCTGGATCCCGAGATACCGGAACGCCTCCTGCTCCCATCGTAACCCAAGATTTGGTAGGGCAGTCAGCGGTCCCATGCCGTAGCCTGCCAGGGGGAAAATCAGGGACTTCCCGCAGTTAATTCTCAGACCCGAAGCCACACCAAATTGGTCCAAGTGCTGAAGGAGGACGGGCACCGACTCCCACGGGGTCATTAAATAAAAGAGGGCGTCATCCGCATATAAGGAGATCACATTGCACGTGTCGCCCACTGTGATGCCCCATTGCGTCTTGTCTGTTCGGACCTGGACTGCCAAAGGCTCGAGCGCCAGGGCGAAAAGGAGCGGCGAGAGGGGACACCCCTGCTGCGTGCTCCGACCCAAGAGCCATTCTTCCGAACGTGCTGCGCCGAGCCGCACTCTGGTCCGGGGGTTTTGTACAAGATGCGGATCCAACGACGGAAGCCAGGGCCCATACCCACCATCCAGAGGACCTCTAAGAGGTACCCCCTGTCCACGGTGTTGAATGCTTTAGCGAGGTCTATCGACACCAGAACCGTCTGGTCCTCTCTGTCTTGCGCCTCGTGAATGATGTGGTTCAATCGTCTCAAATTCATGGCGGTGTTGCGGCCAGGGATAACCCCACATTGGTCGGGGTGTACCAGGTGCGCCATGTGCAGCGCCAGCCGGGCAGCCAAGTGTTTAGTTAAAACGTTCACATCTGTATTTATCATGGTGATGGGTCGGTATGCAGCGGGGTCGCCACTATCCCCACCCGGCTTCAGGATCATACAGATTTCACCCTGATTCATTCTGGGCGGAAGAGCTTCCTGTTCAAACGCCTCCAGTTAAACCTGCAAGAAGGGTTGGGCAAATGCATCCGCAAATGCCTGATAAAATACGGAGGGGTAGCCATCTCCTCCTGGGGATTTAGCCCTCGGCAGGCCAGCTATCGCCACCTTCACCTCACGAAGCGTCAAAACTGCATCCAGTTCCTCCGCGGCTTCTTGCAGAAGTGTCTGTAGGGTAAGTCCCCGGAGATAAGGGAGGAAGGAGGCCCCAGTAACCGTGGGATCCACGGCATACACCGTCTGCAAATGGGACCGGAGGACCCGAAGGATACCCGCCTCTGAGTGCACCATTCATCCTGTGGGGCTTCTCAGGGCCACAAACCTCTCTGGGGCAAACTCACACCGAAGGATCCAAGCCAACAGCCGGCCCGATTTGTCCCCTTCCCGATAGAGGCCCTGCCGATACTGGCCCAGAGTGTATTTGTCTAGACGGTTCAGTGTGTCATTTACACACACACACACACACACACACACACGCGCGCGAGCCATCCGTTCCGACTCCTGACCCAGGTCGTCGGGATCTGGCAAAGTTTGCAGATGCAGAAGTGCATCCTCCGCAGCTCGCAATTCCCGAAGTAGCGGTTTCCGGACTCCATAGGTGAGGGCCATAAATTCACCCCGAATGACCGCCTTCAGGGCATCCCTTTTGGTAGAATAAGTAAGGTCCCCTCCCCCCCAGTTCAAGTCAAGATAACTCGTGAGGGAAGTCTCCACATGGTCCTTCCCCACCTGGTCCTGCAAGAGGTCTATCGGCATCCTCCAGGTGCGAGGGCGGGAAGGCTGGTTCTCCCACTGGGCAACACATGTTACTGGAGAGTGACCGGATAAAAAACGGGCCTGATGGGTGACCGTTAGAGAGAGGGAAACGTCCACATTGGCCGCCAGTACCCTGTCTAGTCTGCTGTGTGTTATGAGTGGGGGAGAAACACGTAAATAGTTTTTGAGTCGGGTTACCCAGGCGCCACACATCACTGAATCACATCACAGTTCTGCATCACCTCTCTAAGTCGCGCTGTCATGCGCGGTTTCGTCCATGTGCGGGGAGGGGATCTATCTAATACAGGGTCCAACACACAATTAAAGTCCCCGAACCATAGCAGTGGGCCCTCCAGATCCGATACAAGGACCTCCTGTAGGTGCAAAAAGAAGTCAGGGTTGTCTACATTAGGTGCGTATGAGTTTAAAATGGAGAGTTCCCTCCCGTCCAGCTTCACCCGCAGGAGCAGGTACCTGCCAGCGATATCCGCCTCCACATATTGAACAGCGCCCGGGACCCCGGGAGACACCCAAATTAGGACCCCCCTAGCATATGTTGAGAATGGGGAGTGAAACACCTGTCCCCTCCACTTCTTTGCCAACTTTTGGGCACCGTCCTCATCTAGATGGGTCTCCTGTAGGCACGCAATAGAGATCCCGTGTCTCGGGAGAAAGGATAGAACCCTATGCCGCTTGGTACATGTGCCCAGGCCCCTCACATTCCTGCTTAATAACTTGTGTGCCATGAGTGGTAATAGTGCCCATCCGGGCGAACAGCCCTACGTCCTGTGACCCACCATTTCCGTGCCCGAACTGTAATACACCTGATGCCTGCAACATTCCCCCCCAACTTTACCTCCCTCAACCCCAAACACCCCCCACCCACGAGCAATATTACTGCAACAATTAAACACGCTAATATGCCCTTCCCCTGCCAGTGTCAGGACGTACACACCATTCCCAAATACCCAAAGGGTAAAAACCCACCCAAACTCCCCCCCCAACCCGACTCCCCCCCCCCCCCCCCCCCCCCCCGCCCCCCCTCCCTCCCCCACGGCCGCCCTCCAGGACCCAAAAACAACCTCCACCTCATTGTTAGCGAGAAAGGAGACCCTCATTAGCACATCTCCCCGTCCCCCACCCGCGTCCCGCACTCCCGGATCCCAGCACTAGGCATCCATCATAGCCCTCTTACTGTCCAGCCAGTGTCAAGCAATTTGTCCAGAGTTTAGGAAAGTATCAGGTGCAGGGCCCCTCCTCACGATAGTCCATCCGGCTCCTGCCCCTGCGCTCCAGCCGTCTCCGGGACCGTTGCACTGGTCGGGGAAACCTCCTCCGCAGAGGGCAGTAATATGTCAGGTACCAGGATATCCCCAGGAGAAGCAGACAGACGCTGCCGGTACATCCATTTGTAGGGAGCCATCTTCTCTCACCGTAACTAGATTGCTCTCCACACTCTCACCCTCACGGGCTCCTCGACGCAGTCTCCGGCTGCGCCGCCTCCGCGGTCTGGTCCCCCACGTGCTCCGAGTCCCAGCCCGCTCTCCAGGAGGGAGATCATCTCCCCGAAACTCAAGCCACTCCCACACATCCGCAGGAGCTTCGAGGAATTGAGCCTTTCCCTGGGAGAGAACCTTGAGTTTCGCCGGATAGAGTAGCATATACTGCAGGTGCATCTCCCTGAGCTGTTTAACTGCCAGGAAGGACTTGCGCTGTTCCTGAACTAGCTGCGTATAGTCTGGGAAGATGGACACCTTCGGATTCTCAAAAGTAAGGTCCTTGGATTCCCTCGCCACTCGTATGCAGTCCCTGTCACGGTCATTCAGAATTTTGGCAATGAGGGCCCGAGGAGGGGCGCCGGGCTTCGGAGGTGGGACCAACACTCTGTGTGCTCTCTCTATCACAAAAACTTCTGACAGGCTCTCAGGGCACAACAGCGTATGAATCCATTGCTCAAGGAAGCGTTCCGGGTGGCCCGCCTCCGCTCGTTCCGGGATACCCAGCACACGGATGTTACTGCGGCGCGCCCGCCCTTCTGCGTCTTCCTCTCTCCACTCCAGGGCCTTCGTCGCGGCCGAAAGTTGGGAGACTGTTTTCTTGAGGGACGCCACCTCTCCTTGCAGTTGAGTAATATTCCCTTCCGCAGTCGTGACTTTATCGGCCACCTTGTGCAGGTCAGTCCGCAGAAGGTTCACGTCGATGGACACAGTCTTGATCTGACGTTCCAAGGCCGAGTGGGAACCCTGTATCGCCTTCAGTAATTCTGCCCGTGACGGCTCCTCGGGCGCTGGACCCCCCCTGACCCGACTGGCGAGTGAGTCTCTGAGAAGGGAGCCTCTGCGTGGTATACTGTGTAATGGTGTTGGGCTGGACCGCCCGGGGTGTTCTATCCTTGAGCATCATGAATTGCGTCGGAGGGCCACTCAAGCGTCCCCTATCCTCTCCTCTAGCTCGTTGGCACAGCAGCGCCCTCAGATGCCTTATACGGTCCGGGCACCAGGCCACCAGGCCCACTAAATCCACTTCTGGGCCCCCCACTGCCCAGGGACGTCACAGGTGTAGCTCTGTTTTGCAGATCCCCAGAAAAATCGTCCTGTAGGAGCCGGCACGCTGGGCTACTGCCACCTATCCGATCTGTCCCTCTCTCATGCAGATCGGACCTGGAGGGCACTGTAGGGGTGTGTCTCAGGGTCCAATGTACCATAAGGAGAGGAGAGGCTAGGCCCAGACGCCGGTTCCAGGCCTGAGTGGCGCTATGTGTGCAACACGGTATCCTCCCATCTCCATCAGCTGTAGGGAATTCCTCCGAAGGTACCTTCTCCGGGCCACCGGGCATCTAGATGCTGTATCTCAAACCTTGTGCCCCAGCGTTAGCAGAGAGTTACCATAAACGTGGGTCCCCCAGCACCAGCAGAGACTTGTTCCAGGGGCCCAGTATACCGCTCCCAGTCCGGTCTCCAATAACCCCGCCTCCGGGCAGTCGGGACCCATGCCTCCGTCAACCCATTGTCCACCTATACTTCTCCCATGTAAGGGGGGGGGGCGGCAAGTGTCCTGGAGACCCTTCCTTCTGCAGGCTCAATGGGCAGGCCCAGTCCCTGGTCCCCACGCTCTTGTGGCCCTGTCCCGAAGCGGACAGGCCGTCCTCTCACCTCAGGGCCGGGGCACAGTTCGAATCCAAGGGCCGGGTCTCAAATAGCAGCAGGCATCGTGCAGGGCGACACTCCGGCTGCGGCAGACAACCCCAGAGGCGGCGGGCCCCTCTGCACCAGGCACCCCGACAGGGCACAGACCGCTACAGCTACCGGCACCGGCAGGCCGTCACTCCGCCTCCCGAACCGGCCGGTGCTGCAATCCAGGCTATCGCCTCCGACGGCGCTGGGCCCCCTGATGGCAATGGGGTCTTCCGGCAATTCCGCCGTGTCTAGGCCTGATCCCCGGCCTCAATTAGCGGCGGCGGCCGCCACCACCGCAGCCGGCCAGCGAGTCCGGCCCACTAAGGCGCCCGTGCCTCTGCGGGCACAACGCCGCTCCGGCGCCCTGGTAACTGCGGGGGCCCCGATGGCAATGGGTCCCCCCGTGTCCAGTATCGCCGATGGTCGGGTCAGGCCGCAGTCCCCGGCCTCGATTTCAGGCAGGGCTGGCGGCGGTAGATCGGTCGGGTCGAGCTCGCTGGTGATCCGGGCACCCACAGCCCTAAAAGAGGGACCGGAGAAGTACAGGACAGTCTGGGCTCGTGGAAGCTCAATTTAGCCTTCTGAGGTGGGCTGAAAGGATCAAAAATCAGGATTTTAGCAGCGGCCGGCAGGGAGCCGAAGGAGCTCACGTCCTGTTGGCCATGCTGCTTGGCCACGCCCCCCATTGCAGGCAATGTTGATTTCCCCCCACGTCGGGGTGCACCGAAGCCCACCGCAATCTCCCAGGTGCGTCAGCCACACAGGGGGCTCTATCCGCACCCCCTCGCCACTGCCGGTCCGCTGGATTCAGGCTAAAAACACTGGCCGTCAGCCGGAGCCCCTGCAACGTACGTCTTACTCCATAGCCGATCAGGCCACGCCCCCGTCAGTAAGTTTTAATCATTGAATTTTTTAACTATTGATAATCTTTCTATTAAATATTTGTATTTCTTATCGTAATCAATAGATTAATACAATAAAGTATTTTTACTACTACATTCACTAATCAAGCGGACCTAGGCACATTTGCTCAACCATAAAATAAGTGCACAGAAACAGGCACAGAGCAAAATTCAGTACCTAAGCAAAGTTCCTTAATTCATTTCTTTTCAATCCCCACCTTGAAGCCAACGGAGCCTCTTGTCATTCCTCTGTTTATAGACATTGTTTATTTCTTGTGAGGTTTTTCCTCTCAAAGCCTTTAATACATTTGGGCCATTTCATGCTCTGTTAGTGGCAATGCCATAGCAGATTATGGAGTAAAAAAAACGTTGTAGTCTGTCTTTGCAGCAGACATATTCCCCAGATTGTTGCTGCGGCTATGTCTTTAACTGCTATTACTACTGTCTTCAACCACCCTATTGGCAGCCAGGACCACAGCCAAGCCACTTCTATGCCCTCGTTACGTCCCTGTCTCCACTTTGTTAACACTTCCATGGCTTCCTTTATTGGACTTACATCAGCCTCTGGACTTACTGACGTTATAACAACATGTCTGAATTACTATAGCACACACCCCTCCTTGCTGCACTGTTAGCAAGTCCAAACCATTCTGTTCTGGATGGTCATGGCTGCTACAGAGTTAATGTCTGCCTGCAGTTCCTGAAGGACATTTCTTGTGGCATTGAAGGTTTTTGTCTATTCTGCTGGAATTTTCATGGTAGTGTGTTCCAAATCATAACTCCTATCCCTGGTATCAGCACACAAATAAACATAGGAAAACGTGACATTCTCGTACCTATTAGAGGTGCTTCGATCTTATATTGGTGGTAAACTACCCAGATTAAATGGTTCATGAGTAGCTATATGTGGCATCACTGTTATGTTGAGCATGAGATAACATGGAAAATGTTTTCCCTCCCAGGTTATAGGGAGTGCCTTATGAGCTTTGGTGGCAAACATGAAGTGCATTCCGTCCTGGACTTGGGTAACCACTGTGTGGTACTCCTCACTGGGGAGACCTACACCTCTTTGCAGATCATTTTGAAACCTACTACACCATTGTTAGGTAATCCAAGTGATATGTCATAAACTGTTGATGGCGCAGTAACACAGTCACCCTGGGCCTCAGTCAAAAGATCATTAGGGCCCATCCAGAGCCACTATCACAGTATCACCCTCTATGGTCACGATCCAATAATGGGCCATATAGTTGAGACCTTGCTGCCCAGTCAGAAGGGTTCAGTTTCTACTCTGCAGCTGCTTACCCCTCAGATCTCATTTTCCATAGGTATTGTAAAATTCCAGCGGATTAAGACCTCTGCCTTCCTTCAAGTCCCTCATGTACAGTGTACTGAGAAGAAATCCAGGAGAGTAGTGCCAGAAACATATTGAAACCTGTCCTGCAGAGCATTTTCCTTAGCGATGAAAGACAACCCATACTGGGCCTGAACATTGGACACCACTGTACAACATGACTGCCAGTTAGCAAACTCCTTACCACATGTCCATGTGACAATAGGTATGTGGTACACAACACCTCCAGTGTACTTCCCTTGCTTCACAGGGGTGGCGTACAGCCCTATGGTGTCCTCTGGATGCCTTCTTAGATGTAGACAGGTCCAACAATCCTCAATGCTTATTCCTAACAAGCTGCTCAGGTACCTTGATCAAGGGGTTGTAATGCTGGCTTTGTAACAGGAGGGCACACAGATAAGTATCAGGTTCACTCACCATAACACTGCATTTCCACCAACTCGTTTTTTAGGTTACAGCAAGGCAGCTATGTAGTATGTGAAAGACATCTTGGGGAGTTTCAGAAAGTTGACCTCAGAATGCATTCTGCCTGTCGCTTGCCATTGGCTTTGTAACTCACGTTTTCTTGCTTTCCATTATCTGGCTTTATTTGCTTAAGCTGTCTAGGTTCAGTATGTTCTGCCCAATGAGAAAGCTGTGTTCACTGTACTCTTCCACAAGTACTTTTTCTGTCAACAGGCCTTTAAATCTTGCTTATCTTGTCACTTTTGCTGGGCATTCAAAGGCCAAGGTCAAATATGAGGTGCTGTCTTATCTTTCCGAGTGCTCCCTTTCTGTATACAGGCCTGTACATGTTGTTCTTATCTCGTCACATTTACTGTGCATTCAAAGTGAGAACGTTTATAGGAAAGAAGAATGCATATATTTTTTGCAGTGTTGTAAAGCACTCGAATTTGCGCAATATAAGACCAACATAACATTCATTTTTTGGGGGTTTATGCACCCAATTTGCTCAGAATCACTGGTTGTTCGGCGCCCTCGGGCCTCAAACCTGGCTCCCCTTAAACCCAGCTTCCCCGTTCTAGACTCAGCAGCTCTGGATCGGAGTTGCAGTACGAGCAGAGAGTTGATCCACATTGCCCGCTTGTCATGGTATGCAAAGTGTGTACAGAAAACAATTCTCTGTGATTTTGGAAATAGCAGGGAGTGTGTCATGCATAAATTCTCATCTCAAAGTAGCTGTTGCCTGGGTTTGAGAGGCCTGTATTTTCCTACGTGGCGGCCCTCACCTTCCCTTAATCAACACAATGATTAGGTACAAGCTGCGAGTTAATGCAGGTTTTAAGGCTTCCCAGAAAGAGATAAACTAGCAACACTATTGACAGTCTGTATGATGCACAATACAAGCATGCATTTGAAAAGTTGAAGTAGTTCTTTTGAAAAGGAACAAACTGACAGATTCCCTCAGCCTTCCATCATTCCATTGGAACCCGTGCGGCTCACAGTGCCATAAAGCCTCAAGACCGCAGTATTAAGTGATAAACGCACAGCTCCTTTTTATTATTTTTTAACTGTACAATTTCGTCCTGAGACGTTCTGCCCTTTAAAATTTTGTCCTGAGATGTTCTGCCCTTTATCGGTTTCCTTTCATCTTCCTCTCGAAATGCTGGGGAAGAAAAGATTATTTATGCCCTATAATATAGCAGCACTGCGTTATGAAAACCTAATCAGGGGACCGTGGTTAAAACATTTTTGCCTGTCTCCCCCTCTGGCCCTCCAGCTACCCCCGGAAGAATAAACTGTTCGAAAGCCTGGCTAGAACAATTAAGTGCCACAGAGGATGCCTATAACAAGCAGGGTTATAATTTGCATGGATTATACTATTGTCTTTCTTTCCTACCTCCACTCTCCCTGGCACTACCACTCCTGTCCTATATAACGAATGAGTCCCCAGGTCCACCTCCAAAAAAACCCTCCATAGACATTTTTTTATTTAACAATGCACATGGTGTCTGCCATCTTGGATCAGTAAACAATGTGCTCACGTCAGGAAAACTTTTTGCTTTTTAACGAGGCTGAGTTGCATCAGTATAGCAAAGCCAGTATGTTGAAGGCAAGACCTTTTGGCTTTGCCAATGCTTGTTATAGTTTTCAATATGCAAGGTAGGACTGTACGTGAAACTTGTTTTCTGCATAAATAACCACGTTTTATACAATGCTCAGTCAAACACCAGGTGCTGGTCTAGCAGTTACGCAGTTTCTGCCCCTCCTCCTGATCCTCTGCCTTCTTCTCATCCTAGCTTGCTGTTGTCTGTTCTTAGGCAGTTTCCTGGACCTGCTCTGTGGTGTCCGCTTCAGTCTAGATTTTATGTCTCGCCTAGCGTTGCAGCGCATGCACTGCTCGGTGGTGAGAGATGTTGTGGATGAGGACTTTCAGAAGGGGGCTTGAAACCCCGCCCCTCATCATTGGCTGGCGTCACCGTTCATGCTAAACGGTGGCCTGCCACTGGAAATTAGGTTTTTTTGTTGACGCCTTTTCATCCGGCCAATCCGGTCAAGGTTGTCTGCTTTGCTGCTGTCGCAAAGCAATTTCTTATCTTTATGGGGGCCATCTGTTTTCACTCAGCCCGTGTTTATTTTTGCATGGCACTTTAATCTTCATGTCCTGCCAAGATCACCAAGTCAGCCATGCCCCTCCTTGTGCCGTCGCTGCCTTCCTGCAGCCGCATGAAGGAAAAGAAACGCAGTGGGGACCGCTACAGAGAACACAGTGTGTCCTGCAGCCCCGTCCACACCGATCCAAGCAGCAGGAAAGAGCTACGTTCGTGACATGTTTTTTCTAGTAACTGATGTAACTTGTAACTTATGTAATTTTGTAACTTTGTGGAACCTTATGTTAAGCACTCTGATACCTCCAGGTCTAGCTGGCGCTATGTAAAACTCAAATAAATACAAATGTTTTTCTCATTATCGCGTCTCTTCTGAACGGTATCTACAGATGACTATAGACATCTCATGAAGTCTCTATAAACATAGTGCTCAAATAGAGTGCCCCTTTAAAGTAGAAAAATCCCACAGGAACAAATAGGTAATTTTAGAAGGGATTTGTCCCCATTTCCTTTCACACGTTAGAGAAGATAAACCAAGAAGAAGCTTACCTTACTTATCGAACTGGTCCTTTGCATGCAGCTTTCCAGTGCCAACTTGATCCCTGTCTGTATTCTGGCTTCCTTGTAGTGAGAGGCATATCTGAAAAAGACTTCTCACCACAAATTTCTCACCTGCCAGTAGGGAGCGTCGATCTGCTCTGCGTCAAAAGTGACGTCACTATTCCCATTTATGCGGCATCCCGGTGCTCTGACATCAGTTCCTTTCTTTCCATAGAGCTATGTCTACCGCTTTTTGGCCAACATGTTTTTAATTTTGGGCGAAATTCTATTGAGCTTGCTCCCAGTGTGCAATAGACTTGTCCCCTGCCAAACCCTCTTGTTTCAAGCCTTGTGGATATTGTCATCAGATATCAGTGTCGGATCCAAACTTGGTTTGTCTCTGGTGCCTGGATTCGGAAGACAACGCCAAATGCCTGAACGAGTGCTAGGCCTTGCATCCAAAGTTGATATGCAAGCGAGCACTAAAGCTTCTGGTGGCGCAGCAGAACAACTTTGTCATTCCGGTTGCGATCTCGTTTCCTTGGACATTCTCGGGGCCTGTCCAGGAGTTGTTCCCACAGAGTTCTTAAGATCCACTACCTCATTGAAGTTGGGTAAATCTAAGAAGCACAAGAAACTATTGAACCGATCTTCAGCTTCACCTGTTCGACCTCTTGCTTGAAAGCACTGCTCCCAGGCTCCACCTGCGGAGCCTGCGACAGGGTCTGCCCCGTGCTACCCATGTTTCGTGATTTTGCCTGCCCAGTTACGGGAATTCTGTAACGCCATGCATGCCATCTTTGGGGCCCAGCCTCATGGAGCTGAGAGATAACCTAGCTGCGTTACTGCTGGCGGGTCTCCCTCGACCCCAACTAGGCCCTCAGAATGCACTCCTCGATCTGGTACGACGCCACACCGGGGTAACACCACCTACTTTGGCTCTGTTCTGCTCGGTGTGGTTTGAAGGCAAGCTCATTGTCCTTTCCAGTGTCGAACTGGCACTGCCTTGGGATCGTTCAAAGCTGTGCCTTGCTCCATCCTGTCCCTTTCAAACCCTGGCCTTCCTCCACTGGACTCCCCTTATGTGCCCCAGAGGGGCGATGATGTAGAGGTGTGTGGTCCTGTGGAGGAGGATCATGCTGATGGTATCAGGAGCTGGGGATCCCCATGCCCTTGACACTCACCAGACACTTGACAAGTTTTTCCCTCCAGGCCAGGCCTCAAAGGAAGGCATTTCATTTGCCACAGGAATGCGCATGGCTGCGGAGGTCCTTGACTGATGTGCTTCAGGCAGGAGCACATGCTCCAGAACTAATACTGCCATTTAATGATGCCCTCAGCGGCACTCTCCTGGGGGCCTGGGCAAAACCCCGCAGAGGGGCTTTTGTGCACTGCATGATTGCGCGACTGAATCATTCCGCCCCAGGGGACCCCCAGCCTTCCTTTTCCAGCACAACTAATCGGTGAGCTGGTAGCCCAGGCTTCCCTGGTCAAAATCAGCCTGAGCTTGTTCCCTACCATACCACTTGACAGGAAGTCCAAACGGCTGAATACTTTCGGGAAGTACAACTTTTCTTCCTCCTGCCTTGCATTGCTGTCAGTGAAACCTGCATTCCCCTTGGGCTGCTATTCCCTTGCGTTGTGGTATTTGGTCGCGCAGCTGCTTCCCATATTGCCTGAGGAGGGCCGGGCCATCCTCGGTCGGGCCATCCTCAACCGTGCTTTACTGGATCGTAGAGCTGCTGCTAAGTTTGCCATACGGTGTGAACTGTGCACCACGGACTCCCTTTATAGGTCCATGGCCTCTACTGTGGGACTTTGCCATCATGTTTGACTACGGTCAAGTGCATGTGTTGGAGATGTTCAGTCATCCTTGATAGACATGCCCTTTGATAGAACGCACCTGTTCGGTTAGAAGGCAGACGTCACACTCGAGCGCTTCCACAAGAGCAGGATCACTGCACAATGTTCTGGGCCGCTCCCTTTCACCCCGGCCGCAACAACAGTTCTTTTGTCCATACCACGGCAGGGGCGAATTTCGACTTCCACAGTATTAGCACTACCCAGTACAACAGTCCTTTCAGGGAAGGGGTAACAGAGCCCAAAGGAGACGCGGGAACCATGCCCAGCAAGCTGCCCATTTCCACTGCTCCCCGGAGCCTTCCAAGCCCCTTCAGTGTGCCCTCCAACCGGCACATGCATCCTGTGGGAGGCAGGATCAGACATCTGCTCTGGTGGTCCAGCATCACACCGGGACAGTAGGTGCTCCAGATAGTGCAGAAGGGATACACCCTTCCATTTGTGGACGCCGACCCTTGCCACCATCCCAAGAACAGCTGTCGAAGGACCATCTCTCTTTACTCTGCCAGAAAGTGCATGCCCTCTTAATTTATACCTGACCCCCCCCCCTTATTTGATCCTTACGAGGTAGCAATGTCACCGTGTTTAATTACGCGGATGACATCCAGTTGGTCTTCGACATCAACTCCTCGGACCAGTCTATTGACAATTTTCAGTCTTTAGTTAGTTGCGCTTTACAAATATTCTTTACATTACATTACACTATGAAAGTTCGTAGTGTCCCCAACACTAATCGCATCCCCCTGAGTAACCATTCCCATTCTGTCTCTACACACTTCACCTACAAATTCTTGCAACCTATCTTTTGGAGATGGTGAAAGGAGGAGATGAAATGCATGAGTGGCCCAGCTATTGTTGTAGTCTGCCGTACCTGCCGTACGGTATGGAGCAAAACTGAGAATCTGAAACATCCGGAAGAGACTAACGAAGACATCGAAGCACGGGGTACTCTACAGTCCTTAACCTCAGGAATATGAGCAGCACTGAAACTACTACAGCCTTGGTACAGGGATGGCTGTGATCTTTGTTATGAGGACCTAAAATGCACTCAGGAGCTTCAAATACCAACTGATTTGTATTACAGCAGTACAAACTAGGATGCAGGACTTATTTGCTGGGTCTCCACTACCACCAGTGCCTTACCAAGCTTTGATGCCAGCTTCTTTTCCCCCCACCTTCAGAACTGCCTAGACCTGCCCCTCTTTCAGTCCTGCATCAATTTAAAGCAGATGTTATGGAAGAGGAAAAAAGTAAGGAAATGACAAAATGCTACACAAAAGCAGGATAATTGGCAACATTATGTTGCCCGTGATGAGCGACAAATAACACTTAATCCTCAATTCACCTCCAGATGTCATTAGCAGATTCCATATCCACGTAGAGAAGTTGTGTTGGCTTGACGAAGTTTCCATGCCGACGCGAGACGCTGATGTCCCTGCACGCATATACTCCAGCATGCAGTAGTCTGACATCCCTTGCAGGGTGTCCAACTCGAGACCAAGACGGGGTCCTTTGTTTCCCATCAGGTAATGTTGGCTCTTTCCTAGGGGGATTCTTGGCTTTACACCCACATACATGCTAGGTACACTTAGATAGGATTTGCATCGTAGGAGTACGCTTGATTATTGCTATGTATCTATATGCCTGCATATATTCACTGATTTCGCACCATGGTAGAATTCTACCTTTTATTTACTCTGTCAGTGCTTGCAATCATATATATCTGTTTCTGTCTAATGGTTGTCGCAGCACGTGTATTTTACATTATAATGACGCTGGTTCAATAAATACTTATTGAAAACTTCCCCATCGTTTATTCTGTGTATCTCTGAGACCGAGTGAGCACGAGTTACTGAACGAAAAGTACTGTACTGTTTCCACGATCCCTGAAGAATCAAGGGTTGTCATGTTCGATAGTTGCCAGTAACTTCATATGCTCCCCTTATGAGTTTAGATAACAAAGGAAGGCTGTGAAAGCCATTCCCAGCTTGGAGTATATTTGGGATCTTGTAGTATCAAAAGTCTTTATTTTGAATAAATATTCTCAGATAAAATGTCAACCCAAGCTCAACCAACACGTTTCGTTCTTCTCTGAGAACTTCATCAGGGCTTAAAAAGTCTCTTGGTGAAACCTTGATTACAGTAAGTAGATAGGGTTCCGAAGTGAGTGCTCCAGTGTATTGTTCTGGACGCAAAGGGGCTAAAGGGTGCCCGAAGCCAAAGATCTTTTTTAAAGAAAAGCTAATCCTCAACAGAACACGTCTGTAAGATCCAAAGTAATTGCTCCACTGTATTGCGCTGGAGGCAAAAATGAATTCCCAGGGCCAGGTGATGCCCAGACAGTTGAAATCTGCGTCCTTGGTCCAGATAGGACAGTCCGGACTCAAATTCAGAATATTTTTATTATGTTAGGCTGGCACAGGAACATCAGTAATTCTTATTTTATAATTTTCTCTATAAAATGCAGTGTTTTCGAAGTGTTTAAATGTGGCTGTTATGACTGGAAGTTTTTCTTTTATTGGCCTTTTCCGGATCCAAAAAGCATACTCTGATTAGGAGCATTCAAAATGTAGGTTGGACTCCTAGTATTTCTGTTCTTGACTGGTGGTCAAACTTCATAAGATACTGCCTCTGTATTTCAAGATATAGCAAGAGATGGTTTTTTTGGAGGAAATGTTTTCTAGAGATTCACTCAACCCCTTGCTTGTTTTTTTTAAAATAGTATTTGAGTTTGAGCGAGATATTACTTACCGAGTAGGACTTTAGGATGTCTAACCAAACCCCTGGATGCTCCATTAGGTGTGAAAGACCTATATCAACGTTCGATATTTGTATCTTGTTGGCAAATAATTAGATATGCCTTCTGTACTAGATGCAGGAGCTTAGTCTGGTGATAGGTCAAGAAGCATTCAAAGATGTATCCATATTTGTGATTGCTGTTGATTACACTAGTATCTATACTATCTGTTGCCTGTAGTACCCTGTTAAGTTGCCTCCCTTCTTGGAACAAAGCAAACACAAGTAGATAATGGACAGAGCGCTGCAACTTTTCAGACACTCGCCCTCAATCTCAGATCTGGGTTGAATCCATCATTGTTCTTTAGCTCACTTTGCCATTGCAGTACGGACCCAGCCATATAGAAATCAATCATTACCCTGTTCCTGGAACAGGTTTAAGGGTAACACCCCTCATCAGGCAGGCTAGCGTGAATCCAGAGGCAAAGTGAGCAAGGAACATATGTCTGGGCATGCCCTGCCAACTTAGTGCGAACAAAGCAATCACAAGGAGATGATGGGCGGAGCGCTGAAGCTTTTCAGACACTCACCCCCAGTCACAGGTCTGGGTTGAATCTATCATCGTTCTTTAGCTCACTTTGCCTCCCCAGTTCAGACATGGCCACATGCAAATCAGTTTTGACCCTGTTCCTCATGGGAACAGTCCAGCCCGAACTGCCAAGCTAGGTCTTCCCTGGACCGGAAACGAGCATCCTGAGACCCCACTCTGCTCTTCCCTGAATGGTACGCAACGTTCACCTATGTCCTCTACCATCTGTAACCCTGTGTTGTCAATACCTGCACTTGAGGCCAAGCCAGTGCCGTTGGTCTTTGTCCTTTAGTACCTTCACATATTAGTGCATCTACAAAAATATTGCCTGTTCTACAGCCCTTTTATACTTTTGACAATCTCTAAAGAGGCAGTTGATAGCATAATGTAAATCCTTAGAAACTGGTGTTAGCAATAAGTAGGTAACATGTTATTTTTTGTAACTAAACAATATTTAAGTCCCTTACAGACAAAGTGTAAGTTAATGCATCTAATGCAAACAATAGAATAATAAGAATACACATCTGATTGTTTAAAAGCAATTTAGTCGAATAGCAGGGGAACATGTAAACTGCACTCTTGATATTATTCAGCATTATCAAGTGGAATGAATATGAGCTCAAAAATGTGTTGAATGACTCAGTTACAAAAAAGTACATTTTTTTATATGTTCTGTGGAGTAACAGATGGGCAGTTTTCCCAAATTGGTTATGTCATGATTTTGCCAGTTCAGTTGTTATGCCTATTTATAAATGTAATTCCTTTCAACTGTTGTTCCAATCTCTAGATCAGGGGAAATCTGTAGCCAAAGATACTGATGTGAAGGAACCAAGGGCTAGTGAAGGGAAATCTTGGATAAGAGATGGTAAGTGCAAAAAATGTTGTACCATGTGTATACCATCCACAACTGTGTAGTTTAATGATATCAGAACAATTACACCCCAAAAGAGAAATAATTTTACCGTTCCCCTCATACTATACAGATGTGCTAATTTACAAGGAATCACATTTAATAGAAGCAGTAAAGCTATTGTGAGGTTTGTGATCAATGGATCGCTGTGGGAAAAATGTTTAAAACTTCTGGTGCTTTCAGGGTATTCACATTTCAAGGGCAATATACGATGGTCACAAAGAAAGGTACTTCCCTTTCTCATGAAATTATATGTGCACCAGATGATGAATACAGTCACTGCCAAACCTGTACTTTTGTGTGAATTGTAACTTATTAAACTCAGGAAACTCAAACTGCACCCTCTCTTGGTTTACAGGCTTGCTGGTGGGGAGGTAAACAAATTTGAATTTTCTGATTTAAGATCGTGCATCTGAACTCATTGACTGGTTGAATCATTGTAAGTGCTTTACCTTGAAGAGTATGACATTGTTATACTCTGCTAGACAACTCCCAGTTCACACATTTTTTTCCCTTAATGTAAGAGCAAGTGATAAGCAAAAGTTAAACTAGTGTGTCCAAGATGGCAATGGAGTGAGAACTGCCTTTTCTAGCTCCGTGCCTGGCTTTGCAGTTTTGCCATCCCTTAACCACCATCTGACAGAGAATCCAGTTGTCCTTGCTGCAGTGACTTTCTGGAGCATGAGGGCCCATTTACATCACCCGCCTGCTACACTGTTCTGTAATGAATGGAGAGCGGTGGAGACAAAGACAAAATGGTGACTGCCTGTACCAGGAGGAATTTTAAGAGGCTAATAAGTTGAATTATCAATATCCAAGGAACAAGCAATTCTAAAAAGGCAAATGGTACTGCCCCCGTATTAATATAACTAATATTGATCACCCACTTATCTAAGAGTCTCGGCAGAATCCATAAAATGGTAAACCCTGAATAAATGCATAAAAGGTAGAGCAACCATAGGCTGTTACGCCTATACTGGCACAACCCCCTTCATCTTGGAAATTGATACTGCTGCAAGAAACACCTCCTCAGACTTTCTCTACTGGTGATCACCGAGGGTCGCAGTGTGCTCAAGTAAGGTGCTGGAAAGTTGGTGGTGGGGTGGAAGGAAGCAATCGCCCTTGAGTATTCTTGCTGAGGTCAGATCTGTGAACGCTCTGGCCCTCCCAGTGAACACGTCTGCCAGGGACTGGGGCTTGTGACTTCCCAACCTCCCAGGCCTGGCCATTAGTCATTTGGAGACAGCCAGGATACCAGTGGCGGACTGCTCCCTGGAACTATATTGCTTGGACTGTAGGGAAGCACTGGCCCAACAGACAGCTTCTCTCAAAGGCACTATCCTGACGACGAACACTTTCGGTCCTCCGCCATTAACATGGCTTCACATAAAGGTTAAAAAAAGAGAATAACCTGAAAGAAATGCTCACTGAGCTTGTGGCCAAGATGGAGATAATAGATGGGATGCCTCCCCACAGAGACAACTACAGGTTGCTCTGGAGGCTCTCCTTATTCACTCCTTCATTGAAGATTTGTTTGTCAAACTTAAGAACAACAGTATAGCCCTTCAAGAATTTTTCCCAAGGATTTAAAAGAGATGCTGGATGATATGGGGTAGATGGGGCAGAGGGTCTCTACTCTTGGAGATGTTGGTGACACTAGAGAAGAGCTGTGCTCCTTCCCTAGGGAAATGCTCGAACTCGAAGAATGAAACTTTGATCTCCAAATGCCATTTTGAGGGTGTTGAAATCAGGAAGATGGTCAAATATTGATATGAGAAGCCCCACTCAACGCTGAATAAGAGGAAACCTTGTGAGATGCAGTAAATGGCTGTTCAGCCAATGAAGTCCAGGACTTTCTGAATATGCCATCCAGCTGGATAGGGCAAACCAGCTTGGTTGCTACCCAGGCCCTAGAGATAGGCCACCAGATATATTACAAAAAATCAATGGGGGTGTATGAAGGGTTCACTCGGCTGCCACAATTGTAACATCTGTAATCCAAGGAGAGTGAACTCTGCTGTTTTTCAGGGGTCTGGGTATTTCTATTGTTGACCCAAAACCCTCAAACAATCTTTGCCACTGGTGGCGTAAGTAATCACCACTGTTTTCTTGTTGGGCGGCGTCATCATTGGGTTTCACACCTAGGTACTTGCTTCCCTAGGTGAGTATAGCCTCCTTCCAAGGGAAAGTACTGGTGGGATCCGAGTGGTGGTGCATGCATTT
Organism: Lissotriton vulgaris; assembly: GCF_964263255.1. Classification (NCBI taxonomy): domain Eukaryota; kingdom Metazoa; phylum Chordata; class Amphibia; order Caudata; family Salamandridae; genus Lissotriton; species Lissotriton vulgaris. Next base: position 1,774,682,453 of record NC_141685.1, read on the forward strand.
CGTCCTAGATCTAAAAATGTACATTTAATATGGGTGAAATATATAGGGCTAAGATTGAAAGGCGAAGTTGTGATGTTCAAACATGTTAAATGTCCTTAGCATCACATGTGAACGGTCAACATGTTTCTGCCTCTTCTGCGCATGAGGGTCTAGTCCTTGGTCAGGACCAAATTCCGAGATCAACAGATCCCTTTATGTTTAGTTTGTGGACTAGTCAGTTTTGGCTTGCGTGTCATGATTCCAATTAATTCAGTCAGAAAGATAGGTCCGCTTTCATTGAGCCTATGACTTCAAGGACAAAAAAGAGAGAATTGCGGTTAATTGTGAAGTCCTTCACGAACCCTAAAGGGCAGCTCAAAGAATTTCCTGCCTCGCAAAAATGATGTGATGATATTTCAGCTTTTTTTTTTGAGGAAAAAATTCAAAAAATCAAAGGAGAATTTTCAGCCACTTATGTCATTGACCAGGATTCTATCACCTACCAAGTTGCAGGGGATACGGTCGGCTCTCTTCAGACTTTTTCACCTATTTTGTTGGAGCAGACACAGGAGGTTATTAGAAGATGTAAATCTGGTTCACGGTTGGATGCGTGTCCCCCAACGGTGATTGACATTTTTAGACACGGTTAATCCCATTGTAAATTCCATAGTTAATTTGTCTTTAAAAACTGGAGTGGTGCCTGACGAGTGGAAGCTTGCAATGGTCAAACCGTTGAAAAAGAAACCAAGTATTGACCACGCGGTACTGTCAAATCTCCGGCCTATTTCTCTGCTCCCCTTTTTAGGTAAAGTAACAGAGAAATTTGTTCAGAAGGAACTGACAAATTTCATTGAAGGTCATAACATTCTGCACCCGCAGCAATCAGGATTCCGCGCAAAGCATTCTACAGAATCTGCCCTCTTAGAGGTAACCGATACTCTAAAAATGATTGCCAATAAAGGGAAGAAAGCAGTTCTGATCCTTCTAGACTTGGCGGCGTTCGATACGATCTCGCATAACATTCTTTTGAATCGTCTCGAACGCTGCGGCATCTCAGGCAAGGTGCTAGATTAGATTAAATCATTTCTAACTAACCGCAGACAAGTGGTTACGCTGGGGACGTTCCTCTCAGCGGAACGGAATATCTCTATAGGGGTCCCTCAGGGCTCCTCCTTGAGCCCATTGCTGTTTAATATTTATATGACCCCGCTTATCTCTTTTATTAGATCATTTGGTATAGAAGTCACATCATACGCAGATGATACCCAAATGATCCTTTCCTTAGATGATACTACTTCAGAGGTAGAAGCTAACTTCAAAAGCTGCCTAGCGGTGGTCTGTAAATGGATTAGGAACAACCACCTTAAATGCAACTCAGATAAGACCGAAATCCTCCCTGTGGGGAAGGATGTTCTGTTTATTCCTGAGAAGTGGTGGCCGGAGAGTATCACCCCCTCCGCCAGATGTGGTCAAGGTGGCAAAGAATTTGGGAGTACAATTTGATGCAGGACTCTCCTATATCCCTCATGCGACAGCAGTAGCCGGGACATGCTTTAGCATTATTAGATCACAAAAAAATGTTTCACTTTCTTCCGCTAGCAGCGAGGAAATCTGTGGTAGTTGCCCTGATTCTCGTGCGTTTAGATTATTGCAATAGATTGCTTGCAGGAGCAAATAAATCGATTTTCAAGATGTGGTACAACATGCTGCGGCACGAGTGGTGCTTAAATTCCCACGAAGATCGTCCGCATTGAAAAGTCTGCATTGGCTCCCGGTCCACAAGAGAGTTCTCTTTAAGATACTCTTGATTACCTATAGAGCCAGGTTGAGTTTAGGACCCAAGTATCTGATAGGACTTTTTACTCCTTACACTACAATGAGGTCCCTCAGATCATCCACTGCCAATTTGCTCAAACCCTCCACTTTTAGATTGAAACGAAAAGGAGGAAAAACTGTGGCAGTTCTTGGGTCCAAAGTGTGGAACGCACTTCCCTCACAGCTAAGGCTATTCAACACAGAATCCCAATTCAGGAAGGCCCTGAAGACGTGGATCTTTATTGCCTCAGATGAATTATGCCGTTCCTTCATTTAGGACTCGGTTGGTTATTCTCACTCCCAGCTTGGATAGCGCCAGGATACTCCTAACGGAGTGATAGTCGCGCTCTATAAGTACCAAAATGACATTACATTACAAGAACCACAAAGCGATGATGCTCCCATATTAGAACATGAGTACACACTGTAAACCATTAGCAGGAACACTTTTCCATGATATTCAATCTAGAAAGGACAGTACTGTGAAGGCTAACTTGATCGCTAGGTATATCAAGCCAAACGTTCGCCCAAACCTACACTGGCTGTACCTCATTAAAACGTACAGAATGTCTTATAGTAGACATCTACATGTATCCCAAGACGTCTGTGACCACAGAGGGGTCACAACTAGTCCGAAAATATAAGAAAAGCAACAGTTCACACAAGCACATCCAGAACTGACGTAAGGGGTAAATATGTCTTTCAAAGATGTACACAGTTCTATTTTTATCTTTTTAACCGTAGGCCTATACATTTTTCTGCATTTGTTACCACCCCCAAAAATTGTACCATATTGGTAACTCCTATGTCCATTACCACTCATGGAATGATTTCTTCATTAGCGTCATTACATCCTTGAGGGAACTTTTGGGACATTTTTCATAAACTATCCTCCCATATCTCAGGTTACTTCAAAGCAATCACTCAGAGTTTAAAAACTGCTCCTTCACGACGACTCATCCTCCCGTCAGCTCGGATGAGAACAAGTTAGGTAGGTACGCCGGGGGCCTTCAAGTGACAATACAAGCCTGTAGAGACTGTCTCTTGCACACTGTGACCGAATTCAGCCCTTGCGCTCCATATTGTATACTTTAAGTATGCCCTTCTAGCTGACAGCATGCTATTTATGTTTTTCTCTATAGAAAATATTACAAATGTTTTGACACGCTAGACAGCATGGGGATTTGACACTCCACTTATTCATATAGTATTTGCTGCTCCTCCAACCAAAGTTAAACCGGCATAGAGGGACACCCTTTATCTCAGTGATTAGGAATAACACAGGACCCCATGGAGTACGTGACACACCCACTATGCGCACAGCAGTTGCTGCCCCCCTAACCATAGTTGAGAAATTAGCAAAGAGGGACACTTTTCTTTCTTTTTAATGCTGTGAATTTTATAAATACATGGCCCTCCTTGTAAAACAGATTATATGTTACCTTAAGCACAACAGGAATTTACTAGCCCTGCCGGAGACACTGCAGCTGCAAAATTAGAGCAGACTTGGGCACGTTGGGGGTTCACAGCATACAGATAGCCTTTTTACTAGACCACAGCACTACACAGTCATAGGGACAACAGAGGTTCGAGGCATGTGGGCTGCTGAATTCCTATCTGTGCATAGATCGTCGCCTAGTGTTGGGTCCGGATGATTGCACATTGTTGTCCTGGAAGAGTCTTCGAAGTATCACGAGATAGGTGGCTCCTCCCCTGGACTACAGTGCGCATGAGCATCCTCTCCATCCTCAGATTCTTTTTTTCCGCCATTGGGTTCGGATGTAGTTTCTTAACTCTGAGTTCGGAATCGATCTAAAACTTTCTTAAAGGCCAAAAGGCCTTCGGGGTCGTCGGTATTGTTATTCGATCGGTGCCAACAACTTTATTCCTGTTGTTTTCTACTCAGGACATCGAATCAGGCTGCGTGGCCTTTTCGACACCAAGGGACCGATTGTCAATGGAACAAAGTCCATTCAAAGATGCCCCAACTGTAACTCGAAATATCCACACATAGATAAACATCCTGTGTGTAACAAGTGTTTATCTCCAGAACACAATGAAGCCGACTGCTTAGCTTGTGCACAATTTCGATCAAAGAAGACACTTCGGATTCGACGAGCAGCGAGGCAGACGATGCAGAAGCCAGCGCCTGACCCGGAAAATATCTTTGAAGACGACGAAGAGGTCGTCGAAGCTGAAGACTCAGATCAGCAGTCGGAGCAGAGGTCAGAGCATGACTCCAACTACTACGTCGACGAAGGAGAAGACCTCGTCGAGGTAGGGGACGACGATCCAGGCATCTGAGCCGTCGAGGACGACTCCTGCGACGACACTGGGCCAACCGTGAGTACGGAGCCCAGTACATTTACTGATACGCTTCCAGAGGCTCAGGTCGAGGCATCGCCGGAAGGCCTTAGCCAAGATCATGACATCAATTCTATAGCCTCGCAATTCAGCCCGGCTAAGAATAGAAGACAAGAGCCATCGGAGCAACATTACCATAGCTTGGTAAAATCAAAACCGAAAGTGATGGAACCAAAACCGAAACTGACCGAGAGGTGTGGATCCATCGGAGCCGACCAAAAAGAAAATGGTCGTCGACCCGGCTGGGTCGCATATAAGGGTTGTCGAGCCTAGAGCCAGTACACCCATGTCCACGCTTAAGCTAAAGGCTATGGAACCGACAAGATCGATGTCGACACCAAGCAACACAAACAAGGGACTCGAACAGAAGACGGTTGTCGAACCGAAACAGAAAGTCGACAAACCAAGGCCGGTGCACACAAAAACACTCGAGCCGAAGGCATGGATCGAACTGAAGGGGTCCGTCGAGCCGAGGCAGCAAAACATCGCTCAGAAGCAGCAAGCCCCGAAGACGACACAAGGCCAAAAAGTGGTTATCGAACAGACAAGAACAGTCGGATCGATAACAATTAAGGCTCCGAAGAAGTTCATTCAGACTACAAAGACTGTTGAAACACAGAAGTCCCTCGGACCGATAAAATTCGGACTTCCAACACACGTGAAGCCAAGAGCGGTCGAACCAACAACCGTAATCGAACCGACACAGACAAAAAAGGCGATAACAGGGAAAGGAGCTAAAGCACCTGAAGAGCAAGAGCCCTCAACAGATGAACAGTCAAAACTGTATGTTGACCCCGATACTGGCAGAGTTACCCTATATAAGAGGAAACTCAGACCAGACACTTACGCTGAGACCTATAAGATACCACTCAAAAAGAAAAGAGACACTTATACATCTCCAATTCTCTTTGAGCCGATCAGACTACCTGTGCAAGAGACTTACACATATTCTCCCACACGCACAGATGAGGATGTGGACTATAAGGATAATGAACAGTAAAATTATCCGGTGGACAATGACCAGGACAACCAGAATCAACCATGGTCTGACCCTGTGGATCCTGGAGACTCTCAGCCCATTCCAGACAATACTGCATACCCTGTTAAGACTTCGTCTACAGAGGACACAGCTGCTTTCAATGCACTAATAGAAAGAGCAACATACAATCACCACGTGGAGATGCATGCAGACCCCATTGAGGAAGACTTCCTCTTTGACACTGTCAACACTCCTGAAAGATCAGTCAAAACATTGCCAATGTTAAAAGGGGTGCTTAAACACGCAGGTGACATCTTTAAGGAAACAACCAGGGCACGGGTCATTAACCCCAGAATAGAGAGGAAATATAGGCCAGCACCAGTGGACCCTACATACATTAAGGGACAGCTGCCTTTAGACTCTTTGGTAGTATCCAATGCACGTAAACGTGCTAATTCTCAGACTACTGGCGAGGCTCCACCTCCAGACAAGGAGTCTAAGAATCTGGAGGCTTCAGGCAAAAGGGTAGCTGCTCAAGCAGCTAACATATGGAGAATTTCAAACACACAAGCCCTGTTAGCCAGGTATGACAGGGCACACTATGACACACTAGAGCACATTCTCCAGCATCTACCTGACCTTTATAACAGGCAGTGTTCCTAATACAAGAGGGAAAGCTAATATCTAACGCCTCCATCAAATGTGCGCTAGATGCGGCAGACACAGCAGCCAGGGCTATCAATACCAGTGTCATGCTCAGAAGACATGCGTGGCTCCGCATCTCTGGGTTTAAGAATAAGGTTCAAAGCACTTTACTCAATCAACCTGTAAACCCTGATTATTTATTTGGTCCTGATGTGGACACAATATTAGACAAAATGAAGAAGGATACCGAGACAGCCAAGTCTATGGGAGCCTTGCAGTCACAACAATACAGAGGCGGCTCCTTTCGTCGCTCCGGCAACAGAGGAGCTGCAAAAGGAGGCTCAACACAGCAAACCTCATACAACAAAGGGAACACTCAAAACACCTACAACAAAAACAGTAGAGGTGGATACCGTGGCAATAACAAGAGTAGATGACGAGGGAATAACACCACCAGATCCTCTACCAATACCAAACAGTGACTTCTTGTCACTACCCCCAGACCATGTAACACCGGTCGGGGGAAGATTACAGCAGTTCCTGCCAGTCTGGGAAAACATAACTACAGACAAGTGGGTGTGGCAAATTATCCAGCATGGCTATTGTCTAGAATTAACCTCCACACCACCCAACATACCTCCAAGACACCATCCTATGTCCGCAGAACACCTACACTTATTGCAGCAAGAAGTCATCAGCATGCTACAAAAAGGGGCCATAGAACTAGTACCCTTAGAACACCAGGGTACAGGGGTGTACTCACTGTACTTCCTAATCCCCAAGAAGGACGGGTCTCTCAGACCAATTTTGGACCTCAGGCCCCTAAACCAATACATCTTATCAGAGCATTTCCACATGCTCACTCTACAGCAGGTATTACCACTGTTGCGTCAAGGAGACTTCTTCGCAACACTAGACCTCAAAGACGCATATTTCCATATACCGATACACCCGGCACACAGGAAATACCTCAGGTTTACAATACAAAATCAGCACTACCAATTCAAAGTCCTTCCTTTTGGAGTCCCTTGCTCACTTTGCCACTGGATTCTAGCAAGCCGGGCTGAAGACTGCTGGAATGCCAGGTCCTGGGAAGCTTGTTTCCGGTCCAGGGAAGACATGGCTTGGCAGTTCGGGCTGGACTGTTCCCATGAGGCACAGGGTCAGACTGATTTGCATATAGCCATGTCTGAACTGGGGTGGCAGAGTGGGCTAAAGAACGGTGATGGATTAAACCCAGATCTTTTGACTGGGTGTAAGTGTTTGATTGATTCAGATGCTCCGTCCATCACCACCCCCTTTTGTACTTCCTTTCGGGGTGACAACAGCCCCGAGGGTGTTCACCAAGTGCCTAGCGACCGTAGCTGCACATCTGAGAAGACAGCATATTCATGACTATCCATATCTGGACGACTGGCTAATACAAGCACAGTCAGCTCAGCAATGTGCCAGCCACATGTCACGCACTATTCACCTCCTGCACAGTTTAGGTTTCTCGCTGAACTACCAAAAGTCCCATCTTCAGCCTGCCCACGTACAACAGTACCTGGGAGCGACAATAGACACACTGGCAGCAAAAGCACAGCCAAATTCTGCCAGAATAAACAGCATTCAGACGCTAATCCAAAGGTTCAGGCCCCAACACTCGCTCCCAGCCCGAGTGTTTATGCAACTGATAGGCATGATGGCCTCATGCATTTTCAAAGTCCCTCACGCAAGACTACACATGCATCCGCTGCAGGAGTGCCTAGCACGTCATTGGAACCAGGCTCAAGGACAATTGAACGACCTAGTGTTGGTGACCAGTCGTGCATACAACTCTCTGCATTGATGGAATCCACAAAACCTTTGCAAGGGACGACTGTTCCAAGAGCCTGTACCACAAATAGTGTTGACGACTGGTCTACCATACATACATTTACCAAACACTACTGCGTAGATGTACACTCCAAGCAGCTGTAGGACAGGCTGTTCTCAAAACTCTTTTTTAGACTGCTGCAGCTGGCACGGGCAACCACCGCTAGGGGAGAGACTGCTATACATTCTATGCACAGATATGAATTCAGCAGCCCACATGCCTCGAACGGAATATGCTACTTCCCAATATGCATCTGTTCTTGGCATGTAGGGCTGCTGACGTTCATATCGTCAGCACACTGTCACAAATGGCTCTGTTTATACCCCTTGCTACAAAAGCGTAGTGAAATTCCTTCTCACAGATAATGGCCACCTAGGACCCAGGCGTTCTAGTGGTAGGAGACCTGAATGTAGCCTTTGACTCTAGTCTAGACAGATCAGCACAAAGGTAAGGTGAGACGAGATCCTTGTCCAAGGGAAGCTTGGAGAAGCGGAGGGTCCCAGGCCACGTAGACATATGGCACGTTCTGAACCAATCATGCAGAGATTACTTTCTACTCGCCTCTATCAGACTTATGCCAATCATGATAACTTCATTTGCGAAAACACAGCAAGCATACATTGTGATGGTTCTGCCCTTTCAGATCATTGGCCAGTCACAATCACATTACGCCAGTCCACCCCAAATCATACATAGAGATTAAATGCAAATCTTATTAAAAGCTAGCTGGCCCTTTCCACTATATGATAGGGTTTTCAAACTTCCTACAAGATAATGGGGGCACAGTGACTTGCGCCTCAGTTCACTGAAGCACTTTTAGGCAGTAGTACGTGGCAAAGTGATTTTCCTAGCTGCAAAACTTAACACTGAGGAAAGGGACTAGAAATGTTTTCGTCCAGAAAAGGTGAATGACTGACTGAGTTTCTGGTACACGGAACTTCGGCCGGTCAGCTCTACTGCTACCATCATTTTTTGGGCAAAATTGAGGAAACCGACAGAGAGGGAGATCGATGGAGACATGTAGACTAAGTATTTTGAGTTTGGCTTCTTGCTCTTGAGGGGGGCAAATTTTCATAGGATGATGTTCTTTGTTCTTATGCCTGGATGCAATTTTTATACTCCAAAGAGGTTCAATCAAATGTATCACACTTCTGCTAGAACTTGGCCTGGGTGCGAGGATGTGAGAGATTGGAGACATATGTTCATGTCATGTTGGGACTTATTGGAGTATTGGTCTCAGAACAGAGAGAGAACTCAGATAGTCCTACGCAATCACAGTCTCATAGAATTTGATGGCACTTGCTAGAAAACAACGTAGTCTTTGAAACCGATAAAGCAGAATATGTACCATTGCACCTAAGACACTACTACTATAAAGGGGGAACAAAGTGGGAAAAATGTCAGGATGGAAGCTTAGAGATAAAATGCACAAAGGGAATATAGAGCAAGTAGCCAGTATCGAGGGAAAAAGGGTGTTAAAGAATCAGGAGTTTACACAAACCTTTCACCACTTTTATGGCAACTTATACTCCACTGATTTCTTATCAGCAGCTAATATAGACTCGTACTTAGCATCTGCCCGGACCCCTGCTCCTAGGACCCCACAGGTCACCATATTAGACAAGCATTTGCAATGCAATAGGTCTCGCATTAATTATGTTTGAGCTATTGGCATTGGTAAATATTGCAACACCAGTTGCAACAAAAGTCTATAAATTGTAGGCCAAAAAAAGAAAGTGTATTTATTTTGGTAGCAATAGTGGCATGCTGCGCTTTAGATGAATATGTTTAAAAGTAAAGTGCGCCATACTGCGATTGCTACAATAGTTAATTGTGGATGCGTTAACGATTGATGTATGCACTGATGGCTGGTGGTGTGTGTGTGTGCCTGTAGTAATTGTGCACGGATGGCTGGTGGTGTGTGTGCCTGGTGGAAATGTGCACTACCGGCTGGTAGTGTGTGTGCTTGTTGGAAGCATGCACTGACGGCTGGTGGTGTGTGTGCCTGGTAAAAGCATGCACGGACGGCTGGTGGTGTGTGTGCCTGGTGAAAGCGTGCACTGACGGCTGGTGGTGTGTGTGTGCCTGGTGAAAGCGTGCACTGACGGCTGGTGGTGTGTGTGTGCCTGGTGAAAGCGTGCACTGACGGCTGGTGGTGTGTGTGTGCCTAGTAAAAGCATGCACTGACGTCTGGTGGTGTGTGCCTGGTGGAAGCGTGCACTGACGACTGATAGTGTCTGTGCCTTTTGAAAGTGTGCACTGACGGTGTGGCTGTGTGTGTGGCTGTGTGTGTGGTTGTGTGTGTGTGGTTGTGTGTGTGTGTGTGGTTGTGTGTGTGTGTGGTTGTGTGTGTGTGTGGTTGTGTGTGTTGTGGTTGTGTGTGTTGTGTGTGTTGTGTGGTTGTGTGTTGTGGTTGTGTGTGTGGTTGTAGTTGTGTGTGTGTGGTTGTGGGTGTGTGTGGTTGTGGGGGTGGTTGTTATTGTGGTTGTGGTTGTGTGTGTGGTTGTATTTGTGGTTGTGTGTGTGGTGTGGTTGTGTGCGTGGGGTTGTGGTTATGTGTGGGTTTGTGTGTGTGGTTGTGCGTGTGTGGCTGTGTGTGTCGTGTGGGTTTGTGTGTGTGACAGTAATACTAAAAGCATGTCAAAATAAAAGAACACAAACATCGAGTTTGTGGAAAGATAAAGCACATTGTAAGTCAAACGGGCGCAGCAAAGCATTAACACAACAACATGTTCTTTAATGTTTGATGTTCTTTGAACGAGAACATCAAAGGGGCGCTGCAAAAGTGATCGCTGGCGAAAGTGATCTCGGGCACTTAATGAGTATTTTTTTTGTGCAAAATATACTGTAAAACCTCTATTTTAATCAATTATGCACGGCATCGTTTAACAGGCAACTGAAAGTCTAGCATGCACATTATAAGCCTGCATGTCAATGGTGGTGCTACCTAAAAACTAAAATAAATAGAGAAATGTGCACAACCATGTTTGAGGTGAACTGTACTATCCGAGCTACCGGCATGGGTTGTTGGCGTCACCACCTGTAGTTGCCAACTCTCCAAGTGCCAGCAGGAAGCACACGCCCCAGACCCGATGAGAAGTGTGTGACTCAGTGGGCCCAAACCCTCCTGGGCTGGTTTATTTAGGCTGGGGGAATGGGGGGAGGGGGCAGGGCGGGTTTGAATTTGTCCTGTGCCACTTCACACCCAACCAATATTCAAATATTCAACCTGTCCATGTCCAAGTAAGGCAGCAGCATCCACTACAATACCCTCTTTCCACAGCTCACCTTTTGTTTTATGAATATTTTCTGAATTTTATAAGTGCTGGTCTAATAGCTTGCACCGGAATCCTGCTGGACTCCTCCCAATCGCAATAGAGCTAAATAAACCAGATGGGCGTGTGGTATTCGTAGAAGTCGAACATAGGACAAACAGCGTGGGAGGGGGGGTTCTCCCACTCTAGAGTCAGAGAAGGAAGAAAAGGAAATAGAAGCCCTCGGGAGTCCGACGTGTTTTCAGTCTTTGAATGAAATGCAAATGTTACAAGATAAGATTAAGGAGGAGGAGAGCGCGCAGAGCCAGAGTGGTCAGGCTATGGGAGGAGAGAGCCACACAATGGGAGCCCAATACTAGTTATAGAGTCCCGTATAAGGGTTAATTTGTTATGTGTTCATGCATTCTGCCGTGTTTATTTCATGTGTTTGTTGTGTTAATCCTTATAGACGGGTGCTAATTGGTATGTATTTTGAGTTATATGGGATGCTCCCATTAGGAATAGGGACTATATGGAGGGGCCTTTTACGTTGTCTGCATTCTCACTGAGACCGTCTTATGACATTTGTAAGCAGCAGTCTCTGTTGCTGGCTAGCATGTGTGATCTTGCGCAGGTTGCTTACTCCAGAAGCCTCGCTGTAGGTATCTTTGTAAACATATTTAGCAGCAACTATTGGAACAATAGTGTGCTGCATCTCAAATAGTGGAAACATAAATATTTAACAGAGAGCGCATGTCCAGTCAGGAATGTGTGTTGATTTGTGAAGGGAGGGTGCTCCTTGAAAAGACAGGCTACCGGCAGGGTAGTAGCAGAGGCGTTTTGAGCTTTTGGGATTTCTTCCATCTAAACAAGCAATTACTACAGCTCGGTGGTTTCCCAGGCACCTGTCTGGGATGAAAGGGGTCTGTGGCTGGTGTCAAAGCTCCTCTACCTATGGATTTCTGGGAGCGTGGGACACATGCTTAAATTAAGCCCCCTGCATGAGTGGCGCTGTTGTGCTTTCTGTTAACATGCCAATGTGCGTACCAGAAGCCTCAGGGTTAAATTACGCACCCTGCATGAGCCTATATTACGCGCCTGGTTTTGAGGGTGCCCTAAGAGCTTGGCGTTGTGTAAAAACAAAGAAAGTGAAAGGAGGCCATGCTAATGAAACTAGACCTATTGTCTATGCCAATGCTTGTTATTTAAAGGGCATGTAGTAAACTCTATTGGCAAAGTTAATAGGTCTTGTCAGGGGGTAAGCGAGGGCCACTAGAAATTTGAGGATTTCCACATAATCATAGATATGCCATGCAATCCATCATTTTCTTCTTAGTTTGCTGATGCTAACACACTATTGGTTTCTAACTCAAACGGACCAAAAGTTACTACAACAAAAAGCTATCATGCATGGTGCTGCGCAGTGCAAACACTTCTCTTTTCTTCTTGCATAGTTTACTCAAGGCTGTTGCATAATTTGGCCCTCCCCGATGCGTATTCCAGTGGCCCTGTGTATAGTGCAATTACAGCTGTGGATGCAAAGCATATCGGCCAAATAGAAAGAAGCGAGAGAAGAGAGGGGTGTTTTAGACGGAATAAAAACAGAGGGAAGGGAAGAGATAGAACAGAGGGCAGGCGAAAAAGGAGAGAAAATGGCAGAGAGAAGCGACAACAGGGAAGTGTGAGAGGAGAAGGTTATAGATATAAAGAGAAACAGAAAGCAAGACCAGATACAGGGACAGCAATAAACTAGGGGAAGCTGATCGTGGTCCGGGGTCACCGAGGGGAGCCGATAGGTGTGTGTGTGTGTGTGTGTGTGGCACCAGGCCGCAGCTTCCAGCTGCCCATGTCTGCGGGGAACGAAGCGCTGTTTTTGAGACGCGTGTTTCAGAGGGGGGGCGGTAAGTAATGGTCTCGGGCCCTTAAAATGTGAGACCGGAATCCCAGAATGCTTGGCAACATGAGCGCCGTCGTTGTGTAGTGATTTCTGTATTGCCTCTTCTTTTCTGTTATTTTCAGTCAGGACCGGATACTGCTATGTGTCAGGCTTTGTGCTCTCAACTCTTGAGCCCGCGCTGCCCTTGCGAAAGAAGATTGATGAACATGTGTACAGCGCACAATATTCACGCAGGAGATTTGGAGTATGTGCATTCAGCTGGCGTGCACTTGCAGCATTTTAATTTTACTGGGGCAGAGCATCCCCACAGACAATAATTTATACTTGAAGGGTGAAAGTCCGGCAAACACACCTTTCTTCTAAAAAGAAAAAGTCCGCAAATACCATAACAAGTGGTATCGGTTTTATGTTCCAGAAGAAAACGTGCCTCCTACAAAGAGAAGGCAGCGCGCAACATGGCCCATTCAGAAATTGCAATCTCAATGCAATTGTACTGCAAATCCCAAACATTTAAAAGACTTTAGGGTTGCCAGGGCACTATTAATAATTAAAACAAAAGCAAGACTCACGAGCTGGAGGAGGCACTGCACTGCGAGTGACGCAGGGTGAGATACGAAGCTTAATGTACAAAAAGCTGTCTCCGTGGAGCCGACGTGGGGAGATGGAAAGTGAAACTGCATGCTGGCTTGCCAGTTCGGAACGGGGACAGGCGCATGGTTGTACGTGCGCGTCCACAGACCCCAATCGCTGCGCGTGCCCCGGTCTGTACCACTTGAGAGGAAAGACGCTGACAATAAGTCTCGCTGGCGACAGCGCTTCGCGCTGCGACACCAGCGAGACCTAAAAAGGACATTACAATGGAAGAGATCATCTCTGGAATAACTAAAGTATAAAGCTATATAGGCCTGGACCAGGCGGCTACACTTCCCTTTCCTATTAGACCTTTTATCCTCTACTGGCATCAATTCTAACACACCTATATAACACTTTTGCCTCTGACTTCCCTCGCTGATACCATGAGAGAGGCAGTTGTCACTATGATCTCTACAGTAGGCACAGACCTGACGTGTGTGCTTCACATAGGCCAATATCCCTTCTCAACATAGACACCAAAGTATCTAACAACATTTTGGCTTGATAGCTGGGGCCTTTCAAGCAAGGGCTAGTGTACCCAGATAAAACTAGCTTCATCTCCGAGAGTGGGATTAGTGACAACACCAGCGGAATACTCCACATCCTTGATAAGGCTGACCGTTCTAAGAAACCATCCTTCTTGATTTCAGTCATTCCCAAGAAAGCCTTTGATCATGTTCATCAGCTCTTCTTATAGGGTGTTGTGAGTAAACTAGGCCCTAACCCCAAATTTTAGATCATTCTGCACTTACACCCACCCCACTGCAAAAGTGAGTGTCAACGGATTACTACCACCCGAACTCCCCACCCTTGACGTGAAATAGGCCATTAGGCAGGGTTGCCAACTGTTTTTCCTCCCCTCCTTTCTTTTGTTCTATACACAGAGGACCTAGCCGAAAATGTGATCCAACCCCCTGTAATTACAAGAATGTAAATTGGAAGCTACATACATAAATTAATGCTTTAAGCCACTGATGACCTGGTGACACTCACCCACGAGCTCTATTGCAGTACTACTGAATGAGCTAGACGCATTTGGTTGGGTATCGAATTTAAAGTAAACACCGAGGTTTTAAATATCTGTACTTCTCAGGAAGCCGGAGACTTCTTTCAGAGTCTTTTTCCATTCGTCTGGTTCAAACATCACTTGCAGCAGTTGAGCGTAAACATTTGTCAGACTACACAGCCTCTCAGTATTACACTGACTGGCAAAATGTTGTCCTGGTTGGATCAAATTAGTTTGATTAAAATGTTGCTATTGCCCAGAATATTGTACAGGATGCAAATCAAACCCTTTAATCTCCTTCCCCACCCCCGGCATGATTGATTAACTTGATAAACTACTGTAGGGCTTGGTCTGGGAAGGTGAAAAGGCCCAAATAGCAAAGAAACACATTTTGGAGCAGTTTGATTTTCTGTCTCAGCTCACAGGATCGATAGCCAGACTGTATGAGAACACTTTGGCTCAAATTATAATACACAATTCAATCATTTATACCTGAACAGTGACTCACAAGGGTTGCCCCTTATCCCCTACACATTCGTCTTATTCATCGAACCACTGCCCTAATACATTTGCCTGCATGCCGGTATTCTTCCACCTTTTCTAGGTGCAGCGAAAATAAAATTATATGTGGATGAGGCGCTTTATATTTACTCCCGTAAATGGCGAATATCGAGACAGCTCTACAAGGTGCTACACGAAGTTGGGTGCTTATAAAATCAATGAATCTTAGACTGAATCCCTATTGTTTAATACCTCCATTGAGGTGTTCCCATCAGATGTTAAGCTGAATTATTGTTATCATCCTGAAAAATACTGGGGGATAATCTTTTCCGAATTGGTCTTTGATAGTTACTGTTTACATTTGCCCCACTACTTTCTAAAGTCCATTCTCTTTTCACTTTTTGGAAATCTTTCCCTAGCTCCATGATCTGCCAGATATCATTATTAAAGATGTTAATTTTACCTATCTTATGATTTCCTTTAATGAATGTCCTTTGCAAGTTGGAAGCTGGCTTTTTTTGTTGGACAGTAGATTTTCATCTTTCATTTGAGGTAACAAATCCCCTAGAGTTAGTCTAAAAAATGTCCGCCTACCTGAGTCAGAGGGCAGCCTGGCACTCCTTTGCCCTAGGACTTACTATGCTTTAATTGCAGTAGTTGTGGCACGTCTCTACTAAGTGGTCTCAATTTATTAATCGTTTATATGCTTGACCACTGTAGTATTGTCAGTTTGCCTAGACCCATTCATGAACCCAAAATACCATAGAAAGTGAGGTAAGAGTCTGCTTGTTATTAGCGTTGCTAAGCGACAATTTTATTGTAAATTTAAAATACCTAGGATTCATGCAGAAACTCTCATGGTATGCTGATCCCATCTCTCCCCCTCCCTTTTGCCCATGGTTATTAAGAAGTGGGAAAAGATCCGCTTGTTTAAGATCAGAGACTTTTTAAATCGGAGCAGAATGAAATCAATAGCAGAGATTTGCTCCCATGATTCTGCCTATGAAGTGTCCCTACAGTTTTCTTATAGACAAATAGTCTTGTTTCTGAGTAGTTTGTCGCTAGCCAGGTTTCACTGTTCTCCTGGGCTGGTTGGGAAACTTTTTCGGCCGGAAAAGGTGAATGACTCTGAGTTTCTGGTACAAGGAACTTTGGCCGGTCAGCTCTACTGCTACCATCACTTTTGGGCAAAATTGAGGAGACAGAGAGGGAGATCGATGGAGACATGTAGTATTTTGAGTTTGGCTTCTTGCTGTTGAGGGGGGTACATTTTCATGAGATGATGTTCTTATGCCTGGATGCATTATTATCCTCCGGAGAGGCTCAATAAAATGTATCACACTTCTGCTAGAACTTGGCCTGGGTGCGAGGACGTGGGAGATTGAAGACATATGTTCATGTCATGTTGGGCCGTCTGGAGTTTTGGTCTCAGATCTTCCACTTTATTTCAATAAAGGTGGGACGGAAGGTCAAACCCTTTCTCAGCACTATTTTGTTGTGCCTCACCAACCCCTCACAGTTCAGAAAGCAATGAGCTCAATGTATCTATATCTCAACCTTAGTGGTGTGTTCCATTATTACTAGCATTGGAAGTCTCCTGAGAAGCCCACATTTACAGGTGGTTAAGCAAGATGAGGAAAGCTTACACAAGGGAATATTGGTACAGTGCTTGCATGAATAATATAAGTCATAAAAAGATATGGGGGGCATTTTTCGGGGGAAGAGGTGGTAGAGCAGAATTTGCCAAAGATTTCATCTTAGCACTTTAGCCATCAAGCTTGGATGTTAAATGTAATCGGTACACAATTTAGATTGTCACTTTAACCGTGTTTTCTATTTCCAGCTGGGTTCTGGACAGAAGGGGGGAGTTTCTCAATCTACCTCTCGAACGGTCACTTTATTTTACCAGCTTTTTTTCTTCTTCAAATGTAGGCCTTTCCTGCACTGAAGCCATTCAGCTATTCCACAGCTAAACATACTGTTTTTGCACGGTCACTATATTATGTAGTTCATCCCAGACCCTGGATTACTATGGTATCCCTGAAAAAGAGCACATACATTATTTACATATTAGGCACTGGGTAACTCACTCCTCCATTATGTTTCATGCTAGCCAATTGCCCACACCCATTGAAAAATGGTGGATTACAAAACAAAATAAACGCATACTGTACAACATATACAAATTCCGTAGCAAGGATCCCCCTGGAAAGTCATCCGCTCATAGAAGTCCGGAAGTTGAACTGAAACGTCCGCTCACTGAAGAAGAAACGAACAACATATTTTATAGAGCCTTTACCTGAGGTACAGGTAGTTCTGGCAGAGAGGCATTTTTAATAGCTAAATTATATTGATTCTACACCCCCAGTCGTATAAGCAAATACCAGAGGGTCCTTCGTCTCGCACACAATCTGTCTAGTAGATCCCACAACTCTTCTCACTCATCCGTCAGGGGATCGTCTTTATATCCTTTACATACCACCACATTACACTTGGCTGTACTATACATAATTGATAGTCCACTAGTCTCCTAGCCATGGCTGCGGAGTACATCAACTTCATAATTTGGCAATCCACCGGATAGTATGCGAGTTGCTAGGCTGGTCATAAGGATCATCTCACGACCACCAAAACAAGCTGATACAGCCGTCCGGCTAAGATCGCCCCTCAGAAGTCTGCCAGGGAGCTCTGTAACAAGCTTGTGGCTGAAACAATCCCCACTTGCCACACAAGGCGGACTGTTGCAGTGTGCAAAATACATTGGGAGCCATGTCCGATTTCACTGCTGCTGAATGCAGGTTGGAATTTGCTGCAGAAGCCTACAAGAGAGATCCTTCAGTTTTAGAGGGCAGCGGTGCAGACACAGGCAAAATGGCACAAGTGCACCACCTATGAAGCCAAATCAAGTCTGCTTAGGGAGACACACAGCTATAGAGATTCCCTTGAAGACCGGGTAAGAGGGGAGGATGGCGAATAGCTGGTTTCACTAGGCAAAGCACAGGAGAAGGAAGCAGAATCGTAGTCTACACAACAATATATAGCGCAAAGCAACCTCCATATGTAATCATGTTCCCAGTGTTAAAGAGTGTGCACTTCTCTCATAAGGGAAGTCCGAAGGGAAACAGCATGGTAGTTCCAAGATGGCTGAGACATAGTATCCCAAGCGAAACTAATCAACCAGTGGGAAACGGGAAAATTTTTCCTGTGGAATTGGGGTGTCTCTTCTTTCTGTCCTGGGCTGGACACCCCCTTTTAAACAATGCTGGTGCGTCTGTAGTCTATTTAACGTATCCTGAAACAAATCTCTATTTAAGATAGTCTGGAGCGAGCAATTAAGGGGTTTCCACCGACGCTTCCCTACAGTGGAATCTGATGCGGCCCCAGAGAAAGATCGTTATGAGTGCTGAGTACAGAGTTCAGCGCTAATCTTTCTTGGTGGGATTTTAACCTCACAGCAATGAGCACCAGAAGCTTCAACTGACTTTTGAATCTTCCTTGATATTACACGCTCCTTACCCCAGGAATCAAGTGTACGTTTTATAACGCTTTTTGAAGATGAATAATTGTCTGGGGTTTCATTTTTTGGTATACCAACTGTGATTGGGTATTTTTAGAAATGTTTTCTTTGGTGATTTGTATTGTTTTTGATTGTACTGGTTCAACAAATAATTATTTGGATTGTGAAACCTTTCTTAGTATTAACTATTCTTTTTGTAAGAAAAGTTGCAGCACATTAGGTTTTTGTTACTGGAATAAACTTGTTCTTCAGATTTGAAGAAAAAGATTTAAAGGAGATGTTGCCTAATAGGCATAGCTGCCGACTTTGGAACTGGGCAACCTGGTTCAAGCTCAGGGTTAGCTTAATGTGATATTGGACACATCGCTTAATTTGAGGTGGTCTCCAACAGCGGGGCAAGTTGCCTGCCTAAAAGATAAGTAATCAAGTAATAAAACCTATCTATGTTCTCTTCTCTGAGAAGTGGTTATGCCCATGACTGGAGAATAGAGATAGTGGACAAATGTGTTGTGAAAAGGGCATTAGAAGTGATGTCACATTTGCAAGTGCAAGATAGTGTTGCAGACAGCAAGGTATGATTACTTGGTTGGGAGCAATGGTAATTCGGATTGTAGTTTTTATTCTATATATTATATACATCTTCTGAAAAAGCGTATTTTATTCTATATATTGTATACATCTTCTGAAAAAGTGTATTACCTTGGAAGAAAATGAAGAGAAGCAGTCTAATTCAAGATTAGGATGTATGAAAAGTCAACTGTAGCATGGAAGAATAATCGATTTTTTCTACAGGAGCCCTGTCTCCTTTGTCCCCCCTTCAGTGTCTAGGGTCCTCTCTCCTGATCTTCAACTGTCTGGAAAAATTATAAGATTGTTCGCTATAAACACATTTCCTAGAGATGTTCTGTCATAATGATGCTCCAAGGCGACCAATACAGTATAGTAAGCAATGCAAAACCAGAGACTAGATTTTTGTATATGCGATGTGCTTTGAATGCACAATTGAGAGATAAAGTCCTTGTTGCATTGCAAAGAAAGAGAAAGCTAATAAAACATTTACCCTAAACGTGAACCCGAAAAGTTGGCATGGATTGCTCATGTTTTCCTAAATAAACTAATTGTTGAAATAATAAATGAAGAACATAAGTAGCAAGAAATAAAAATGGGTGACATTTTCATTTGTAGTTTTTTGCCTCAATGGCTGATTTACAAAAGTGATATACTGTTGGGTCATTAAAACTCTTGTGGTCACATGGCTATATAGTGTTTGTTGGTTGCTCAAAATCGTGATATCCAGAGCCAAGCAACTTAGCTGCAGCTTATATTGTTAATCCATTGTGCTCTAACCATGCGGCAATCAATTCATATTATAAAATCTAATGAATGAAAAATAGTTATGAAGGAAGCCTGTGCATTTGTGAGTTTAGGAGTAATAGTGGTTATTTGAACAAGCAGAAAAAAAGGAGAAAACTTCAATGGATGGTAGCAGATTCTATTATTCTTTGTTCTTATCCTTCTACGAATAAAAACGGTAGCCCTCTTGTGTGGCTCGATCTATCACATGCCCTTGAACTCAGTATGGAGACATCAATAAGTTTGCATTGCAAATTTGTCCATATTGGCATTGAGTACTAGGGATATGTTGACCTGGGCTTTTCTGCCACCCTGCAAAATGTACCAAACCTTGACATTTCTGAAAACTAGCTAACCCTAGGATGCCAGAGTAGTGTGACATTCGTAGATCCTTCAATGATTTCATACCTGGTAGAACTCAAACTTTAGCTAAAATCCCTCATTTACCTCACATCTCTGTTGAGGAATGTTCTGGGATCCACAATAGGAACAGATGAAAACAGTGACCAAAAGAAGTAATTTGGTCTTCAAATGTCCACGGTTCTGTTTGGTAATCAGACCATCCACACGTGTGGGGTACTGTTTTTCTTTTATTTTCAGTCTGGAGTGCTGGGCAGAAGAAGGGTGTGGCTCCCCAGAACCTTACCTCGTAGAAAGGTGACGAAAATGCATTATTTTACGCAAGGTTTGACGTTTGTTGGGCATTCCAAGTGAGAAAACGTATTGGGATCCACAAAAACGATGACTAACAAAAACGGACTCGGCTGTTCCTGAGGAAGAAGAGGAAGGGTACGGTCAATAAGGGAAGAAGAAGAAAGGGGTAGTGCTCTGTGGAGGGCTACCCTGGGTATCCAATTTGTTGGAATTAATGGCCTCACACACTCTTGCGAGTGTCATGCTTCATCATTGGCGGTTGCTCCTCGTAGGGCAGGCGGTGCAATGCCCTACGGGCTCACCTCAAAGAGGGGCTCTTTATCGGAGATCTTTTTCCAACAGCCTGTGGGTGAAGTGCGGGGCCAGGAAAAGAATGGATAGTGTAGGGAGGTGAATTAAAATATAGCACGAGGTACCGGAGATCAATTTATTCTGGTGGTTCCCATGCTATATATAAAAAACAGCGCAAGACCTCATTGTATGCTCAGCTCGTCATGAGCACACGAGCACCGTGCCTCATGACGAGCTGAGCTCGTCATGAGCATCGAAGGGGTTAAGAAAAAGATCTGCCTCCATATCTGGCAATACGAATATGCAGAGGATGGAGAAGGGCCTTATTAGATGGCCTAAGCTGTCTAGACTGCTGATAGTGTCTGAGCCTGGAATGTAAGAGGGCTGGCTGAGCCATGTGGAAAGCCTTGTGGGTCAGGCAGAAAGTTTGAAAACAGTATGTTTCCTAAAAAGACAGCCAGTGTAGTTTTCCAAGATGGTCGCAGATGGAGACCGTGGAGCTAGATTACAAATAATACGGCCACAGTGTTCTGCACCACGTGCACCTGAGTCAAGAGAGTTATTGGTGGCTACCAGTAAGGCATTCCCATAATCCAACCTGCTGACTGAGCGCTTGAACCAGGCTTTTCCCCGATAAGAAAGGCAGCCACGAGGAGGCTTTCTTAAGGAGCTTCAAGGTTGAAAAACACAGGAGAAAGTTTACTTAATCTTTTATAGGTAATGTGTGGTCAGTTTTTACCCCAAGATTCTTCACCATATATTTGGACAACAGGGCAGGTCCAAGTTCTGGCAGCCACCAGTCTGCCGCCCAGAGCTCTTGGGCCCTGCTAAACCCCTGCGTGCCAGTAGGTGGCATCAATCTGCTCCATGTGCGTCGTTTGCGTTGTCCAAGATTAAGTGACGTTGCAGTACCTATATAGGGCCCACCTAGGCTCACTGATGTCATTTCTTTTCTTTCTGTGCCAGCCAGTGCTGATCCAGAGAAGAGCTACCCCTCAGTTGATGTTTGACTCGATTTTTTCGACATATCCAGTGTTTTTCCACCTAGTATGTGCGGAAGATATCATCTAGGAATACGGATTCAAGCTCTGCAGAGCCTGCCATCAGCCAATGTTGGTGACTGGGCCACACCTTGCCTGCCTGTGATGGCTGGCGCACGACCACGACACAGACGTGCTTCGATTGCCATGCCACGAACCCAAAGTCTTTGAGGGAGCAATCCCTAAAGCTTATGGCAGCTTGGCATTCTATTCCGCCTAAATTGAGGTCCCCTTCGAGAGGAAAGTCCCTGACGCGCTTGTGGAGACCGAGGTTGTCGGCCAGTTCCATATCCTCGGGTGAGTCGAGGCACAAAAAGTCGTCGTCAAAGAGGTCTTCGAATTCTCCCCGTCTGTCAGGAGAGCGTCGATATTCAAGGCCTGGTTCCACAGTGGAGCCTGAGCCAACCACACCTCCCCAGTTTTTCGGTAGCCTGAGCCACCCTGCCCAACTAGGAGTTCTGTAAAGCATGTGCCTCAGATTTGGGCACGCCGACACATTCTGGCTCCGCAGTCAGAATAGACCCCAATAGGCGTATCTCACACTGGAGCGACTCAAACGCTTGATCCCTGCGATAGTTTGACTGCCCATGCTGCCATGCACTCAGTGCCACATTTATCCATATGTTGTGGGCTTGTCCCACATTACAGCCCTACTGGGCAGGAGTACACACTACGATAATGACGGCCATATGCCCACGAACTGCGAGCACTGCAACATGAGACATTTCCTGGCACCGTCACTTATGGACTAATGCACTTCCACCAGCTACTGTTTATTTTCACTCATGTATAACTGACATGTCAACATGTGCTATTTGCTGAGTACCGTTTGTGGCAATACTTCATTGTTATGACATTGTATGAATAACTACTGGCTTATCTGTGAAACTAAATAAAGTTTGGGACCGTTGGTCTTAAAAAAAAAAAAAAATGACAGCCATATGCCTAACGGGCCTTGCCACATGGGAGGCTGGGGGCCTGGGGATGTTTAAGCGACACAAGCAGAAAAAGGTGGAAACTCGTTTCGCGATCCTAGCCCTACTCCTAGCAAAGCGATGCGTCACATTACTCCGGTGATCACCGGACGGTCCCCTGATAGCGGTATGGAGGGGACTGTTAAGAAATGGGGCGTTGCTGGAGAGGATGCGGTCAGGCTAGAGGAGGCACGTGGAACATGACGGCGCCCCATATCCATGGAGTGGACACTGTTCTTGAACAGCTTCATGCAAGTATTAGAGAACCCCGTAGAAACCCCAACTGCTTCTCCGTTGGTGACCAGCCCCGTAATGCCCTGAACCGCACAGGTAACACCAGAGAGCCCTTCTCCCCCTTCCCCTCACCCCCACAGGACTACCGCATTTGTCCCGGTGAAAGAGCACCACTTGAAGTTGAGCATAGACCAATGCTCTTACTCCTATCCCCATTTTCCCAAGTTATCTCCTCCCCGGTTTGGTAGTACAAATGGATATCTTCCAGCTAAACATAAGAACAGGTGGGGTGCACCACTCGGACCCAAGAATTAAGCAGTTTAACACGAAACCCACTCGCATTAAACAGTCCTACATTTCCACAGTTGGTACCCGCACTGAGACAAATAATCACTCTGTCAATATTGGTTAATGGTAATGTATGTACTGAATGCTAAACAACAATCACAGGTGTTGTAAGGTGTACACCCTATATGAAATATACAAAATCCAATAAAAGGTTTTATTTTATTTTTAAAATGAGTGACCCATCTACATGATGGCTACACTGAAAGCTTTGGCGTTTGGTATCAAATGCTTTGTCTTAACCCCTTCCATGCTCATGACGAGCTCAGCTCGTCATGAGACACAGTGGAGCTGTGCTGATGACGAGCTGAGCTCGTCATGAATGAAGCAAAATGACACTTTCCAGCACAGGGGAAAAATAACCACAGCAGCGATGTGGTTAATAAATCCACACAAGTGCCAGTGTTTGAATTATGACATGCACCCAGAGGCCACCTTATAGGTACCCCTTAAAACCTACCAGTCTTATAGTGTGCTGGCTGACTGGACTCAAGCTTCCATCAAAGACGAGTTTCTGACCCCCTGCTCAGGATAGCCTACTCACTCAGAAGTCAGGAACAGTGCCTGCTCCGGAGGAAGATGATCACACCTTCTCCAGCAGGATGGCTTTGAATTAGCATACCAAGCCCAGAGGCTTCAAAGCCTCTGCTGCCTTTGGTATGAGACTCCAGCTTTCTCCAGACCTGGAGAATACCACCCCCTGCCCAGGCGCCACCAGAGCAGGTGGGAAAATGAGCTAGTTAGTAGACATGTAGCACTATCAGGCTAGGCACACCCCTGAGGTGGGCCACCTGAAGTGGATACTCCAAGAAGGGTTTCACACTCTTGTTTTTGGTGAAACTAGGAACTCTGGATCAGTTTTATGCCCACTCTCCCCAGGAAGTGGTCATATAGGGGGCGTAGTCCCCCCGGTGTTAGGTAGAACATTTGCTATTACCTTATACACACCTTAAACTCCCTACATTCAGTATTTAGGTGGCCCCCTTACATCAGAAACTCACATTTGTCTACCTGGGAACAGAAGAAGGACAACAGACAAAGAAGAGCCAATAATTCAAGAACTGTAGACCGGCCCCTAAATTGACACCATAACCTGCTTTGCTGCTCTCCCACAATTGCAAGAAACGACTGGTCCTGCTGCGAAACAGCCTCCCCAAATCCTTGGAATACTGTCCAGTACTTTGACAACCAAACAGCCCCTGCGTTGAGGTGGATGAGCCTTCTCCCTGCACCTGCAGGCACTGACCGCATCTGTCCGGTTCACTGTTTTGCTGACCGTTGGTTCCACCGAAGGAGCAACTCACCAGGAGGAGGTCGTCGTAAGTCCAGTCCCGTCGCTTCATCAAGTCTCGAGACGCTGAGCCTTCCCAAAGTCTCCCTGCACCATTACCCAGGGTACCAGAGACCTTGCAGGCATGAAAGCTTGTTGTGTGCCAGCCCAGACACCACCGACTCCACCACCAATCTACCGATGAGAGACATCCGGATCTCCCTTCATCGCTGATAGTCGCCCTGTAGTCTTGTTTTCTCCTTCTCTTCAAATAACCAAAACCAAGTGAGAACCTCTGACTTCAGCAACCCACTGGACAAAACATCACTGCACCCAAGCCCCTCAGCCCGGGTCAACATCAACCGACTGGGTCTTCATTCTCCAGAGACCCTTTTTGGGTTCTGCCTGACTAGTCACCCAATTATCACTTGCAATCTTTCTTTCTGCAGGTACTTATCCATTGACTTTACCACGTAGCGCTCAATGCCACCAACATGACAAGCACCTCTGCACCTAGACACCCAATGCCAGGTAAAACCAAACTGCTGGCGGTTTCTTGGACCTTGGCCCTGAAGTCTAGGAGAAGAACCCTGTAAAACATTTGCAAGTGTTTCTATGCAGTGAATGTATCTACCATAGGATAACATTAACTCATTCAAAAAATGTTATTTGAGCATTTTATTGTTTCCCTGAAAAAATCCTATCCCCAAAAGTATTTACCCGATCACTATGATCTTGGTATCTAAAATTATATAAAAATCAGTTATTTTTCTAAATTGGTATTGAATGTTTTCTTGAGAGTGTCTTATTTATTGAACCTTTGTGTACAACAAATGCTCAACACTCCCCTCTAATAAGCCTAATCTGCAAGCCCACGCTATCACTCGAAGAGCACTTGGAAGTATTAAAGTAAGCCCCTGTACACCATATAAGGGCCTTCTGGACTATTAGCATGGTGTACCCCTACAGTTGGTACACTACACAAATAGCCAGTTTTCTCCAACGTCCACCACACTTCAAAGGTAATGCCCTGGGCATTAACAGTTCGCCCACTGCATTAAAAAGGCTACAGGAAACCGTGTTGATAAAAAAAAAAAGTTCCCCATTTGGAAAAACATTGGAGAGAGCAGGCTTGGTCCACTGGTTTTCTCAACCACTGACCGCTTCCCCCACGACTGTCGACACCTTTCACAAAGTGGAAGCTATCCCAGAAGAACACCTTCCTTTGTACAAATTTATTCCCATACCAAACATCAGGGACATGTAACTCATGTTGTGAAATGGGCAGGGAAACAAATAAAAAAGTTGCTCCTGCATGCAGGGAGCAGCATTTTTTACTGCTCCCTGTATGTGGGAGCAATGCTGGCTCCCACTGGAGGTGGGTAGCTGGCTGGTACCGTGAGGGCTTCTAGGGTTGTCCAAGGCGCCCACCCATGACCAGCAGGGCCCGGGCTGAAATCGTCCCTTGGAAGAGAGGGGAGGGCGCACAGTTCCCTCCCCCTATTTTTGGGGCTCCCAGGACTGATTTTGGCCCACAGGGAGGGGGCTGTTTGCTCCCTCCCAATTAAAAAAAGGTACAGAGCCCCGGGGGATAGGGTCCCGGAGCCAAATTGGCCTGGGGATAGCCACAAGTCTCCCCCCCCCCCCCCCCCCCCTTCCCCCACCCCATTTGTGACACCAGAGATGGGTTCCCCATGGTCTTAATTGGCCCAGGGAAGGTGGCTGCGTGCCCTCCTCCTATTTACTATACGAATGGCCTCAGGAGATGGGGTTCAGACTATAATCGGCCTGGAGTGCGGTGGATGCATGCCCCCCTCCTGGGTTGCCTGCATGTGGCTGGATTAACGTAAGGTAAATAAATATTAAAGTTTAAAAAAAATAAACTAGAAATTCACTGAAAAGAACAAACGTTACAGGGACTTTAGAGTTAGTTTCAGATTTTACATGCACAGAACCATAGAAATTCAGCAGTTAGTTATACTTATCTGAAGAAATTATAATTTGTGCTAGAAGGTAACTATAACTCGCGCCCTATCAGTCCTGACATCTTCTGTGACATCATTGATAATATCACTACAACATTTGCAATAAAATTATTGATAAGTAAACTGTGCATGGCAGGGGCACGAGTTATACTTGCCTTAGGGCATGAGTTATAGTTTCTTCATCTAAATAAAGCTATAGCTGCTTAATTTCTATTTCCAAAACTTTTTTCAATATACAATATCATTACAAAATTGACTCACATCCCCCTCATACAGTGGCCAAATCATACATACCTCATTCATACAAAAACACACTATTTACAACAGACTTTTAAGTGACCCTATGTCAAAAAACACAAATACTTTGTACATATAAACATGAACATTAATAAATTCCTGATATTAGAGTCCTACTCCGTCAATACTGTCATTTGGACATAAATCCTTATTTGCAACACAATAATCGTCTGTTTATTCAAATCGACAAAGGGTCCGGTCAGGTCGACTCGTTTCGAACCCCCAATTGCGGGGTTATTAATTGTATTGTTTTTCTATCTGTTTATATATGCACAAAAAAAACTTATTGTAACATGAAAAAAATTATTTAAAAGAACTTTTTCATTAGTGAAATAAATAAACTAGTGACGTAATTTATAAAACGGACCGGTATGTTTCATTCATAAAGGCCTTTTCTAAGAAGACGGAAAGTCTAGTCCAGTACTGGCAATAGTGGTGTTCTTTAATTACATAGGGCTTAGCCTTACTGGGTCAGAGCCACGACCCTGTGTTGTTTTCTATTTTTGAACTCCATGCCATCTCTTCTCTGTGGACTTTTTACTGTGAGTGGTGCTCTGTGCAGGGCATACCCGTTCAGTTTTCATATCTTGTTCTGTCTCATTACTGGGATAGCGAAGGTAATTCAGATGCTTAAGCTGCATGCCGCCCATGTTATTGTGATCACTCCAAACTGGTCCCAAATTCCCTGGCACCCAGACCGTCTGATTCACAGTATGGAGCCACCTTGGCTTCTTCAACCAAATGACAATCTTTTTTTAGCAGAATCCTTTAGTACGTAATCTATGCCTACTAACTCTGAAACCAAATGCAAGAAACTCTAGAAGAGAACTTTATTGAAGGCCCTTCAAATCATATTGGGAGCAAGGCATCCATCTACAAAAAAAAATCTTCTGATGAGTATTATTTACTAAATAGTTGTTACTTAACTCATTGCATATTCTGATGGCAGACATCTCAGTCTTATGTAATTTGAAAACCGTCTATCCCGAAGTCTTTGAATATAGAAAATAACAGGCCACTTAGCAACTTGCGTAGCCTTTTTATGCTGCTCATGACAAGAGGTTCCTGAAAGGGTTGCAACATACTTTTTTATAGTTCAGCTTGTGCTTATTTTTAATCTTTGCGTTCCTAATTGGGTTGCTGTTTGCCTGATCCATTTCTTCTCTAGTAGACACCTAGTGTCACGAAACTGGGTGCATCGTCCCGGACCCTCATAGGGTGCCGATGTCATACTCTGAGAGCATGTGCCAGTTAAAAAAAAAAAGCATTTGCAATGCAATAGGTCTTGCATTTACGAGAGTTTGCGCTATTGGCATTGTAAACGACAATGCCTTTTATTTATGTGTTGACTTTTAAAACCTAAAAAAGGCATTTAACCATGCCAATAGCATAAACTCGTAAATGCGAAAATTATTGCATTTCAAATGCATGTTGGGAAATGTCCCTGTTTTTTGCTTTAAAATTCTGGTCACCCTAATTTATCCAAAACTCGGATCCTATCTACCCCCCTCCAGGGAGAATCCATAGAAATCCGAACCTGTGAGTGATTGTGTTCCAGCCCATCACTCGTTACCCAAGTCGCGTTCTGCTTCATGCATAGTTTTGACACATATTTCCTACCCTAGGTTTCCACAGAAGCCACAGACCACCCTTGTCCTACTCCTATCTTCCCTTGTTTCACAAATGGACTGGTGTTGCATCGGTTGGGAGTGCTGGTGAGGCCCTGACCTGTTGGCTATTGAGTGCTTCTGGGCTTGCACGCGGATTCTGTCCAGAATAACTCACTCCTCTTTCTCTTCTTGAAGGATGATTCCTACGTCAGTCTCTCTTCCATTTCACTTTACTCTCGCTTGCAACTCCTCGTCTATTTGCTGCTGTTGCCTTGTCGTCCTGCTTACCTTAGCCAGACTTTGCTGCTGTGGTTCTGCTTTCTCCCTTTCTTCTTTTGATGCAGTCGGTCTTTACAACCACACCTTGGATGCCACAGCGTACTTCCCATCGGTCATTTTCCGGATATTGACACACTGCACATGCATTTCTGGCTGCAGGGCCAGGAGAGTCTGTGTTTGACTCTGTGCGGGTGGCTGTAATGTTAGCAGTGGAGCCAAAGTAGTGTTGGTCACTGAGCCAGAGGGTTGGCCAAGTCCTGGCTAAACTGGACTGTTTCCGGTCACAAGAGTAGCCCCGTCTAGAAATCAGCAGCCCAAACAGGTAACTCGATTCAGCCATGCTCACACACAACTTTATCTAATTAAGGCACACATTGCTCTGGTCTAACTACGTCAAAACAGAAGTAAACATGTATCTGCTGCAGTTGTGTTTGATTCCAGACTTTTTTTTTTGTGCCTTATTATATAGCACGAACTCGACTCGAAAGTATTGGAGCGCTCTACATTACACCAGTCACGTTACACAATAACACATTCATTTTGTTAGGCACGGGACGATAAAGTGATTGCCCAGAATCACAGGATGTTGAGCAGACGCCAGGCTCGAACCTGGTTGTTCCCCAGCTTTAAAGTCTGCATCTCTAGCCGTAAGGCCACATCCTCTCCCAACTTAGAATTTCCTGCACCATTTACAGAAATAACACAATCTTGACATCTTAGAAGTTCTCGCAGCGCACTGGCTGTGGAAAATGCAAATAGACGCTTATGAAAATTATTTCAGCTAAGCCAGTTTAGAGGAGGGAATGAGTCCAGCGTTCTTGTTGTTGATGGGAAACAAATTCAATGCCCATTAGATTCCCCATGCTCGACTAATGTTCTGATTTGTTACCTTTGCCTCAAATTGTAAAGCGCTCTGATATCCTTCGGGATCAAGTTCGCGCTATATAAAACTTTATAAATAAATAAATATTTCTTCCATTCCCCAATTACTAACCATCGTTGAAAACTGCAGTATGCCCGGCAGTCAGCCTGTACAAAAGGGGGTGGTGATGGACAGAGCATCTGAATCAATCAAACACTCACACCCAGTCAAAAGATCTGGGTTTAATCCATCGCCGTTCTTTAGCCCACTCTGCCACCCCAGTTTAGACATGGCTATATGCAAATCAGTCTGACCCTGTGCCTCATGGGAACAGTCCTGCCCGAACTGCCAAGCCATGTCTTCCGTGGACCTGAAACAAGCTTCCGAGGACCGGTTTCTGGCATTCCAGCCGTCTTCAGCCCGGCTTGCTTGAATCCAGTGGCAAAGTGAGCAAGGGACTCACGTCTGAGCATACCCTGCCACACTTATGGCGGCCAAAAGCGGTACGAAAGGGGGTGGTGATGGACGGAGCATCTGAATCCATCAAATACACCCAGTCAAAAGATCTGGGTTTGATCCATCACCGTTCTGCCTGGTCACCGCATCACGCTGTCACCTGCCCCCAGTTGACCTTGGAATACAAGAATGTCATTCTCAGTACATAAAGGGGTGCAACGCATTAGGATTTCAGTATTCTTCACTCAATAGTTTAATTTCTAAACAGAAAAGTTTGGTTAGTGAGACTAGCAGCCTCTTGCGTCATCCCGTTTGTCCTCTGCGTCATCTTCCTTCGCTCAGCGTTTTTTTCCTGTATTACGTAGATAAAGTGCGCAGAGGGTACCAAGTGTGGTCACCGCCACTTTCTCTTCAGCCTGTAACAACGCGGTCTGATTTACAGCACCTTTCATCTCCCTCAAACGTCTCACATTTTGAAATGCTGCCAGTGCGCAGACAAATGTTTTACATGCTCTGACTTTATAAGTACAGCGGCCAAGAGTTCCAGGGATTTTTTGATTGCACACAATGGGCCTGATTCAGTTGGGGAAAGTCTGTGTTCTCGGCCTAAATTGTGGAAATGAGAATTCTCATAGCGGAGATTAGGCCCCGAGAGCGCAGACCCTCCTCCCCATTTTGCGAGGCTCCCTATGAATCAGGCCCGGCTCCAAGGGCCCCTAAAATATTGACGAATTTTGTTTTCACAAATAGAGAAATTACCTTGTTACCGATTCTGCGATAATTTCTGCATGTCATTTTTTTTTTGTGGCAGCTTCTTATGCATTACTATTTCTGCCAGCCCAGAGAGTTCTGGATACTAGGCCTGCAATATATAAACAGGACTTTTACCTTCCCCGACTCCCCATTGGTAGCTGTGGGCGGTCATTAGTGGTCTAGCAAGTAAGATGTGATGTCATGATCGGCACTAGATCAAATAGAAAAATGGCAGCTAATGACCAGTCCAAGGAAACAAAATGTACACTTGGACACGCATTTCATAAGTGAAACACTCACACCCTTCAGAGACAAATGGAAACAAGCCTGCGAGTGGTGTGCGCGAGCAGCCCACCTCTCTTTCTTTCTTTCATTTAGTTGATTCCGTGTGAAATAGATCCAAAAAAGAACAAGGCCGCGAGTGGTGCGCGCGCGCCACAGCGAGACATGTGGCTTCAATTATCGTGCCCGTGTCTGGGCACGATGACTGAAACCACATGGCAGTGTTGCGGGTAACAGACACCAATAGGCCATGGGAGTAGCAATGCGCCCGCCTTTGGCCAATTGCGTGCTGCCTTTGATAAAAAGACGCACGCTAAGGCCAATAGCGTGAGCCAAAAGGAAAAGCACACGCACAAGCGTGTGTGATTCCTAGGTCCGTTTTGAAACCACCTTTAAGAGGTCTCTCGCTGCGTGTGCAGTGCGCACTAAAAAAGTAGGACTGCAGAGTTTGGCTGGTGGCTGTGCAGCTTTAATGGGTAGCATCTCAATCCCAGTGCAGCCTCGGCATGAAGGATTTTTATCATATAAAATATACTTTTGTTCCTTGGACTAAGCTAGCTGTAACTAACGTAATAAATGCCCACAATGAATACTAATTACGGGTAAAAAAAATCTCACCTTACTACCTTGTATAACTGTATTACAAGCTTAAAATTAAGTATGCATTAATTGACTATCTCTCTGTTAGAAAAGGGTGCCGAGGAATATGGGGTTTGAGTTTACCCAGTTCAGTTGCCTTCAGCAATATCTCAGGACTAGTTGTATTGGTCGTCTGCTCTCGAGTGTGCCACAGAGGTTTCCCCGTGTGCCAAGGCGGACTTCTACCATCTGCTGTGGTAGTGCCCCAAAATAGCAACGTATTGGCAAGCATCAACTGCAGCTAGCTGATCTACTAAATAAACCACGTACCCTGGAACCCCTCATGTGCCTGCGGAAAAAAAAATTATTATTCAGCAGGATTCCTTGATCTGGCATACGTCTTGTTAAAAAGACGGATAGCAACTGCATGGAAACTGTGGGGGGGGAGTAAAAATGTACACTTTGAAGTATCCATTGTTCAGATAAATGTAACTTGCTCTTTAAGAAGAAGTAAACCATGACTAGTAATGTGCGGTATAAATGAAACAAACTAAGGTGGAGATGAATGCTTAAGAGTTAGTAACTATTTGGTTTCACTTTATGCAGGAGGTCAGTTGATCGCATATCCGTTAAATTAAGCCAACAAACCTAGATGAAAACCTGCATATTTAATGATTCATTAAACGACTGTGTGTGCATTAGGCGTCTTTGGGTGAATGTTTGTCTCAAGCCCTAAATCTTATGACATTTGTGTTGGCTGCAGTTTGGGGGAAAACAATGTCCTATATTTTTGTGTAAGATATTGATGTTTAAAACGTATTTTCATGCATACTCATCACACCATTTCTCTTTTTAGTGGAACCAAACATCGAAGAACAAAGAAACCTGCAAGATGATGGTTCAAAAATGCATTTAGAGATGCTACCACCACCACCTCCACCACCGCCCCGAATGAATATTATGCCACAGCAAATTACTGCACCACACCAGCATGCGCAGCCTCAGATCAGTGCAACCCATCAGGACATACAGCCGCAAACAAATACAGCACACCATGCAGGACAGACACAAATGAATACACCGCACCATCCTGTGCAGCAACAGATTAATATGCCACACCATGCCACACAGCCACAAATGAATGCATCACATCAGTCAGTACAGCCTCAAATGAGCACTCCACCTCAACCCATTCAGCAACAAATGAATGCAGCACACCAGCCCATGCAGCATTTGAATGCACCCCACCAGCCCATGCAGCCTCAAATGAATACATTACCCCTGCCCATGCAGCAGCAGCAGCAAATTAATGCATCCTCCCAGCCCATGAACCTCTTCCCATATCCAATTGGTGTTCATGCTCCCATGATGAATATTCCACACAATCCTTATGCCATTCCGCCTCCTCTACATATGCAACTCCCTCCAGGGATGCCTCTATTACAGGTTGCTGCTGCTTCCACTGCGGCTCAGGATTTGCCACCACCTCCACCCCCACCACCACCCCCACCTACTCAAGGGAACTTTAATACTGCACAGCCAGAAGGAAAAAAACTATTGGTAAGCTTGCTTTAGCTTCTTTACTAGATCTTAGTAAAAACAATATTAAAATGTTGTGATTTGTTAGAGATTTGTATTTTTTACGAAAATGTTTGTTATATGCTTAACGTCTGCCTCTTTACTCTTCTCGGCCAGTGGTTTTCATGCCATCTAGTAGCAGGTTCTGAAGGTGGTTTTGTACTTTTCGAAAACATTTTACCATGTACCTGAGAAATGGTGGTACTTTTCCTTCTCATGTACTTGCGCATCCTTGCAAATTTCCTTTTTTCTTGCCTTTGTGTGTACACCAAAACCTGCGTATATCTAATATATAGACCACTACGAGTTATGTACTTGATGTTTAGTTTCTTGCTCTTAATCTCCTCCCTTTACCTATGATAGCTTCTTTATAATGGATTCTTTTTGTTGTTTGTTATAGTAGAATATTTCTGTCTCTCCCAGATATTAACATAAGGTGACATTTCTCTTTTATTTCAGTACTTGCCAAAACCAAATTAAGTATGCTATATAGTGCGTTTGACTGACATCGCCGGTATGCTTTAATATTTTTAAACAAACAAAATGAGGGGACTCATTCAACACTTAAACTGGAAAACAGTGTTAAACTGGGACTTTCCTTTTAAGATTCTTAGAATAGGCAGTTTTTTTTTTCGTGCACTGAGAAAGAATCTAGAACACATTCTGCCTTCTTTGAAGGCTGCATTTCATCCATTAGCTGTGGAGGCTTTTGCACCCCAGTGTTGTGCCTTGTTATACGTATGTTCGGAGCACTTTGTGCTTAAACATTAGAACTTGTTTCCACGAAATGTACCTAGTCCAAATTTGCATCCTCCTTTTCACACAAGTTGGAGAGTCTAGGTGCAAAGAGTTTGGGGATTCCCTGCAGGCAATTGACAAAATATCCAAAATAAGGCAAATAGTTTTTTTCTAAGTGGTATTCTATTTTTCTTATTTGTTGTATCAGCCTAATTGCAGTTTATGGTGGTAACTTGGGTGAACCCAGAATATTATTTGTTTCTGAGCACTAGAAAGAATTCTGAATTCCAAAAGGAAAACCATGAGCTGATAGCTCATGGTTTACCCAATGAAACTAATTGTTGAAAAAACTAAGTAAAATCAACTTAGTAAAAAATAGAAATAGGTTATTTTGTGGTTTTTTTTGCCCTAATGGTCGATTTCAAAAAGCAGTATATTGTTAAATCTGGCCACGCTTTTTGTTGCAGGGGTATATACTGTTGGTTAGTTGTCTAAAAACATGCGGTTACCCGGAGCAAGCAAATGAGCTGCAGCGTATAATGATTTTTCATAGAGTACTTCATGTTGTAAAATCTAATCAATGAAAAATGCATATCAAGAATATGTATGCATTTTTTTAATGTGCCCAAGATGTGGAGTTTAGGGATAGTGGTTATTTGTACAACTCTGAATTTGGGATTACCCGTACTATCTTGTGATACGGATGGCATTTTTTAAAATGTGTTAGCTTGCATACAGACTTACACTTCTCCCCATTTTTTGGCTTCTAAGTATAATTGATAATACGAAATGTTCCACCTATCTAGGTTACCACACTTCATCCAATGCAAGTGGTAACCCCAGTTCATCCAATATAAACAGTACCACACTTGTGTAAGTGGGGCTAGCTCCTGCGACAGGAAATATCCCAAAACGCAATGTGGCAACATCAAATGTTTCCATCACAATGTACCCATTTTGGTGGTGTGTGTAGCAGCAGTATTTGAGCCTGGGCACAACTTCCACCCACATAAACCACCTCAACCCAGATATTTCTGAAAACTAGACACCCAGGGTGGTATGACTTGCTTCGATCCCACTACAATTTCTTACTCTGAATGCTCTGCAAACCTCAAAGTTTGGCTTAAATCATGCATTTCTAGGAGGTAAAGTTCCGGAATCTGTAGGGATCCCCAAATGTTACCCCACTTTTGTGGGCCTAACCCTTTAAACCCTCCAACCCCCTGAATAGGCAGAAAGCCCAAAATATACAGCCCCCAATTGTTTTAAACCGGTAGCAGAAAGACTGGTGGGCATGTTCTGGGGAGGGTGGTGCAGTAAGACCCGCTGTGCCACACTCGCACCTTCTTATTTATTTGTTGACCATTTATCTGTGGTATCTAGTGAGCTTTCTGTCTGATTCCTTGGCGTAAACGCCCAATCTAGCAGGAACCAAAGGAGACGATAACAATAAAACTGGGCAGTGATAACAATAAAAAAAGACACTGCACATTGTAAATAATGTGTCTCACACTAACAAGTATATGATATTGAGGCAGCATTCCAGCTGGAGGAAATACAGGAAGCATTACGAGGTATGGCTCGATCTAAATTACCAGGCCCGGATGGAATTGCAGTAGAATTCGAACAGAAATATGCAGATGTCCTGCTCCTACGCCTACTGATAACCCTATGGGAGGCAAAAAGGGCCGGATGTCTGCTGTGGTCCATGAGGGAGGTACAGATAATCATGCTCCCCAAGCATGCGCGAGGATCAGTGCGGGTTTATACCTGGGAGTGGAACACACATGAACATACGATGGTTGTCCCATGTCCTCCATTCAGTGGCCAATAGTGAACTCAGGGGGGGAGTTGTCGCCCTAGATATCGAAAAAGCTTATCCGAGACTTTAAAGATTGAAAGAGGCACACAACAGGGGTGCCCACTGTCACTACTACTTTTCGCACTGGCGATGGAACTCCTAGCGGTGAGATTGCTGAGCGACATGGCTCCATAGGGTATAACAGTAGATGGTCGTACACATGTGATCTAATTGAATGCGGATGACACACTCCTATACATTAGACAGCCAGAAGTGGCAATCCCGGTGCTCCTGGAGACATTGGCATCCTTTGGTGCGGCTTCTGGCCTCCGTAATAACTGTCAGAAATCAATACTATTCCCGCTAGCAACCCTTGCACATCTTTCTGAGGTGGGATTGGATTGGAAGTGTGATCATTTTAGATACCCAGGCGTTCAGGTAACCCACCAGCCAGATGCTCAATATGAGCTAAACATGGGTAAAGTACTCACAGGACTAAAAGCGTCAATAAAATTTTGGAACAAGCTTCCACTGTCTGTTATGGGGAGAGTGGCCGTGTAAAAATGGCGATGCTGCCTGTATGTCCTGTAGAACTCCTTTTTTAGAATTCCGAAGTACAAGTTTGACGCACTGAACGGCTTACTGATCTCACTGGTGAGGTATGGGGGACGGAGCAGAGTCAAGTTAGAGGTGCTTAAACTGGACATGGACGTAGGGGCCTTGGTCTGCCTGATTTTAGACTATACTACATAGCAAGATTGTGGCAGTTCACAGCACAGTGGTGCATAGAAGAAAACACAGTGGAATAAAAACTACTGGGAGATCGGAATGATGGGTCGCGGCTGCAGGGGTTCTTTATGATGGGCTTGAGTGTCCTCAAGGACTGCCCACATTTAGAACGGCAAGTGGCTGAAGCCTGGGAACAGGCAGTCACACTGGAGCTCCGCAAGGCACCCTACGCCGGTGCACTCCCACTCCAGTGGCTACAGGGATTTCAGAATATTCAGGCAACCATGGACATCTCGAAATGGTACAAGGGGGGATGTGAAACGGTAGGAACCTTTCTGACCTTCAATGAGGCACAAGACTGGATCTGTGTACCAGTAGGACACTTCCTACAATACGCAAACATTTTGCCTACGATCTATGAGATATATACCACATTCCCGGAGAAGCCGCGGGAGTCGCACATGCTGACAACGCTGCTGGACCCAGGCTCTAGTAGGGGCCTCGTTTTGCACATATATAAGGCCCCGAAGAGGACCATACTGTCGACTTATCGGCAGTCAGGGGGAAATGGGAGAAGGATTTACCTCTCCCATGGACAGATGGGGAGTGGATAAGGGCTGTAGCTCATCTGGCTGAAGCACAAGTAATGCTAGGTTTAAGCTCACCTCAGGACTAATGACATCCGTTCCACGCTGCAGCACAGACCCTGCCACATTCCTAAATATATGACCTAGAATTGCATACAACTGAAAACCTACTGGAATCAGGTTGTACGGACTGTTCGCACCGCAACAACAGTGCAAATAGTCTCCATAAAACGGTGATTATTTGGTGTACTTCCAACACCGAAGAAAGGGACACGGATACAGCATAAATTAGCAATTTTAGGCCTGGTTTTGTTAAAAACGGTGGATTGCAATATACTGGATCCTCTCTACGCCCCCACACTGGATAAATGGAGAGATGATGTGCTTGAGTGAGGTGTGGCGGAAGAAAGTCGCCTCAGGACAGTGATCGTGGATGAGAATGCAGAATTGGGACAAATGCTAAGAGAAATGTCCTTGACGACAGCCCTGAATGATGATGAAATCGTACCTACACAGTCACTCACCCACACCTTGCAATGTACCTAGCGCAGAAAATGTGAACGACCCTCTCACACAAACATTAAACTAGTTATGCCAGTCTGCCTGAAATGCCCATACAAGGAGTGGTAATGCTTATGTTTGCTGCCAGGTGGGGGTTAATTCTTCCTGTTCATGTTGTAAGATTATTTTATAAAATATTGAAAGCCCATTGCTGTATATAGTAATCCACTGGGCAAATGGAGCTTGGTGTACATAATCATGAGCAAATCAAATACAAAAAATAACTGACATAATGTAACATGGTGTAATACGATGCAGTGTTACTAATAAAGACAAGTAAAAAAAAAAAAAAAAACAAGGACATGGTGTCGATCACCCTACATGCTAAAAAAGCATCTGACTTTGGATGTTAATGGCTACCATTGTGAAAAGCTGGACATGGGACATAATTTAAGGAGCTTGTTTACTTCAAGCTGCCAAACCCTTCTGGACAACCTGAGGACGAATGGTCTACCCTCCAGACCGTTCTCAATCCTCAGAGGGAGGTATACATTAAGGTTGCCCTGTAAACTCAGCTACTTTCTGTCCTGACATTGCAACAGTTAATGCTTATCATACAAAACTGAAGGGTTAGTGAGGTAACAGCAAAAATGATGGGGTTAGTTCTCCATGTATGTGGATGGCCTTCTGGTCTCCAAGCCTGACTGCAGCACTCTTGTCCTACATTGATCCTACAGCTGGAGCTGTACTGTTTGGTGTGGAGTAGCACACAAAAGCTTGTCCTTGGTTGGGCAGAATTGCATGTCAGGGTGATTGGCATGTAAAACAACCATACGTATTAGACACTACTGCGTATGATACCAGTAGCCATTCTGAAAAACACTCAAATATCTATCAACAACTTTGTTTTATTTATTTTATTTTATTTTAAAAGTTTTATATAGCGCGGACAAGATCTTTGCAGATATCAGAGCGCTTTACATGGAGGGGTAAATGAGGGAGCATAGTCATACAAATAAATCGATAGATCAAACAGTACAAATAGGTTACATCGAGGGGTACATGAGGGAGCATAGTCAGACAAATAAATCAATAAATCAATCAGTACAAATAGGTGACTGCAAAGCCAATCATGTGAGTAATGAGACAACTCATACAAATAGGCAAAGGGGTCAAACATGTAGTACAGATCGGTGCCGAGTATTAACAGAGATCGAGATACTGGTTCAAGTGTATTTAGCCATGGGGATAGCTTTTACTTCTTTTTTAAAGACTGTAGTGGAAGAGATAAGCCTGGTTTCGGGAGGGAGTGCATTCCAGATCCTAGGCGCCATTCCTGAGAAGGAGCGCTTATATGTTTTTTCCTTCCGGAATCTTCGAGGTTTCAGCAGAAGATTGTTTGTGCCTCTAGTGTTTCTGGTTCCGCCAGAGATTGTCAGTTTCTGAGCGAGGTAGCCGGGTGAGTTTAGGTGAACCGCCTTGTGTGTTATGCAGGCGATTTTCAGATGTATTCTGGCTTCAAAAGGCAGCCAGTTCAGGGATTTCAAGTCAGGGGTAATATGGGAGTGCTTTTTTGATCCAGTGATGAGTCTCGCTGCAGCGTTTAGAGAAGCTCTTAGTGGTGCGGTTGTAGTTAGGGGGGGTCCGCAGAGGGCGGTGCTACCGTATTCAATTTGAGGGATGACTAGTGCTTGTACTGCGGTGTGGAAGTCTTTGGCTGGGAGGAAGGGTTTAAGTTTCCTCAGAGTATTGATCTGAAAGTTTGCTCCCTTAGTTGCCTTGCTGATATGTTTCTGCATGTTGAGATTGGTGTCGAGTGTTATGCCTAAAGATTTTGCTGAGTCCACGATGGTGGGTTGGACATTGAGAGCGGTTAGGTGTTTAAGCCAAATTTGAGTGGTGGAGATCTTCGCTGGAGGTGAGATCAGAAGGAACTCTGTTTTCAGGGCATTGGGTTTGAGGTGATTATTGGCAAGCCAGGATTGGGTGCATCTGATTGTTGAGTTCAGGAGCAAGATGTCCTTGGGGGATTGTAATTTGAGATAAAGTTGGGTGTCATCGGCGTACATGTGAAAGTGTACATTGGATGCTTGAAGCAAGGTGGTGAGTGGTTCCATGACTAGGTTGAACAGAGTTGGGGATAGAGAGGAACCTTGGGGGACGCCTAGTGTTACAGGTATTGGCGAGGACATCAGGTTGTTGCTCTTGAATTTCTGCGACCTGTTGTGAAGTAAGGAAGTGAACCACTTGAGAACAGTTCCAGATAAACCCATTCTTGTGTTTAGTAGTTCTAGTAAATTCTCATGTTTAACGGTGTCGAATGCTGAAGAGAGATCAAGAAGGATGAGGAGGCAGGTGTCATTTTGGTCTAGCATTTGAAGTGCGTCGTCAATTATGTGACCCATATACCTAATTAAGACTGGGTAATGAAGGTATAAATAAAAAACAATGTCCCAATAGGAAGTAATGAACAGTCAGTTATATATGCATGCACATTGCATTGCTGCCAAGGTGCATGCATATATAACTGACTGTTCATTACTTCCTATTGGGACATTGTTTTTTATTTATACCTTCATTACCCAGTCCTAATTAGGTATATGGGTCACACTCCTGTTACTTGTAGTCAATTATGGGAGTCATAGCTGTTTCTGTACTGTGTCCTGCTCGGAAGCCTGACTGGTGAGGGTTGAGATCAAATTGTTCAATGTGTTTAGTCAATTGTAGTTTTGCGCATTTTTCCAGCAGTTTGG
Organism: Lissotriton vulgaris; assembly: GCF_964263255.1. NCBI lineage: Eukaryota > Metazoa > Chordata > Amphibia > Caudata > Salamandridae > Lissotriton > Lissotriton vulgaris. The sequence goes on from NC_141685.1 coordinate 1,774,722,852, forward strand.
CGAGAGTGGGAATATTGGTAATGGGACGGTAGTTGTTGAGATCAGAGGGGTCGGCTGTGGGTTTCTTTAGTAGAGGTGTGACTTGACCAACTTTGAGGGAGTCAGGTATGCTTCCTTGTTGGAGAGAGCTGTTGATAATTTTAGTCCAGAGAGGGAGAAGTAAAGGGGTAAAGTCTTTTACTGCGGTAGCAGGAAGGGGGTCCGTGAGGTGATTGGATGGTTTCAGGGTGCTGAGCAGTTTGCCAATTTCTTCTTCCGAGTATGTGCCAAAGGTTGACCATGTAGCATTGTTTTTTGGTTCAGTGGGTGCTAGGCAGTGGGTGGGTGCATGTAGTGCAGGAAAGCCCTGAGAATCACCTAGAAACAAAGGTTCGCAAGGCTCATGGACTAGGACGACGCATTGTGTACGTTTGAGGGCAAGTGCAGTCTCCTACTGGTTTTCCTCTCCATGAAATTTAATCCAAATATATGCCAAGTTATCATAGAGATATCAGAAACTGATGAGTCAACTGTGGTTTAGATAGAAATGGTGACAAACGAACCCAAAAGGGATTAACCTAACCCAGGCAAAGAGATGAATATGACATCCTTATGTAACCACACTAGTTAGATCAAAGTTGGCGATCTAGATATGTTGATTGTAGGTAAAAATAAGGCAATGGACCGATGGAGCAATTAAGTTGAAAAGAAGGAATTTTTCATTTTGCTATTTGTTGAACATGCAAATAGAAGAAATATTTACATCTACGCACATTTGGTATTTCCTTAATTGTTTATTTTACACACATTTTTCAATATCCCAGTGGCTTTTTTGTGGTGTGTCATAAGGAAAGGTTGTCCTCCTATAGGAAATACTACTTCACCAACATAACTAGACATTGTTCTTTCAAAAATGATTGATCCTTCTTTTGAGCCATTGCACAAGATTGATCTGCAGCTCTGCTTACAATGCTGTCTGTCTTGTGGTTACAACTGCAGCCTGAAAGATGATTAGGCCACAGGCTTTATTTGTTGAGTCTGAACCAGCCTTCTTTCAAATGTCTTAGACACACCAGTTTTTCCTTCCGAAAGTATTTTGATTTTGCATATGAGACTATTTCACATCCGCCCTTTTATCTAAATTCAGTGTCTCATCTGAAACTCTGCATATGAAGAGGGATGTAGCATTGTATTTTTTTTTAAAAGAGGACTGCTAAACTGAAGATAGTGCACCTGTGGTATATATACTGATAAGGTCCAACAGGTAGAGCGAGGGATGTTCAGGCCTCAAAACATTAGTAACTCACTACACTGCTAGAATAGTTTAAAGATCAATCAAAGGCTTTATTCGGATGAAGCAGACATCCATACAAGTTGTGTAGCAGTCGATACAATTAAAAACACATATATGTTACCATTCAGCAGAATAAAGACAATATACATAGCAGCATACAAAGAGCGTCCCCATATTACCACAGTATTAGCGGCATAATTGGCGATGCAATGAAGCCACCCGGTATAAAAAACAGATCAACACATAAGAGTAATATACGTAGCAGCATTCCAGTGGTATCCCTCAAATAAAACCAAAGACAATTAGCAGCATGATTAGGAAAGCATAGTGTTACTGCTCCGTGCTGCATTTGCAAGAGTTATCGGTTTTGGCTTTGTAAATGACAATGTCTTTTACCCATGTGTTTTGGTTTGGAGTGGAGTGGGATGTATGTGGTGTGGAGTGAAATTATGCGAGTTGGATTGAAATTCTTAGTTGTGGAAATGTGTGGTGTGGCGTGGATTTGTGTAGTGGAATGTTTGGCATTGTGGACAAATAGCTTACCAACGAATGGTAAGCTATGAGCAGGTTCCAAACCCATTATTATACACAAGTCTCGCAAGCAAGAGCACGTTTTGGCAGGCTCAACCTGATAAAGGGCCCATAATTTCATTCCAATGGTACAGCAAACCATACCTACAAGGGAAGCATAAAAGAGAGGACTATTTGATAAATGCACCGCAGTTGTACATCTGCATACTGATTTCAGGGCAATGAAAGTCCGCCGACTACAAAAGCAAGACAAAGCAGCCTACCTACTTCAGACACTCAGGCGGATGAGGCGGCAAACGCAACACTTCTTACATGTGAAAATATGCCACGTCTCATTAGAGGCCCATGTTAGGAGGTAGCAGCAGCAGCGTAGGTGCACAATATTTAGGAATGCTGCTAGTGTGATTCAAGGTCGCTTCAGAGGGCACCTTGCTACGAAGCAAAGCTGTTGGTTTACAACAAAATATATTCTGCTGTTGTGGTGTTGCAAACGGCTAAAGAAATATGCGCTCCGAGAAAGACACGTGTATGTTCAAATCTGCAATAACAATTCATGCCTTTTATCGTGCCTACATAATCAGTAAAAGGTTTCAACATGTACAGCGTACCGTCAAGAGAATCCAGTTTAAGGTGAGGATGGGGCAAGGGCAGCATAATTACAGAAAGCTGTACTCTTTTTTTCATACTGCGGAATTTAGATGCATGCGGTAGTTTGCATATGCTTGAAGGTTGCATTGAGGGGCCATTTTATCAGGAAACAAAGGCACCAATGGAAGAAAGCTGCAGATATCCTACAAGCCAAATATAGGATGTTCTGGCACAGACCGCTCTACCTCAGACTTCGCAGTGTAGCAATTGTAATCAGGAGTCATTTGTGCACAGCTTTACCAGAAGCAGAAGTTCTTGAAAATCAAAACATCTGCAGTCTGCATATACGCAGCATACCGTGAATACAGATCCCGGAAAGCCCTTAAAATGTAAGTCAGCGCAGCACTGAAGATTCAGACTGTCTATAGAGCTTAATGTGCTCATAAAAATTGTATCTTAAACTTGACAGCATGCCTCACAATTCAGAGGTTTACTAGGGCCTACCATTTTTGAAAGACGTTTTAAAGGTGCAGGGTGCCTACAAGCAGCTTACTGTGGCTAGGTTGTCTGTAGCAAAACCAAAAGCAACATACTGCTGCTGTTGTGCTTTAGTCCTTCAGGAAGGTTGTGGCTCAAAAACTGTTTGCTTGCCCTTAATAAAGACACATGCATTTTTCCTATATTAAACAAAAATGCCAGAGGCTACTACTCACACTGCTGTTGAATTGGTAAGAGAATGTGGCGTAACGGCCAGAGCTCTTGACGTAGGAACTGGAGAACCGGATCCGAGTCTGCACCGTCTCAATGTTCTGTGATTCTTTACAAATCAATTCATCGCCACATACCAAAGAAAAGTAACAAAAATGTATGTGCATTTTAAAATTAACTGCTGTACATGTAAAGCGCTTCAATGCCTTTAGGTCAAGTTCACGCTATATAAAAAAAGAAAAAATGATAAGTGCAGAAAACTTGTAAAGTTTGCTAAAGTGAAGTAACGAATCACCAGCCCTTTTAACTGCGTGTGACATCAAAGCAGTGACATCTCAAGATGTGATACAGAGCCTCCCTCCGGGAGAAAACGTGTAAGGTTTCAATTATTAAAATACCTTCTGATATTTCCCCGTGTTGGAGAACTCATGCAATTTTGGAAAACATAAAAATAAACAAAAGTTCAGTCAAATTCTATGAATGCACAAAGCTGCAAAAACCATACATGAGACGTGATGAGAAGAAAGAGGGAGAGGGGGTAAGGATAACTTTGAAAGTGAGCTATTTAAGTGCTATGACACGGCGTAGGCTGCTTCATGGCGAACAAATGGTCCCTGAATTCCAGAGGGAGCAGCAGGAGAGGACGTGGTGTAAGGGCCAGGGCTGCTGACCTTGGAACGGGAGAACCAGGTTTGAGTTTCCGTCTTGACTCAACATCCTGTGAATCTCTTCATCTCTCTGCTCCTAATAAAAAAACAAGAAAAGCCAAAGTGGTTTCTTGGCATGTGAATGATGTGAGCACGTAAAAGTATAGGAAAGGCCTTAGATGAAATGGTTAAAACATAGTGCATAGGAGAGCAAGTGGAAGGACAAAACAGAGAAGCACGAAGGAAAAACGTGTTGAAAGTATACCTGTTCTAATGATATGTAATTAAATGTGCTGAGAGAAGTGGGAAAAAACATGCAATCTGATGGAGAGTACACTCAATTGGGTAATTTATTTGGGAATGTGGCACTTCTAGACTTGTCTCACACTTCTCTAATTAGATGTTAACTCACCTGCAGTGCTTAAAGAGGAGGAAGATTTCACCCTACTCCCCCAAAACCGATTAAAATGGATCAGAACACAATACACAGCTTTAGCACATGCAATCCTCATTTGAGTCTAGATATTACAATAACAAGTAAAGTTGTAAAGAATAGAAAATCGTAATTCAATATATTTTTTTCCCAGCCATTGACATCTCCCTTTGTTTTTATAGCCAACCAACACCTGTTTCGTGGTATGATGGAGGACCCCGCAAAGGATTCACTGAGACTGCGTGATAGCTCAGGAGATTAATGCATACAGAGTTAGGGTAGGTGTGTGTGAGATGGAGGCTAGTCCTTCATCTTTCTGGAGTCAATAAAACCAGTAACACTGAATTGGGCAACTAGCTCAGAGTGCTGTTTAAGGGCTGAAAGACAGTGCAACTTCATGTATTGATCTACACGATCGATATCCGCTCGCTGAGACATCTCTAAAGCCTGTGCTGTATAATGCTACTAATTATATACTTGATTCATCTTTAAGCCTTCCAGTAATTTAATATGATGCTGGTATAGTATTTAATGCTGCAAGTTTTTGCTTTATAAATCACAGCATGGTTCAGTGAGTAGAATGCTCTCCGCTGAGAAATGCAGTGGTCTTAGGGACACATTCTTTCAGCACACGGGTACATGCTCAAAATGCCCCACACAGACCACAACTATGAGGTAGCAGCCACTATCACATGCAATCAGGGCCTCTGGAATTATGCGACATAGGCAACTTGGGTGGCAGTGTTTTAGAAACTTTGATCCTTTTTTTGTGTTAAAATCTGCAAATTACGAGGAAGATGATCGATTGTTTCAAGTGCAGTAACTCCATAATGGCACAGAAAAGACTACAGCCACAGAACAGCATAATTCCTTTTGCCCTGCATTTAAATAATCATTACCCAATAAATTAGTCTAAACTGCACTTGCTTCAGTGTTAAGTGCCATGAGCCATATAAATGGTAAAATTCTGCTCTACTAATGCACTTAACATACTTGATCCATTTCAGGTTTTTCTTGTTAAAAGAAATGTGGGGTTCACATCTCAATTAGCTCCATAAGCGCCTCTCTCTGATAGCAGGTAGCACAAAAGACCTGATCAGTGCTCATTGATCTTCTTCAGGAGGAGGAATGCCTATGATAACACTGCTGAGAGATTCAAACTTCTGACCTTCAAATTACACACAGCTCTCTGCAACAGGCACACAGACCCACGGATTACCACCTGCACACTGATGGTGCCTGGTCCTAGGCCTGTCCTGTGGCGCAAGTTCATGGGCTGAGAGAGAGATCGTCACAGGTGCACTTAGAGCGGGTAAAGTGATCCCGTAGTGCTGTGTGTGGGCCTGTATATGTTTTGACGACTTCAAAGACAATGCTTTCCTATTATGCATGCATTTTTAACACTGCCTGCATCACTATGCCGTTGTTCGTCACACTTATCTCCTACCCAGCAGCATGCCGTTGTCGCACTGTTTTTGCTTCGGAAGCATGATGCTTTTTTTCTGTCCCAAGAGCCACATTTTCACAGCTTTCTCCTTCTGTATTCAAAATTCATATATATATATATATATATATATATATATATATATATATATATATATATATATATATATATACATATATATATATATATATATATCTAAAATGGATAATAGCGCATCAGCACTCCAGTGGGGGCGCTGGGGAAACAGAAGGAAGGGGTTAAGGGTGGGTGCATAGTGGGAGGGTAACTGTGTGAGGGAAGCGGAGACAAACAACTCTAAAAAAAAAATGCTGATAGTTTTGGAGAGAGAAATGTGGCATAACATCCATAGCTGCCGACTTTGGAATAGTGTAACTGGGATTAAGTCGGCATCGGCCCCATGTCCACAGAAATGCAGAGGCAATCCCAATGTTGGACTTTCATTCCTATCATTTAACATCAGTGGAGGGGGTTTCTAGTCTCTAAGTTCAATAAAAGTGTATAAAACCATGTAAGGTTATGCCACCATAAACATGTTAATAGGTTCAAGGAATGATGAATAATAGCAATCTGAAAATGTGCAGCATAATTGCAGAGCAGCTGCTGCGGCAACATTGAAGATATCTTGCTGCAACATTGTGCACCTGAAGAACTGTATCAGACACTTACTTCAGGAGGGTCAGACTCCTAGTTTTGCGGACTGTTTGACATTCTTTTATGTTTAAAGTAGGGATAGGATGAAATCTTAAGGTAGCATCAATATGAGATGATTGACACTGTGGAGAGGGCAGGATATGAAGCAGAATGCTTGTCCATCTGTCGCAACTTCGTATCAGTCACTGACCATTACACTCTATTTTTATTTTTATTTTTGTCTGGTATCCGAGTGAGCTTTAGATCCACAACCACTCCTTCCTAGTCGTTACTTAGTATCTTATATAAATGCCTGACAGCGGACTTAGTTAAAGTAATCAACGTGGCATGATGTGAATGACAGATCCCCTTTCCCTCACAAAGATTGAGAGTGGTAACCGGTGTGTGTGTGTCTTAAATTCCCTATCGCTGAAACAACTATGATTCTGCATGTTGGTATTATTTATATACTTTCTAATGTAATTTATTTATTTATTTTTGCAATTTGTTTAGCGCGCAAATACCCGGAGGTGTCTCGGCGCTGTAGCGATCAGAAACTGCACAAACTAAAGCATCTATTGTGTAAACAACCAGGTTTTAAGTTGTTTCCTAAAACTAAGCAGCGTGGGGCAGGTCTTAATACACAGGGGGAGTGAGTTCCACAGTCTGGCAGTAGCCACTATGAAACGTCTGTCACCCCAGTTGACCTTTCTTGTAGGTGGGACGTTCAAAAGATGGGCTGAAGATGAACGGAGGGTTCTTGGTGCCTCTGGAGGTTTAAATGCTGACTTGAGAAACTGAGGTCCCGTATTGTTAATAGCTTTATAAGCTATACATAGGGCCTTAAACTTTGTGCGACTTCTCACTGGAAGCCAGTGCAGATTGTGAATAAATGGGGAGATGGAGTGATGTTTTGGGATATTAAGCAGTACCCTGGCTGCAGCGTTCTGCACCAACTGCAGCTTATTAAGCACTTTAGCCTGGGCGTTGAGGAGAAGAATCAGTTCGTGAGAATACCAGGGAGGTGATAAGGGTTTTTGCCGCCGAAGTGGGTATGTAGGGTAGGATTTTTTAAATTTTCTTCAAAGTGAAAAAATATGAGGAAACTACATTATTTACATGATGGGAAAAAAAGCTGATCATCAAAGATGACTCCAAGGTTTCTTACTTTTTTGACAGGTATAGGCAGGGGGCCTAGTTCACTTGGCCACTACTGAGGGGACCAGCAGGGTTCTAACTTGCCAAACAACATAATCTCGGTCTTGCTGATTGAGATGCTGAACTTCTCACGTACTTTTGATTTGTAATCCTAAGATATTTTTCGCTATTAAAATATATTGAATACGCCCTTTATAGTGCTTAAGAGGAAAAGGAAAGTTTTACACAATTTCCTTTCAAAATATTGTCGGTACTTGCAAAAAACTGTATAGATTACCATTGTGTAAAACTCCAAATGTCTGCATCCTGAAAATCAAATAATGTAATGTTTAGAAAAAAAATACAGGGTACTATGGAAGGCACTGTGCCGTGGGGGCCATGGGCCACCCCCGCTGCTCCCAACGATTGTATTGAGCTGTTATGTTTATACTAGTTGATTCAATGCCCATTAGATTCCCCATGTTCGACTAATGTTCTGATTTGTTACCTTTGCCTCAAATTGTAAAGCGCTCTGATATCCTTCGGGATCAAGTTCGCGCTATATAAAACTTTATAAATAAATAAAAATAAAACAACCGAAATCTAATATTAGTATACTGTTCCGAGATGTAACAGCCCCAGAGAAATTATCCCTAGCTGTATGCAGGTCCCAAGGGAAGCATCTGCTTGTAAGAAGAGTTGCCCTCACCCACCCGAAGGCGACATACTTCATAATTGGGCCGTGCTCCTCGCCAGGCTGGTGCTGGAGTGCCATGCCGACCCCACAAGAGGGCACTTTGTTAGAGATCTTATAATCAGTACACCAATAGAGCACAGAGTTTGTAACAAAGAGGGGTTGGGCCTGTAAAAACGTCCAAACTAGGCCACACCAATAATCAAAAAACGCAAAGATGTTTCGACGTATGTGTTCATATAATTTTTTATAAAAATAGCCAACGGTGAATGCAGTGATACTAGATTCAATAAACCAACTGGATTCCTTCATGCGCAGTGTTTTTTAGACACAGGAGGAATTCTGAAAGTTAATCATTATGCAATCGCCCTCAACAACCTTTTTTAGGTTTCGCCTGGCGTAGCACTGCCCGCTCAGGTGAAATCTTATGTTTACCAGTATGGGGCTTTGTACCGCCTCTCTCTTCCATTGGCTAGCTCCATAAATGGAGGCTAGCCAATGGAAGAGAGATCTGTCTGTCATTATCGGAGCAGATTCGTGGGCGTTCCAGCGATTTTTCCGCTCTCCGCCCCTTTTAGAAAGTCATTGCGGCGGTGGACGGATGTATTTTTTTTTCGGCATGTTTTGGTCATTTTTGAAGTGTCTTTTGCAGGAGTGGGCTGCGCTATTTATGCTGCTGGGATGTATAGCAGGGGCTGCGGTGGAGCTGCGGGCATCTTTACCCGGTGAAGGCAGTTTTCTTGTTAAGGAAGGGTTCCTTTGTTGTTGCCTTTTTGACACTTTCTCCAGCAGACACAGCGGGGGAAAGAGCGATAAGGGAGGCCGGCGCCGAGGCTGGTTTGAATTTTTCCCCTGGGTTACTTCTGGTTTCCAGTCCGGCTCCCCCGCCCTGCGATAACTTTTCACGGCCCGCCATTTTTTGAGACATCCCCACTTCAAGGGAGTTAGATGGCTTTCTCCGGTTAACTGAGATTTAACTAATTGTTTAATTCAGATGTTTGTAGTCCCTTCTCTGTACAAATGCGAAAAACGAGGTGGCTTCCTTTTCGTGGAATTAAAGATCTTCATGTACGTGTGACACGAATGGAGGCCCAAGCAAGTCTGCATGATGTCATTGAAAGCGCCCGGCTCCTGAGGCAGAAGCGTGCCAGGCCCTGCATCCAGCGGCATCGGGGCTCTTTGTTTAGTTTCATTTTAAACCGGCGCTCTGTGCCGTCGTGGGCCTTTCAGGCTCCAATAAATAAATAAACCCAGCTGAGCCCCCACTCAGCACCAGCAGTCTGCCATGGGCCACGCTGACCTCAGCCCCGGTTTCCAGGCTCGGGCGGACAATACTGTGCAATCCAGCGTGGCGGCGGCCTCCTGCTCCCGGAGGCCGGGGTCAGGGCCGGTCTGTTATTGTCTGGCCACACCAGAATATATGTATTTTACCAGCCCTGGCCTGCTGATATTTTCGGAAGGAAGGGCCGACAAAATATACCGAGATTGAGAATGGCTGTGGAAATAAACGTTTGTACATTATGACTGAACGAGGAAGCATTTCGGGGCTTTGAGTGCGTTTGTGAAGGAACTCCTCGGCGAAGGGTTGAATGTTACCTAGCTGATAAAACGGCCCTTTTTGCACGATTTCAGGAGGGTTATTTTAACAGAACTGCATACGCTAGCAGGCCGCAGACACCAGCAAAAGTGGGGGGAAGAGTCTGGTTCGGAAGCATACTGTTCCTGCAGTTTTATAGTTCACGTGACACCAGTGGCAGCAGCCACAGGGGCCCCAAAAGCTTAAAACAAGGATTTGATTTTGAAATACATATACACATTTAAATTCCACGAATTTCAATGTATCTAAATACACAATGAGGTCCAATTCAATGAAAAAATGCGAGCTTGGCTCACATTTATTGTACATTGTATCCATGGCTTCTGCGTTAATCGATTAAAGCTGGGCACAAGTAGACATTTTATGATGTATATTTCGTTTGTGAGAGTGCGGTCCGCTCTGTATCTGCTGCGCGTATTTTGTAAATGAAAAGATCCACGTTTACTGAGCAGTGTGTGTGGCTCTGGGTGTGTGTGTGTGTGGGGCTCTGGGCGTGTGTGTGTGTGTGTGTGGGGGGCTCTGGGCATGTGTGTGTGTGTGTGTGTGGGGCTCTGGGCATGTGTGTGTGTGTGTGTGGCTTTGGGTGTGTGTGTGACTCTGGATGTGTGTGGCTCTGGGTGTGTGTGTGTGGCTGGCTCTGGGTGTGTGTGGCTGGCTCTGGGTGTGTGTGTGTGGTAGTAATTGCTGTCTGCTGAGCTCGTCCGTAGGGTACAATAGGTCTCACATTTGCGATAGATTAAGCTAATGGCAATGTAAATGACAATGCCATTTATTTATCTGTTTTCAAAACCAACACATAAATACAAATGTTGTCATTTACAATGCCAATAGCTCTAACTTTTCCAAAGGCGAAACCATTGCATTGTAAATGCTTGTTTGATCTTTCCCACCCAACTCACTCTTTTTAACATGATGACCTCGTTTAAACCCCCCTGCCCTAAAATGTTGTTGCTTGTTTAACAAGTGAACTGTTTTGTTGCAGAGTTGAGCCCACGTTTCTTGTTGCTGGTACAAAACTATGACCTACGCACTGTTCCCCCGACCACATAATTCCTGTCTGGGAATGACTTCAACTGTTCTTTCCCGTTTGGCATACCATTACCTCAGACTAGTGGCTGTTGGATATTATCCAACATGGCTATTGCCTGGAGCTCACATCCACACCTCCAAACATTCCACCTCTCAATCATGAAATGTCCACAGGCCATAAGCACCTACTTAGATAGGAAATCCAAGCTCTCCCACAAAAAGGAGCAATAAAACTGGAGCCTTTACAACAAGGCATAGGGGTCTATTCACTATACTTCCTAATACCCAAAAAGAACAAGTCTCTTAGGCTGGTCCTACACCGAAGACCCCTAAACAAGTACATTCTATCCGAGAACTTTCACATGGTCTCTCTCCAAGATGTCTTACCACTACTTCAACAAGGCGATTTCATGGCAGCATTGAACCTGAAGAACGTCTGTTTTCACATACCAATTTATCCAGCACATTGCAAATTCCTCCGATTTGCGTTTCAAAGTCAGCACTTTCATTTCAAAGTGCTTCCATTCGTGGTCACTACAGCTCCAAGGGTATTAACAATATCTCTAGTGTTGGTAGTAGCTCATTAGCGATGGCAAATAATAAATTTTACCCGTATCTAGACGATTTGCTCATCAAAAGCAAATACTATCAGCTGTTTTCAACACTCTCAAACAACAATAAACCTTCTTCACAAACTAGGTTTCACCGCCAAGTCTCACCTGCCACCCCTACAAATCCAGCCTTACCTAGGAGTTATCCTCGACTCACACAGGGAGATGGCTTACCCAAATGCAGCAAGGACTCAGTCCTTCCAAACACTTATTCCACAGTTTTAGCCTCACCACTATCTACCAGTGAGAACTGTTATGCATCGCCTAAGATCTACGGCATCACGCATAGCAATAGTACCTCATGCCAGACTCCATATGTGCCCATTGCAGCAATGCTTAGCAAGCCAATGGTCTCAAGTGGAAGGTCAGCTGGAAGATCTAGTGTTGATCAGCCATTGAGCATGCCACTCTTTGCATCAGTTGAATTCCCACAATCTTCTTAATGGGCAGCCTTTTCTAGACCTAGTTCCACAGAGAACCATAACAGAAGCATCACTTACTGGCTGGGAGCACTCTCACATGAGTGGGCTGTACAGGTTCACTGGACATCCAGACAGACTCCTGTTGAGATCAATCACGTAGAGCTGCTAGATGTTCATCTAGCACTGAATAGTAATAAACAACAGAAAATGCACGTGCTGCTAATAAATTGACTGCCCTATTTTTGACTAAACATCAGAGATGAAACAAATGTTTATTTCGATCAAAAAGTATCGTTTTTTTATTTTATTTTAATTTGTCATTTATTCATTTTTTTGTTTGGAAAATTAAATTTGACCACGTTCATTTTTTAAGACCTTATGTACAACACAACAAAAAATGATATATATTCAAATGTATATTTACAATTAGAAAATTAGAACAAACATATCAACATAATTCCATTCACACAGTCAGTCAAACCACTTTCACACCACACTATATACAGAATATGTACAGACAAATAAACAAGAAAATATGTGAATTATTTCCAAATTGTAATCAGATAGATTACAATAAAGCCATAAACATTTATATTTTACAACAACCTCTTGATATTTTTCACAGTTTATGATTCTTGTTAGGCTTATAGAGTACTCCCATAAGGAGTGCTCAGGTTTTTCACCTTACGCCTGTAAGGATTTCCTTTTTTCAATCATTTATTGTAAACACTCAGGCACAAAATGATGGCCCACACTCACAATAAACTCAGGCCAATTGTTTGTATTAAAAATATTTCTTTAGTTGTATTTTATTTTAAAACCAAGCAGGACATGGTAAGGGTAAATAGCATTGTATTATTCACAACAGATTGATCAACAGCTGGACGATAAATGTCTTTTGTTACAGGTTTGTAAAACATTCAAATACAGTTGAAATTACTTTTGGATTACTTTTTAGATTACTTTTCAGAGTACCCTGAGGGGTGGGGTTAGCAGAGGTGGGCACACCTTCTCGGCGGCTCTAATTTTACCTGCCTGTCCTCCCATTGAAAAGGGGGTGAGACAGAAAGGGGGCCTGTTCCTTATAGCAGGAGAGGCTGGGGGTCGCATTACAAAGGCGGCAAGGCTTTGAAGTTCCCCTGCCACATATGGCTCTTCCTGACCAGGGGGAGGTGTGACCACCTCCGCCCAGGAAAGGCTTTGTTTCTGGGCCCATGGAGCAAAGGCTCTGATCCAGAGGTCCAGAAACATGTCTCGTGGTGGCAGATGGTTTTAACCATTCAGGGAACCCACCAGAGGCTGGTCTTTTTTCAGGGGGCATCTCTAAGATGTTCCCTGAGTGCCTGTTGTAATAAATGCCACACTTGCATCAGTGTGGGTTTATTATGCTGAGACGTGTGCTACCAACCTTCCCAGAATTCAGTAAAGCCATTATGGTGCTGTGGAGTTTGTAATGATAAATTCCCAGACCATAGACTCTTTATGGCTTTACTCCACTTACATTGTCTAAGAATGGACATAGGCACTGTAGGGGTACAGTGCTCACTCAAGTGTACCATCACCAGTTGTATAGTGACCCAGCTAGAGGTCTGTCTCACCTATACCATAGGCAGTTGGGTACAGGCATGGCACACAGGTGTGCCATATCAACTTCACTTTTCTCTGCACCAAAACATGCAGCCTGCAAGGGCAGTGTGTGTTAAGGTACAGGACCTTTAAGGATGGCACAATATGTGCTGCAGCCCTTACAATCCTTGCCTGGTTACAGTGCACTTGGTACCCATGGTACCTTTTACAAGGGACTTACATGTGGCCAGAGAGGTGCTACTTGATGGGTACAAAGTACAGTTTTGGGAAAGAACATAGGCCCTGGGACCCTGATTGGCAGGGAGGCAGGGCACAGCAAGCTAAAGTACATCAGAAATCTGGCAAAAAGTGTGAGGGTGGTGACTGCGACAGAAACCCACTTTCCTACAGATTTTATCCGGCACAGCATTCACCTCCTAGCACAGTACAAACCGGGTGTGTGCAACTAACTTGCAGATCTCAGCAGAAGACAGTAACAACTTCAGGAGTGGGCGTCCCAGGTATTAAACTCCTATTCTTCTAACAATGGGGTCACCCACACATAGACCTCTTTGCAACAACAGAACATGAAAAATGTCAAAATTTCACCTCCAGGACCCACAGTCCAAGGGAAATGCACAATGGATGAGTTGGTCAGGGATATTTGCATAAACCTTTCTACCTCTCCCACTGCTTCAGTTTGTGGTTTGCAAACTTCAGCAGACATCTGACCCTCATCCTAGTTGCTCCCAATTCAATCCACAGGCATATGTATCCATCAGCAGAACAAGTTACTTACCTTCGGTAACGCTTTTTCTGGTGGTGCAGTATCTGCCTGTGGATTCCTCACTAACCCACCCGCCTCCCTGTTGTCTGCCTTCCTATACTGAAAAGAATTTTGAGTAGAACATTACTGGTATTTCTTTGTCTTTTGAAAAGATATCTAGCTTGTTGCTATGAAATGTTTAATATTTTCAGTCTCTTTTCTTCCTTGAAAGATACACTGTGTATATTGGTGCTTATATTGTATACTGTGTATATTTGCGAAATGTTGTGGTTCACCCGTTTGCCTCGAAGCCAAAGAAAACATGGGTGAAACTGACATCCACACGCTGACAAGGTCTTCTTATGGCTGTTGAGTTGCATGTATTCTTTCCTCAACCAGATTCAGTTGCAGGAAGAGCTTTACATACACTAGATCTAAAAAGGGCACTTACTGTATGTATAGAACTCAACCATTCATAAAGATACAAAATCTTTCTTGCATTCAATAAGCCACACAAAGGAAGGGCAATTTCTAAATCGGGCATTTCACGAAGGATTGTAAAATGCATCCTGACCTGTTATGTAACAGCTAACCCAGCTCTTCCCATCCTTCCAAAAGCTCACTCTACTCTCAAAAAAGGAGCAACTATGGCTTTTCTTGGAAATATACCCATGACTAACCTATGTGAAGCAGTTATATGGACTACACTGCACACATTTACCAAACATTACTGTGTAAATGTTATGACCCGTCAACAAGATAGTGTAGGCAGGCGGTTCTATGCACATTATTTCAATCAAATGCACCCCTCATTGGTTAGCCACCGCTTTAGTAGAAAAACTTTGTTACAGTCTATGCTAAGCATGTGTATCTACAGGCACACATGCCATCAAACATTGAATGTTACCCTGGAAGCATCTGTTTGTGGCAACTAGTGCTGTAGATTCTCATGTGCGCACCCTCCTCCCCTTAAACATGTGGGGTTTGCAATAATCCACATTACATGAGCATTGGCCATCTCACTAGGCTACATCATCCTTTACACTCCATCCTCACCTGCCAAATGGAAACCAATCTAACAATGTAGTCGAGGACCATGTGCATTGCAAACTAGACGAGGAGTCATTACACCCTGTTGACTCAGAAGGCTTTTTTGAAGCAAAACAACCTGCATATTTCTGAGTCCAACACTATATATGAAATGGAATTTGGACAATTTTAGTCTCTTCCTTGCTGGCGTGGAGGCGGTGTCTGCGAGCGCAGAGCAAACTGGGGAGGAATCTCTTGTTCATATATATATATATATATATATATATATATATATAGAGTAGAGAGAGAGAGAGAGAGAGAGAGAGAGAGATATATATATCTATCTCTGCAGCCTAAATAGAGGCTTAAAACATCCAGTTTACATATGATTTTCAATTTGAACAGCACCCAATCATAGAGAATTATGCAATTAATAAAAGGTTGCCTATAGAAAATCTTTTACAAACCTTTATTAAAAGGAAAGGAAATATGAGTCCTTGTTAGCCAATAAGTTACTATTCAAAGGATAAGCAAAGACAACAGGCACAACGCCTTAATGTGGCTCAGAGTACACTCTGTATCACGTCATGCCACGCAAGTAACAGAGCAGTTAATTTTTCCGGCTCCTACTGTTAGAATCCTGGAGCAGTGAGCTCTGTCTTTTTTGTCATGAAAATCTCTTTCAGTCCTCTCAAAAATCACATCTCATTTTTATCCATATCTAGAGAAGAGAAAAACATTTTTCTGACAGAAAAAGTTCCTTTTTCCTGTCACAAAGGCTTTAACTCTTTAAATGCCCTGCATGTGGGAAATAGAAAGCTCAGACTGACCCTCGCATAGTCTGTATTGTTTGCCTACCAGACTCCAGTCGAACTGAGTCCTGTCCCAAATGGCAGAAACTATCCAGGCAGGCAGAGAAAATATCAGGCTTCATGGACTCCAAAAGAGGAACAGCTGGTTTATCAAGAGGCCTTGGAGAACATCATTCTTCCAGCAATGAGCCCTCCTCTTTTCCCGGAAGATCTTGTGAGCGACACCAGAAAAGACAATCCCGATCTACGTCAAGAGGTATGGCATTGAGAACTGAGAAAATACCTGCATATTCGCCATGGGCATCAAAGAAACTGTCGTCGGGGTTGTCTAATCATTCGATGTTGGAGCAAACGTGCCACCCAACGTCGATATGTTTGTCATCGTCACAGGCACCATCGACGGATAGAAAGCACCATTCGTCATCATAGAGAATGGCATCGCCACCGCAGGCACTTCCGGTGGCCAAAGAACACTCATCGAAGTCGAGACTGATATTGTTTTCTTGGTCTCCGTCGTTAGCCAGGAGATATCCTTCTAAGTCAGGCAGGCCGACATTGATACAGTTGGAATAAGTATTCAGGCGTCGAAGGAGAAGTTAACATTGCGTGCCCCATCGACGTCAAAAGACAAGCCATCTTATGCTGTAAAAATACCAAGGTTGCTATCGATGGAGGTTGATTTTGCCAACGGAATCGGCTGAATCAAGGCATCCTTCTCTATCTAGACCCACTGAGTCAACATTGAACATCTCACACGTTGGTTAAAGAGTTTGCAGAGAAGGCCTATGCCTCATACTTCTGCCTCTGGGTATTCAAGAATATATTCTCCTTCAGAGTCAGGCCCACATACACCATTGCCTAAAGGGGCTCCCTTCTTGGAGGTTCTCACCAGTCAAAACATCAGATCCTCCTACGATTCCTTCAGGGTCTCTTAGAAGCCTGCATGTGACGCATAAGTCCCCACAGATCAAGAGGTTTAGTACATCCTAACTCTAGATCCATGGCAAAAATATATAACCAGATCCACCCTCCTGATCTACCACTTCACTCCTCAATTTGGGACTACTCTCCTTTCGTTATCGAACACATATCTTGGCAGATTGTCCCCAGTAGATGATCTGGTGACCTTTAACAATGTGCTTATCAGGGGTACAAACAACCTGAATATTGACCTCCGAGCAACTACTGCTACTTCATCTGTAATTTTGACACCCTGCATCATAGAGCAATAGCAAGGCCACTCCTTTCACACGTTCCAGGACTATTGGAGCCTGCAATGCAATTGTTTTTGAAGCCAGCATCCTTGAAATCTGCTGCATCTTGGCTCCATAAAAAATATAAGGCTCCTGAACAGGATCCTTTATTTCTCAGGACTGACCTGTCTCCGGACTCCGTGGTAGTGACTGCTGCATGTAAAGTTTCTGTGACTTTTTCGTCTTTGGTACCACCAGGCAAGGAAAGTAAGTGGATTGATTACCTTGGAAACAGGATGTGCGGAACATCTACAACTTATTTGAAGGTGACGGGTGCTCTTGCTGTACTAGGGAGATAAGATGGATCGATGTGGGACTCGCGCAGCAGATTTACAGAAAAACTGCCTAAAGAGGACAGTCAGGACTTCTAGGAGATAATGCATGAACGTGGCTTAGTGTTAGAACTGGGATTCGTGGTTGGCTGAAGTATGCACCCAGGCCAGGTAGGAACCAACACTCTAGTCCGGGTAACCTAAGTACACACTTAAAAATAGCCTTTGCTCACCATCTGGTAGATTGGCACAGAGCAGTCAGACTTGTCTAAAGAAGCAATGTGTAATGTATTTTTGCAACACACAGTACACAATGAATACATCACAAAAAGACTCCACTTAGGTTAAGAAGAATAGGTTGTTATATTCTGAACAAAACAAGCCCTAAACACCAAAAATCCAATGTATAGAAGTTGAGATTCATTTTAAAAGAATAAGTGAGAAATAGCACTTAAAAGCAAATAGTTCATTAGGGGTTATTGGAGGTTGCGCTGGACCTGTGCAAAGTCAAAATTCATGCCGACCGCGTTGGAGCAGTCGAGGGATGCGTAGATCTCTCCAAACTACTGTGACTGCGATGCCCGTTTCCGATGCATTTGGTTGTCAAGGCACTATTATGGTTCCAAGAGCGAAGCGCCAATTTTACTCCTGTAACCAAGTTGATGCTCGGGGTCTGCTTCACACAGGAGAGGCATTGATGTCCGTGAAGCAAGTATCTGTGTCAACGTCCAGTGAACCAGGAGCAGGGGTAAATACTTTGGTATCCCTTATTCTCAAGCAACAGGAGGTGGCAAGCCCTTGGAGGACAATTGGAGAAAAGGGTGAGTCCATCTCTCCTTCAGCAAAGTCAGAGCAGCAGGGCTACAAATAGAAAAGCAGGCCTTCCTGATCAGCAATCCAGTTGAGTACTTTAAGCATTTAAGCAGTTCTTCTGGCACAGCTTCAGTTACAAGTCCCGTAGTGTCTGATTTTAGGGTGGTCCGAGACCCAGTACTTATACCCAAAAGTGCCTTTGAAGTGGGGGTGACTTCAGAGGTCTTTGAAGTCCACAAATATCCTTTCAGTTCAGCCCGGCCTGCCAGGCTATCTATAGGGGGTAAGTCAACCCTTTGTGTGGGGGCAGGACACCTATTCAGTGAAGTGTTGGCCCCACCCTTCCATCCTGTCCAGGCAGTGTCTGCAGAATGTAGTTGTATGTAGATGGACACTCGACTATCTTAGCCTTCCTGTGTTTGTGTCTGTCTAGAGGGAATGCACAAAGTGTAGCTGTCACCCGCCCCAGACGTTTATTGGAGACAGGTTGCAAGCCACACAGAGAAGTGAGTGCTGAGAAATTTCCACTAATGTTGAATCTAACTTCACCTGTACGGAGGATTTTTCATTACCATTCCAAAGATATAAACCATTAACTGGCTACTCATCTCTGATCAGGAATTACAGCTTAAAAGTGTATTAAGGAATTCCCAATGTTAACCTATGGGAGGGGTAGGCCTCACAATAGTAAACAAGTTTAGCTAAGCTAAAAGTGCGTGTCCTTCCTCTTACTTACATGGCACCCTGCCCTTAGGGCTACCTGGCGCCTACTTTAGGGAGGCCTATGTGTAAGAAAAGGGGAGTTTAAGGCTTTGCAAGTAGTTTTAAATGCCTAGTTGAAGTGGCAATAAACTGCACACACAGGCACTGCACGTTTGAGTCAAGTTTGAAAGGCTACTTCTGTGGGTGGCACAATCAGTGTTGCAAGCCCACTAGTGGCATGTAATTTACAGGCCCTGAGTATATGGTATACCACTTTACAAGGGACTTGCAGGTAAATTAAATATGCCAATCCTCATAACGAAAATAGATCTTTATAAGATCTATTTTCAAAGATCTTATAAAGTACATCTCAATACATGCATACACATATAACAACATAAGAGTAATTTTAAAATAGCAGAGTTGCCTTCTTGCTAATGTTGGGAGAAATAAACAGTTAACTTGGGGTACAGCATAACTCTGTAGAGCAATTCCCTATCAAAAGCACATAATCACATTTATACATAAAAGTACCAGAGGTAAAACATTTATTTCATTACAAGTGAATTTTAAAAAAAGCAGCAACGCAATACTAAACCAAGTATATCACACAATACACTTCAAGCATCCATAGGACCATCAGAAATTTAGCTAAACCAAATACCACAATTGTCATTGTATCTGTGCTAAGTATTCTGAGCACTTTCAGATAGTGTCTACAACCAATACACCGGCATAGCAGGATTATCCACATGTTACTTAAGTTTTGAGGGACAGAAAAATAATTATTGGACCTGGGATTCAGGAACTCCTTTGCATGCTGGACACATCGTCAAAGGGAGCTTAGCTTTGCCATCTACTAGAAAATACCTTGTTGGGGAGTGACTAATAACTGAATGAAAGGAGCAATGTCCACGCCAATGGCGGGACAATCTCATCGATAGTTTCTTCAAATTGGGGGAAGGCTTTAAAGACTAAACTGCTGAGTAAGCGATCCCTTAGCATTGGAAACATTCTCCACTATAATAAATTCCCAGTAAACGTCTTTGACCCTGTCACTTGTGAACTGGGACATCTTCTTCGTTTCAGTCAGTCCAATAGGTTTCCAACCCCAGATTCCTCAGGAGTACCCTGAGGGAACAAAACCAAGAGATTTTGCTAACACTAGGAGATAGCATGAGATCCAACAGTCCCACTCGGTATAGGGCAAGTGCTCAGTAGACCACACTCAATGCCAAATCTTTAAGAGACTACTCTCCATTTTATAGACAATCTTTCTTTGGGCCTGGTCAAGGAACATTGGAATCAAAGGGGAGCTTTCCGTAAGATTGAGAAGGGATCCTACAAGCGTTGTTTAGTCACAGAAAGGCAATCCATATTCCCTCTAACCCACAATTCTGCTCCATAGATGACTGAGTCTAGGGCTTTGGTCCTATGCATTTCTCGTGCTGGAGCCACTTTTTCTGGCACAGTTCTTTTGTGGATCTTGGTTATGTGGGAGGTTTGCTGAATAGGTGAGAGATGTACTTTCTCAAGGTGAGGGGGGCCAGCACAAGTTTGGAGTTATGCATATCCCTAAATCAAAGGTAGCAACGTATTAAATAGGGCGATACCCAACAAACATATATATGCCAGTCATGCATACATCAATTAAACACATTTAGGGAAGGATCGCATGCGCTTTAACACTGGTCAGCACTGGTAAAGTGCTCGGAGCTCTAAGGCCTACAACAAGATTTAGCAAAACATGGAGATAAAAAGCAAAACATTTGGGGGAAGACCACTAAGGATAACAGTTATAACATTCAGTATCCAACCAGATGTGCAGCAGCAAATGCATTAGACCTTGCTGCTCATGGTGACTCACTTGGCATCTGTGCAAGGAGGGCTTCTGGCTACTATTCACTGGATTAAAACCAGAGGCTCAGCATAGAATCACAAAATTGCCGTTCTCAGGTAACACCCTGTTTGGTATGCACGTGGACAAGATGTCCAGGATGAAAACTAAAATGAACAAACTCAGAGCTGTTGGTCTGGGAAAGAGGAAAGAATTTCACAACAGATGCAAACTGTATGACTGGTGATTTTTCCATCAGAAGATTCAAACCCCTCACTGGACTCAACAGCAGGCAAGATCGCACTACCACCCTCGCTAAGCAGTCAGTGAGGGCCCCTCTGACATCAGAGCAAGCCGAGGCGCCCATCCTGGAAAAACTGGCAGAGGAGCCGCATACAGCCAAGAGCTGGCAAGATTCCTGCTAGACCACACCCAGGAAAGCAGTCAACCGTACTGTTCTGATTCTTAACAATTGATGGCCAGTGCTTAATTTGAGCCTGTGATTGTCGGTGGGGTTCACCGCCACTCATGTTTGTGGACCAGCACTTATTTTTCCTTATCCGACATTTTCTGAGTGTTTTTTGTGGTAAAAACACTCACACAGGAAAGGAGGAGGAGAAAGACGGAATAAATGTTTCCAAGTATGAAAGCTGAAATCAGTAAAAGAGATGATGTGACAGGCAGTGTTTGGCAGTGGACTGGAAAGGTCCAAGTTGTTTTTTGACTATGCAGCCTTAGTTTCCGGGCGCTTGCATGTATTAGCGGCGAGCTTCTGAGCAACGCTTTGGGCACCAGCACTTATTCTATTACAAATTAAGTATTGGGAAGGCTAGCCTTCGAGGAGTTTGGCACACCATGACATCTGGTGTACTAGATGCTCAAGGACAAGGCTACAAACCCTAATTTCCCCCCATCAAGGCAATCATCAGGACCGCAAGACTCCTACTCCTCTCTCCACCACCATCAGAGTCTTTTGACATGTCAGTGCACTCATATTCTGACCCAGGCAGCCTTCATGGGAGGAGTCGACTATGACTATCCTCTTGGTGCAGGGGATAGGGATGATCTGTGGGACAATGATAGTCAACCCTGTGGAAGACCCTGAACAACCACTTTACATCTGCTTGATTAAGGCTACTACAGCCTACCAGCACCAACAGGCCTTACCCAAATCCCAGGCTAGCAGAGGATACTCTGCTTTCATTTACAGGGTAAACAATGGTAGGGGCAGGTGTGGATTTTGCAAAGAAGTTTCTACTCTCAAGCACTGACTCGCCCACTCTCCCCCCTCCTAATCACACAGCACTTGTCGGTGGGAGACTAAAAAACTTCCTCCACATATCACTGGGTGCTAGCAGTAGCTCAGCAGGGCTTCTGCTTGGAATTTCACTCCCCCCTCCCCCAAACAAACCACCACTCCACTTCACCCTCAGCCAAGACCACCTAACTCACCTTGAGGAAGTGGTTCAGGTGCTTCTCCTAACAAAATGCAGCTTGTGGACTCGCACCAACAGTGCAAAGGTGCTGTACTTTCTCATCTCAAAGAAGGACCGCTACTTCCGCCCCATCATAGATCTGAATCAGTACACCCTGTCAGAGCACTTTCATATGACCCCCTTTCATGGTTCTTCAAAAGGGGGTTCATGATTAACACCTAAATGCGTAGCCCCATTTACCCCGCCCATCACCAGTCCCTTTGATTCAATTTAATTAAACAACAGTGCCAATTCAAAGTTCTACCCTATAGAGCTGTTACAGCTCTCAGGTTCTTAACCAACTGCCTATCAATGGTGGGCATTCATCTTCACAGAGGAGGCAACCTTGTCTTCTGTACCTCAAAGACTGGCTGATCATGACCATAGTAGACAAGAGTGCCTAGCACATACGTGAGCCGCTGTAACCCTGCTCCACAGCTTAGGGTTCACCATAAAAGCAAAGCAGTCACACCTCCTTTCCCAGCAGATCCAGCCTTTCCTGGGCTCAATGTTAAACACTGTCACAGAGCATGAATATTCCAACCAGGAGAAGGTGATGGCATTTCAGCTACTGCTGCCTCTTTTTCAGTGCACTCGTCTGCTAAATGTAAAAACTGTGATGAAGCTATTTGCTATGAGGTCCTCCTGTATAGCAATTGTCCGACTTTCCAGAACACTTGCACCCACTCCAGTAGTGTCTCACAAGGTTTTGGTGACAATGGAGAACAGCAACGACTTGTTACTCTGCAGGTCTTTCTTGGACCCTTTTCCACAGGTGACAAAACCAGTACATCACTTAACGGTGTGAAGTGCACATTTCGGCGACATGACTATGCAAGGTACTCTGACCCCTCGCCACCATGGGCCACCTAGAGCTGCTGACCATCACATACCCTTCAGACTTTTACAAGCTTGTCATCTGCAAGGCTGGGACCTGGTGAACACGGTACACCTTTACAAATTATTACTCGGTGGACATACTGGCCCATCATTAGGTTGTGATAGGGCGGAATGTGTAAACATCATTTCAAACTTCTGTATCATCTGCCTGCTAGACACTGCTTTGGAGGAAACTGCTTTACAGTGGATGCAGATCGTTTAGATCTACCATCACACATGCTACAAACAGAAAATGTTACTATGTAAATATCTGGTAGTATAGTGTTGTGCTGTAGATTCAAATGCGCCCTCCTCCATGAAAGGTAGCAATGATGGTAAAAGTTTTAACTTCCCATGCTTTACTACTTTAACAAATTACAATGCAACAAGCAGCACATCACAGTAGTCTTACTCTACACTCACCCACTAAGTGGAAAACAGTCTGGGATGGATTTTATGCCTATGCACATTGTAGATTAAAGGAGGAGTCACAACACATCCACTGTCTCGAAGCTTATTCAAAGTAAAATAAGTTGTGTTGTGTAAACCCAACACTAGATAGCAGGAATATGGAGGGCTTGTGAATCTACAGCACCTCATGCTGTGAACAGATGCTTAACAGAGTAAGTAAATTTTCCTTTTCTGGTAGTAGCAATTGGTTACTCTAAGTATGCACACTCCATGATTTATTATGCAGGCTAAATTTCAAAGCAAATGGGTGCTAGAGTTCTTATGTGGAAGTTAAATGGGTTAAGATTCGCCTCTAAAATGAGATGCATTTGATAGGCTAGCCATTACTTAGGCGCTGAAATTATATGCTCACCAGCAACTCATTTTGATTACAACAATTTGTCATCTGGAGCTCATGATATTGACAACCTTAAAACATGAAACCCTGACGAGAGGTTTAGCTGTATAAGCAACATAAGTACCTGGCAATGGTCGTCTTTCAAAACAGATCTGCACGGTAGCCGGAGTGATCGCCAGTCTTTCAATCTGAGTACTCCCTACCTGCCTGTACAATCTATGCACCCTATTACAGACAAACCTGAGATCACTTTTGGAACTAGTGGCCTGGAAGAAACCACTAATATTTTGTGGATACATTACTTTAAATTGAAATCAACAGAATGACATCGCCCTGCAACCATCCCATACCCTTCCCCAATTGCTTTTTATTCTGCCCTCGTAAACAACACTCTAGAACTGACATTATTCTGGTTGAATAGAATCTTATTCTGTGTGTGTCTCTGAATCTAAACTCTCTAATTATCTTGGATCGTAATTCTCTAATCCTTGTTATCTTGTCTAAATATTTCACAGTCCGCACATTTAGAGAATGGACATATTATTGTAATCTTTTACTTGGTTCAGCCTGTATTCAACACACAACAAATCCATGCAAGAATGTATCAACGTTAATAAAGGCTCTGCCTCTCCTCTCTTGGTCACACTAAAAGCAGTTGTTGGGGAGTTGCAGAAGGGGGGCTACTGGCAGTCATACTATCTGGATCGGTAGAGAAGCTCAGAAAAGAAATAGTTATTGAGGAGTTGCTGGGTTTAGAAATAGAGCATGTCAGGATAGTTTCTGTACAGAAATTAAGCCAGCAGAAAGCAAGTTTATATGCTAATTGCTCTAACAATGTTGGTTAAAAAGCATCTTTGGGATAAAGCCAGAAAAGAGGTCCAGTGGCAATACAGTCATTGATTTAAAACCCGAGAGAATGTTTTACAGTTGCTTGCACTTCAAACTAGGGAATGCAATAATGAAAACTTTATAAAGACTAACCTAAATTCACACGGTGAAACTGTTAGTCAAGGAAGCAGTGCTACAGATTTTACATACATAACTACTCTGTTGTACTATGGTAATTCTAAGCCTTCACAAGAACAAATTGAGAACTAATTATGGTCTACAACCCTGCATTAATCTATAAATCTGTATTAATCTTTAAACCTGCATTAATCCATTCTGTGAATCCTAAAAAACAAATCAATAAAACCTCCCACTATTCACTCTTTCTGTTCCTTTACATTAAGTTGAATGCAGGTTACTCATGTATGCTAACATCAACTATCAATCATCTGACCCGTTGACTGTTGTGTATGCAGCCTAACTAGAAAACGCAGACATTAAATTAAGTGCCAGGATATTTACTAAATCTAACAAAACAGAAATATTGTTTAATGAGCACTCGGAACATAACATACACTAGGTTTTATCATCAACTTAGGTTTTATCAGCAACTTATCTTAATGTAAACATATCAATGCAGGTTGAACAAATGGCAAAGAAGAATTGTGACTGCCGCTACTCTCGAACTACTATTTTTAGAATGCATCTATGGACCCAGCTCGGGCTTGGCTTGATTTACAGATTTAATCACATAAAGATAATTATCCTGCCAGTGTTCCTTTATCTTTTTTGAGCCTTACCACTTTGGATTCCTCTTGGATTCTTTTGCAAGGTGAAATCTTCCTGAAGTCAGTTCATATGGCAATTTCGTGTTAAGGATACTCACTTTAGTGTATCCCCGGAACGAGAGGTCCTTGATGTTACCTGTCTCAAAAGTAATCAGTATAATGTGTTACAGGAGCTCTATTATACGCCAAAGAGACTGTGTACTTGGGGTTGTTGTAGTAACTGTTTTTGATGCTCTACTGTAGACTCATACAGTCTATTTATTAGGCCAATCGCAGTGAAATACAAAGGTGATGGGAACGGGTCTTAAGAGAAGTAAATGCACTAATACATTTTAAACTTTTTCTAAATCCTAAGCTGATCATTTTAAACCCCTGCCACCAACCCTTCCTAGATTCTGGATGGGTTTATATAAATTGTATATTTTATAGTAGTTTCAGCAAGATTATGTATTACCAGATCATGGCTTGTTTAACCACCCAATGTGAGAAAATGGTGGGCAGAGATCGTTGTTATTTGTGTGATGGAGATATCTTATTCTGCAAGGCCATTTAAGACACACAAACAATTCCAGAATGTTTGGTATCCAATTAGTAACTGGATGTACTTACTCATCCTCCAATAATAATACTGGAATGTTTTTTATTTTTTTATTCATTATTTCATATACTCTTGTGTGAACTTTTCTGATAGATTGATCATCTGACTATTAATATCTTCATGACCATTGGCACCTTAGTATCTTGGAATCATAGGAATTTACCACTGCTCCTGTGTAAAGTTCTTACAATTGAACTTTGACAGCTTTGAGCCATAACTTTCGCACAATGCCATATTACTTGGATTCACTTCTGGCACCAAAACCACCCTGAAGAAATACTTTCCCAAAGCAACAGATGGCCTAGTACCAGCTCTCTTCTAAAGTAAATGAAACCGTTTATTTTAGACAGTGACTTCAGGGCTGCTGTTTAAGCCCTCATACTCTCACAGTTGGTTGATGGTAACGCCATGCTCCCTGGCCTCCCTGATGCCACACTGGCACCACTTAAGGGCATCTTACATGCTGCTGAACATTTTATCAAGTGCCTGAGGAAATATGATCACATTACCTCCATTGTGATAGCACTCCATTGACTACCCTTGCTGGTTCATGCCATTTTCAAAACCAGCTGCAAGATTTACAAAGCTGTGACTGCCAGCAACCCCACTTATCTTATTGAAACGCTCACCATCTCTGGTGGTTCTTGGCACAACAAGGACACCATTAGACTGCAAACTAAGAGAATATAAAAAAGAAAAAAACAAGGCATTCAGGATCTGGAACAACATCCCAAAATCCATCAAGACCTCCCAACGCTGCTCCCATTTAGGAAATAGTTTGACTCTCCTTTTAAATGCACACTACCTTATAATACATTAACAGTCCGGAACCCAGCCACCTCTATGTATACTTGTTTTTGACCCTGTGCAATGCTCCGCTGCCTTTTGGATAGTTTTGCAATACACAAATACCATACACATACAGTTTTAGGGGGAAATGAAGTATCTCTATCGGTAACACATTATAACCTGTTTATTAGAATATGGCTATTGTAATAATTTTATCTCTCTCAAGGTCAAGGAGAAGGGAAATTTGCTAACTAGTAATCCCAGTTCTACTAAAGTGAACTCTGCATTGACATTTTAAACACTCCTCCTTTGTCTGGGGATATAGGAGGAGTAAATTGATTGCATTCCAGGCCGGATCCTACAAAAGGAACTGGGGCATGATGGGATCCTACTGGAGTGTGCTTCATTAAAATCTCAAGACTGCAGTCTAGGCATTATATTATCACTCTTTTCTTTCATTATGCCTTCAAAAAATCTTTCTGGAATAGTTTGTTGTCATTTTAAATAGCATTTAGCCAATCTATCTTCCAGGTAGGCTATCAAAGATATCTTCTTTTTCTTTAATTGTATTTTCTAAATTATTCAATGTATTTATTTTATACCTTGATGTTGTGCATGGGCTGGCTATTGAGTGCTTAGGACTTCAATGGGGTGTTCTGTGATTAAATGTAAGCAACTTTTGAACAGTCAGTAACTGATGCTTATGCTGGTTAGCCACTACACTAATTGTGTTGCACTTGCTTGTTTGTAAAGAAACGTCAATTCAGATAGCTTATCATCCTTGTTTCTCTCAATAGGAAAACATTGGGCAAGTGAGGCAAATTACTTTGACACCGGTAACCACAGTGGAGAAGGTAAACAAACATGTTATCAGTTTATGAAGAGGAATTGTAACTTAATATTGCACGTTACATATTTTAAGTAAAATTGTTGTAAATGCACGTTTTTAGGGAGGCGTTTTCGTTCTTGTACTGTAAACAGAGTATCCTTTAATTGATGTTTCTGTCACTTTTCTACAGATCACTACTTGTTAGCACCAGATTTGATGGGAAAAAATGAAGTCCCAAACTAAGTTCCACCTTTTTCCTACTGATAAGTCTTAAGATCTGTCCTATGCTCAAATGACACAAAAATTATTCCCTACACTTTGCTGCAGTTTGTCCTGTTTTTTGTTGTGTGTATCAGGCTGTTGGTGTGAGCTTTCCATTTTTTGACTGCCTTTAGCTCTAAGTTAGGGTAAAGCAGTGCGTAATTGATATGCTAAAGTAGCATCATGCGCTCAGCACAGACTAGAATTGTGCACCTCCTGCCATCACTTGTTGACTTTCATTCTAGGTACATCATAGCTACAAATCAACTAAACTTGTGTTCCATGTGAAGCTGTAATCCTTCATGCATATTCTGTTATAGTCTCTGCGTGAATGAATTCCTTTCACAGCTAAAAATCTGTCACTTTGCAGCTGAAAGGAACAGGAATGCTAATAACCATTGTCAGTTATTCACACCACCACAAATATTTACGAAATCAAAAGAATGGAAACAGACCTCAAATAAATGTGAGCACTGTAGACATGTTACCCTACAACATTAGGTTAGTTGATAAATTACCGGAAATTATTAAACAAGTCTCAATGCCGAAGTTTTGTAGGGATTCATTGCTTTAGCTACCCCTTAGGTAAAAAACTTTCACCTTTGAGCTTTTGTTGTACTGCTCCCAACCATCTATAAACACTGGCCCGCCCACAATCCTTCATCTAAAACAAAATAAATGTCTAATGGCGTTTACCTTCTCCCCAAACCCTCTCCTCTGCAGGTATCACTTGCTTTGCTCGTAGGTCACTGAGCGAAACACTCACCAGTGGCAGTCTGACATTTCTGCTCACTATGTAGATGCTGTTTGAGCTGTGACCCTCAACTTTGTAGGAAGGGGGAGTGAGTGGTGTGCGTAAAAGTGGCCACATGCCTGGCGTAGGAAGAAGATCACAGCGATTGTCATTGTACTTAAGCTGTTTCCCATAGTGGCACCCCTGCGCTTATGGTCTGAGGCTTTAGCATCCAAGAGAGTCCTGTTCCTTGTCGGACAACATGGCAGTGGTGCAGGCCATCAATGGACAAGGGGACAAGTGCCCCCTGGTTCTTTGTTTACTAAGGAAGTTAGTGAGAGCTTGTCTGCGCAACAATGTTGAGTTCAGGGTGAGATACATTTAGGGAGTCAAGATCGTGGCAGCTGACAGACTCTCTCGTTTTCAGTGGCTCCTTTTCTGGGAGGCATGGCTGCGAGTGAGAGCAGAGATGACCCCCTTCCCTGCACACCTCTGGTATATTCTCCGGTGGAACAGCGCTTAAAGAAACTTGGAGAACTTTCCCTTCCACCGGTGACCAAGAGGCAGTATAAGTCCTATGTTTCCACTTTTTTTAAAGTCTCTGGGGGGTAGAGTCAGGATTAGACTCCGCTGGAGCACAGGGTTAATTTATTTGGACTGTGAACAAAAGAACAGGGGAAGATCTATTCCTGGGTCACAAGCCACTTGGCAACTGTGAATCACAATGCAAAACGTATGGGGTTGCAGGATCCAGCCAACACCTTCCTCATTCGGGCTGATCTCAAAGGTTTGGGCTACAGAAGATCAAGGTACCAGACACAAGGGCACCTATCGAATTCAACACACTGCAAGTCATGATAGAGGCGGTTAACAAGGCCACAAATTCCCCCTTCGAGGCCAGTCTCTTTGCAGCGGCATTCAGCCTGGCATTTTTGGGGGCGTTTAGAATTAGCAAATTGGTATCTAGATCCAAAAAGGATGGGTCTGATTACGCTTTATGTAGCCAGGATGTCCAGTTGACAAGTAACTCTCTAAAGATACACTTCAGAAGATCCAAAACTGACCAGGCGGGGCGAGGGACAGAACTAGTGTAACAGCCTTTGGGGGACAAAAGGTACTGCCCAGTTGCGCTGGTCAGCAAATATTTAGCCATCCTCCTGAACTCAGCAGGCTATTTTGTAATCCATGCTGATCTGGTGCCACTCACAAAATTCCAGGTGGACCGGATTATGATGACTTACTTGGTGTTGTCAGGACATGCTCACCCAGACAAGTTTTCTAGTCATTCTTTTAGAATTGGGGCAGCCACCGTGGCTTTCAAGGTTGGCCTCTTTCCGGAGCACATTAAAAAGGTAGGACACTGGGACTCGCGTTGTAAGCTCGTGAGGAGTTGAACGGGCTCAGAGGGGAGGGTTAGACACAAACAGAGGGATATGCTTTTTTTTTGTTTGTTTCTCCCGCCATCTTAGCCATATCAGTGACTGTAGGCCCTCAGTAACCTAGACTCCCAAACTAACTCTTTCCCTTGCCATTGTCAGTCACGATCAATCACTTTCTGTGATCTTCTCTCTAACTCCCTTCTGCTAATCACGCAGTCCTTCAAAAGCCTCCCCTTTGACTGGCCCATGCTCTTGCTAGTTTGCGACAAGGTTGTAATCTGTGCAGCCTCCAATGTGGAAGCAGTTAGAACCTCTTGGTTAAAGGAGATGTTATTGGAGTGTAGGAACACATTGATCACATTCATCATACTGATGAACTGGTATGAAGTGCCACAGCATAGTAAAAATAATATATTGTAGTGTAGATAATATATATTTAGTATGTCTCGCAGAGGGATCGAATCGCTTCCAGTGCTGCCCTGACACCACAAAGTCCAAGGTTAGACTTGAATTCTCTAGACAGGAGTTGGCGTCACCTCCAGCAAGGTTCAGAGGCAGAGTGCAGCTCTGACATCTTCTGTTAGCCTTTAGCAATCCGTTACAGTAATGCCGCTAGTGCTGCTTTCTGCAATCAACAGTAAAGTCCCATTCTCAAGTGCCCAAAACCTGAGAAACACCACAGAAGGCTAACATAACTCGTACCTCCGACATAACATCAATGGCATACTGCTGTGGAGTTGTGGGGTCGTACTATTTTCGGCTCCACTAGCGCAGCTCTTTGCTCACTCAAACAGTGTGTCTCTTGACTGTCTACTTCTCCCCTATGGGACTCTTCTGAGTCTTCTATCTTCCACCTCTGAGGGTGCTTGTGTTGACCTCCATCTTATCCCTGACAGCCGTCATCTGGCAGAATTTATCATCTGCTTGGCCCTGTAGACTGCGGATTCCTTAGGCTGAGCTATGGCGGGTTCGGTTGCACTATGCCGCCATGCTTGGTTCCGGGATGGAGTCTTTCCGGAGAATATCAGGTAACGCCTAGTTGACCTACCCTTTGATGGGGTCCTTTTGTTTGCCCACGCTGATTAGGCCGTTCTGCGCCTCCTTGCGCGCTTTCGCCCTCCCCCATAGGTCTGTTTTTCGCAGGTCTCAAATTCTCATGTTCTGGGGTGGTTACCCTTTCATTTAGCGTCCACCAGTTGCACTATGCGTTTTTGGGCTGGCAGTGAACCTACTGTGGCGGTGTTATACAGGTTGTTTGTATTCTGTCCTCTGACTGTGGTTTACCCTAAGAGAGGTTCCCCTGTTTTTCTTGGGGGCGTGCTATACTCCAAGTGCGGTACCTGTATGCTATTGTGTAGCTCCGCCATGCGGGCATGGAGGTACCTTTGGGCTCTCTATGTCTACTGACGCCATTATCTTACCATTGGACGGTGTTCAGTGTTGTGCCTTTTGGCACTGTCTCCTGTACGCCATTGGTCTCACCTTGCTTGAGACTTGCATATGTGCCTCATTCGCCTCTTCTAGAAGTTTTCAGTGTATTTCAACACACTTCTAAATGCAGCTACCTCCTGCCACGGGTGCACTTGGTGGGTTCCTCGTGGTTCGCCCCTTTTTGATATATATATATATATATATATATATATATATATATATATATATACCCTCGGATTGCTTGTTTTTTATTAGCACGTTTATAGTGCACTTCGGTGCCTTTTCCTGCATCTTCGGCAATGAGGGTTCCTAGCGTTCTGCTCCCTGGGGTGGACCTCCGCTTCTGGATGCTCTTTTCCTGGAGTTCATGTACTACACAGTCCCTCTCTTCTGTGGGGGATGCATTTCCCCTACGGGTCGGAGGTGGTGGTCTGGAGATCTGAGGTTCTTCTCAACAGCCATGCATGTTCTTCTTCACAGTTCCTATTGGCACCTTCGGTGCCTCTCATGCCACTCCCTTCAGGTGTGTCTTTTTTTCTTTGGGTATCACCCTAATCTGTCTGCTGTGCCTCCTGGACAGCTCCTCTGATGCAGGTCGGCCCAGGTGCTGCGTCCCTGTCTCTCATGGGTGAGTTTTCTCCTTTACCTTTGAACTGCCTTATTGGGCAGTCCTGTACTCAGCTACGCCACCTTGTTGTCTCCGTGGCTGTCTGCTCTGTGCATATTGTTGTGGTCCGCCTCTGCATGCATCAGCGTGGTACTGTCCGCCCCTGTCGCCTTTTCGTGACTCGGTGTGCACTTGGCGTGTCTTTTGTTCCTGCCTGTACTTCTTAGTCGTTGCTCAGTTCCTGCCTCTTGCCCTTCGCTTTCTGGATGCCGCCTCTCCGGCCTTCCTTGCGTGGGCTAGCCTAGTAGGCTCTGGTTACGGCTCTCCATGTGGTCCTCTATCTTTGGTTGGTGTCAACTTAGTGCACCATCGAGCTCTGGGAGTAGTCCTTCTTCCTCCCTCCGTTATGAGTATGGTTTCGCGCCATTCTGGCAGTCTTGTGATACCTTGTCTCCCATTGTCTTTTGCTCTCCAGGCTGCTTGGGTTGCTGACTGACTGCCCCGCCACATCTTTCCCCATAGTCCGTCACTCTATTGCCGGCTCTGTGCTTCGGGCACTTTCTGTTGTTCTGTCGCAGATCCACCTCTCCCTTGGGGTATGGCTGCGATATCTATTCTAAGTTGAGGAATCTGCAGCTAGATGTCTCTATCAGATGTACAAGTTACTTAACTTCGGTAATGATGTATCTGGTAGAGACGTTGTCTAGCCTCAGATTCCTTAACGCCCACCGATCCTCCCCGTTCTACAAGGACCTTGCCAGGTGGGCATCTCCACTTTGCCCCTTTCAGTTTGCATTGGTTTTGATCCAGGATGCTCACATTGGTGCAACCCTTTTAAGAATTGCCATATGCAGCTGCCTTCCACCAAGTGGCTTCCTTTCCTGTAGAGCGGTGCTTTTTGATTCACCTTCTCCAGGAGGATGTTATTCTTCCCCTGTTGCCTTCCCTCCCGCCTTCTCCATCGACTCAGGGCTCTAGTCTCCTCTACAATAGTCTTCTTTGGGGATCTGCTGGGCTGTGTGTCGGCCTTCCATTACTTTAGAGGAAGTGCCATTCTTTTCATTAATCCCACAGTGGATTGTTGCTTTTCCTGTGCTCCGCCCTTGTTGGCCGGCACAGTTCTGTGTGGTAATAAGTCTACCTTGATCTGTTGAGATATTCTCCCCTTGTTACTTAGCCTTTTGGGAGGGTCCACGATTTGCTTCCGAGGTTCTTTTTCAGGGCTTTGTTCTTCCTGTACTACTTCACTTATATGTAGACTGTGTCTGATACTGTCTTTTATGATGGTGTTTTCCACCACCCGCCTTCTTTATTTTACAGATTTTTCATCCTTCGCACACTGTTCCCATACGTTCACAGTTTTGTTGGTGGCTCCGCGTTGTACCACAGAAAAGTTTCTCAGAAGAAAACTGACGTCAGCGTACCAGGATGGACTTGTATGACCTAGCTGACATCACGTGGACGACGTCAGGGCGGGGTCGTGTGGCGCCGCCCCCCAGCGCACAAAGGTGCTGCTGCAAATAATTTTCAGGTTCCAGTCTGACCCCTGGGGATATTCTAAGTTAACGAATCTGCGGCTAGACAACGTCTTTACCAGATAAATCGTTAGCGAAGATAAGTAACTAGTACTTTAGCACTAATCAAAAGCAGAGTAAAGGGAAAATATTTGACCGACCTCTACTTATCCACATGTGGACCAAGAGAAATTAACTTTTTGGTGAACCTGAACTCCATAACATCATCTCTTTCAAGTACATTAACAGTATAGGGTTCAGGCATCTGCCCTATTCTGATGTGGGTCAATTGCTAAACCAGGCCCCATTTGACTGCAGCCACATGCCAACATTTCTTGACTCCAGTTTTGGTTCTGTCTATATCCCTGGAGAAAGATGTCAGGAAGATTTTTTTTCTGCATCTTGCCAGCAACCTATACGGAGTTGTTGCTCAACAGAGCAGTGTGAGAAAAGTGTAAATCGGTTCCCATTCCTGCTCGATGACGAGCAATATAAAACTAGGAAGATCTTGGCAAAAGGCAGCGCACCCCTTAAACTTGCTTTGAGTGTATCCCTGAATGTGGCGGTCTGAGGATTTCACCTTGTTGGGATATGGACAAGATGATTTAATGGTAAAAGGGACTGCTTTTGACTGAATGTGCAGGCCAGAATGCTGATCATGCCCTTCGATGGTTAGAACTTTATCAACAAATAAATTAGGCAAGTTGCATCTTTCAAGACTAATAAGGGCTAGATGTAGGTAATAGCAAATTACCGAATGGTAAATACCGAATTTTACCGATTCGGTATTTACTAATCAGTAATTGCTATGTAGGAAAAAAAATTGGTAAAAATGCAAAATCTGTAAGATTCGGTAATTACCGATTCGGTAATTACTGAATCAGTATTTGCCATTGATTCCAATGGGCCTTAAAGCCCATAGGATTCAATAGCAAATACCGTTTCGGTAATTACCGAATCTGTAAAAATACCGAATTTCCAAGGGGGACAGGGTGTCACTTTGACACCCTGTTGCACCCCTGTTTCTGGCTTGTGTGCCATGTGGCACACATACATGCCCTTAGGGCATGTATGTGTGCCACATGGCACAGGTGTACATGCACAGATGTGAATGTACACAGAAATTCGAAATTTACCACCCAATAGTATTGGGTGGTAAATAATGAATTTCTAAAGGCCTGTGGCACTGTAAACTGTGCCACCTACAGATTGAATTGCAGAATCGGTATATTTACCGATTCTGTATTTTACCTATTCTGTATTTTACCGAATCTGTAAATATACCGATTCTGTAATTTTCTAGCCCCCTACATTACATTACCCAAATACCGGTCCGTCTCTATTTCATGAGCTGAGAGGCTGGTACACACAAAGTTATTCCCCCTCAGCTACTCCAACAGTGGTCTTTCTCTGCTGCAGCACATGGGGACAGAAAGACCTCAGGTCCCTTCCAGCAGGGCTGATTGTACTGCTGATTGTAACAGACATAATGCGTCCAGTTGGCTTCATTTGGGTGAGCTAAGAGCAAATCCCATAAAGCCTCAATTTTGGACATAATCACCTTGTACTGGTGGATGATGGACATGTTCACATTTGGTCACACATTGTATTTTACAGAGCAACTATCCAAAACCTTCAGGGCATGCAGAATCAGAAGATTAGCCTTATCAACTAGAAATAAAAGTTGTTCTTAGTAAATGTGCAATCGAATCAGTACTGATCACGAGAAACACCAGGGGACTCTGCATGTACTTCCTGGGATATTAGAAAGACCAATGTTTTTGTTCCATGAAGAGCTGCGCTTTCTGAAGAGGTTATTCCTAGAGCATTCATTTAAGATGATAATGCAGACACAGCTAATAACTTAGCTGCAGCTAATCACTGTATGTCATTTTTAAATGTCAAGGACTACTACTAATACTGGGTCTTCCTGGAGTTCACATAGGGCAAATTAAATTGATTTTTCAAGAATTTTCCTTGAGACCGGAGTTTTCTTGAAGTGCCTGGCATCCATGGCAGCTCACTTCTGAATCAGGCATGTCCCAGGCTTCAGCTTCTTGGATAACTGGCTAACATTATTGTTTTTGGAAGAGTATTAGGAGGTTGTGCTAAGTGCACACAGCTTTTCAAAGCTCTGGGGTTGTTTGTCTGTCTGCTTCCCTAGTGACCCCATCTCTATTGTCTCTTGTGACACCATCTTAGGAGATTGTCTTTCTCTGCATCAACCTGGTTTTCAGGTAATGCAGGAAACAGCTTGTGGAAGGAGGACACGGGCCTTGTTGGTTTGCCTGTGTTTTTACACCCACACGATAAAAAACAAATTAGGTTAAATATGCCTTATAAATAGCTAGAGAGGGTTTTGGCATTGCCGCTTTAGGATTGCAAGGTTATTCAAGAGTATGATACACCAAAAAACGTGATAAATTTCATTGCTTTTGTGTAGCAAATTCCCGTCATTCGTATTATTTCACATCACTTTCATCATTTGGTTGCCTTGAACAGTGTTAAGAGTCTTCTTGACTGGATTCAAAGAGTCTAGTGATATTGTGTTTGGGAGTGTAAAAGTGTTTATAGGCGACTCCTATTCAATAGTGACCGGCAAGGCTTGAGTAGACTAGATTCTGTTATGGAACTGTGTGCATCATTATGTGCATAGATGCATGTGCTCAAGCACATTCTGTTTGTTACATTTAAGTTGTATGATAGTCTGTTTTTCTGCTTCAGGTGATTCTTTTTTAGGCATCTTTCCCTATTATTCGGGTGTGCAGGAATTACACCTTTACCTTAACTTTTTCAGCATGGTTTATATGTAGATTTATTAGAAAATAGATGTGGCAATATAACTTGAATAGATGTTCAGCTAATGTGGCAAATGTTTATAGCATAATTTATGCTATTGGTGTAGGATGCGGTGTGAGCACAACCTGATCTGGATGTGCTGTTGAGGTGGTGAATGTTTAGACATTTGGATTTTCTTTATTAATGAGTTTGTTGCTAATCTTTAAATTCAGAATCCATCTATTATGGTATCCTGTCTGTAAGTGTTGCAGTTTGTCCCAGAGGGCTAGTTTCCGGCCTGTTGGGGGTGTGGGCTCTTCGCAGGTGATGCTGCCCGGGTATTGCCCCCCTATCCACCGTTTCCCGGTGAGGGGGCGTCAAGAGCACAGATGGAGACAAATGCGGCTGCTTTGCAGGCCTCGCTGGCTTCTCCTCCTCCTCCCACTCCTGCTACTTCGGCGGATCCCTTGCATGGTGCGGGGCCCTCCTCGGTGTTGCCGGTGGCTCCGGGGCCGACTGGCTCAGCTCCAGACTTGAAGGATGTGGTGCCGTTGGGGTGCGGCCCTTCGTGAGGTCCCTCCTTCAGACCACGGCGCCTCTGCTTTGCCGCAAACTCCTGCTGGAGTCCATTTGGTGTTGCGGGAGGTCGCCGGGGCTCGGGTCGCATCCCCGAGCCCCTATGGACAGGCGAAAATCTAGTCTGAGGCCGAGGTGACGCCGCTACGACGCCGGCCGCTGTTGGCCCTGGTGGCGCCACAGGGGTCCTCGTACCCCCCTCGTCCCATCATGGGTCGAGGCTGGCGGGGGACGCCTTGTCCCTCCCCGGACCCCTCTCGTCTCTTCTCGCAGGCGGCTGCCCCACAGGAGGTCGAGTCGGCCTTGGCGCCGCCATGGGGTTCGGTGGGCCCCTCTCGTCTCCTCATGGGTCAAGGCTGGAGGGGGTCTCCTTGTCACTCCCTGGGTGCCTCTCGTCCTCCACGCAGGCGGCTGCCTCGTTGGAGGTAGAGTCGGCGCCGTCCCTTGACCACCTCGGCTCTGGCCCAGCCCCGGTCTCCTGCGTTGTGTGATGTGGCAGAGGCCTGTCCGGAGTCGCCTCTGGTGTTGGACGAATACGACGCCCTGCTCCAGGTTGCGGGCTCTACGGCTCCGGACAGGCGTCAGGTCGTGGACTCTTCTTCGGACGTCCCCTCTTCCCTGGAGGTTGGGCGCCTGCTGGTGTTGTCCTCACCGGAGACGAGCCGCCACATCGTGGCTTTTTCCCCGACGTCTTCTAAGGGTAGTTCCTCGCCGTCACCGCGGCCGCAGTTTTCGCCTGAGGAATTGCAAGACCCCCACTCCTCGGTGCCTCTTTCTCCTTTCCTGGCCTGGCCCTTCCCCGCTCCGATTGGCTTAAAGGATGGCCGCCTTAGCTTACAGCCCGTCGCCCACAGATGAACTGCTTTCCCCACCGCGGGGCCCTTCGGAGGCGGGTCCGGCCTTCGCTCGCGCTGTTTCCACGGCCGTGGAAATTGTGCGCATGGGTGACCCTGCTGCCCATTTTGGAGGTTCACCATTAGGGCTCTGGTGGTAAGGAACTCCTGCTTCCCTTTGAATGTTCGCTCCATTCTTCTCTTTTGGGGACTTGGAGCCGTCCCGCAACGGGGGACCCAGCACCTCCCAGCACAGCGTGATCCGGTGTGTCTTTCCCTCCACCCCTCTGCCAGTGGGCCCTTTTTGCGGACTGCATTTCCCTCCCTGCCATCGCTGTTGTTGCCACCATCACGGGAGGCTCGCTGGCTGGACTCTTGGGGGCACAATATGTTCTCTTCAACCAGTGCAGCTCTGCTGGCCCTTAACACTTTGTGTGCTGGCTAGGGCCACCTCTTGTTTGTGGGTCTTGGGGAAGTCCGTTGGATCTGCAGCTTCTCAGGAGGGTGCTGGTGTTGATTTGCAGCACCATGCGTTAAAGGGCCTGGAGCTGACGGCGTTTATTCTACGCTCCGTTCTGGACATCTCGGAGGTGCTTGGTCGTGCCATGGCTGCTTCGGTTGCCTTTCGCCGCCATGTTTTGCTTCGGGACAGTGTGTTCCCGGAGAATGTTCGGGAACGGCTGGTGGATCTTCCCTCTTATGTTCCACGCTCCGGCATACACTCCTCCTCCCCTTTAGTGATCTGTGAGTTGATCTAGTTTTTGGTAGCTGTCTCTTTGTTGGGGCGG
The DNA here is from genome assembly GCF_964263255.1 of Lissotriton vulgaris. Classification (NCBI taxonomy): domain Eukaryota; kingdom Metazoa; phylum Chordata; class Amphibia; order Caudata; family Salamandridae; genus Lissotriton; species Lissotriton vulgaris. The sequence goes on from NC_141685.1 coordinate 1,774,761,561, forward strand.
GTTGCCCCAGTTGTGAGATCTGTGTGATTCATGTGCCTGCGAGTCCTCCTTTGTTGGGACTGTGGCTCCGGTGACTGCTGGCCGGACCTTCTTTACTTTGTGTTTTTGCTTGGGTTATCTACTCCAGGTTGGCCCTGAGATTAGGCCTTCTGTTTTTTCTCTTTGGCTGCTTGCTAAGCCTCCGGCGGGATTTTTACCCGCGGATCTTTCTGTTGTCCTCTGCTGCGGAAGTTTCTTCCTAAGAGGGTTCCCATGTCTTGGGACTTGACATACCCTATGTGGGGTAATGGTAGCTGTTGTAAGCTTATTCTGTACTGGGGATTCTGTGTTGTGGTTGCCCTCTGGCCTCTGCTCTCCATGGTGTTTATGTACATTGCGGTGCAATTTCCCTATTGCTGGACTGTACTGCCTTGGTGGCGCCCCGGGATGTCCTTCTCCGGGGTCGTTGCACTGTTCGCCAGGTCTGACTTGCTGTCGGCGACATGGCGTTGTGGCTCTGGTTCTACTTCTTTTGGCCTGTGTGTGTGGACCCTATTTTGGGTGTGTCCAGGCTCTTCTTCACTCTTATGTTTTCAGTCCTGGAACTGAGATGGTTTTTGTGTTCCTCCCTATTTCAGGCTCAGCCTGCCTTATCTTCCTAGGTGGCTCTGGATCCTCTTCCGGCTTCCGACTGCTTCTGGCTGTCGGTGTCTTTCTGTCTGCCCTATTGCCTTCCGGCTGTGGGGAGTTCAGTTGCCCTCTTCGCGGGGTGTGTTCCCGTTGGGGGAAGCTTGATCTCTTTTCCCTTGTCTCCTTGGAGCATCGAGGGTGATCTGCCTTCTCTTCCTAGCTCTGTCCTTGGTTGGAGTTTGTTACCTTGAAGGGGCAAGGGGGTGCTTCAGCCTCCCTTTGCCATGCCTTTGTTTCCTCTGTTGAGTGTGAATGGGCTTTTTTTTTTTCTTCTTTTCTTCTCCCACGCCTCTCCTGGGGTTGGTGATCTGCTTGTGGGGGTTCACCTTGCCTGGGGGACCAGGTTCCCTGCCTTGTCTGTTAGACTGGTCCCCTGTAGGACCTCCTGTTATGTCCAGGCTGGTGGGGTCCTTTCTCAGACCCTCCTTCCCCTTGGGTATTGATAGGGTAACTATTCTACGTTAAGGAATCTGCGGCTAGTAGTCTCTATCAGATGTAAGAGTTACTTGCCTTCGGTAATGATGTATCTGGTAGAGACGATTCTAGCCGCAGATTCCTTCACGGCCCGCCCGTTCTGCGAGGACCTTTCGTTTGGTCTTCTGCACTCTCCTTCCGGTGGGTAGCTATGTCTTATGTGGGTGCATTCTTTCGCTCTTTGACGGGCTGGTCCGTCTTGTTGCTTGTTCCTTCCTCTTCTCTGATGCATTGGTGGGGGGGGTTTAACAGGTGATCTTGTGCTCCTCTTCTCTGGTTCCTCCAAGATTGGGGGGCTTCCATTCATTCTCTTCCCTCCCTCCCTTTCCTTTTTGTTCCTGAGAGTCCTGGCCCCTCGATTACCCTCTGGGTTGGGGTCCTCTGGCCATGCCTTTGCCCCTTGTTTCTTGGGGGGGGGGGGGGGGGGGATTTTTTATATAGCGCTGGCTAGACCCAGAGGTATCGGAGCGCTTTAAATGATCATGATAGGATAAGGCCACAAATGGTATAAAAAGCATAATAACAAAGTAAAAAACAACAAATTTACAAAATCAAGGAGGAATGAAGCAAGAGATGAAGCAGTATCATACTGGTAATATAGGTACATTTGATTACAGTAAGAAGGAGCAATATTAAAGGGACAGATATGGTATAGTGAGATGAGATCAGGAGTCATGGCACAGGATTAGCAACCCCAGTAGTAGTTAAGGAGGTGGGTTTTGAGGTCATTTTTAAAGCTGGCGTACAAGGGGTTATAGCGAAGGTTTTTCGGGAGGGAGTTCCAGATAGTAGGGGCATTTTCAGAGAAGGAGCGAGATTGTGTTGCTTTTTTTGTGTGCAGGTGAGGTATTAGGAGGAGGGCGTTGGAGCTTCTCAGAAGACGAGTGGTACCAGCAATAAGGAGTTTCTTGGATAGGTACTGCGGAGTGTTTTGGTGAGGAGCTGTATGCAAGATTGAGCACAGTTTTAATAGGAGCAAGGTGGACCTTGGGGATTCCGTTGAGGATGGCGTTGCCATAGTCAATGCGCGAGAGAACCAGTGATTGAACTGCAAGTTTAAAATCATTGATGGGTAGGAATGGTTTGATTTTCTTGAGGTAATGTGAAGAGGGCTCCTTTGGCAGATTTTTTGATGGGAATGTTTAGGGTGAGGGCGTTGTCGATAGTAATGCCAAGCGATTTGACAGAGTTGGACAGTGTGAGTGGGCAGTTGAGTGCATTAAGATCTGAGATCCACGATTGAATGGGGAGACGGTTCTTTTTAGGGGCGAAGAGGATGATTTCAGTTTTATTTGGGTTTCGTTTGAGATTATTTGACTGGAACCAGGTTTGAATCTTGTGAAGGGAGTTGTTAAGGTGTAGTATGTCAGCGTGAGTTTTAATCTTGTAATAGATGTGGGTGTCATCAGCGTATAGGTGGTAGTTGATGCCTGCTTGTTTCAGAATGAGAGTGAGAGGTTCCATAAAGAGTTTAAAAAGGGAAGGGGTGAGGATAGAACCTTCGGGGACTCCAAGGGAGACGGGAGAGGGGTTAGAGAGACAATTTAGAATTTTTATTTGCTGAGTGCGGTTTTGAAGGTATGAGGTGAACCATTTGAGGGCAGTGTCGTTAAGACCGAAACGGGTCATAAGAACATTGAGTAGGGCTGAGTGGTTGACTGTATCGAAAGCTGCGGAGAGATCCAGGAGGATAAGAAGGGAGGACTCTCCATTATCAAGTGATTGATGGATGTCATCGATGACAATGAGCATTGCCGTTTCAGTGCTGCAGCCTCTCCTGAATCCAGACTGAAGGGGGTCGAGTAGGTTAAAGTTTTCGATGTGTTTGTCTAGTTGTAGTAGGACACATTTTTCAAGGACCTTTGAGAGAAGGGGGAGGTTGGTGATAGGGTGGAGATTGTTAAGGTCATTTGGGTCAGCGTTTGGATTTTTAATTATGGGCGAGATTTGACCCAGTTGAAGGGAGGTGGGACACAGCCAGTGGAGAAGGAGGTGTTGATAATTTTTGTCCAGAATTGGGCGATGAATGTTTTAGGAAGGGGACAAGGTTGGAGGGTACAGGGTCTTTTGTGTGGGAGGACGGCTTTATTTTAAGGACTTCTAGCTCTGTGACAGGGAGGAAGTTGAGCAAAGATGCATTGTTCTTTAGTTGTGAGTCAGGGGAGTTGGTAGCTGGAGCAGTGGTAGGAGGGAGGTCTGTGGAGTGATTGGGGGTGCAGAGAAGAGGGAGGGTGACAGGGGTTGTAAGGGAGTGGGTTGGAGGATGGTTTTGTGGGTGAGAAGGATTGATCAATTTTGGCAATTTTTTCCAAGAAGAAATGGGCAATTTCGTCGCATCTGGCCGAGGAGGCTGTCATATTAGGAGGAGCTGGGGAAGTTTGATTACGTATTGTATTGAAGAGTTCCCTGGGTCTGTTTTTGGCACGATCTATTTGAGAGCGGAAGAAGGATACCTTTTGCTTGAAGATGTGTTTTTTGTATGTGTACCTAGCACTTCTAAGTTGAGCTAGATGGGTGGGAGAGGGTTGGTGTCTCCAGGTTCTTTCAGCTAGTTGGAGTGCCCGTCTTTCAATATTTAACTCAGTATTAAACCATGAGTTAGAGGGGATGTTTCTTTGGGTTTTGAGTTTAGGGGGTGCCAGTTCGTCAAGAATACCAGTGACAGTATTATTAAAGAGTTCAGTGAGCTAATTGGCATTTTGTGAGTCGGGAATGAGAAGGAGTTGAGCTTGGAGTTTAGATTGGAGAGCGTCTGGGGGGATACCTTTTAGGTTCCTAGTTAATTTCTTAGGTCTGTTAACTTTAGAGACGGGGAGGCTTGCCGAGGTATCTATGGTGAACAGTATAAGGTGGTGGACAGACCAGTCAATGGGGATGATATGGGTCACGGATGTCAGATCATCATTGGACAGAATGGCGTCGAGTATGAAACCTTTGGAGTGTGTTGGGGATAAGCAAAGTTGTTGGAGTTCGCTGATCTCAAGGAGAGTAGAGAGGAGGGAGATATTGGGGTCATTGGTGTCATTCCAATGGAGGTTAAAATCCCCAAGAAAGATATTTTCTGATTTGGTTAAAGCAGATTTCGTCAGGAGCTCAGATAGGTCCTCAATAAAGGGCTGTTGGGCACCTGGGGGGGGGGGGGGGCGATAGAAGCTGTGTAGGCGAATTGGGAGGGAGTTTAGGGTTGATAGTTCCGCTTCTAGGTATTCGATGGGCGGAGTAGCCTAGGTTAGGAACAAGGGATAACTGGAAATCATTTTTGAAGATAATGGCGAGACCACCCCCCCCCCCCCCACTCTGATTGGTCTGTCTTTTCTAAGAATCGAGTAACCAGGAGGGGAGAGTGTCGAGTGTGCTCGCCGAGTGGTCGTTTAGCCAGGTTTCTGTGAGGAATGTGATATCAATGGATTCACTCAGGATTGTTTCTGAGATTTCCGTGGCGTGTAAGACAGCGGATCGGCAGTTGAAGAGCATGCACTTAAGAGGTGTATGGTTGCATAGCGGGGGAGAGCATGCAGGGATCAACGTGAGTTGTGGTGGTAGTCTGGGAAAGAGGGGGAGGAAGGGGTTCGATTAGTACCTATAATAACCGGAATGTGGGCGTGGGAGAGTGGGTGGTTTGTGGTTGGTACATTAGGAAGGTAGGAGTTGTATAGGTTGGCAATGTCAGACGGGGAGAGATGGCTAGAGGTGCGGCGAGGTCTGAGTGCATCGCGGCGGAGAGGGATTGATCTTCAAATGTTGTGTGTGGTGTGAGGGATTTTTGAGGGAGGGTGGGAGGGGGTTTTATGGTGGTGGAGGGTTTTGGCGCGAAGGAGGATGAAACCTTTCCTGAGTCGGGTCAGTGCAGTAGTTACGTTAACGAGGTCACGTTCAATGTTTTGTAGGCTTTGGGCAATTAATGAGAGGTGAGATATCTAGGATGCGCATTCTGAGTTATTTGTGGAGGGAAGAATTGTGTGCGAGGGGGGAGAGAGGGTAGTAGACGTGTGGTGGAAGGCGATGTGGCTGGGAGTTTTGAGGTGTTCGGTGGTTAAGTTAGATCGGTCAGGTTTGGAGTAGTGTGGGTTCTGAGGCATGTGTTTCTGGGGGGGATAGAGGGGGCGTAGGAGAAAAGAGGAATATGGCCTGGGGAAAGGGGGTGGTCTTGAATATTTGTAGACGGTAGCATGTTGAGTGGGTGGAGAGATTCGGTGGTAGGTGAAGAGCGAGGGGTGACTGAGTTCTTAAGTGTCAGTGGAAGGGTTATGTTGTTTGGGAGGCAAAGAGTTACTGGAGAAACGGGTGATTGAGGGGAGAGGGCGGTGGCGTACGTGAGTGTTTGGGCCAGATCGAGGGCGTTTGGCGAGACGAAGGGATGTGGGGTCGTTGGAGGGGAGTGGTGAATGGGTGTTTGGGAGTGGGTAGGTGAGGAGTGAGGGGTGATGTAGCTGTTAAGTGTCAGTGGAGGGGTTAGGTTGTTTGGAGGGCATAGAGTTTCCGGTGGAGTAGGTGAGTGAGGGGAGGGTGCGGAGGAGTACGCGAATGGTCGGGCCAGGGGGAGGTAGTTTGGTGGGTCGAGAGTAAGTGGGGTCGTGGGAGCAGAGAGGTAGGTGGGTGATTGGGAGAGGGGGTTATCATTTATGTTATGTTATAACGCTCTTGTATAGCGCACGGCTACTCGAAAAGAGTGTCCCGGCGCTTTCCACCTGCAACTCAGAATAAAAATAACACAACACAGCAAAAAGAATAAGAAAAAGAACTGAAGCAGAAGCAGAAGCAGTAAGAACAGCCTAAAGATTAAAAAGCCAGGTCTTCAGGCTCTTCCTGAACTGGAGCAGATTGGCAGTGCTGCGCAGCGAAAGAGGAAGCGAATTCCACAGCTGGGGAGCTTTGCAGCTGAAAGAGCGCCCTCCCGTGCGGGCCTTCCTCACCCGAGGGACCACCGCTTTATAAAGGGATTCCGAACGCAAGGAGCGGACTGGTCGATAAAAGGCCAGTCTCCGCCGCAGGTATCCAGCCCCTGATCCAAACAGAGCTTTGTGCATCAAAGTCAAGGATTTGAACTGGATCCGCTTCCGGATAGGCAGCCAGTGTAGCGCCTGTAGCATCCCGGAGGCTCGGGCTCGTCTACACAGGCCAAAAATAGCCCGGGCGGCAGAGTTCTGTACCACCTGTAGGCGCTGAACTAGGTAATCAGGGAGGCCAAGAAAGAGGGCATTAGCATAGTCTAGCCTAGAGCCAACGAGAGCCTGCACAGTAATACGCCTGTGCTCCACAGACAGCAGGGGCAGGAATTTACGGAGCATTTTCAAAATTCCATAACAGGTGCCAGCCAGACCCAGAATATGTGTTCTCAGCGACAGCTGGTTGTCCAGCTTGACACCCAGATTTTTTGCCACCAAGGAAGACTGTGCAGGAGGGCTCATGTCGGACGGCCACCAGTGCTGCCACTCCGGGTCGGCAACGCAACCGAAGAATAGAACCTCGGACTTGCTTGAGTTGGCCCTTAGACTGTTCCGTTGGAACCAGTCAAAGACCAATGCAAGACAGTCCCGAATTCTCCCTCCATCAAACTCCTGGTCTTTCCCGCATGTGAAGAGGAGTTGCGTGTCGTCGGCGTAGGAGACGATCTGGGCCCCATATGCTTCCACCAAGGCCGCCAAAGGGGACATAAAGATGTTAAACAATGTGGGGCTCAACACAGAACCCTGTGGAACCCCAACTCCCCGTGGCGGCATCTCGGCAGAGCTCTGGGAAACCCATTTCTCAAGGAGGAGTTCGAAGAGAGGGAGTTCAAGGGGGAATAGAGAGAGCGAGACGGAGATAAGCGAGAGGGAGATAAGAGGGGGATGTGAGGTAAGTGATTGTGGATGGGGGATGCCATTTTCAGTAGAGAGGTCCCAGAAGGGAGATAGTGAGGTCCCTTGTTGGGTGGCGGTGTTAATTGGGTGGTTAAGAGTGGAGGTGGAGCGGGGGGGAGGTGTTAGGGGTGTTATTCGTTTGGGGAGGAGGAGTGTTAGGTGCTGAGTGCTCGAGGAGGAGGGACATAGTGCAGAAGTGGAGTTCGAAGATGGCAAGATGGGATGGCATGGCTTGTATGAGGATGTTACCTGTTTTGTAGATGGAGATATTAACATTACCATGAAAGGCTGGGGAGGGAGTGGTGGATAGTTTGGATCCGTATGGAATTTTGGTTTTCTAGCATGTTTGGAGAGACTGGAGGGGTTGAGAATGATCCAGGAGTTAGGGCCATGTGTTTCCTGGTTGGGGTTGTAGTCCTGCTGCTTGTTGTCATGACATTTTGCATCTGTCCCAGTTTTGTCTGATGGCTCCGCGTTGTGGCGCGGAAAAGTTCTCAGAAGAAAACTGACGTAGGTGCGCCGGGGTGGGACTAATGTGACCTCGGTGACGTCACGTACGCGGACGACGCCTAGGCGGAGCTACATGGTGCCATCCCCCACCGGCGCGCAGGGATGCTGTAGCAAAAAAGTTTTACAGATCCAGTCTCACGTCGGGGGATAATTCTACGTTGAGGAATCTGTAGCAAACTGGTCAAATGCGTTTTGGTGCCTGCTTAGCAGGGGAGTAACTCCTTTACTCCAAGGGAGTTTCTTCAGTCGTCCAGCAGATCGTCGTAGTACTTGGTTTCTGTAGCAGAGTTCAGTTCAGGTAAAATCTAAAGGCCTGTAGTCAGGGGTTCCTTCTTTATACCCAAGGAAGGGGTGGGACAAACTCTGGGGACCCACCTATGGGAGGGTCAGGACAGAGGGGTGGCTACACCTATGTCCTTTGTCCAGTTTCGGACCAGAGCAGGAGCCAATGGCTCCAGCAACTGGTTTGGACTATGCACGGGGACACCAAATGTGCCCCCAGTGCAGACATCAAAGCACTCTTAGTGCACCTACCCAGCCCCAATACAGTAAAGACTGTCTGGGAGGTGGTTACACCTCCCTGTGACAGGAAGCCTATTGTCCAGCCTCCCCTGCTCCAGCTCAGCAGCAGGAGGGCAGACGCGTATCTGTGGCTGGCGGCATCCATTTTGTGATGCCCAGTTGAGAAAGCTGGTACCGGGGGTACTTGTGTGTCGCATATTTCCCTTTAGGAGGGTGGAATCATAGCTCCCCCGCCAGTTACTGGTGGGGAGGTATGATTCCAAGTTGTTTGACACCAAACACAACATGCTTCTGAGCAGCCGTTTTAAAGTTAGCATTTACCGAGAGTATAGGGTCGGCTGCATCACAGAACAACCCCAGAGAATAGATTCCGAAGGCTGCAGAGGGGCTCTGCTCATGCATGGGCACCCTCTCACATAAAACCCAGCACCCTGCCTTCAGGATTGATCAGGCCTGCCAAAGGGGTGACTGATAGGTTTAAATGAACAGTGATTTAAGGTAGATATAGTGAACCTATATCTAAGTTAGGGGTGCATGCACCACCTTACACAGGCTGCAGTAGCAGACCTGTGGTGTCAGTTTGAGTGGTCTCTCAGGGGTGGCACATTACATGCTGCAGCACCTGGGAGACCTCTGGGGTACCTATGCCCTAGGTACATAGTGTAACATATACTAGGGACTTATAAGGGTACCCCAGAATCCAATCTGGGGTGTCCCTAAAGTGCATGCAATCAATTTAGAGGAGAAAGCAGCTAGGCTGGGGTCCTGGATAGACGGATCCCAGCTAGACTAAGTCGAAAACAGTGAAACATCAGCAAAAAGGGGGAGTAACTATAAGACGCAGATCCTACACTCCTACAGAAGGTATGAGGGTCCTATGGGCAAACTCAAGCACTACTCAGGAGACACGTTAATTTAGTACCAAACCACCATTTGTGGTGCCCTGTTGCAAGGATTCTGTTTGGAAACTGAACTGTGCCTTGTGAGACCAGTGAGTCAGAATGTAATGACGGAGTCTCACTACTACTTCAGTAACTGTAGGCCCAAATCCAACTAGCTCACAGTGCCTCCTCTGAACTCCTAACCTTCCAGTGTAACAGGTGATTTCGGCAAACCTAGAACATGAACCTCTAGTCCCCAATCGACCCATGTAAACAGATCATCACCTTTCGTTCTCACTCATGCATGTCCATAGAAAACAAAAGAAACACAAAAAGGATATTTGCAATATATTTATTGTAACTATCGTAGTCTAGTTTGAAGCAGGTTTTCTGAGTTTAGTTAACAAATACAGCTAAGAAAAGAAATTAATATTACTCTCGGAGTGTAAACTATGAACAGCCCGATCATGGCAACTAATATATCTCTTAGCCTATCCTCTCTATGTGCGCACAGGAATATATTAGTGAGCTCTGGCATTAGCGCCCAACCCCATACCTAGTGTGTGTATTTAGGTGGGTCCACATTATAGGTGTTAACTCAGTTTGCACAAGGCTGCTGCCTCTGTTCCAAGACTGATCCCTCTGCTGGAGTCCCCTCTAACTTCCAAGGAGTTGAGACAGTTTATATTATAGAAACTATCTTGTTAGAAAACCTGCAGCTGTGCTACCGTGTTATGTCTAGAAACGTTAGAAGATGTTTCTGACCGGGCACTAGAAAAACAGTACATTATGTTGTTAGACCCTGTATGAAATGTTCACTAAATCCCAGGAAAAGTCACTGAGTAACAAATAATATACATAGCGTGCTAAAATAATAGCCTGTCGCAAACCCAACTACATTGTGTGTGTCTGCGCAAAGCAAAGTCAGCTTAAAGCTTCTAATATATGTTACCAAGGGAGAACAAAAGTCTGTCCAGAAGGGGAAATACTACAAATCCTGCCAGGTGCCAGACTGGATCCAGAAACTCTAAACACTATCCTATGCCGCTAGGTGACGTCATTGCACCGCACAGAGTCCAGGCTCTGCACCTGATGTTTGTCCTGGATCTCTACACGATGCCACTCAGGCACACTGAATACAATTTATTTTCCACACCCAGCGATTTTCAAGTGCAGTGTTAAGGGAAGAGTACCTCCTCTTAAGCTTTCAGACTTTGAAATCTGATCACCACATGATGGCAAAGTTTAATTTCAGACCTACACAATGTCTGTACATGGTCTCTTCGGCCTCGCCATGATTCTAAGCCATGTGAAAAATGCAATTGCATGCATCTCAAGGCCTTGGAGCAGAGGAAGACTACTCTCTTTATGGCTCCGGCCCAGGATTGGTACTGGGGTAATCTTCACCACTCTGCTTCCAGATAATGTAACAGGTTGCACTCTGGCTCACCTTAGACCCGTAACGTTCCCCAAGACGAAGACCTCCAGGAGGTTATATGGAAGGACCAGATAAGATTCTATTTGCTCTTGATATTTTTTGAGGACTGTAGGTATGTCATCCAGCCGTGAATTTTGCTCCATGACGTGGCTTCAGCATCTACCTCGGAGTCTGAGTTGGTATTATGCCAGTGCTTAATCTGGCTCCAGCCTCACAGCTGGAGCCAGAAGAGGCTGTACTTGCTGTCACTGCCACTGAATCTTTGCTGCCTTTTAGGAACACGGATGGACCCCCATTAGTGTCTTTGAACAAGCCAGCATCTGCTAGGTTGGCAATTGTCATCGCCTTGCTCCTGGGGATCTGAAATTCTTGCTATCTCACCTGCCTCCTGAAATCCCTGTGATACAGGCATCTTTGTTTTCTAAACTAAATCCTGATACTTTTCCTCCCCAACGGGTATGGAGCCCAAAAGAAATTGCACTAGTCAACTAATGTAACTTGCCTTTAAGCACAGTACTCCCATGTCATGTGGGAGATAACTTAACTGGTTGTTCCTTATCTTCCCGAGTATTTCCATCATCACGTTGCAGATGGCGCATGATGGACAAGATTTTGCAAAGTAAATAACTCCGCTCTGGACTTCGTAATCGTGGCTGCCCAATCTTTGATCCTCCCACTTGCCATCTGCTGCCATGCCATTATGCACTCTACTGGCTATTTACAAGAAGTTCGGGCTTCTTTAATGGATATCTCCCTTGATGGATCCTGCCTTTTGGCAATAAGGCCAAATCTGCTCTGAAGTACTTTTAACTAGGTCATGTCTTTGGTACTGGCCTTCCCGGCGTGACCATTACTTCAACAGTAGTGCAAATTTCTGTGCTATTCTGAGGGCATGCTCATTTGAAGGCATCAGCCTCTTTAGCCCCCAGTGAGTTTCAGCAGTACAGATGGTGTGGTACTTCAAAGGGCTACAGAGACTAATAGCAGTCTTTTTTGCATCACCACACTGTAGCTAAAGCACATTAATCAACCCTTATGGCAACACATGTGGCTTGTGGGGCGGTATGGGAGCCTTCCAGTTCAAGAAATGGCAATCAATCACTTCTGACATCTGGGTCCTATCAGTTATACACGTCACTTGTTCTATGCTCTTCTTTTTCAGGATTCTCAACCCTCCTTACCCCCACCATCCTTTCTCCCTCCCAGCCATACCCAAGGAGCTGGAGCATTTTGCAACAAGAGGTTCTCTCACTGTTAATCAAAGGTGTGTGTAAAAGGTGTTGACAGCAGCGGTGAAGATAGGGCATGAATGCTTCTCTTGTTTCCTTTTTCTCAAGGAGTATAGGGGAACTCAGTCCCATTCTGGCCCTTTGTATTCTGAAATCCTTGGTCTGCAAGTAGAAGTTCAAAATGCTGTTCTTATCCCATTTCTTACTGGCTCTGAAATATAGAAACTGGATGGTGTCACTCAACCCGTATGATGCCTACTTCCATGTACTAGTCCTGCAGTCACACAGGAAAAGCCTGTGGATTGCAGTGACGGGATAATATTGACCACTTCTACTGGCAGATAGGAGCCGAGGTTGCCTTACTCAGTCTGCAGGCATGAACGTCAAGGTTCAGATACAGACCCTGGCCCACCTTCTGTGAGAGAAGGTCTGGTCTAAGTGGAAGAAGAAGGCCATGGCACAGGAGTAAGTGAAGTGTAAAAGGGTTTTATTTTCTGGTGTTTGTGTTTTGAACCTCAACAGTTTAGCGGCAGAGGGATCTTTCACCTGTGTAAACGAGGCCCAGATTGTGTTCTTTTGTACATTGTTTTAAATGCTCAAAGGCTTTATCGTATGGATGAGTCCCAACTCCCCTCAGTCCAAGTGGAGAGGCATCAGGATACTAAAAAGTTAGCTGAAGAGACCAGTATATCTCGAACTGTATGAATCAGTTGCTGTGCTTTCCGCATTCCTCTTAGATCTCCTCAGGTAGTCCCACAAATCATGTGCAATCTTGTTTCACCAGACTGGCCACTGGTGAACATTTTGTTAGAGTAATGTACATCCCCAGCCTTTGGTGCAGCTCATCTTCATAGTGCCCACTGTGTCCATCCAGACTCTCCCCTTCGATCCCTTCCCCACTGAATTGAGCACCATACTGTTCCTCTGGGCCTTCTTCAATTCTCTGTGCGCTTTCGACCATGTTAAGTCCCTCCTTGAACTACCAACTCCACCCTGTTCGGAAGTGCACTGTTACAGGTAGACGAGACCTTGTGCTCTCTGCTTTCTCAGATCGCCTGGGCAACCACTTTTTATGGGCCCAAGGGACGACTGCTTTATATTTTTCAACCCTGATGCAGCACCACGGGTGTCCTACTTCCATACGTCCCACACAGTTTTAGGAAGGTGACAATGATTCAAACGAGCTCTAACAAATTCCTTGAGTAATAGTGGCCCTGCTCCACGAGAATTTAGTGATAAAACATTGAGAAACACTTTCAGTTTGACTATTCCAAAAGGTTTAATTAAATACCAATAAATTGTTTCATTCTTTTAACAGGTTAATCCCAGTATTCCTCTTGTGAGTAACAACATGCTTACACTACTTTTACCTGCTACACCAGCAACAGTTGGGAAAACAGGCGCAGTTGCTGGATCAAGTTCTAACCAGGCACCGTTAACCATGCACAACAGACCTTCAAATACTGCTAAATCATTAGCAGGGAATAAGGCAAGTATTGAAGTAGAATCTAGAGTCTTCAGAATTGAAACAGTCACGTTCTCTATAATGTAATAGCTTTCTGGGTGTTCACTTTGTCAGAGATTCCAGCTGTTCTTGAAGCAATTTAATGGCTTTCAATCGGTTCTCATCCAGATGTCATTGGTGTAACAGAACCCTACTGAACCTGCAAGTGTACAACCTAATTGGTGATTATAGAGAGCTCACTTCTTCGTTTCCAAGAGTGGATATAAAAAACGATGTTTTGCCCTCTAAATAAACATGCTCCAGCATAGAAATGTTTCTTGTTGCATGCTTTAAAAATTGTTTTCCAACATCTGATCACTACAACATAAACCTACTTTTTACTTAATCTACTTTATTAGACACTCTACATCTCTTATAAGATGTCGGATAATTTCCAAAATGCTTTGCTGTGAAGTTATTTAAGTTGACATATAGAAGTTTCCCTTTCCATCATGCACATATTATATTTATAAGAGGCACTTTTCAAACTGAATTATCTCCAGTTGTTGAAATATAATGTGGTGGTAATGCTTAAATCCAGGGTGCAATTTATTCAGTCTCAGAGGTTGAATGATTCCATCTTTCCAGGATTCAATTTTGGGCATTGTGATTCTCTGCAATCTGACACCTGAAGTAGCAGTTCTTGTTAGGCTGCTTTACTGGATTGTGAACACATTTCCCTTTAAGGATTGTACCATAATGCAAAGTTATGCCACCAGGTGTTTAAAGCAGTGTCTATAGACTGAAGCTTATTTGCCTACTGACCGAATAGATAGCAGTCAAGGCTCTTTTAAATGATCTTAATAAAGATGTTAGTGTGCCTTTTTTTCCCTTTACAACAATCTACAGTCCACACCAGCAACATTCAAGATCATGTCCAGTAAACCACGATCATGCCTGTGTTCAAGAAAGGCACTCAACTTGCATGTCTGCAACATATCCAGGCTCCTTACCATCACTCCCTACACCACCAAACCCAAGATCTTTGCCAAACTGAGGTCTTATCTCCATGGTCGCATCAAGAATCTGTACATTTTCACCTTCTTATAGTTTTCTTTTAGCGAGGGCATCACGCAAATAATTGTCTTAAAACACAGCAGTGATAGTGTTGGAACAGCTAATCAACGCAATATAAGCTTTTTAATGCCTTAAATTGCAACACCCTAGGCCACAACTGTTAAGTATCCTCTCTGTTGTAGCAGGAATCCGATTCCCCTCTTCCCCAGTTTGCAACTTTCTCTCTGGTGATCTTGATGTCGCAGAAAGGATCTGATCTCTTGAACTCCCACCACACACAGCTGGAAATAAGAGGTTGTCCTGGCTGGCTCTGCCACTGACTCTTTGCTGACTTTTAATGACACCCTGATGGACCCTCTTTTAGTGGCCAGCATCAACCAGGTTACAAGCGTTCATCACCTCTCTCTCCTCTGTCATCCAGGCGACATTCAGCGTCGAGATGCATAGCCCCTTCATCTGGTTCTGAATGACGGCGTTCGCCATCGAGTCGATGTTCAACGTTGAGACGAAGGGATGTCCAGGCGTCGACTGCAAGGTATCCGACGTCGAGGAGCAGAGAGGCGTTGAGAACGGTTTCAACATCACACCGGAGATCGAAGTCGGGGAGGAGGTCCGGTTTGATGTCGAGGGGCACATGGCAGACGTCAAGACCCGCCTCAGTGAGGTCTAGAGAAGAATCGGTGGTTCTAGTAACGGAATCAGCATTGCGCCATTCTTCCTCTCATTCCTCCAGACATCCTTCTGTGAGAACAGCCTCCCCAGAAGCCAGCAGACCTGCTCATCCGTCTCCATCACAACATAGGGAGACTTCTCCTGCTGGTCACTTGTCCCCGAGGTGGCTCCTCCCCTTGCATCACTGGAAAGATTCTGGAGGGACTCAGCGGATGCAAGAATATGCCAGTCCCATCCATAGGTCACCCCTACAAAGGTTGGTGCAGGAAGTGGACAGATCGCGCTCCCCCAGGCGTGAGGAACGCAGGGGCAGATCACGGTAACAAAGACATGACAGATCGTGTTCCCCTAGACGGCAGAAACGCACGGGCAGGTTGCGGGAACGAAGACACAGTTCCCATTGCAGAAGAAGGGCACCAACTTGGTCTTCTTCTTACACCCGATCATCGAAGAGGTATTATTCTCCTACCCTATCGGACAGCCCTGTGTCGAGAGTGTCTCCGATAGATGACATCAACACCTACCATGATGTGCTTCAGAGAGGAACTCAGAAGCTGAACATTGAGATGTCTGCTCCTCAGGTGGCAACAACGGTGATCTTTGAGACTCTGCATCAGAGGGCAGCATCTCGTCCATTGCTTCCCTTGGTCCCTGGGCTTCTGGAACCCCTTATAGATCTCTTCCTGATGCCAGCTACGATCAAGGCCGCACCGACTCGAATCCAGACAAATTACAAGCCGGCTTCCTCAGACCCTGTCTTCTTGAAGACCGACCCTTCTGCGGACTCAGTGATCATTGCGGCAGCGAGTAAGACTCATGCTGTTGCGGCGTCCTCATCGGTTCCCCCGGACAAGGAAAGCAGGTCCTAGGACTCTTGGGGACGTAAGGTTTGCAGCTCGGCGGCTTCATCACTAAAAGTCTCCAGTGCAGCAGCCTTATTGGGTCGCTATGACAGGGCCTTGTAGGACTCCTTGGACCGCTTCAAAGAAAGCTTCCTAAAGAGAAACAGAAGGACTTTGAGGAGATCATCACAGAGGGTTCGGTTGTCGCCAACCAAATGATCTGCACGGCAGCGGACGGCGCTACACTATCTGCGCATTCTTATACCCATGGGGTTTGCGCCAGGAGATCCTCCTGGTTGAGGCTAACAGCTCTCCAACCTGATGCACAGCAGAGAATCCTAAATCTCCTGTTTTCCGGCTCATCTCTATTTGGCATCCATACAGATGAGGAATTGGGCAGGATGAAGGCGGAACTTGATACCCTCAAAGCTGTTGGTTTGGAGAAAAAGGAGGAGTACAAACGCCGATACAGGCCCAACCAGCGCAAGGGATACCAACAGAGGGTTCAAACCCGTCAATGGTCCCAAGGGAAAAACCAAGGCAAGTCACAATATCAGGGGGCGTAAATCGAACAGAGCTGGATCGGGAGGAAAATCATGAGCAGTGGCTTCATCTGGCGCCGTTGCCCACTCCAGTGGGAGGAAGTGCTTCACATCACTAAAGATCGTTGGGTGCTCAATATACTGCGCAATGGATACACACTACGTTTCCGTGTGCTTCCAAAGGACATTCCTCCAAAAAGATCTCCACCAACTAAAGTTGCTCCGACAGGAAGTGAAAACCCTTCTACAAAAGCAAGCCATAGAAGAGGTTCCTTCCGCACAGCAGAGGAAGGGAGTCTACTCCAGGTACTTTATGGTGCCCAAAAGAGATCAGGAGCACAAGTTCAGACCTATCCTGGATCTTCGCCTATTGAACAGAGTCATTGTGAAGGAGAAGTTTCGCATGTTGGCCCTTCATCAAATATGTCCATATCTGCAAATAGGGGATTGGATGTGTTTGGTGGACCTCCAAGATGCGTACTTCCACATACCCATTGCTCCACGTCATCGCAAGTATCTGCGGTTTGTGGTCAGACACAAACACTATCAGTACAATGTCTTACCCTTCGGGCTCAAATCTGCCCCACGAGCTTTACCAAGTGCATGGCAGTGGTGGCTGCCGCCCTACACAGAAGAGGTCTGTTCGTCTACCCTTACTTGGACGATTGGCTTCTCAAAGGGCCATCTCCTCGACAAGTAAGGAGCGATTTCCAAGTTTGTCTGCAGCAGTTACACGATCTGGGCCTTCATCTCAACATGGAGAAGTCTGTGTAGCAGCCCACCCAGACGATCCACTATCTAGCATCGACTCTGGATACAAAGGAAAAGTGTTTCTTTCGGAGGAGAGACTTTCTTCAGTGCAGCAGAAGTGCAGGATTCTATCTCCAGACAGAACGTCCAGCAGTCCGACAAGTTGCATCTCTGCTGGGGTCAATGGCCTCCTGCATATTTCTCATCCCCAACGCCAGGCTGAGAATGCGACCGTTGCAGCAACATCTAGAAGACAAATGGGATCAAGCAACAGGTCGCTGGGAAGATCGGATCGTGCTCTCCCAAGCAGCGAAATCATCCATCAAGTGGTGGACTCGGCCTCATAATCTGTTGGTGGGAGACCCCTTTCACCAGCCAGTTCCAGTGCAATTGTTGGTAATGGATGCAACTATGCAGGGATGGGGGGCACACATGGGGTCCCTTCAAATGCAGGGCCGGTGGTCCACAAAGGAGAAGTCCTACCACATAAACATGTTGGAGCTACGAGCAGTCCATCTTGCTCTGAAAGCTTTTCTGCCTGCGATCAAGTCCAACTCGATCCTGATCCAAACAGACAACACGACTACCATGTTTTATCTAAACAAAAAGGGTGGTACACGCTCTCGCCCTCTCTCACTGGAGGCTCAAGCGATCTGACACTGGCTATTAACTCGAAACCTCTCCATAGTAGCAGTGCACCTTCCGGCAGAGCAAAATGTCAAAGCAAACGCACTCAGTCGACACTTCGAAGATCACCCAGACTGGGTGCTACACGACGAGGTGGTGGCAGATCTTTTCCATCATTGGGGTCGTCCATCAATAGATTTGTTTGCAGACGACAAAAACAAAAAATGCCACGCCTTCGCATCCAGATTCCACCGTCCAGGGACCAGGGGGAATGCGCTTTTGATGGATTGGTCAGGGATATTTGCCTACGCCTTTGCGACCCTGCCTCTGATCCCGAAGGTGGTGTCCAAGCTCATCAGATCCAACATGAAGATGATTCCGATAGCTCCAGACTGGCCGCGGCAGTGGTGGTACCCGGACCTTCTTCAGCTGTCAGTGCTCCCACACAGGAGACTGCCTTACAGAGTGGACCTACTGACCAAGATGGGCGGGAGGATTCTCCCTCCCAGCTTTCCCTCACTGAACTTGGCAGCATGGCTCCTGAGGTCCTACAATATGGACACTTGAAACTGCCGACTGCATGCACATTTTGAAAGAGGCTAAGAGGCCCTCCACAAGAGCGTCATATGCGTTCAAGTGGAAGAGGTTATTCCTATGGTGTGTTGAAAATCCCTTTGATCCTACCAAGGGGCAGGAGGATGTCATTCCTCCTTACCTTCTATATCTAGCTAAAACGGGTTTGAAATATGCCTCAATCAGGGTTCATTTGTCAGCCATTACGGCATACAGAAAGTCACCCAGTCAACCTTCTTTTTTCCAAATGCAGGTGGTTAAGGACTTCTTACAGGGGTTGAAGAAAGTATATCCCCCTGTTCGAAACCCGTCTCCTCCATGGGAGTTGAATCTGGTGCTGGCCAAATTAATGGGTCCCCCTTTTGAGCCCATTCACAAAGCCTCTTTACAGCACCTGACGTGGAAGGCCGCTTTTCTGGTAGCATTAACATCAGCGCGCAGAGCAAGTGAAATCCAAGCTCTGTGTGCAAAAGAGCCTTATACCGTTTTTCACCACAACAGGGTAGAATTAAAGGCTCACCCTTCCTTTTTGCCTAAAGTTGTATCTGATTTTCATATTAATCAGTCAATCTCCCTACCGTCCTTTTTTCCAAACCCAGCAACTACTGCCGAGAGGTCGCTACATTCCATGAACCTCAAAAGAGTGCTTAAATTCTATCTAGAGGGTACCAAGGGCATCAGAAAATCGGATCAATTGTTTTTAAATCATGGTGCCATGAGAACAGGCACACCAGCCTCTAAAAGAGTCATTTCAAGATGGATAGTGTCCTGTATAAAATTGGCTAACCAGCTGGCTCATAAACCCTTGTTGTTTTCTCCTAAAGCACACTCCTCTAGGGGGAAAGCGGCCACAGTAGCTTTCTTGCATGATGTTCCAATGTCAGAGATTTGCAAGGCTGCAACCTGGAGATCGGTTCATACCTTCACAAGGCATTACTGTCTAGAATCCGATTCCAGGGCTGATACTCAAGTGGGCCAGGCCTCCTTGAGGTACCTTTTCGGATAGTGATCTATCTGTCCAGGCTTGGTTATCTAAGCTGATTAGTTAATTTACCGTTATGTTCCTTTGCCCGCAGGTGGTTGAGGTGAGGCTCGCTATTCTATTCTGGTGCTTATGACTATTGATGCGGATCCCCTGGAAGAGAAGGATTAGTTACTTACCTGTAACCCTAGTTCTCTTCCAGGGGTATCCTCATCAAAGTCATAAGCAACCCCCCCACCTCCCCGGGCAAAGGATTTTGGTATTTTAAGGTTATTAGCAACTCTTTGTGCCATGGCTTTTTGAATCACCGCAAAGAACAACTGACCTAACAGTCACCCCTGAGGCATGATGGGAAGCTGGGGGTCATGACCTCCTTAAAGGCACGGTACCAGTTTATCTCTATGTTGCTATGAGTTAGCTTTTCAGTCTTTTTAGACTTTGTTTTTGCAATGCAGCCTGGGAGCTGTATATGCTACAGTCATATGTGAGAGTTTTCTAGTGACTGCTGAGCATTAAAACAGTTTCAAAACATGTTTCTTGTTTCTTATGCTTGTTTTATGATGTAATGGGGAGTTCTTACAGCATTATGCAGCTCTGGTGTTGATAAGGCTGCAATTGCTTACATATATATACATGTGTGTGTGTATATATATATATATATATATATATATATATATATATATATATATATGTATGTGGGGGGCACATATGATTGTTTCCGGGGTCCAGCGCATGGGCGGGAATATTCTAGTGCATATGACTTTGTTGAGGATACCCCTGGAAGAGAACTAGGATTACAGGTAAGTAACTAATCCTTTTGGACCAGGAGGCTCAAATGTCTACTCTAAATAATAGTACTAATAACTATATTGCCAGTGCTCCCATTTATAATCTATCTGGGAATCTCCTCTCAGACAGTGAAGATTTCTGTACTTAGAAAAGGTTTGTCTTTTGTTCTTTAACTGTACAAAACCCCATCTCCACTAAAACAGATGCTGCAATTTCTTTGTAAAATAAGGCTTAAAGTTTATTTCGCTGGCAGTGAGCTTATGATTGAAGAGAATATTAGTGATTTTAAAAACAAATCTAGCTTCTGTTGTTCCATCTCCATCATGCAGTCGCAACTTTTGGCATTTGAAAATACCATTCTGAGAGAGACGACTGAACACCAAGGAATTTTATTTCAAACCCAATTGTACCAAAACAAAGAGGGAGGCATTATATCATCTTGCCACTAATGACTCAATCATAGTCAAACCTGCTGAAAAAGAGGGTATAGTGGTGCTTGATAGCGAAACATATCAGGAATGTGTAATACCTCTAGCCCGACGCCCAGGACATATTGTTTGGGGTCAAGGGCAACAAGTTTTCATGTGTATTTTGTCCTTGGGACAAGTAGGCCCAACCCCCTGCAGCACAAACTCATTGGCTGCCAGTTTGCAGTACCACATTATGGATCAGGGAAGGGCGCTGTCTGCAGTCTAGGTAATAATTTTGCCCATGTGGTAATGCTATTCAAACTTGTAATCATGGGTTATTAATTGAAAGCCTTGATTATTAGGGTGAGCTCTCTAAGTAAATGTAGTAAGCTCCGACTGCAGTGGTTCCAGTATAAAAATGTGCATTTGTGTTTAAAAAAGTTTAGCAATATGAGGCTATGTATAATGCTCCACAATGCTATCTGATTTGATGCAAATATGTGCTTAAGCTTGAAAGCAAGATTGAAGATTCTTTGATGTCAAAATAAAATGTTCATAAAAAAATAAAAGCAGATTGTTTTTTGTTTTTTTTGCTTAACTATATATAACATTTCAGGTATCATATTTTTGCAGCATCATTTAGTAATATGTGTTGATGCATGCATTTCCCAGAAATATTCATAATGGAAAATCAGTGTAACCAGTTTCAATAAGAGTATGGGAAACAAAAACAAGCATTAGCAAAGCCAGTAGGTCTGAAATTGTTGGTCAGCTTTTTTAGTTTTGTCAATGTGTGACTTGTTTTGGCACGGTTTTTGTAAAACCATATTAGTGTGGGAGCTGCGGGGCTCTCACCATTACATTTATAACAAACATTGGCAAAGATGTTTTTTTGGTCTCAAATGCACACACTGCCACAGTAGTTACTGGCACTGAACAAAACTACTTAGTGTGCCGATTTGCTCCTTGAGAAAGAGCAGAATGCTGTCACTCACAGTGAAGCGAGCCGAGACAGAATTTGAATAAACACAAAAGGTCCTGGTCAACGCAAGACCAAATTAGGGGC
Organism: Lissotriton vulgaris; assembly: GCF_964263255.1. Classification (NCBI taxonomy): domain Eukaryota; kingdom Metazoa; phylum Chordata; class Amphibia; order Caudata; family Salamandridae; genus Lissotriton; species Lissotriton vulgaris. The sequence goes on from NC_141685.1 coordinate 1,774,782,901, forward strand.
CCAATTATTAAAGAAAGTCTCAAAAGTGCACCCATGGTACATGTGCTTGCATTAAGTGCAGCTATAAGTCTTTCATGAATTTACAGAAGTAGGACTAGAAATAGTACTCCTAGAAAATATTTGTGAACTGCATTTTATCATGAACAAACATGTATGTGTAGATTTGCTCATGCGAAAATCATGAGTGTTTACAAGTTCACATTCCCTCTAACCACTATTTTTCCAACTTTGGATGAAGGTTTACATCTGCTGTTGTCTGGAGTAAATTGCCAGCTTTTCACAGTTTGGGGGAAGATTAGAGAAGAGTTGGTGAAAACCCTTAAAACTTGCAAGTTAGTAGGTTTGCACAGACTCAAAAGGACATTCTAACCCTGTAACTATTGTTTACCACTACCTTCATCCCCAGTATGTAAATCTGTGGAAACGTGGCATCGTAAGCGGATTGCAAGTATACAAACACTGTTATGGTATGAGCCCTGGCATAGTCAGAGAGGCTATATCAGAGCTCTTATATAATGAGATTGCTGCCATAATTTGTTGCTGCACTACATGGCACCAAAGGGGCAAGTGAATTTTGTTAAATGGCAAGTTGATTTATGAAGCAACCTGCCCCATAGATAGATATTTTATTAAAGTCCACGCCTCTGAATATGATAGAGATTTTCTGCAGCAACTAAATAATTTTGCACATTACCGGCAAATTACTGAAGATCGAAGAAAGACCTAGTGGGTAAAATTAAAGAAATTACCTAGCCAGCGCTTGATGAGAGTTGGATATACGCTAAGGACTATGATTTCCTTAAAAAAAAGATCCAGCAGATTACAGAGGACATCCTAGAACTCTTAAAGAGAATCTTCTTTATGGTCAGTTTCTCCGGATCAGGAGGAACTGCACCAATAAGGAAGATTACTTTAAAAATGTCAACATCTTGCCTAAAAACTTACTGATAGTGTGTACCCCAAGAAATTGGTGAGAACATCTTTAAAAATAGCCTGTTGAACCCCATGCAAGACTCTGCTTGTACCTAAGAAGAAAAACAACACAAACCCTCTCACATGTACACTGACATACAACCCTAAACCTAACAAAATAAAAATACAAATTTTAATACATTGGAAAAACCTTGGCTGAATTAAATATCCCCAAACCAATGTTTTCATTTAAAAAGGGAACAAATCTGCATCAAACCCCTAGTACAAGTCTGTAGAACCATTGAAAAAACGAAATGGTTGCCTCAGATGTCGGGACTGCTACCGGTCACTTTGTGTCAGAATTGTTCTGAGTTTGATTCTCCTGTTCCAACATGGTCACGACTTGCGTGATCACGTGACTTTACTTTTCCCATCACACATTGTGTAATAGGGATCGGTGCATGCATGTGTTGTAGATAGCGGTGTGAATGCAACCGACCAAGTCGTTAGTTGTACGTGGGATTCATGCCCCGTCGATGTTGCAGCACATTATGTCTCCGCTTTGATCTGCAGGAAAGCGCTTTGGGATTTTTGACCACTTTGTTATCCTCCGCTATGCCAGGGATATAGCTTTATATATATTTGGGTTATAATTAGGCGATTTTGGAGCCTGCCCAACTGACATCTGGAGTATGTCTTGCTCTCCCTGCTTATACTGATTCCAGCCTGCCTTTCAGCGCCAGCCTCCGTTGTGGCAAGAAGGCAAAATACTTTCATGCTGATAACCTGTGGAGTTTACAAGCTGCAGTATTTAAACCCTAAGCTAGGCACTGCAGTAAGCCACACTCTGTCGCTTTCTCTGTCTTTCTATTTGATGGTGGCACCATTCGGGATACTACCCTGGCTAAAATGGATATAGCATGTTAAACTTAACATGGTGTATGGGCGCTCTGGTAATTTGGTCTTATCTATCGGTTGGCTCGAAATAGCACTAACATAAGTCAGCTGGTTTCTCACTGATTGGCCTTGTGAGGGGCGCAGTCTCTCTTTCCCCTTCTTTGTGTCTCTGGTAGCATAGCTGTTTTTTGATGGCGATCTAAGTATTGGTTATTGTTATACTTAGTAATTTTGGGGTGTCTCCATGCCACTGGAATCCAGCTATCCAGGCTGATGAGGGCTGAAAGCCTGAAACCGGTCCTTGGATGCTTGTTTCCAGTCCAGGGAGGACCTGGCTTGGCAGTTCGGGCTAGACTGTTCCCATGGGTCACAGGGTCAAGACTGATTTGCATATGGCTGGGTTCAAACTGTAATTGCATGGTGAGCAAATAAACGATGGATTTAGGCCCAGATCTCTGTACTGGGGTGAATATATGACATTGATCTGCATTCTGCTCATTACCTGTTGTTTTTGCATTTTTAATCAGTGGCTAAAACGTGTCAACTTTTCTTGTTGGAATGAGTCTAATGGATCTTAATTCCCTAAAGATTAAAATAGTAATAGGAGGAATTTGAAGGTTCTTTTGACTCTTTACTTATTGTGCAGAAAGGACTATTTTTCAGGTGGATTCTTTGTCGAAAAATCCTGAATAACCATCTTTGTTTTCATAATAACAGGAGGAAGTTATTACCCTTTGAAGTACATCTGCTGAAAGGAAAGAAAAATACACATATATATATATATATATATATATATATATATATACACTAGTGATTGCATAAAGGAGTGCATATAAATGGCATGAATTTTAATATGTAATATACAAATATTGTTTTGAATGCTTAATGTTTGTTTTGGCCAGTCACCTGTATATAGGATTGCAGTTTGGTGGTATGAATACAAAAGGGTTGGCATTGTGTAATATATTTAATGATTGAGATTAAAAGAAATGCATATTCCTTGTTAATTCATTTTCTCATTGAGTTGTACGCCTTGAATATCCGCTAGATATTATTTTATAGTTCTAGTCCAGGCACTAGGTAGGTGTATGGGCAAACCCTTTGTTTGAAACGTTTTTTTAAGAACTTTATTTTTTCAGGTTTTACACACGTTCACAACGTTGTAGTTAGTAGCTGACAATGGCTGGCAAGGCAAGGAAGCATATACACGCTATGCACATTATTATCATGACCAATACGGTTCGGGGACCATACATCATTCCACAGTATCTTTGTCAGTACTTTCACCGGACACCATCGCAGGATCAGGATCTGATAGAGAGGCACAGAGATCTCTCCATTTGGCCAGGTTGTTGCCGCCTTTTCATCCGGCCTACTATGAACATGTGACTCTTCAGACAAAGGCTACTCCATCACATCTTTCAGGTGCTCTCTACCCCTTCCATGTTATGGCTACCCTCCGTCTGACTAAAAGCAACACTAATTGTACATATTTATAGGGCACAGGCTTTCCCACAAGACAAGCCAAAAAGCATACACTCATAAAAATATAAATATGTGCAACAATATTGCTTGAAAAACAATATACAGCCCTTCTTACAGGGGCCAAATGAAGATTCTAACTCCTCTCTGGGATTGTCTGTGGGAGTAATGGCCCCAAAGCCCTTGCCTACCATGTTAATCGGTGACATTCCTTGAAACACAATACCAGTTTGTAGACTTCAGAGCTGTGTAATAATAATCCACCTTAAAGGTCTATTGGCTTTAACATTTCTTTTTACAGTAAATACATCAAGCCTAATGTCTTTGTGATAACCATCAGATTAAATCTATGGCATCTAAAATAGAACTATAGGCTGTAGACTTACCTTTTCACCACAACCAACTCCGTGCTTCTTCATTAAACATTAGCTTTCACACAGGATAACTATCAGGCATTTATTCCGAACATAAGAACTAAGTACAAAATGACTGTTGCCAAAAGAATATACAACTGCTTCTAAGAGGGTTTTACAATGACTGTAAAAGTGCAGATTTTCTGTCCCCGTGATTTGTGGCACAGGTAGATAGCCTTTAATACAGTGTGATAGAAGTCCCCTCTTTAAAGACTTATTTTCTTTGACATACACTTGCCACACTAAATATGTTGGGCAGAGTGTCTTTCTGGTAACCTTTCATAATAAACAGATCAGACATATAGCCCCTGAAATAACATTCCCCAATGAACCAGTCACGCCTGTAGCCTTTATTATTTGCTTGTCACCATAACAAACTCTGACATAGTGCATAGCGCAAAAGCTTTCTACAAGGCAGCCATATGACATACAGTCATAAAATTACACATACGTACAGATTGACAGTGGGCAAAACATAAAACCGGTATTATCTGAAAGAAACAGGTTAGTATTAGATTCCTTACCTTCGAATATCCCCAGGCGTCAGACTGGATCCGGAAATTTTTGCGTAGCAGTACCCTTGCGCGTCAGTAGACGTCTTCTGCGGCTCCGCGTCCGTCGTCGGCGCCGTGGTGACGTCGTCGGAGTACTTAGACGCCGCCTCCGCGTGCTGACGTCAGTTCTTTTTTCCGCGCCAGCAGCGCAGATCCGGAAAAAGTGGTACCTTAGTAATTTTTTGACTAAACTTTTTTCAGATCTTTTTGATCATTCTTTCGAGTCTTCGACTCCGATCGTTGCTGGTAGGGATTCCAGGTTTTAAACCTTGAGGACTGCGACCGGCGGATGTCGGTCACCGACCCTCACTGCCGGTGCCTCCACTGTCTCGGCGTCGATCACGACGGCAAGGCCTGCTCCGACTGCCGGGCCTTAACATCGAAAGCTAGGCGGGAGCGGTCCCGCACGCGGCTTGAGCTCCGGCAGTCGGCCCCACGCCGCGAGAGGTCCCGGTCCGGACGGAGGTCGAGGGACCGGTCGCGGGGTCGAAGCCATCATAGCTCCGGGAGTCGACATCACTCCTCAGGTTCGAAGTCATCAGGTAAGCACAAGAAGTAGAAGAGACGTCATCGCTCTTCCGACTCCCCTCTCTCCCCCCCCCCCCCCCCCCCCCAACGCTCGGGCGACACGGCCGGGGGTTCGGGTGACACCGCCCACGCGGCTCAGTCGGGACCTGCCCCATACCCTCCGGTCCCTGGGCAGCAAGCGACGCCGGAGGAGATCGAGCGCTTCCTCATGGACGATGAGGTCCCTCACTCCTCCGGCGGGTTCTGTGGCACCTTCGGGCGAAGCGGACCCGTCTGGGGGCCCTAGCGGGTCGGGTGCTACGGCCCCGACGCCGGCGGGTGCTATGTCCCGACGCCTTCGGCCCGGCGCCTTCGGGCCCCACTGGATCCGCTTCTGGATCCGGGTCGTCGCCGGTTGACCTGACGACCTCACCGGCGCCAGTCCCTCAGGTGTCACCTCCGGCGCGTCTTCGAGCGGCGCTGTCCCCGATGCCTCCCTCGATCCGGAGCGGCGCCGCTCTCGATGCCGCTTGGGGAGTTTTACTTCTATGAACCGGCCCCATCATTTGACAACCCTGATTATCAGGAGATGGGTGATGAGGAGTATTGGGAGGGGTCTGAGGACCCTCTGACACGTGAGTGTCAGTCCAACTATCAGTAGGAGCACAGAGGGAATCAAACAGGGTCGCCCTCCACTCAGAACTAGATACACAACAAAAGACCCTGTCGAGTGGACGTCTACATATGTCAGTTACTCGGGGATAAACCAGTCTGACTGTACTGATAACTATTCCAATCCCTTATAATTTGTAAGGGAATACTTCACTGCTTTGCGTCCCAATTTTAATGTTAAGAACAGCCCAACTTCCTTGACAGCGACACAGAACAAAGAATTGCAGATTGTCTGACCTTCCACGGTCAATACCAATTATCCACACCAGCAACGTTGGATCAATATCTATATAGGAAAAATGCGTGAGAAAACAAATGACACCTCACGGAAACACCACCAACGGGGTAACTGGTATGTAATTTCCACACAAGCCCCTGTCTCATCATCAGTAGTCACTTGTTTCTCAAAGCAAGTAGAAAAAGGAGTGTCCAAAACAAACAACCAAGAAAGTGTAACAAACAGTGGGAAGCAGAGGCATCTGCTAGTGACAAACACAAAACATAAAGTAGTGCACACAACACAGCAACCAGATCCCATTAACCAATTTTATTCATAGGGAAACAGGTGTGCTGTACCAATAAAAAGGCTGATAGCTATTCCTGCATATCATTACCTATTTAAAATGCCGACATGTTTCCCTGCCACCACAGTTTTGGCAGGGCTCCACTATATGCTGCCACTCCACTCTTGGACACTTGTTCTGTGTTAACCAGAGTCAGCCTAGGTTGATCAAACCGGCCGCCCCGGGGTAGAAACGGATGCTGGGGTACTCCTAATGTGAGTCCTCGCTTTCACCTGGCTTTAAAGCTCGTGGTGTATCCAGCTTAACTCTTTGTCTCGTCCACCACATCCACACAAACACCCCACGTGAAAGAATCAACCAAAAGTGTAATTCTCACCATTAAAATTGAGAAGCTTGCTGGCCACTATGACATTTATTCTGGGCTGCAAGCCTATCAAATTAAAAATGGCTTCTATTATAGCCAACCTATTATCAAATTGCAGACATGTTTCGTTGCTATATACTTTCGCAACTTCGTCAGGGCTTACAGGGGTTTCGTCCTTACACTCTTTCCACAGTGTTTTTTCAGTTCAACACCTGGAGGTGGCAAAGTTACCAAATACCAGCACACCTCCTGCCTGGGTCATCGTGTCAAAAGATCACGTATCCCAGCGCGAACCCACTGTACTGCTGAGGTTCGCTGCCGCATCCCACCGGCGTTATAGGAGCAACAACCTAGGTTGTTGGCAATTTGATAATAGGTTAGCTATAATAGAAGCCATTTTTAATTTGATAGGCTTGCAGCCCAGAATAAATGTCATAGTGGCCAGCAAGCTTCTCAATTTTAATGGTGAGAATTACATTTTTGGTTGATTCTTTCACGTGGGGTGTTTGTGTGGATGTGTACACTTGTGGGAGTTATTATTCGTCTCTCCCGTAATAGTGAAATTAAATATTTTTTTGATTTCACTTTTTTTTTATTTCACTCTTTTTCTTTCCTTTCCTCTTTCCTTCACGAGTGAGAGGGAGTCACCGATGATAAGCGGGTAAAACTGGTAATCATTAGCCAGTAACCCCTTGTGGCGGTTCTTCCGTGAGGGGCTCTCTCTCTCTTCTCACATTTTTTCACTGTTTGGAATGTGTGATTTGAAGGTGGTAGCTGATGTGTGGTTCGTTTATGAATTTGACACAGTGACTTATAGGAATAAATGAAATTCCTATAATAAGGAAACAAGAAAAAAGTGGGTTTCCTCATTAGGTCATGTTTATATTGAAATATGTGTCTGATAGGAGGAGGCCCTTGTTGTATGTATCAGGTCTTAGCTGCCCTGGACCCAGGAAACTGGATGGTAGCGTTGGACTTGCAGGACCCTTATTTCCACATCCCCGTCCTGCCGGCCCACCGGCTCTACCTGCGGTTCACGGTAGGCCACAAGCACTTTCAGTTTACCGTGCTCCCCTTCGGCCTTACCAGCGCCCCACGGGTGTTCACGAAGGTGATGGCGGTGGTCGCAGCTCATCTGCGCAGGTTAGGGGTTTCAGTCTTCCCCTACCTCGACAACTGGTTGTTGAAGGCGGGCTCGCCCCAGACAGTCGTCAACCACCTCCAGACGACGGCAGACCTCCTGCACCAGCTGGAGTTTTCCATCAATGTGCCGAAGTCACACCTGTGTCCCTCTCAGAAGCTCCTCTTCATCGGATCGGTTCTAGACTCGGCGCAGTTTCGGGTTTACCCTCGCGAACAGTGGGTTCGGGATATTCAGGCTCTGATTACACTCTTTCAGCCTCTATCCCGGATCTCGGTCAGGTTGACGCTGTGGCTTCTGGGGCTGATGGGCTCCTGCATCCTCCTGGTGCATCACGCCAGGTGGCGGATGCGGGCTCTGCAGTGGAACCTGAAGTTTCAGTGGGCCCAGCATCAGGGCAACCTGTCCGACCATGTCCTGATCTCGGAGGGCACTGCCAGACAGCTGCAGTGGTGGCTCACGGACCGTGATTGGGTCAGCAGCTGATCCCTCTCCATTCCCCACCCGGAGCACGTGGTTGTGACGGACGCGTCCCTCCAGGACTGGGGAGGCCACATGGGAGAGGCGGAGATCAGAGGCCTCTAGTCTCCGGCGGAGTCCCGGCTCCATATCAACCTTTTGGAGCTGCGGGCAATTTTTACATATTTTTTTGTAAATACATTTTATTGGTATTCGCAAACAAAATGAGCATCATAAATAACACAACAGGTCATTTTATCGACATTGCGCACAACATTAAATGACACTCTGAGCCCGCAAGGACAAACCTACCCCCCCCTCCCCCTTCCAAAACCCCCACTCCCTGTCAGTGCGCCTGCGATAAAACATAAAAAGCTCATATTACATGGGTATACACCGTAAATCAAAAATTCTCCTCAGTATGTGATGCAAAGGGGACGTTTTCTCAAGACAAACCTGTTGGGGAAAACTCTACCCATCCTTCCTACGCTAGGTTCGGGTCCAGTTGGCAATGCGTCCCTAATCCCCATCTTCCTCTCCCTCACTTGAACCCTCCGCAGGGGTCTGGAGTGCTGTTACCAGAGCCTCCCAAGCTCTAGCTACTGCTAGGGATTTATCATTATCTAATCGCTTGGCTTGCTGCAGTCGGAGCGTTCCCTCAGCTTGTGCCCAACGCAGTAGATTCGCCTTCCACCTCAGATAACTAGGGCCTACGTTCAATTTCCAATGCATGGTAAGTTCTCTCTTGGCCAGAATCAAACCAAGGTCGTAAAATTTGCTAGTAACTTTTGACCGGGAGGTATGTGGAAATTATAATAATAAACAGGTTCCCATGTCCGGCTCAATCTGCCGGCCTGTGGCAGTATTCAAACAATCCACCACTGCCGTCCAGTAGTTTGTCAGGTGTGGACATGACCAAAACATGTGGGAGAAATCAGCTCCATCGACTCTACACCTCAGGCATTGTGAGGGAGCGCCGCTAAAGGAGCTGCGGGCGATTCATCTAGCACTGCAGGCATTCCTCCCCTCTGTCCGGGGGAGTGTAGTGCAGGTGTTCACGGACAACACCACCGCCATGTAGTACTGCAACAAACAGGGCGGGGTGGGGTCGTGGACCCTCTGTTAAGAGGCTCTGCGCCTTTGGCAGTGGCTGGGACTGCAGGGCGTGACCCTGATGGTTCAGCACCTGGCAGGTTCTCTGAACGCCAGGGCGGATGAGCTCAGCCGGAGGTGCATGATGGATCACGAATGGCGTCTGAACTCGAACGTGGCGCAAGGCCTCTTTCAGCAGTGGGGAGAGCCTTGGTTAGATCTATTCGCCACCGAAGAGAACGCGCAATGTCATCCGTTTTGCGCGTTGGAATTTCCAAGGCGACACTCGCTCGGAGACGCTTTTCGTCGCGATTAGAGTTGCGGTCTGTTGTACTCCTTTCCGCCTATACCACTTCTGCCCAGAGGGCTGAAGAAGATCAAACGCAACCGGGCCCAAGTCATCGTTGTGGCTCCGGACTGGGCAAGAATGTACTGGTATCCTGAGCTACTCAGTTTGTAGTCGATCCCCCGGTTCGTCTGCCTCTTCAGGAGGACCTTCTGTCGCAGCAGCAGGGGACGGTCCTCCACCCGAACCTGTCCAGTCTCCACCTCCATGCTTGGAGATTGAGCGGCGACAGTGGAGGCCATTTGACTTGCCTCCTGAAGTCTGTAATGTCATTCTGGCAGCCAGGCGTCCCTCCACAAAGTCGGTATACGCCTTCAGGTGGAACAGATTTGTGGCATGGTGCACAGCAAAGGCTGTGGATCCTCTCTCTGCCCCTCTTTCTGAGGTTCTCCTCTTCCTTCTTTCTCTTGCCCAGCAGGGCTCTGCTCTGGGCACTATCAAGGGCTACCTTTCTGCCCTTTCAGCCTTTCTAGGGCTGCCTGATCAGCTATCCTTGTTCAAGTCCCCTATTGTTACCCGTTTTCTGAAAGGCATCACACACATATTCCCCCCTGTTCCGTTTGTGATGCCTCAGTGGGAATTGACCTTGTTCTTACCTTTCTGATGTGCGCTCCCTTTGAGCCACTTCACAACTGTCCTCTCCGCCTTCTTACTCTGAAGACTGCTTTCCTGGTTGCCATCACCTCTGTCAGGAGAGTGAGTGAGCTCCAGGCTCTTTCGTGCAAACCCCCTTTCCTTTCTGTCCATCCGGACAAGGTTGTGTTGCGGACTAGACCCTCTTTCCTGCCCAAGGTTGTCACGGCCTTCCACATCGGGCAGTCTATCACCTTGCCCGCCTTCTTCCCGCCATCGCATCCCTCAAAAGAGGAAGAGCGGCTCCACCGTCTGGACCCAAAACGTGCACTCTCGTTCTATATAGATTCCACACGCCAGTTCCGGGTGGATGACCAACTCTTTGTTGGTTACGTGGGAGCTAAGAAGGGACGGGTGGTGCACATGCAGACCATCTCTCTTTGGTTCGTCTTGGGTATCAAGGCTTGTTACTCCTTGGCGAAAAAGGAGTCTCCTTTTGGCCTGAGGGCCCATTCCACTCGGGCCACGGCGGCTACCACTGCCCTGGGCCGGGGAGTCCCCTTACAGGACATCTGTCAGGCAGCTACGTGGGCATCGCTGCACACGTTTGCAAGACACTACTGCCTGGACAGCCAAGTCCGGATGGATGGTTTCTTTGGCCTTTCCGTCCTCCAGGACTTTCTGGTGTGATTATTGGTTCGCAGACCCACCACCGGGGTTGGTATTGCTGGGGTATCTATTCTAAGGTAAGGAATCTAATACTAACCTGTTTCTTTCCGATGAACAAGTTACTTACCTTCGGTAACGATATATCTGTAAGAAACAGTAGTTAGTATTAGATTCCTTACTGCCCCACCCATCCTCCCCGTTCTACGAACCGATATATAGGGTTAAGGTCACCCCCTTTCAGGGCCCTAGTTTTAATGGCTCTGCGTTTCTGGCACGGAAAAGCTTTGTCTAAGAACTGACGTCAGCACGCGGAGGCGGCGTCTAAGTACTCCGACGTCACCACGGTGCCCACGACGCCGAAGACGGACGCGGAGCCGCAAACGACGCCTACCGACGAGCAAGGGTACTGCTACGCAAAAATATCCGGATCCAGTCTGACGCCTGGGGATATTCTAAGGTACGGAATCTAATACTAACTACTGTTTCTTACAGATATATCGTTACCGAAGGTAAGTAACTTGTTCATCAACATGAAAACCTTTAAACTCCAGGAGTTTTGAATATGGGGTTGCGTGGGGCGGGCTGCAGCAAACCCTTTCCTACTACTATAATCATTGAGTCTGCATGTAGCACAATACCTGTCTACAGTCTTTTTAACAAAGTGTTAGAGCAAGCCACCCTTAAAGGCCCATTGGCCTTAGCATATGCTTTTCACAAAAAGCCAGACCTACTGCTTATGTTGTAACCCATCATAAACAACATATCTGACCGATAGCATCTGAATGAGCTTTTTGCAATGAATCAATATGGCTTTTAGCCTTTGTCATTGGCTTGTCATCATAACCAACACAAGGCTAATGTATTGCTTATAAGCTTTCCCACAACGCAGCCATAAAATTGAAAATATTTACAAATTTACAGTTGGTTATACAATATACACCGCCGCCTAGGAAGGCTTAAGAAAGATTATCATAGGGAAAATCTTCTACTCCCAGTGTCAGAGAAGCTACCCAACTAAAAATATTTTGTACTATGGTAATCTTTGAGAGTCCATGTAACCGAGTACTGTTTTGTACGCTTTAACATACTGTTGTATCAACTCACCCTTAAATGCCTTTTGGCTGTATCATATGCTTCTCAGTTTCTACATCAAGCCTACCGCCTTTGTCCTACATTTTCATAGTCAATATATCGAGCATTTAGCTTTTATCATTGTCTTGTCTCCATAAGAAAGTCGTATTAAGGGTAAGTTTTACCACAAACCAAGACGTCGCAGCACAAAACATCTGGCCAATGAAATGCTGTACTCAAGCCATCTACATGTGGCTAAAATGTAATGTGGGCTAAAAAAAATTTAAGTTCAAATAGTTTAATTTCTACATCTAGCTTAATAATCAGGATTTTTCCAACTTGTGTCTGGGGAGGAGACGCATGTTAGTAAACTGTTATTGGAGGTAACAGACTTTCCTCCACTTTCTCTTATTCATATATTTGCACATTAAAGACTTTGTTTTGAAATGTATAATTCCCATGCGAAGTGTTGCACAAGCATAGTTAATTAAACTATTTTGAGATCCTGATGTTATTAATTCATTTTTCTTTTACTTTTTTTCATAAAAAATGACGTTAAAATGTATTCATTGCAAAGTTTGGTACATTTTGTTTTATTTATTTATTTGTTACACAAAAATAGGTTACTTCTACTGCTCCTCATTCTGGCAATGTCAAGAGCATGTCAAATTTGCCACCACCAGCGCCTCCAGTTGGAAGTAAAGGAAATGTTCGAGGACCAACTTCTAGCAATGTATCTTCAGCAAATCACAGCAACCCTCCCCCTGTGGCTATTGTCGCAGGACACAAGGAAAGTATTGTATAGCAATGGAAACATTGTTCTGAAGAATGATTTTTTAATGTTTATGTATTTCAAGAGAGTTACCTGGACCTGTGATGGAGCATTGTGTTACCAATTGATGCGGAGGGACTCCGCCAGTTTTTAGGCCACTAATTACAATAGTGCCTGTTTACTAATTAGCTTTCTTATGCATGTTGTTTCTTACACTGAAATGTGCAACCAGGCCTATTATTTACTTACATCTGCTCTTTTGACAGTCTGTTTATCCATGGTGACAATCCGTTTTTACATAGTTAAAGCTTTATTAACTGTTAGTTAATTGTGCTCTGCTCATCCGTTTGCATGTTTAATATGTAGTGTTAATGTGTGTTTAAAACTATTTAATGCATGATAATTTAATTAAAAGAAATACTAATTTTCATATGAAAATGTTTGCTACCTAACTAAAATTATCAAGCTTACACTTTGCTATTTGCATTGAAAAAATAAAAATAAACATTAATGTATCTTTTTAAAATTCCCAACAGGTTAATAATCCTCCTCTGCGTGTAAGCAATAACATGAGCACGTCACACGTGCCTCCTCCTCCACCAGCACCACCGGTGGGAAATAAGGGAGTGGTACAGGGACCAAGTTCTAGCAGTATGTCTGCATCAAATCACAGCAAGCACATTATTTCTTCTATGGTGTCCGGGCAGAAGGAAAGTATTGTTGAATCATGAAAGTCTCTTTAAATAACTTGTATTTTAAATTTTGATATGGCGTTTAAAACCGTTGTTGAAATAGATTAAATAAATCCGTCAGTCTCTGGTCACTGGTGGGATAGTGTTCTTATAGGCACCAGCTTGAAATCAATGTGGCTTTTGTGTATTTTTCTTGGCCTCCTTTAATGAGACCACGGTCGTAATTGGTGGAAGTTTTCTCTTTATTGTACCCTTCCATGATCATCCCAGGCTAGGGTGTTTGCGCACAAACTCGGGGGATCTAGTACCAGCTACTGAATGGCATGTCTGGAATATATGGATGTGCACTTTTTTGTATGAAAAATGTTGCCAATGCAAATAATTATTTTTAAACATTTTAAAAAGCCTAAGTTTTTTTTTTTGTTGCCTCCTGTTAACCACTGCAATTAAAATCAAATGTGAACCATAAGATGGAAGTAAAATAACCATCTTTTGTACACTGCGCTTGATATTAACACTGGCACAGATCATTTTTAATTATAAGTAAAAAGTGACCCTCATATCTTTTTTAAACAGATTCTTCCTAATGCTCCACATATGAGCAACACCATGAAATTTTCAAATGCACCAACCCAATCTGGACCTACTGCTAAAGTAGCTACTGTTCAAGGGCCAAGTTCCAGTAACACTTCACATCAGAATACCAGCAAACCCACAATCGTTGCTGCAAAAATGTCTGCACGTAAAGAAAGCATTGCTGTTGAAACCAGAGATGATGGCTACCAAGTAGACAAGGCAAGTTCTAATACACAACACACACAGTTTAATTATTGGGCTAATACAGATTTAACTGAGAATGTATTAAAAAATGGTGTAACTGTCAATCTAGAATTTAGCCCAGTATTTAGATTTTTTGTATTGCTTTAATTGATGCATCTATGTGAATTTTTTGGGGGGGTGGGGAGTTAGACATCTAATTAAAAGTGCAATCGCAACATTTCTTCATTTTCTTTTACATGGGGCTCTACCTGAGGACCTACGTTGTGCCCCTTTCTCCCACCTCTCCCTTGATAACATTGCACGTTTCTTCAATGTACTCATCATTATGACATCCTTGTTCCTTTCCCTGTTTTTTGTTAAGTTGGTGCTTATAGTAATATTACTGTTGTCTCGCCCTGCTAACAGAGTTAAGCACCTTAAGGAAATGTTTTTTAGGTGTCGCCTAGACAGCGTTGCGCTGTCTCTTTGAGATGTGCTGTATTCAGGTATGGACTTGAAGCTCCGCCCATCTTTTCAGTTGACTTCTGTTACTGTCCTTTCTAAATGGTTGCTTTTGATTCATGAATAGACTTAGTAGTCCCTCCTTAGTACCTCCTTTTCTACTTGATTAAGGACTTGCCCTTTTACTTGTGCTGTTAATCTGCACTATTTTCTCAAAATACTTTCTCCTACCAGCTGTTGCAGGCAGGACACCCTCTCCTGCAAGTGATTTTTTTTTTAATACCAGTGGGGCACGCCATATGTTTCACCGCCGCTTCCAACAATCAAAAGAAGCAGCATGACGCAAAGAGCCATCGTGTACATAAAACATTTTCTTCCCAGAACACGCTGGTTTTTATTTTTAACACGGCGCCCGTTTTGGGGGGTTTAAAAAAAAATGCATATCGCTCTTTATCACTGCGCCCGCTTTTACTACACAGGCGCACACATTTAACAATGGTGCCCGTGAATCGAAGCCCATCATTTCCTTCCCGCCCCAGGTGCTCGTTTAATTTTTCAGCATGGCGCCATCCCCCCCCCCCCCCCCCCCCCCACCCCCCCCTCAGCCTGGCCGCCATCTTTGGCAGAAGAGAGCGAGCTTTCTGTCCCAGACCAATAGAGAAACATCCCGTTAGGTGACACCCGTTCAAGGTCTGCAGTGCAAAGCCTCGTAGGAACCAGAGGGTCGAGGGGAGGGCAGAGAGGGAGAGTAAGGGAGATTGACTCATTGGGAAGGGAAAATGTTAGTGTGTATTGCGTATTGTTAGGGATGTGCTTGCATTTGTATGTATGCATTTATTGCCTTCTCTGTGTGAGCATGAATATTATTGCCTTCAGTTAGTGTGTATTTTTGGGTTATATGAGTGCGCCTCTGTGTGTTTGTGTGTGTGTGTGTGTGTGCGCGCGTGTCTACGAGTAATGCCGGACTGCGCTTGCATTTGTGCTGAGTGTGTATCTTGGTGCGTGTTTGTATGTGCTGTTAATCATATTCTGTGGGCATGCAGTGATATGTGAGAGTCCTTCTACAAGGGCGGGAACAGCCACCAGAGAACTGCATTGATAACATTGTAGTGAACCAATTAGTTTAAACAAATTCCCCCCTGCCTCCCCCCCACCCAAAGACAGGTGGTGAACTTCTATATAGTTGGCTGTACGTGCCTGTTAAAAATATAAAAGAGAAATAAAAACTCAGCTGTACATTGAGATCCTGTCTCTGTGCAGTATTTAGGAGAAACCTGCAGTGGCTCTGTGCCTTTGACTCTCACGTGGATAAGCGTGGCTCAATGGTTAGAGCGGCAGACCCTGATGCAGATGTCAGGTCCGGGACCAGGGTTCAATTCCCGCCTCGGCGGCTCTTGGACTCAATCTCCCCGGACCTGATAATTCTCGCCTCGGTGCCTAGTCTAATCATGGGTCCCACTCTGACTCTGGGCAATAGCTTGCTTAATCTCCACAACGGCCCCAGCAGCGCTTGGATGCCTGGCTTCACCTTGGGGGTGCCCAGGAGTGGACATCTCACAGGAAAGCCAGGAAGGGTTCCACAGCGGTATGAATACAGCGCTACAAGACCTCAGGGTAGAAGTGCGCTATATAAATACAAACACATTTACTTGTCACACCTCTGTCAAGCTCCCCACTGCTCCCATGCTCTGTGAAGACATTTTGTTCTAGCTGATCCATGTCTCTATCTCTCAGTACACCGTTTCCCTGTCTCTCATTCACTTTCTTGCACTCTTTCTAAGTGTCTCGCTCCCCCCAAATCTCGCTCACTATCCTTGCTTTTTCTCTCTCAATTAACCAGTCGACCCATGTCTCTCAATCTCACCCTCTTCCCTCTTACGTTTCCCTATCCCTTGACTCCTCATCTCTCTCCCCTTTCTGTCTCTTACCGTACACATCCCCTTGTCTTTTCATCCCACTCTAACCCTCTATCTCTTATTTAATCCACCCATCCTTGTTACACAATATATCTCTCCCTCTCTATTAATCTTTCATCCTACCCACCCCATTGTCTTCTCTCCCCCCTCTCTCTTGCTCTCTCACCTTACTCTTTCACCCAAGTTGCCTCATCTCTCTCCTCTGGCTCAGGATAGAGAATCATACTAAATTTAAGGCCTTATGTTATATGCATAAAATAAAACTGGGCACTGCACCTCAATATCTGAGCTCCCTAGCTCATTCATATCTTCCGACACGCCTGCTTCGATCCTCCCCTCAAGCCAAATTTCTAGTTCCCGGGTTCAAATTGTCACGTATAGGTGGGCAGTCCTTTTCTTTTCTGGTCCCATCACTGTGGCATACGCTACCCGCGCCGCTCCGGTACGAAACTACCTATCAAAACTTTTGTAAGGGCCTAAAAACTTGGCTAATCAATCAGTAGATGTTATCTTTTTCTTTCGCACTGTGTCAGATGGCCCCGGTAAACATCCGGGTAGCTGTGTGCCTTATAAATTTAATAATAATATGAGACATTAACAGTCTTAAAACTTTTTCGCTTATGGCACAAGAACAAATACTTATCCCACAAGGCGCGCTCTGCGAAACGTGCCCTGCTGCTGTATCTGGTGTCCTGTCGAAAGGTGTCAGATGTCCTAGCATTGTACATCACAGTTCAGATGTTTACTCCCCGAAGGGGTCACCCTTCATATCTCTAGACCCAGTAAAATTAGAAGGTGGTGTCATATCCAGCTTTTGATAAAGCCCCCAAATTGTGCGTGGTACGTTCTATAAAGGCGTACGAGAACATGATGGAGGAAGTCAGTCTGTCCGTACAACACCAGCTGTTAATCTCTCTCAGGAAACCTTTCAAAGACTGCACCCCTCCCACCAAAACTCGATGGATCCACATGTTCGTGCAAAAAATTTGGAGCTCATTTTGTCAGAGGTCCGATTGCCTTTAAAAAGCCTACACTGTAGGGGCTTGTCTAGGGGATATCATTAATGCTGCAGACTACACTTAGACTTTTGATTGCAAACCGATTCTGGACATGGCATCTTTGCTGGTGTATAAGCTTTGCATGAACATAATCCCCGCCTCTGGTCCAGACAAAGAATGAAAAATGTCCTAGTAAACATGAAAGATAGTTTCAGTTCTACTAAGGATACGGAGGCGAGGATTATTCCAACCCAACTGGATAAAGTGGTTTATTGACATTTTCTTAGTTCTTGTATATTTAGATATACAGATGTTGTAAGATCTAAATATCTGTTTTCTGTCAGAGTAATATGGATGTGGTTTCAGTGTTGGGTTAACCATATCTAATCTGTTTTCTTTCCTCCGAGAATGCAAGTGTTGCAAATATGCTAAGTTATACTCTTGTATGTACGTGTGTGACCTGAGTTCTAAAGTACAAGTTCATGGTTCTTCTGTGTGGCATATTTCAGTTTCTGACAGTAATAAAGGAAAGTGATGAAAAGAGATGGAAGCGCTCCTGTCTCATTCAAGAAAGAGGAAGCTATTCAGAGGATGTCTACTTGTATGGAAGGAACTGACAGCTTATTGATTTGTTGTAGTCATTTCCCTTTGCCTGATAGGAAAGTTAGTTTTTTAGTTTTGTTGAAGTCTGCTGGAATAAAATAGAGGAAGAAAGCTGAGCATAATCCGCGTCTGTGTCCTTGATTATTTTAAAACTTTCCTTCATGTTTACTAGGAAATTTGTCATTTCACATCAGATGTTGACATCTCAGCTTGACTTTACATGCTAATGGTGAAATATACTAATTACTTATTTATTTGGTGAACTTGTATCTTAGCTATAATTCCATAGAGATGCAGATCCAAATGTGTTTTCTATAACCTTAAAACAACTGCACAATAGAGAAGGCTTAATGCCCTTTTAAGAAAGTATTGTTTTTTCATATCGTTTTTTTTTCCATTACCAGAAGGTGCAAATTCAGGAACGCGCAGCGTACGAAGTGAAAGTGGCAATCAAGCCATACTATCAGAGTAAAGATATTACAAAAGACGAATATAAGGAGATTGTACGGAAAGCAGTTGATAAGGTATGTGTATATTCAGTGTTTTTATTTAACTCTGCAGTGTTATGCTTTGCAGAAGATCTGTACCAAATAGTTGTATTAAACTTGAATGATCATAGCAAGTAAAGCAGATCTGAGCTCTAAAATATCAGTAAGAGTACAAGTGAAGACAATTTATATGTGTGTCAGAACTGCTACTGCCCTGTTCAATACTATTATTTAGTTTGTAAATCTATGCTGTTCCCACAAAACATTTCTTCAAAGGGCATTAGGATTAGAAGTCCCTTTTGTACGCTGCTTTTGATTTCATCCTCTTGGCTGCCCTTTTCTTGTGGAAGGAAACTTGTATCAAAATTTCCCTGAAGATAATCTAACTTGTATTTATGTTGCTCCCCAGCAGAGGGTTTGCCCCTGCCGGTGAAGGAATAAGACTCTAAATGTCTTATATCCTTACTAAAAGCAGGACTTCATTACAGCGGCACAACTGGTGAAGTGTCGACCTCACCAGCATAGAATCGTTCATAGAATCACATGCTTCACTCCATCATCAAACTGAAAACCCCTGTTATTTCGATATGCTTAGAGCTTGTGACAGGTCGTGATGTGTCATGAGTGGGACACCAACAAGTACGTTGTTGATAGGGATTATCTCACAATATATCACAAAGGGGCAAATGTGCAGACTGCGATTTATAATGCCATTGGCAAAACAGTAAGGATTCTTTGTTAGCCTATTAAGCTAATTTATACCTGTCCAATTTTCTGCCAGTGTTGTGAATGTGCTTATAGTGTGTGAAAAGATTGGGCCAGAGCTCTGAAAAACTATTTACCCCTGACATTTTTGTGTCTCTTGGATATCTTAGACCATGCTCAGCTTTAGCTATAGCTTGCATTGAGGAGTTTCGAGATCTTTTACTCTGGTCCAGATTACACACTTTGCCTGACCATGGTATTCACTTGTTTAAAAGAGAATAAAATGATCCCTTTTCTAGGCTTGGTCCACTAATGGCCAAGGAAATGTCTTTGCTGATGATCCTCACTTGCCATGCTTGTATTGCCTGCACCCCATGAAAAGGAAATACATTTACAAAATTTGATGTTCAAATACCCTTTGTGACAGATTAGCTTTATTTCTTCAGGAAAATGAGGTTTACACCTCTCTTAGAAATGCCTTAATTACATGGGAAATGGCCTTCCAGGCCCTTCATGAAGAAGGTACATAGGCGAAAGCACCTGGACTTGTCAGAACAGGAGTTTTCAAAAGAAGCGCATATTAATGTGGATTCAACACAATCTTTGCCATCATGAAATGAAAAAACATTCTTCGTATAAAGTGGCATAAACTTCTGTCTTGTCAGAACCTCAAACATCTTTCCCATCAAAATAATTGTAACGGTATTCATTTGTCTTTTTCCAAGGTACAGAAACCATCCCAAGGTGCATCAACTGCCTTGTTATTTGCACTGACAGATGTGCACCAGTCTGCTTAGCCTCCACCTATAACCAGAGGTTCCTTGTCACCACTTGCCCAGCCTACTATTACGCCAGCATCTCCCCATTCACAACCAAGCAATAGGCGTTGCCTGTATTGGTAACTTGAGGGACAACTGGTATTGACATTTTTTTGATAATTAGCAAATAGAGGATTTGTTGAATTTCTCAAAGAAAGCATTCTGCTTCCACTTAACTGTGGGTTTAATTGATTCTAAGTGGACCCTTTTGAAAGGCATTCAAGCCAGGGATAAGTGGCAATAATTGGCATATCATTGTGTAAGTTGTGAGGACTTTGACCAGAATGCAGAACATACTTCTCAGTGGCGAATAAGGGTACATATACACCATGGAGCTCAAGCTATTGAGCTCTTCCCAGCGCGGGAGCGGGCAATTGTGTCTTGTATTGCCGCGCGGACCGCTGCTGTAACAGCGCTTTTTTAAAATTTGCTTATTTGCACAGCTAATCGTTTTACAATACCTGCATTTAGAATTGGGGAATTAGGAAGCTGGGAAATTTCACTTGTGTTCTTGCCGCTTGCCCTGTAGCTCCGCTAAGACTTCCACCCCTAGGCCTAGCCAATCGGCCCTAAGGAGGAAGAGTCGGAGGCGGGGCTCAGGTACTAAAGCTCTTCCCAGCGCGGGAGCGGGCAATTGTGTCTTGTATTGCCGCGCGGACCGCTGCTGTAACAGCGCTTTTTTAAAATTTGCTTATTTGCACAGCTAATAGTTTTAAAATACCTGCATTTAGAATTGGGGAATTAGGAAGCTGGGAAATTTCACTCGTGTTCTTGCCGCTTTCCCCTGTAGCTCCTCTAAGACCTCCACCCCTAGGCCTAGCCAATCGGCCCGAAGGAGGAGGAGTCGGAAGCGGGGCTCAGGTATTAATGCAGACCACCGGGCGAAAGCGCAGCGGCGTGCCAAAGGCAACCCGTCTGCGCCCGTCCGTGCCTGACCGGGCCCAGGGGCCAGTCCCCCTGTACTAGCTACCATTTATTCTTCGGAAGATCTAAAAAAATTAAATCAACTAGACCTTCTGCCCTGCCACTTGCGCAAGCCTCGACCACCTGGGCATCTCTTATAAGCGCAACACCACAGTACCCCGCCGTACCACTCCTGGAGACAGCCATAGGCCCACCCCGGTGCAGGACAGAGACCCCATGCTACGTAACACCCGCTCCCTAGTCAAGCATCAACTTGATATTTTTCTCCTTCTGCTGTCAGACAAGTCAGATATATTCTTTATTACCGAAACCTGGCTTAACGCTGATTCCACCCCTGATATCCTGGCAGCCCTCCCCGACACCTACTACATTTTACAGGTTAATCGCGCTTCAGGAAAAGTGGGAGGGGGAGTAGCGGCCATTATACATAGAGATCTTGTATTCACTTCTATGTCCCCCTTAAACTTTTCGGTAGCAGACAATATGATCATCAAACTAGACTCCCAAGGCCGGATCACTTATCTGCATCCTTCTATACAGACCCCCTCAACACATGCCATCATTCCCCATCTTACTAAGTGAACAGCTGGCCCCCTTGGTCACGGGCCACGCTAGAATTCTTACTGGGTGACCTAAATTATTGGTGCAATGACAACGCAGGCGGCCCTCACACCACTGAATTAATGGAACTACTTCTTAATCTTAACCTCAGCCACCATATTCTTTCTGCGACTCACATTAAAGGGCACACCCAAGACCAAGTTTGGTCCACTAATCTTACTGTGTCCATGCCCAATATCTCCCCTTGTATCTAGTCGGACCACCACCTAATAAACTTCTCCATCTCCATCCCGACTGACAGCAAGCCATCGGCGCCCGAAGGTGGCCTGGTCAGGAAATGCGGCACCCTCGACATCCCTGCTTTTTTGGATAGCCTGGCCCACTCCACCCCTGAAGAGACCCTCGATGTGGACCTAGCCGTAGCCAACATCTCAAACTGGTTTTTAGCTGCTAGTAACATACATGCTCCACTTAAAAAACTAAAAATTGCCCGACGCGCGGATGCCCAAAGATGGTTCTCTCAGGACCTCAGGGCGCGGAAATTAGACACCCGCCGAAAAGAGCGGAAATGGAGGCAGGCCTATACCTCTGATGCTAAACTCGCATATCTAGCTGCCCGCTCAGACTATAAAAAAGCCATCATCTCAGCTAAAGCCACCTACTTCTCGGAAAAAATAGAGAAATCTAATAAAAAATCTAAAGATATTTTTGCCATAGTCAATGAGCTATCTAACTCCGAGAGAATTCTCCCCACAATCTTGCCTACCCAACATTTGTGTGATTCACTTAACTACTACTTTTTAGATAAGATCGCCACTATT
Source organism: Lissotriton vulgaris (assembly GCF_964263255.1). Taxonomy (NCBI): domain Eukaryota; kingdom Metazoa; phylum Chordata; class Amphibia; order Caudata; family Salamandridae; genus Lissotriton; species Lissotriton vulgaris. The sequence goes on from NC_141685.1 coordinate 1,774,805,096, forward strand.
AAAGCCAGCATAGTCGCCGACCTTACGACCGCTCCCCCGCCGTAGTTTATAGTGCTCACCCTCTCGATCACTTCCCACCCATAGATATCCACTCCTTACAGGCACTATCGGCAAGGGTGAAATCTGGCTTCCCCAGGGACTGTTGCCCCCCGCATATCTAAAAGTAGACCCTCTTAGCTCTTCCATCGCCTATTCTGACCCTCCTCAATGTATCCCTGTCCCAGGGTAGAGTCCCTCTCGCCTTTAAGGAGGCTGTTGTTGTCCCCCTCCTGAAAAAGCCAGGCGCAGACCCCGCAAACCCCTCAAATTACAGGCCGATTTCCCTTCTCCCCTACCTGGCCAAAGTCCTTGAGGCACACATTACCACTCGCCTGTCCCAACTTCAAAGAACAGTCTAACTATCTTGACCCTCAGAAGGCTGGGTTCCGCCCCGCCCATTCCACCGAGACAGTCATCACTGCAGTCCTGGACACACTTCCAGGTAACACCGACAAAGGGATACCACAGGCCCTGGTCCTTATGGACCTCTCGGCAGCGTTTGACACGGTCGATCATAACATCCTCTTGGACCGTGTCAAACAAGCCGGCGTCTGCAACTCGGCCTATATTTGGATCAGATCCTTCCTCAGCGACAGCACACAAGCGGTCCGTTAAGCTCCCTTAAATGCTCCTAGGCTGCCCACTTCCTGCGGGGTTCCTCAGGGATCCTCATTGTCCCCCCTACTGTTCAATCTGTACCTCTCCCCCCTGATCCGGTCCCTGAAGGAATTCAAGGCCACCACGTTCAATTACGCTGACGACCTTCAATTGATCTTCACCGTAGATAACTCCTCTGAATCCATCCGGGAGTTCCAGGATACTCTCCTTCATATCCGTCACTGGATGGATCTCAATCATCTAAAACTTAACCTCGGTAAAACTGAGCAAGTTCTCTTCGGCAAAGGTCAGACTCTCTGGGGCCCCCACTATTGGCCCCCAGAACTTGGCCCCGCTCCGACCCCCTCTCCCTCTGCTAAAAGCCTAGGAGTCATCATCAACAAGGAACTCTCCCTGAAAACCCAAATAGGCGCTGTTGTCCTCCTGTTTCTTTCAGCTTCGTAAGCTCAGGAAGATCAGCCGGATGCTCACTCATTCAGCCCTGATCCAGACGGTAATCGCCCTGGCACTATCTCACCTGGACTATGCTAACTCTATCTACTTAGGCCTCCCACTCTGCCTCACCAAGCGCATCCAACTGGTCCAGAACCAGGCTGCCAGATTGATCCATCGGCAACCTCGCTGGCAGTCTGCCAGGCCTCTGTTGAAAAATCTCCACTGGCTCCCCATCCCTCAACGAATCGCGTTCAAGACGGCTTGTATTATTTTTACATCTATTTATGGCCATAGCACCCAATTCATCAGCAACCCCTTAGCCAGGCACATCCCCTCCCGCAACCTCCGCTCCGCCAACCTTCATCTTTTGAACACCCCTTCCTTCAAACTCCATCGCCAAGGAGGTCGCAGGTTCACGACTCTAGCACCTAGGCTCTGGAATTCGCTCCCTCTGGAAATCCGGTCCTGCAATAAACTTTCAGATTTTAGAAAACTGCTAAAAACATGGCTATTCACACAGGCACATGTATTGTCCTCTGCTGGCCCCGGTTCTTACTTGACTTAGCGCCATGAAACCTTATGGTGTACGCGCGCTCTACAAAATATTATTAACATAACATTAACATTGAATAAAACTGAGGCAAATAAACTATTGCTAAAGCAAAATCAGAAATTGATATAAACGAGTGGAGCACTCCGTGATTCAAATAACTATTTCAACTAAATAGGAAAAACTCAAGGTAGTGTGCTACAGCGGAGGCACGTTTGTCTAAACCATGCCCTGAACTCCAACCTTACTCAAGTCACATTGACTTGTTCACTATGCACATTTGCTCAATGCAGTTGCAAACAACTAATTCGTTTTCATTTGATTCATACAGCAAACTATTTCCAACAATTTATATACATAACATTACTAATGTAGCCAAACAATCAACACAATCTTTGTAGAAACACAGACATTTCATTTTAATTGAAATTTTTCGTGAATCATATTAAAAATCATATAATATCAGAGACTTCAAATTTCATTCCAAGCTTTCATTGTTGCCCAATGCATTTCGGGCCAGGGGCCCTTCTTCGGTGGCTTTGAATCTACAAATACATAAACAGAATCTTGTTGTTGACACTTTTCCAGAAAACATAAATAATGCAAAAGGGATTCATAATTATCAACATCCAATGCTCCGCATTTCACTGAGAATTCCCTTAGGTCAGAAATGAACAACCAAAATAATAAAAAGTGCGAAGATTACGACGTCGGCGACAAGGCCGGGAAGTTGCTGGCCTGGCTGGATATGAGGGAGAGGGCCAGCCGTGTCGTACCTGAGATATTGGGGGAGGACGGAGTGGTGGTCACTGACCCAAGTGCCATTGCTGAGTCCTTCGCTGATTACTTTTGAGGTGTCTACTCCTCTGTCTCGGACCGGTCTGAGACCGATTCAACAGTATTTCTTTCCACTATCGATCTCCCGTGCCTGTCGGACGAAGAACGCAATGACCTGGACAGGGACGTCTCTGTAGGTGAGGTCGCACTTGCGATCCGCTCACTGCGATCGGGCAAAGCGCCTGGTCCCAATGGTATCCCGGTTGAGTTGTATAAGATCAGGCCGGATGTGGTATCCCCACACCTGCGCAACATGTTTCTGGAGGCACGGGAGAATGGTCTACTTCCCCTTGACCAGAGGTTGGCCACCATCGTGGTCATCCATAAGGAAGGGAAGCCGAGGGATTTGTGCCGGTCGTACCGTCCCATTTCCCTCCTGAACGCTGAGCCTAAGATTCTCGCCAAGATGCTCGCCAATCGTCTGGTTGGTGTTATCGGCGACTTAGTGCATCCGGACCAGTCGGGCTTTATTCCACACCGCAACACTGCCCTTAACTTGCGTAGGCTTCACGGTACCCTGGCCAAGGCCCATACCCTTGAGGAGCCGGCTGTCCTGGCGTCTTTAGACGCCACGATGGCTTTTGACTCTCTCGAGTGGAGTTACCTGTGGGCAGTGTTGGCGAAGCTCGGTTTTGGCCCGGTGTTTGTGGGATGGGTTAAGCTCCTGTACGCTGACCCGCTGGCTAATGTTGCCGTTAATGGCCGTGTTTCGGCGACTTTTGCTCTTCACAGGGGCACCAGACAGGGCTGTCCTTTGTCGCCTCTTCTGTTTGCGCTCGCACTCGAGCCACTCGCGGCCTTGTTGCGGACTCACCCGGATCTGCATGGTATCAGATGGACCCCTGGTTTCGAGGACAGAGTCTCCCTCTACGCGGACAATATTCTGCTTTACCTCACTTCCCCCTGCACGTCACTTATAGTGGCATGTGATGTACTGAGGCTTTTTGGCCTATACTCTGGCCTTGTTATCAACTGGGCCAAGTCTTATCTGTATGTACTGAAAGGGGGAACACCGCGCCTCCTTAGAGGCTGCGGCATCCAGGTGGCCAGCCAGGGCTTTAAGTACTTGGGGATCTATATCTCCAGCAATGCGAAGGCGCGCTATGAACACAATCTGCTTCCCCCTCTTCTCCGCCTCCGGCGAGATGTGGAGGGTTGGCGCAAACTTCTGCTTTCCTTGCTTGGGCGCGCGGCATTATTTAAAATGATGTCCTTGCCCAGGTTCCTGTACGCCCTGCAGAATACTCAAGATCCGGTTCCCACCCGATACTTCCGAGAGATCGAGGGCCTTCAACGTGCCTTGCTTTGGGATGGCCGGCCCCGCATCGCTATCACGAAGCTCACGCTTCCGTGATACAATGGGGGAATAGCGCTACCAGATGTGCGTAGATACTACTGGGCCTCCCAGTTAGCGGCCATCAATCACGGTCTCTATGGTCCGGAGAACAACCCTGGATACGCCATGGATAGGTGGCTCCTGGGTGGCAGTAATTATTATAGGGCGCTCTACTCGAGGTCTCTAGATGGGCGGATGTCGGGCCCAACGAAAACGGCGGTCCATATTTGGAGGGCAATTACCAAGGCGCAGGGCTGGCAAGGTAAACTGACTAGGCTGACTCCACTATACGATTCAGACATCCTGGGCAGGTTGTGGCACACCAAAGGTTTCGATAAGTGGGACCTTATAGGTATCTCCAGGGTGGATGATATGTTATCGAGAGGTGAGATTAAGACCTTTTCCCAGCTACAGGATGAATATCAGTTGGGTACTTCGGAATTTTTCCGGTATGCCCAGTTACGACACGCATTGCTCTCTGCTAGGTTGGAGGAGGGGGCGATCCCAGAAAACTCCCCGTTGGAAGATAGGGTGCTGGACGGCCATATGCCGGACAGCGCCATTTCACTGTCCTATAAGAAGCTTATAAATGTTCGCACCGACACCCTCCTGGGTGTGCGGGATCAGTGGGTGCGTGATGGGTTGGAAATCGATGACGAGGACTGGCAGAGTGCGGTGTCCTCCCCTAAGGAGGTTGCCATCTCTTCCCATCTCAGACTGGTGCAGCTTAAGATCCTGCATAGGGTTTACGTAACTGGCCCCCGACTTGTGCATATGGGCTACTCGGTCGATGGGCTTTGTCGCCGCGGCTGTGGTGCCCTTGCTAATTTTATGCACATCCTCTGGGAATGCCCCGCCATAGCCTCTTACTGGAGACGTGTGCACCTGATTATGGGCGAGGTGACTGGGGTAGCGGTGAATGCGGAAGCTAGGAGGTGCCTCCTCAACATCTGGGATCCGACGGACCACAACGTGGCTCAGACGCAGTGGGTGACCCTTGGCAACATGGTGGCTAAACGTGATATCGCTCAGAAGTGGGGAGCTTCAGTAGCTCCCAAGGTTGTGCAGTGGAAAGCCAATATGGATTGGTGTATGTTTAGGGAGAAGATGGTCTATGTTGCCAGGGGTAAGCCCAAAAAGTGGCAGAAATTGTGGGGGGCCTGGAATACGTACAGGGGAGACATCTGCATGCCCCCGGAACCTGTCTCGCTGGAGGAACATCTGTCGCCGTAGCCTGCGACACCAACTGTAATACGTTGTAAATATTATCCTGTGTTTTCCTCTCTCCCCTCCTCGCTCCTGGCCTTTTATCCTGTTTTCATGCTTGTGTTCCCTATGTTCCCTCCCTGCCCCCCCAACAACGCTTCACTGGTTTCTTGTACTCCATTGCCACCCTCTTCGCGCCCATTCTGGCGCTCCTTTTTTAGGTTTTGCCTCGCCGAAGATGCGCTCTGCGCATCTTTTCGGCGCAGGCGAAATCCTGTTGAGTTGCATAGTGTGGCTTGGTTCGGCCCTCGTCCTTGATTGGCTGGCTCCGTAAACGGAGCCTTGCCATTGGACGAGGGGCCTGTCCGTCAATGCCGGACCAGACACGGGGGCGTTCCCGACATTCTTTGGCTTTTGCCGACGTCACGGGACGCCGGGAACGCCCCCGTGTCTGGTCCGGCATTGCCGGCACCCGCCTTCCGTCGTCAGCGTCTTCCTTCGTGCTCCGTCTCTCCTCCCCCTTTCCCGCCCCCTCCCGCTTGTTTCCTCATGGCCGCCTTCCTGCTCCAAGGCCGTCGTCGGCGTCTCTCCGCCCCCTCCCGCTTTTCTTGTTATTGCCTTATGTCTTCCCGCCCCCCTCCGCGCCTGTCCGTGTGTGTCTGTTCCTGCTCCCCCCCCCCCCCCCACCCGATTGCTCGTTGACTCTTGGGACAGTCCGTTTCAGATCTCCCGGCAGCATGGGCCTACTGGAACGTGTCCGCAAGGAATGGTTCATCCTCGGCATCGTTTTGGTGATTGGAGCCGCCAAGCTGCAGCCCGCTATCGGCGAGAAAGGGGGTGAGTGCTGCCTTCGTCCGGGCATATGGTGAGGGCTGAGGGGACCCCTGAACTCCCGCCAAGACCGTCACTAACATGCCTGTGCTACGTGCCCCCAAAGTAGGCAGGGGAGAGGCTGCAAGAAGGAAGCGATTCAGCTCTGACACTGCGAGCTTTTCATCCCTTCTGTGCCGGCGCTGATCCCTTGCCCCACTGCCCGGTGTGTCCAGCTGTCCGTCCACCCACACCACAAGCGCCCGCGCTCTCACCTCTGCGCCCCGATGGTGTCCCTCCTGTGCTGCGGGCCGAAGATGGCGGCCTGCGGGATCGTGCTCAGTATTTGGGGGGTCATCATGCTGGTGAGTGGGGGAGGATGGGGGTACGAGCTGGGGGGGGGGGGGTGGCGTTGGAATGACCTTTCCTCCGTGTCTCTGGAAGGGGGCGTGTGGAGGCTGTTGGATGTGTTGTTTCGGGGATGGTTTGGGTTAGGGGCCACAGGGGTAGACCAGCGACAGAGCTGTTGAATTGCATCATTGGGGAGCACTGCAGAGGGAGCTGTACCTTGTCAACCCTGAAAAGAAGGCTTCTTGAAGCTGAGGGATGTGCTGTACAGGAGCTTGGGGTGAAAGGCATATGAGGTGAGGTCAGCGCGCAGATGCAGGGTGAAAGGCATATGAGGTGAGGTCAGCGCGCAGATGCAGGGTTCTGCGGTTTCCACCTAAGTGGCACAGCAAGACCTTAATATGCTGGCTGGGCAGGGCACTAGTCTGTCATTTTCAGTCCGGTGTAGCCCATGACGAATTTAGGGCTGTAAGCCATTGAAAGCAAAGCAACAACTCCAGTAGAAGAGACAATCTGGCATGGAACTGGAAAACTTGAGAGCCCTGGTGATAACGCCCTTTAAGTCCTGAGGAATGAGAGCCCTGAAGTAAGTGCTTCAAATAAGTCTGGAATTAGAAGTAAGGAAACGCGAGGGAGTGGACTGTTTCCTGTTGTATGGATGGAGCTGTGACATGACCTCCGTGGGGCGACCTGTGGGTGAGTGGAAGGCCAGTGGTGAGTTGTGGAGGAGGGGAAGACGTGTGAGAGGTCCGTGGAATCGACGGGAGGGGAGTTGTGGATTAGATACAGTGGATAGTGGAACAGCGACGAAGTTGTGGACCGCTGTATATAGAGGGACCTTTGAATGACCTCTGTGGACTGAAGACCTAACTTGGGGCAGGGTTAGAAACCTGGGTCTCGGGTGATGGCATGTGGGTGAGCATTAACAGTTGGCTCCTTCTTGTGGCTTTAATATGAGCTAGACATCTGATGTCCCTACTTCTGATAGTACGTCGGGTTCCCTCATACGAATGAATGGAGTTGGTGTCCTATGATTGTCTGTAAGGTCTGATTAGTATTGGGCATGTGATCACAGGAGGGTGTGGCTTCCAGTTACTGTTTCTGCCAAACTGCATGTGTTTACCAAGGAATGGGGGCCTCTAGGTGCTGCTCATCTAAATGCTCTTCAGTGTGGGTTCATGCCTGGTGTCCTGTGATTTTAACTTCAAATAATAGACTAAAGTTTCTTATGTAAACTTCGATTCCAAGTATTTTTTTTTCGTAATCCAGACGGTAGCCTTTTAAATAACTTACAGGCAAGCAATGAAACATCGAGCCCCTCCAGTTTTAAATGTATGATGTGGGAGGAGCTGGATGTCTGCATGCATTACTTTTGTACACGCTGAACGCCGTGGATGTGGCCAATAGTTTGGATGTCTGGTCCTGGCTGGAACTTCTGCTCTTGTACAACTTTTTCACTTCCTCTTTGACTAGTGCCTGATCTCGGATTCCTCCTCTGCACTTCCCTTCTGAGTTCTGGAAATTATGACTGCTACTGTAACAAGGTGGCGTTCTGGTGTACTTCATTCTTAGTTTTCTGTGATCTCTAGAGGTGACCCCAAGGGTAACTTCTTTATGTGCTGGGCATGTATAGATGGGATCCCAAGCAGCTTGCAGCAATTGGTACCTCTTCCTCAGATAGCCTTTGAAGCTAATATTCTGAGCTGTAGGCGAGTTCTGCCCCTTTTCTGCTAGCAGTCTTTTGAGGTAGCTTTCTAGCCTCTGGAAGTTAGTTTTCTCCCTGAGGTTGATTCATTGTCACTATGTGGGTTTCAGCGCCTTCATTGCAGGCCATCTTTAGAGATGACCTCCAGCTGTATGGGTGGAATATCCTCCTCCTACTCTGGCTGCAGTCTCTGGAGGTGAACTAAGCTACGGGTACCACGGCACCACCTTCTTCTAACAGTCTCTAATCATGACTCCTGCGGGCTAGGTGGTTGTGATTCTTCTGCAGCTGGTCTCGAGATTACCTTCTGATTTGTTTGTTTCAATTCCTATGCTGCACGCAGAGTCTGTAGGTGACCTCTAAGCTCTCTGTAGTTCATCTCTATATGCCATCTCCCTGGGTGGCCTGCTAAGCTCGTAGTTCATGTTGTCATTTACCCGCACTTTCTGAAGATGCCCCTTTGCAGTCAGTGTGTTCAGGCTTTCCTGTATCTGCAGCTCAAAGTTTTAAGTGGCATGAAAAAAAAGTTGGAGGTTGGGGGGCGGGGGGTTGTATCACCCAACCAGTATTTTGGTTTTTGCTGTGCTTTCTGTTCTTGCATCCAGCTATATAAACCAACAGCTGACATGTGGGCCCCTGTTGCCTGCTTGTGCCTCTGTGTGCCCCTGTTGCCTGCTTGTGCCTCCGTCTGCCCCTGTTGCCTGCTTGTGCCTCTGTCTGCCCCTGTTGCCTGCTTGTGCTGTGTTGGTGTATGTGGAGGGCTCTGTGTGGCTGTGTGTGTAGGAAGCTTTGTGTGGCTGTGTGTGTGGAGGGCTCTGTGTGGCTGTGTGTGTGGGGGGCTCTGTGTGGCTGTGTGTGTGGGGGCTGTGTGTGCGGGGCTCTGTGTGGGGGTGTGTGTGGGGCGGCTCTGTGTGTGTTTGTGTGTGTCATTTGCGATAGATGAAGCTAGTGGCATTGTAAATGACAATGCCATTTATTTATGTTAAAAAAACATAAATAAAAATAATGTCAAGAGCAATGCCAATAGCTCTAACTTTAACAAAGGCAAAACCATTGCATTGTAAATGCTTGTCTTTTTCTTTTCTCTATCTTCCTTTATAAAAAATAAAATCAACCTTCACTGTTCTGCTACATTGATTCTTGCACTATTGTTCTCCTGATTAGTTATGCTGCCTTGCCTCCGGGATGTCAGGATGTGCACTTTTTTCAAATAAAGGTTTTAAAAATAAAAAAAAATAAAAAAAAGTGCGAAGATAATGAAAAAAGGCGGTGAGACATAAAAAAGATCAGTGACCGGAAAAAGAAAACTAATCCGCTTCATGATGCCACCAAAGCTTTAGAAATCTACTCCCTCCTTCACCGCGACCAACACAACGATACTTACAAATGGAAAAACTCTCCTGCATTACAAATCTGCTCTTTGAAGCAAAAACATGAGTCACTAGGCAATTGATGCATGCAAAAACACTCCTTCTCTTTTAATACCACCACCGTAAACGTGCACCTTTACCCACCTGTTTCAGTCTCTATCTACTGTGGCTTACTGCGATATCAACGTTTTTGTCAGCGTTCTGAAAAACAATGTCAGCACGCTCAACACCTACACAACAATCAAATACTCTTCAGTTACCAATGCCCATGGCACTCTCACCTGTTTTGACACCCCAATGGATCACAACTGGATCTCCCTTCGTTCAAGAAGCCGTCAGCCGTGAAAGCTGTTTAAACCTCGCTGTTCATTGAAGTGTTTTACCTAGCTTACTTCCGGAAGTACATCACCACCTAGGCCATCAGTTAAAGAACGGACTACAAAACAAATGAAACTCAACGGGCTCCATCTTGTAAGAACTAACGGTGTCACCTTTATTAAAACAACGAACTGAGCTATTAATGAAACACTCGTGACCAAATCACTGTGTAGACAAAACAATACTTTTGTGCATCCCGGTCTCTAAAGACCACAACTTCTCTGGCGGTGTGACTCTATCAAACACGCTCCTGATCAAACCTCACTCTCCAGTTAAAATAGTTGACCTAATAATTCCACAGAGTTAAGGCCAATGCGTATCATTCTGAAATTGGTGTCACAATACTAAATACAAAACTGAAACAAAATCAAGAGGTGAACAGGTTGCCCAAAACCATGAAAAATAATAAAAAATGAGAGTAAAAGGGAATTTATCAATGGAAATTAAATGTGGATTCCAACATTGGATGCAGTACAACTACAGTTTCATACAAGGAATGGAAACCATAACTTGTTATAAGTAGCAACTGTAATACATTTTTTCAGTCGTGCCTTTAGGATTTTGTGTGTCAAGCCTTCTAATCCAATAGATTTCCATCTGTAGCAAGGATCTAGTTAGATCCTTTCCTGGGATCTGAACAACTTTTTCAATAACTAAAAATTGTAGTTGGGCTATGCTATGCCGAGCCTCTTTCCAATGAGCTGCCAGACTACAGGTTTTGTTCTGGGTCGTGATCTTACTCTTATGTTCTGATATACGTGTTTTAATCTTGCGTTCCATTTTTCCAATGTATAACATGCCACAAGGGAATTTAATGCAATGGCTTAAATTCTGTGAGTTGCAGTCTGAATTGTGGTATAAGTTGATGGTCTCCACTGTTAGCGGATGATGTACCTTGGCTCCACATATAACGTTGTTACAATGTACGCAGCTTAAGATCTTACTCATTCCCTTGTACTTTTCCCTTAGACTTTTTGGAGGGGCCATCAAAATTTCTTTCAAATTTCTCGAATGAGTATATGCAAACAATGGTCTATTTCTTAAAATGCCTTTGAAATCAGTCTCATTTTGCAAAAGTTCCGATCAATGGTTTATGCTTTTAATTTTCTGGAGCTTGTAGAAAATTTTGAAACAAACACTTGTCTCAGTAAATTTGTTTGGTTTATTTTGCAACAGAATTTTCCGATCGTACTTGGCGAGACGATCTACTGCATTCTCTAAAATTTCTTTTGGATAGCCTCTGGTTGTATATTTCTGTTGTTGGATACATATATTGCTTTCTAAAGTGGTTGCTCTTGGACAAATCCTTTTGATGCGTAAAAACTGTGATAATGGTAAGTTGTTTCTGAGATTTTGAGTGTGAAAACTTTGAAACAACAAGGCGTTGTTCATATCTGTTTCCTTCCGGAATACTTCAGTATGGATTTCCATTCCATCTAGTTATTAACACATCCAAAATTAATATTGTAGTGTCACTGATGTTGTGTGAACTGAATTTGACCATTGTACGAGTTGAGTTGCAAGATTTTATGCTCCAATGATTTTTGGATGCTTGTCCACAACATGAAAATATCATCTATGAATCTACAATACATAAGTAGACGATCATTCCATTCTTGGTCGTTAAAAAGTTGATCTGCCTCAAATTTTGCCATGAAGGTATTTGCGTACGCGGGTGCCCTCGAATCCCATGGATGTGCCAGTCTGCTGTAGGAAAATATGCTCCTGCCATTGAAAGTAGCTGTGATACAGACAAAAATGCAGAATTTCAATTAGGAAAACTGTCGGCTCTTATGGTGGGTTAACGTAACAATGCCTATTCCACAGCTTCCATGCCTGCTGCGTGTGGGATATTTGACATCTACTGTACACAATAGGATTTTACTTTTCATTCGCACCGCTCCTAGTTTTAATAAAAAATTGGCGGTATTCTTGACGAATGAAGTTCATTGCTGAACGAACAGTTGAAGAAAATAGTCGATATACTGACCCAGGGGCTCAAAAATGGTCCTACATCCTGTGGCTATTGGTCAAAATGGAGGATTATAAAGACCTTTGTGAATTTTCGGGAGCATATATAGTCGTGGTTTTCTGGGGTGCAACACAGTCTGATACAATTTCGTAGAAGATGAAATCCAACCGATTTCCAATGCATTGCTGAGAATGATTTCTATAGTCTTGCTCAATTCAGTAGTAGGATCATTACTGAGAGGAAAATACATCATTACGTCTGACACATGTTCATTTACTTTACTGATGTAAAAAGATTTATCCATTACAACTATAGCGCCTCCTTTGTATTAGAATGTTGGGATTACCCTGGATAGATCAGAGAATGTTTTTATCCAGAACTGTAAGATTGCTTCTCTTAGATTTTTTCATGTTAACTTCCAACAAGTCTTTCTTCACTAAATTATCAAAAGAATCCAAAACTTTGAGTGATACCGGAGCTTGAAATGTGGATTTGGGTCGAAATTCTAAGAATTGAACTTCCATGTCTTCAAATCTTGGTGGGAGAATATTGGTGAAGAAATGCCTCAAATGTAACACTCTCATAAATTTAAACAGAGCCACCTCACATTCCATGAGGTTAGTGTCATATGTAGGTACACAGCCCAGTCCTTTATTCAATACGCTGAGTTGTTGTCTATTCAGTACGGTAGATGAAATATTTACAATTAGATTGGTCTCTAACTCCGTGTGGGTGCCTTTTCGGTGGCTTCACCTTGTTTTCCTCATTTTAATGTCCCTGGGGGTTGATTTGTATCCCCTCCTTTGGATAAAAAAGGTTTCAACCCACAATTTCACCGCTCTGTGGAAACCTGTCCACTGCTTATTTGTGTAAAAGCTGGAGCCCGGTTTGTACTGAGATCAGCATCTGTCACTAGGCTTTCCTTCGATGAAGTTGTAACATTCTTTTTAATGTACACTCTACGTTGGGCATATATTTCTGCCCACGTATTGACCTCATTCAGTTTTTAGTCCAAAAGTGTCCCTTTTGTATTTTTGTAGTTTACCTGCTTGTAGTTCTTTAGTATATTTATCAAGTCTTGAATTTATTTCTTCCAATGTTTTATTCCAAATGTCAACTTCCATTCTTGTCGGTAGGTTTTGTTTTAGCTCTTCAACTTCGTTAGAAATTTCCCCGATAGCTTTCGATAACTCATCAACCAATAGTAAGATGATCTAATGAACATTTGTTTAGAATGGAATACCATCTGTCCATAAACTCCTTGTTCATGTTAAATCTAAACAACACTGGTTTGATGGATGACCTAAGTCCTCGGGGATGCTTATGGCCCTGTGGTACTGCACCAATGTTGACGCATGTAGCATTGATTAAATTCTCTCCTGACCAAGAATTCTAATTATTTTAGTTGTGCTTTTGTGCTCCCTTGCACATATGTTTTCCCATCTTGATTTGGAGAATAAATCTCTGAGGCTTGTTCAGCAGTGTAGGCTAGGGTACTTCCCCTGTTCTCAGTAATACTTGTTATGGCGTCAAATTAAATTTTTGGGTGCTTTCACTCAAGAGACAAGATCAACTGAAATTAAAATAAACTGCGTCTGTCGAGACGGAAAGGTTACAAATCTATTGACAGTACCTGTATCTTAGGTGACTTTTTGCACAAGAAGGCATTTCCAAGCCACAACGTGTGTGGAAGCCACCCGGGAGCTGAAGTCGCTTCTTGACACAGATACATACTTGTGTACTAAAAGCCTACACACAAGGCGCATCTAGAGTAAATGTTTAGGACAATCATTTGTGTCATGAAGATTCAAAATACATCAGAACATATATAGACTATCTTGTTAGATGAATTCATAAAAGCTGGTTATACCTGTATATGTAAAAAAACGTTTTTGTTCAGTCTGAATGCTGAGATGGATGTGGTGTGTATGTGGTTTGCTTCATTTTTATGTTGGAACAAGAATACTTTATCAATAAATCATTATTTTTGTACCTTTCTATTTATATTGGTTTGTGTGTCTCCTGAGATTTAACTAATTTTTGTTATTGTAATTGCTGAAGGTGCCCTAGGAATTTACAGTATGTAAAGTAAGAGTTTTCTAGAAGGCTAAAATAAATTATTGGCCTGGGTATGATGCTGGTTCATGACTTGATCAAGCTAGAAGGGGCCTAAATATCCAAATGCAAAACTGAAATGTAGTTTTGTTGGTTGGTGCACCACCCAAGCTAGTTTGGAGAATTCTTCTTTTTACATAATAATGTATAGACCTAGTCGAATTGCTGAGTCAGAGTAATATTTTCTCTAATAAATTGTTTCTTTGTTGTTCGCTTGGAGTTAAATTGATCACTTGATTCTTATTATTTATTTATTTATTTGAAAGTTTTATAGAGCGCGAACAAGATCCTTGCAGATATCAGAGCGCTTTACACACAAGTAGGATAAAAACAGATTAAAGCTAAACAAGATATAAAACAAAGTTGAGCAAAAACAAATTGATCAAATGTAAACAAGGTGGGGAGGCAACAGTGTAAAGGAGGTTAACTGTACAGTAATAAAGGAATGAAAGCTAAACAAAATATATCGAACAAACATGAGCAAACAAATTAGGCAAATGTAAAACAGGTGAGGTAGCAACGTCGTAAAGGTGGGCCAACGTTCAGAAAATATGTCCAGCATAGATGTGCAAAACAAATTAAGTAGATGAAACATGGTGAAGGTTGCAGCGGAGTATGGAAGGACAACTCTGCAAAGTTTTCTGGAGGAGACATAATGAGAACGAAGGTATATTAGACTAAATTCATGTGAATTTAGCTAAGAGTAGGGATTTTACTTCTTTCTTGAAGGAAGCCGTGGATGGGATAAGTCTGATTTCTGGAGGAAGGGAATTCCATATCCTGGGGGCCATCCCAGAGAAAGAGCGTTTATATGTTTATCTTGTGGAATCTTTGGGGTTTCAGAAGAAGGTTCTTTGTGCTTCTTGTATCTCTTGTGCCACCCGAGATTCAGTTTCTGAGCGAGATAACTTGGCGAGTTGTGGTATATGGCCTTGTGAGTCATGCATGCTATTTTCAGGTGTATTCTAGCTTCGTATGGTAGCCACTTTAGGGATCTGAGGTCGGGAGAGATGTGTGACCGTTTTCTTGAGCCTGTGATAAGTCTAGCTGCAGCGTTGATAGAGGCTTTTAGTGGGGTGGTAGTCGAAAGGGAGAGGCCACAGAGGGCAACACTTCCATAATCCACTTGAGGGATTACTAGGGCTTGGACTGCAGTTCTGAAGTCATTAGCGGGTAGGAAAGGTTTCAGCTTTCTTAAAGTGTTGATTTGGAAATTAGCATTTTTCGTAGCATTGCTGATGTGGTGATGCATATTGAGATTGCAGTCGAGGGTAATGCCTAATGATTTTGCTGAATCCACGATAGTAGGTTGGACGTTAAGTGCAGTGAGATGATTAAGCCAGGACTGAGTGATGGGGACTTTGGAAGGAGGAGCAATTAAGAGGAATTCTGTTTTTAGGGCGTTAAGTTTGAGATGATTCTCTGCTAGCCAGGTCTGTATGTTTCTGAGCATTGTGTTGAGAAGTTTGATGTCTTCAAGGGTGTGAATTTTAAGTTAGATCTGTGTATTGTCCGCGTACATGTGAAATTGCACATTAGATGCTTAAAGCAGTGCGGTGAGTGGTTCCAAGACTAGATTGAACAAGGTAGGGGAAAGGGAGGATCCTTGAGGGACACCTAGAGATACAGGAACAGGGGTAGACATATTGTTGTTAATCTTGAATTTCTGAGTCCGGTTATGTAAAAAAGAGGTAAACCATTTGAGTACTGTCCCTGAAATACCCATTCTGAGATTTAGCAAGTCGAGTAAGTTCTCATGTTTGACAGTATCGAATGCTGATGAGAGGTCGAGAAGGATGAGGAGGCAGGTGCCATTCCGATCAAGAATTTGCAGTGCATCATCAATTATATGTGTCATAGCTGATTCCGTGCTGTGACCTGCTCGGAAGCCTGATTGGTGTGAGTTGAGGAGTTGAAAGTGCTCGATGTGCTTTGTCAATTGGAGATGTACACATTTTTCTAGGAGTTTGGCCAAAGTAGGAATATTGGTGATAGGACGATAGTTAGACAATTCGGAGGGGTGCGCTGAAGGTTTCTTCAGTATGGGCGAAACCTGTCCTATTTTGAGGGGGTCCGGGATGCATCCTTGTTGCAGAGAGCTGTTTATGATTTTGGTCCAAAGCGGGAGAAGAAGTGGGATAAAGTCATTTACCGCGTTAGCGGGTAGAGGGTCAGATAGGTGATTGGAGGGCTTCAGAGTACTTAGAATCTTGCCGATAGAGTCTTCAGTATAAGTTTAGAAGGATGCCCAAGAAGCATTGTTTTTTAGAGCAAGGGACATATTGCTATGTGGGTTAGAATAAAGTCTTAGATCAGAGAGGAGATCTTTCCTGATCGTGTCTGTCTTCAGATTAAAGAAAGAAGAGAATTCTTCACAGGACGGTAATGTACTTGACGTGTTTTGAGGTCTTTGAGGTCCTTCTCTGGATTGAGTTTTGATTAACTCAAATAACTTCTTAGGTCGGTTTCTGGCAAGGTCAAGTTGGCGACTGAAGAAGGAAGCTTTTGTGCGTTTGATTTTTCTAAAGTAAGCGTTTCTTTTTTTTCTTTAGTGTCGTGAGGTGCAGAGCTGAGGGGACTGATCGCCAGTTGCGTTCCGCAAGTCTCATGGCTCGCCTGTCTTCGTTAAGCAGTCCGTCATACCATGGTTTGGAATTTTCAGATGTAGCTCTCTTTAACTGAAGGGGGGCAACTTCATTGATAATAGAGGACATCGAGTTGAGGTAGTGGTCGGTGAGAACCAGTACGTCGGTAGCGTCAGTAGGGCGTTGGAGAAGATTGTAGCTGGAGGAGGGTAGAGAGTTAGGATTGAGTTTCCTCAAGTCCCTCCTCCAGACCTTAGATCTAGTCGATTGAGCCGGGTTAGATTTCACTTTTTCGTTGATGTAGAAAGTGATAATGTGGTGATCAGACCAGTCACAGGGTAAGATTGAATCAAGTTGGATGGAATTGCCTTTGGAGATAAGATCCAGGATGGAGCCCTTGTCATGTGTAGGACTGTTGCAGAATTGAGAGAGGTCAAGGTCGCTGAGGAAGTTTTTGAGACTGTTGACAACATAGTCATTGAGATCATTCCAATGTAGGTTGAGGTCACCAATGAATATTTGTGTGTGTTGTCTTCCGGAATTCGTTGTGACCAGATCCATGAGGTGTTCTGCAAAGGTGAGGTTGTTTCCTAGTGGATGGTAAATAATGTGTAGGGAGCATACAGGATTACCTTCGCTATTGATGTCAAGGCAAAAGTACTCGCAGGAGGAGAAAATAGGGGAAATAGCTCTCATAACTGAGAGTTTGCTCCGGAAAATACATGCGATTCCACCTCCAATCTTGCCAATCCTATCCAATCTGATGATGTGATAGTTAGGGGGAACTAGAATGTCAAAGAGTGGTGAGGAAGATTTTGTTAACCAGGTTTCGGTGAGTACAATCAAGTCTTGGTCGTGTGCGATAATGAGGTCGGCAATGTCTGATGCGTGTCTGGGGGCCGACCTACAGTTCAAAAGTGAGCATTTAAGCCGGGGAGTGATAAGGGAGGAGGAGGGGTCAGTGGCGAGAGTGATTTTTTTAAGATTACTAGCTACTATGCCTCTATCATTGTGCGTAGAAGACCTGTGGGGGTTGGGGGGGAATAGTGGGGATGGGAAGGTGTTTGGGGGCTATGTGGGCCGAGAGTGTAAGATCATAGGAATGAAGAAGGGAGCGTATGTCCAAAGCAGAAAGAGGGTTGGGGCTACGCCGAGGCCGAGTAGGGGAATTACGGGAGGGAATGGAGGTCCAGAAAGGGGGGTTGTGAGTGTGTGAGAGTGGGGGTTGGGTGTTGGGCAAGTTGTATGCAAGGGATCCGGGGGGGGTGTGGTGCCTGGGTTGTTTCGAGATGATCTCTTTGAGGGTGTGAAGTTCATCTTTAATTTGAAAGAGGGTGTACATAATCTTGTCCAAGATGTTGTTCAGGACGGAAGTAGACGTAGATTGGGGAGCGGGAGGTGGAGGTTTGGTATGGAGAAGTATAAGGTCGGTAGAAGGAAGGGGGGGCAAGGCGGTGGAGGGGGGGAGGTGATTAAAGTTTTGGGCACTTCGCTGAGAAGGGGGAAGGGGGCTGTGGGGGTGGGCGTGGATACAGGTGTGAGGAGAGGTGTTGTAGGTGTGTGTAGGGGTGTAGTGCGTTCTCGGGTAGTAGATGGAGTGCATGCTCGGGAGGATAAGGAATGTGACAAAATAGGGGGTGAAATGGTATTTAAAAGGGTGGAGGGTGACACGGGTCGGAGAAGGTAGGGGGCAGTAATAGGGGTAGTGGAATGTGCAAAAGGCGAGTTAGAGAGTGGTGGAGCGATCAGTGAGTGCTCGATGGGGGAGGAGGGAATAACGGTGGGGGGGGGGGATGTGTGCGTAGCGGAGATCCCTAAAGAGTGGTTACTAGGTAAGTTGATAGCAGTTGTAAGGCTAGTTGGGAGAATGATGGGGATAGATGAAGAGGGTAGAGGTGTGCAGGTAGGTGAGGAAGGAGGGTTGTGAGGGATGCAGGCTGGTGAGGCAGGGGGGTTGTGAGAGGTGTGGGGCTCAGAGCTCCTGGAGGGTCTGGAGGTGGGGGGAGAGAGGGTGTTTAAAAAGGTAGGAGATGCGGAATCTGGGGAGCTGGGATAAATGGGCATAAATGAGGAAGTGGATGGGTTAGATAAATGCTTTTTAAAAATAGGGAAGATGTAGTCAAATAGGTTAAGGCTGTGGTCTGTGGACTGAATGAGAATAGTTCCGTTGTTGTAGATTGTAATGGTGGCTGTTGAGTGGAAGAGTTGTGATGGTGAAATGTAAATCATAAGCCCATGTGCAGATTTTCTTGTGGAGGAAATAACGAGTAGGGAAAGGAAGGCTTTCCTCCATTGAGCTCTGCGTTTTGTGAAGAAAATGATGTCAGTGGTCGTAACACCTTTATGTAGTGAGAAGTATGGGTCAGCAAAAGGTGTTTAAGGGTGAGATTTTAAAAAGTTATGTTTAAAGCGTTTGGCAGATTTTTTTAGTGAGTTGCGGCGGATAGATGATTTTGAAGGTGTGAGTGCCTGAAGGTTCCATGCTGTGAGTTGTGATGTAGATCAGAGAGAACGGAGAGGGGATGTACCACAAAATAGATTCAGCTAGGTAAACAAAGACAGTCTAAGATAGTCTAAGATGGCCGACTCATTGGACGCGGTAGTGCTGAATAGAACTGAAGTCTTTTAACTATGTTCATCGGATGTGGGGGAGTCCTGTTTCACTGTTAGTTAAGTTGAGGGGGAAACAGTGTGCAGCCTAAAGTAGTCCTATTTCACTGTTTAAAAGACTGAGGGGCAGGGAAAGCCCAGATTAGTTGTAGGATGGTAAAAACAGAGGAAGTGCTAGTGAATAACTTCGGGGATGACCATTGGAAGAGGGGGGTCCATTGGTTTTATTATTTGTGACCTCGGTCATTTTAAATGCAGGAAATCAAAGCCAGTGAGTAAATAAAGTCAAATTCACTATAGGTAGATTACCTTAGAAGCGATACTGAATAATCTTACAGGTCATACTTGTTTTTTGTCAGTACATCTTTCAACTTTAAGCTAATGCAGTGTTCATTTTTGCAGTGCAGACCTGCTGACATGGGTATCAACAAAGTTAAGAAGCTTAAATGTAGGTAGTGTATGTTGTCTTATGTGGTCCAAAGTACGTCCAGGCTGTAGTTATAATCAATGAAGCCTTTTGGTCTGAGAAAAACCCCATAGAGAGCTGCACCAAGCCTCCCAGTGCAATACATTTCAAGAGCAGGGTAAATTGGACGGAAATTGAATCTGTTCAATTTCTTTTGCAAATGCCCCCTGAACATGTTGAAGGGTCATCTCGCTTTTAGTATTTGGGCAGCCCAAAATGGATTGCTGGCTAGTCTTACGCCCAAATAGTAAAAATATTTGACCAGTTCCAAATACCTGGATCCAAGCCTGATTTTTCCTCTGAATGTCTTATGTGGCTGGAAGGTAATACATTTGGTATTAAGGGTGTTAATTGCTAGGCTAAATCTTGCACAAGCATTCGGAAAAAGATCCATGATGTTTTGTAATCTCATTTGTGTCTTGGATAATACCAATGTGTCGTCTGCAAAGAGGAGGGTGTGCATCCACTAATTTAGGGCTGTCACCTTTACAGTTATATAATGTCTGTTAGCCCATTTATGTAGAGTGTAAACAAAGTAGGAGCTATGACACATCCTTGTCGAACCCCTCTATTAATCTCTGTGTGCTGTCAGTGTACCCTCCCTGTTTATCCTCACTTGTGCCTAATTCCCATTTTGTAAACAGATTAAAAGATGTAACTAGTTTGTTGGCATACCCATCTCCTTAATTACATCTCACAGTTTCTCTTGAGGGATCAGATCAAAGGCAGAATTTAAAATCAATGAACACTCCATACAAATGCCCTTTATTAATTAGGACCACTTATCAAAGAATCAGTAGACAACGGAAGACCTGATCTATAGTGCTTGTATGCGCCCTAAATCCTGCTTTTAAATGGGATAGGATCTGGTCATCCTCTATCCAAGTTTGTATCTGCACCAAAAACTGCTTACTAAAGGTTTTCTGAGCATTATCTATCACCCTTAAGGTGCTGTAATTGTCTGGGTCACCCTGATCCCCCTTCTTATATATTGGGGTTATTTTGGCCCCTTTCCATGTTTGTGGTATGTCAGCCCCCTTTTGTATACCATTAGAAATTGTATTTAGTATATAACCCCATACAGCTGGCTCGGAGCAGTAAAGGTCGCCAGGAATTCTATCTAATCCCGGTGCTTTCTTCTTCATACACTCTATAGCTGTTATTGTTTCTTCCATAGTAAAGGTAACTGGAGAGCCACTACCCCAATCCTAGGATCCAGTCAAGCCCTCCGTTCTTTCGTCATGCCCCTCACCTGTCTAACGCAATATAGCTTGGTAAAGTGTTGTTCCACATATGTGGTTCAGTGTAAAAATTGTCTTCATTTACAATGAATGGTACCCCTTTGGTAAGCAAATGCCAAAATGATCAGCTGTCTTTGATTGTTGCTACGCTAACCTATTCTAGAAAGTTGTCCTCCTCCCAGTTCTTCTTAGCGAGTATCTGATCTTTTGTACAATTTCCTCACTTCTGCTGTAGTGGTTCTGCAACCACTTATCACAGCAAGCCTCAGTTTGTGCTTGTCTATTTTAGAATCCCTATTGAACCATTTTTACTCCTTTCATCTAGAACTGTAGGATTCGGGGTTCTATAGAATAATTTCTTAACAGATGCAAGTAGATTATTAAATAAATGCATGCTAGCTGAATCAGTTTGCACTTGACTGCCAAGCAAACATAAGGAGGATATAACTGCAGTATATATACAGGCAAGGGTGTCCTTATCCAATTGTAAAGCTGGCCATTTTATCCTACCATCATTGCACTATTCAATGGGTGGATCCAACATGCAAGGGAAGTCCTTATTAATCAGGTATGGGATATGTCTCAACTCAAGGGCTAAATAATTATCGTCACTGTCACATCTATCAATGACCCTCATGTCCCACAAATTCGGCCATAAGTTGAGATCAAGCAGTAAGTGCATAATCAATTCTTCTTCTAGAACTTGCCCTTTAAAATGTATAGTTGGCCCTTCTCTCTGAGATTGTGTGCCCATTACACATGCATAATCCATATGATAACAAATTGGATGCTAACTGCAAAGCTGCTTTAGAACTTCAATATAGGGCGGGGGATTCAACAATCTGGGAATACCCCTTTCCTCAGCTTCCTCTTGTGTAAGGTTGTGAATAAAATCCAGTGGCTCAGATGTCGCATTAAAGTCCACAACTATGATAAGATGACCTCTAGTATGGAAATTCTCCAAAAGTCTACTAAAGCCAGTAGGGTTTCTGACTCATAATTCGGGCTAGAGGGACGATTATAGATGTTAAACAGTCTTAGCACAAAATGCTCCTTCATAGAGTTTATATAAAGGCCCAAAATATCAACAGATTTAAGGCTTAAGCTTTTTATCTTACATACTAAAGAAGTTTTGAACCGTATTAGGCCTCTGGGTGGGTGCCTGCAATTGACGATCTAGTTTTATTCTGTAATTTTATTTGCCCACCCTAAATATGGGTTGTAGATCCCATATTTTCTGAAACACGCAAATATGGAAGTTATCGATAGACGCTCCCCATTCCGCCTATATTCTAATAGAGTAGATTAAACTGCATTCTATCATCCGTACTATGTGGGGACATATGTATTCAATTTATTTTTCCCTCCTTTGAAAACCCTCCTATGTCCATATGTCTGTCTGCTGATCTATCTGACTGTTCCCGAGTTGAGGAGGGGAGTGAATACATAGTCGATAACAAGTTGCCCCTGCAGACACATCATTGTCCTTCCCAAGTCAGTTAATCTCGCTAAGGCCATCATACATCTCAGTGTGCATTTATGGATTCTCTAACTTCAGTAATAGGGGCATTTTGCCCACATTAAGAGCACAATACTCCTTAAGCGGCAAATCAAATTTAAACTGTATTGGGAACCATTGGGTGGGTGGGTTTTTTTTGCAGATCTAGGTTCACTAGCCCTATTGAATACTCCTCCTTGTTCAATTTATTGCTATATAGCCAAACTGCTCATTCTGCAAGGTGCAACGCTTCACCTCCTAGAAGATCCCATCTTAGCAGGGAATAGCAATGCCTGCGATTCTTCAACCTGTGCATTACTTTATTTTTAAGGGACTCACTATCCTCTTTAACTCCCATAGGTAACCTGGGGACATTAACCATGTAGGATAAGTTACCTTTGCTGATGCCTTATCTGGTAGAGACATAATCTAGCCGCAGATTCCTTACCTTTGAATTTCCCAGGCTTCACTCTGGATTCAGAAGATTTTTCTTTGAACAATACCTCTGCTCGCCGGTAGGTGGTGCTGGTCGGCCACACTTGACATCTGCGTCATTCGTGCAGTTGTGGCATCCACATCGCCTATATAACCACCTCAGCTCACTGACATCAGTTACTTTACACGACTTTCCACGTCCGAAGCGCGGAGTGTGTTTTGAACAACTAGGGCCTTGAAAGAGAACAGCCCTGACTCTAAAAATCTGTCCACTGTGCAGGGAGAATTGGTGGGCCGCTATGGAATCTACCAGATAAGGCATTATCGAAGGTAAGAAATTTGTCCATGTGATAGACATCTAGCTGAAGATTCCTTACCTTTTGAATAGATACCAATCAATACCATCCCCAGTGGACGGACTGCGGACTAGTTTAGACCAGGAAGTCCTACAGGACAGAGCAGCCAAAAGGCTGTCCCTGCCAACTTGACTGTCAAGGCAGTAGCATTTGGTAAACATGTGACGGAATGCCCACCTTGCTGCCTGACAAATGTCGAGGACTGGAACCCCACGTTGCAATGCTGTGGTAGCATCTTAAACTCCAGTGGAATGAACCCTTAAGCCTGCAGGAGGCTGCTTTTCGGGTCGAGCATAGTAAATTCTGATGCAGAGAATGGCTGATCGCAAGATAGTCCTCTTCTGGACCGCACAACTATTCCTGTATCCAGCGTACCCCAGGAAGAGTTGGTCGTCCACCTGGAACTCTTAAGTGTGGTCAAGGCAGAACAACAACGTTCTTTTTTTGGAGGTCCAGACGGTGGAGTCGCTCCTTTTCTTTAGAGGGGTGTGGAGGAGAATAGAAAGATGGCAAGGTGACAGATTGCCCCACATGAAATGGTGTTACCACTTTCGGTGAGAAAATGGCCTACTGCGAAGCGCTAACTTATCAGGGAAGATAGTCGGGTTAGGAGGCTTGTATGACAAAGCTTGCAATTTGCTCACCCTCCTGGCAAATGTAATTGCCGCTAAAAAGGCTGTTTTGATAGTAAGCTGCCAGAAGGGGCAATTGTGCAAAGGTTCAAATAGAGCACAGATTAGAAAGTTGAAAACCAAATTAAGGTCCCACTGAGGCATAATGAAAGGAGAAGATAGGAACATATGTACAAGTCCTTTGAGGAATCTATTTTCAATAGGAGAGTTGAATAATGAGGGTTGGTCTGGCAGCCTCAGGAGTGCAGGCAGGGCCAAGAGGTACCCTTTGAGAGTGCCCAGTGCAGAGCCCTGCTAGGCAAGGGTCAAAATAAAAAGCAAAATGTGAGAAAGGCAAGCAGAAAGAGGACCAATAGACCTTTCAGTTTAATATTTTACAAGTTTTTGCCACTGGCAGGCATACACGGTTTTGGTAGAAGGACGTCTGGCTGCCAAAACAACATAGACTTTAGGAGGAAGGTCTAATGCTATCAACTGCCACCGCTCAATCCCTCTCCATGCAAGAAGTTGACCGGTGCGGATGGAGGACCCTTCCCTGCTGCAACAGAAGATCCTCTTGGAGGGGCAGCCTTGTCAGAGTATCGATATTCAGTTGGCGAAACTCTGAACACAGGACTCCCCGTGCCCAGTCCAGAGCCAGAAGAATGACTTTGGCCCAGTTGCTCCTGATCTTCTTGAGCACTCTCGACAGGAGAGGTATTGGCGTAAAGGTGTATAGGAGGCCTGAGCTCCATTCAAGACGAAAAACATCTATGAGCAAGAGCCTCTTTGAAAACTTCGGCGCACAGAACTGCTGACATTGTGTGTTCTAAGGATAGAGGCTGAAACATCTGTACAATAGCCTGAATATCCTGGACTCTCCATTCAGGAGCATAGGCCCAAAACTGCACTGTGTCCGGAACAGCTTTGATGGAAGGGAACGTCTGAGAGTGGGTCAGGTGTGACTTCAGCACATTGATAGTAAACCCCATTGAATGCAGGAGGTTTGCCATAGTCTGGAGGTGGGAGACAACAGCCTGGTGCGATCTTGCCTTCAAAAGCCAGTCTTCGAGATGGGGGAAGACTGGCACCGCTGATCTGCTCAGAAAAACTGCAACCACTGCCATCAACTAGGTGAACACCAGAGGGAAGCTGGTAAGGCCAAAAGGGAGCATGATGAACTGAAAGTGCTCGTTGTCTACCATAAACAGCCGGTAGTGCCGATGATCCAGAGGACGGAAATGTGAAAATAGGCGTCCTGCAAGTCCAACACTACCATCCAGTCACTTGGGTCCAGGCCCTTTTCCTTTTTCGGGACCAGAAAGTGTTGATAATAACCACAGCCTAGTGCTGGCAGCAGAACCTTCTCTATGGCTCCCTTGGCCAAGAGAGTTATGACTTCCTCTTGAAGCAAAGTCAGGTGATCCTGCGTCAGACGATCATATGTTGGTGGCATGGAGGGAGGAGTAATCTCAAAGGGAATTAAGTAGCCCCTTCAGACTATCTGAAGGACCCAACTCAAACACAAGGAGATGATGGATGGAGCGCTGAAACATTTCAGACACTCACCCCCATTCACAGATTTGGGTTGAATCCAGCATTGCTCTTAAGCTAACTTTGCCACCCCAGTTCCGACACTGCTATATGCAAATCAGTCTTGACCCTGTGCCTCATGGGAACAGTCCAGCCCGAACTGCCAAGCCATGTCTTCCCTGGACCAGAAACCAGCATGATGGGACCGGTTTCGGGCTAACAGCCCTCATCAGCCAGGGTAGTTTAAATCCAGTGGCAAAGTGAGCAAGGGACCCACCTGTCTGAAGTAATGTTCTGTCAGTGGCGAAGGTGATGGCTGATCCTGCTACCAACTGGCCGCCCATGATTTTGAACGGCTGGACTAGGAAGGTTGAGGTTGCATGGGGTGATGGTGGACTGATTCGCGACCCACAGGGTTGGAATGAGCCACGCCCACATTGCACAGAGGTTGTTGAACTTGCATGGTCTGGTGGCTGGGGTATGTCTGGCATGGCTGTAAGGCCCTTCCGTAGCCATGAGAGGGGCGAAAGGCAAACTGGGGTTGAGTGGCCCCAGGACCTGGCCGCTGCCCCCAAGTCCTTAAAGCGCTCCAGCGCCATGTTTACCTTGTCTCTGAAGAGACTGGTGCCATCAAAGGGCATGTCTGAGAGAGGCCTGGACATCCTCTAAAAAGCCAGAAGTCCTCAACCAGCATGGCGTCGAACAGCCATCGATGAAATTGCTGTGCCCACCAAGTGTGTCGAGACCACAACAAATGGTGAACTTTGCTGCATCTCTTACATCTGATACTGCTTGGGAGAGGATGGCCGAGCCTGCTCTGGGACCTGTGGCAACACTTGTGCAACCGTTTCCCACAAAGTATGGAAATAACGGCCCAATAAGCATGTGGTGTTCACCGACCGCAATGCAAGGCTGGCAGAAGAAAATATTTTCTTGCCCCAACTATCCAGCCTCTTGAATTCCTTATCCATGGGGTGCGTAAGGGAATGAGCCTTGAGAGGTAGAGGTTCAGACCACCAAACTCTCGGGGGTAGGGTGGTTGGTGAGGAAATTTGGGTCACCTGGAGTAGAGTGATGGCGGCGGGCAATTGTCCTATTCACAGGAGGCCCTGTGCTGGCTTGGTCCAGGTTCACTCAAGGCCTTGTTCAAAGGTAGCATGGGTTCTAAGGATGACCCCAGACTGCAGGACCTCCGTTAAGCTGTTCATCTTGACTGCCACAGAAGGGAGCTGAAGGCCCAGGACCTCAGCTGCCCTAAACACCACCATAGCGTATGATGCTCCCTCCTCCTTGGCCACGGTAGGGGGGAAAAGCAGGTCAGAATCTTGAGTTATCCAGTCCAGTGGCCTCACCCAGTCCATTTCTTTATCAGGCTGGTTTTGTAAAGGGTCTAACGACCCCTCCCAATTTTCCTCCCTTCCTAGCCCTTCAGAATATTTCTGAGGATGTGACCTCGAACCAAAGTGTTATATGGGCGTCGGCTTGGGTCGTTGGGAATAAGAATAGGGCTGGCCACGTTGGGAGTCTTGCATCGTGGACCGGCGCCGGGGAAGGTCGCAGTGGTACGACCGGCGTCGGTCCGGATCCATCACCAGATCCATGAGGTCACTGGGGCGGGAGCCATCAGCGTGGAACCCAATGGAGCCCCCAATGAACCACCAGGGCCCGAAGGCACAACAGTAGGGTCAGGCCACCCAAATATGAGGCACATGGCATCATAAAATTCCTTGAGCTGGGCGAGGGTTGCTCCTGCTCCCTGGAAGGCTGGGAAGCGAAGAGCCGACCCAGGTGCTTGTTCTAAGGAATGGGGCCTAGAGCCCTGAGACTCCTCTGTGGCGTTGGACGGGAAGAGGTCAAAGCACGCTTCAACTTCTTCTGTTTCTTCTACTTCTTACCTGACCGCTCGATGACTTTGAGTGGGAAGACGAAGGCTTGGGACTCCCGGTGCAGGGCTTGGACCTTCCTCTCGAACAAGACCTCCAGGGAGAACAACGTGGTGCCGAATGCTGGGCAGCAAGCAGCTTCAAGGACCGCTGCTTCAAAGCTTTCGGAGCCATGGCCCAACAGTTGGAGCACGACTTGTAAGTCGTAGTCACGCTCCAGGCACCAGAGACTAACCAGGTGCGTGTTAGTCACATACATGGCGGGGTGTATTTGAACTACAGATGTGCAGTCCGGAAATATAAGCACTGTACTGGTTTTCAGTTTTTCTGGTCCTATGTTAAAGGCTCTATGCAGGACCACATTTCTGTCTTGATAGTGTAACTGGTGCACCACCAATGGTGGTTGGAGTAAGCCAAGGGAAAGAACACTTCACCGGGATGTTGTGGGCTATTTCTAACACGTACAATTTAGACAGCCTTTGGGGCACCAACCGCAGTTGCCAGCCTGTCTTTGCCTTCATACTGACCACCTGGATATTGTGGGATCTAGAATGGCCATCAGAATCCTTCCCAAGGAAAGTGGGTTCTTGATGTATGCCCCACCCTTACTACA
Source organism: Lissotriton vulgaris (assembly GCF_964263255.1). Classification (NCBI taxonomy): domain Eukaryota; kingdom Metazoa; phylum Chordata; class Amphibia; order Caudata; family Salamandridae; genus Lissotriton; species Lissotriton vulgaris. The sequence continues at coordinate 1,774,832,646 of NC_141685.1, forward strand.
AAATAGTTCACATTTTCTGGGATCTGGCTATTGTCCCAGCTGCAACTTAAATTCTGTAGATCTGCAATCGTCAGGTTTCCAGCAAGGTTCTACTTGTTCGCAGTTCCCCAAGTTTAATGGCTATTGTTTGGCCACCCAGTGCCCCCCATTCCAACCCTCCCTCAGTATTCACGCTCACAGGGACTGGGGCCTTTTGCTGTTCAAGGTATTGGCTTACACGATATTGGCAACCTCACCCAAGCCTTTTTCTGATTCAGCTTTTAGCCATCTGTGTAGCTAGACACTGTAAACTAGCACATTAGTGATTTGTGGTTCTAGCCTCAACTTGTAATGTTGACCTAAATTCTTTTCTCTCTATTCCTCCAGATAAGGAGTGTAAATATGGTGGGCAGTAAAGTCTTCTCTTCTTGCAGTTTGCATTCTTTAAATAGCGTTTGTCTATAGGGTTTAGTATTGCCATACCTTTTGGTATTAGACACATGAATTTCTGCCGATGTTACTGAAAGACTATCTAGAGTCCTTTACCTAGACATTTCAGAATGGACAGTGCATTCAGGCAGATGTTAAGATCTTGCCTGGATTTCTCCAATGTTTTTACCTGCTGTAAGGGAACCAGTGCCATCCACTCGACGATCATGCCAGGATGCCCACTACCGGCTCTTACGGAAATGTCCAAGCTTCAAGTTGTCTATGCCCTACCCTGCCTGGATGCACTTCTTTATTTATCCCTGTTTCTGATGCTGGTGTGATCAGATCATACTCCAATTCTCTCCAGGGTGGTGTTGATGTTGCTAGCCAAGGGTGTGGTTAAGATAACTTGCGGAGCCGGGGCTCAGACTTTATTCCCATTGCTTCCTGGTCCCAAGAAAGACAGAGGCCCACAACAGATAATGAACCTCGGTTTCTTCACAGGCTGGAGATACACAACTTCCCATACCAAGACGACTGTCCGTTAAATGCAGGCTTACATGAGCTGGTCTTTTATCACTTGCAGAGTACAATGTTGCTGCTGTTCAGGCAGGGATTTGACATTGAGGCCCTCTGCCCACCACTCCAAACCACTATTGGAGTGATTTGAGACAGTCACTTTAATGGCTTTTCCCATGCCAATGTTTCTGGCCAAAGCTGCTCTTCCTCCTTGACAGTTCGATAAAAGCTGTTGGGCCTAATATCTTACCGCACTCTTTTGCTCGGTGTCTTATGCAGGTTCTTCAGTGAAACTTACTGCTCTAATAGTCCCAACACTGGTAGGCCTTTTGGTCAAGATCTACATTTAAGCCTCTCTGGACCTGCATTGGTAGATCAAAGATGCCAACCTGCCGTTGTGTCCCCCTCTAGTGACTTCAGCGGTGACCGTTACATAATCTCTTGGCTGCGAAAAATGTATGAAGTGGAGTTCTGAGGTCTTTCATCTGTTGGTGCAGCGTCACCATGTAAATGTGCTGGAGATGTGTGCCATTTGGTTGGGCATCTTTGCTTTCTTGCCATCGGTCAGAGGCAAGTCCCCATGCACAACGTCACCGCTATGTAGTATTGCTACCAGCAAAGAGAGCTGGGTACATTTGTTCTCTTTGTTGAGGCTTTGGGACTGACGCTAGCTGGAGCTTATCAGCGAGTCAACTAACTGCGTCCTTAAACAACAGGGCAGACAGACTGACCGTGTCATCTTGCCAGCCAAGAGTGGCAGATACATCCTGAGATGGCTGGCTTTTGTTCTTTGCCTGATAAGCCCTCGTCATTCAAACCACCTGCTGTAATGCTTTTCCTAAAAGGACTTTCACATATGTTTCCCCTTGCATTGTTTATAATGCTTCAGGGAGAATTTGGTCTGAATTGACCACCTTGCTGTGCTCATTTTGTAACTGCTCCTAAGCTTCATTCTGCATCCTCTTTGAAATTTGTGTTCCTTATTAAATTCACTGCCACACATTCCATGAGCAAGCTCCAAACCTTCTTGGTTTAGCCTCCATATATGACCATTCCTGATTAACTGGTTGTTAGGACTTGTAGATCCTTTCTTCTGACAGTGGTATTACCCGCACATGTAGGGCAATCAGTTGTCTTCTTTTGCACCCATCTAAGGAGGGGGAGAGAGTGACAACCGTTGGACACAAGACATGCCCTTAGTTTCTACAACATTGATGATAAATTGTTCTTGGTTAACCGCGCTGGCTGTGGCCAAAATAAACCCTACTGAAGTTGTGTCCCCCTTCCACTAGGGAGTAGGTTGCAATTACGGTGTGTGCTAAGGGTATTCCTATTTTGGACATCTGCCTTCTGTCCACACTTTGTCCAGACACCAATGTTTCTATTCTCAGGAAGTGCTATTTTGCTTGTTCGGTCCTGCAGGACTTGCTAGTGAAAGTACATCCTCAAACCTTCCCTCTTTAAAGATGCATTGCTTTGGTACTTATTCAAAAAGTGAGGAATCTGCAGTTTGGCTTATTAACCTTCAGTAACACTCTTTTAAGGATAGATTAATTGCAGATTTCTCACCAGCCCCCCCACTGACCGCCCACCTCCTCGTTTTGTGCAGTGGTCTTTGGGTTTAATGAGGTTCCAAATTAGATTGGCTTACTGCCAGTCTTCATTTTAATCTCATCACGCAAGCTCTGAATCTGAGGGGTGAAAAAAGCGAGGTCACTGCTCAGAAGTGGCACCTATATTTCACTCTGTGTGCAGGAACTAGTGCAAGAGTTTACTGATCCAGTCTGGCACCTGAGAGAGATTCAGAAGGTTAGTAATCTGCAGTTAGAGTATTCACCAGAAAGGGCATTGCTCATGGTAAGTAACTTATTTGCATCTTATCTTGGCATAACTCATGCTTGCTGCAAACTATACAAAACCGGATTTGCAGATTGCCCAGCTTCCTTACCCATAAAATGGAGCATGATTCATTGAATCCAGGCAACTAACTTTAAAGTTAACAACTTGAATGCTAAGGCACTTCATCCCGGATGCTGAACTCCCTTGAATCCCATTGTTCATGACGAGCTCAGCTCGTCATGAGGACATGAGCAGTGTACTGCATGACGAGCTGAGCTCGTCATGAGCATGGAAGGGGTTAAGATTGAGTTGAAAGGTTTCCTGAGGAACTCCATTTGGAAGTCTGGCCCAGCAGGCCGGGTGAAACCATAAGCAGTTTGGGTGAAGCCAGAAAAAGATCAAAAGAAAAGTGTTTGGTCCAACATTTGATGAGCAACCTGCATCTTAAGTAGAATAATTTTTAGGTCGAAGCCTAGAGCTGCCCAAATGCGCAGTCTCGCTGGCGAGATGTATAGTGTTTAGGATGGTTTCAGTACCGGGCTTTAAGCCCTACCCCTCTTTCCCATTGGCCGGCGTCACCGTTTATGCGAAACGGTGGCAGCCATTGGGAAGGAGGTTAGCGTGACGTACACTTTTCTCTTTGTCGGACGGCCCACTTGGACAGGCTCGTCCGACTTACTTCTGCTGCAAAAGGTTTCTAATTTTTATGGGACCTTATGACCCCATAAAGATTAGAAACCTTTTACAGCAGAAGTAAGTCGGACGAGCCCGTCCAAGTGGGCCGCCCGACAAAAAGAAACTTTGGTCTGGCGGGCGCTTGTTCTTATTAGGACGTCAACTGATGTAATAAAGATAGATACGAGGCTAAATACATTCTCTGTTTTAAGCTGTTTCTTTTTCTTTAGCACAAATACTATGTTTTCGCTGTTTTGTTCTGAGAACAGAGAGGAAGGAAGTCGCACACAGAAAGCATGCCAGTATGCCGTGCAATTCTAAACCTGATTGGTAGGAAAACATCATAAATTATGGATCCCCTGCAGCCGCCTTCAGTCTGTCATGCGGACGACCTGTCTCCATTGTGCGGCTCTCCGGAGTGGGCAAGGCTATTGTGCATTAACGCCGGGTGAGCGCCATTCGCTTAAGATCGCTGCCGACTGCTTGAGCAGGGCCCTGCCTCCTTGTACAAACACTCCATGGGAAAACAAATGTTGTGTGTAATTGATAGTGGCCGCGATAGACAGCCGAGTCCTTATGGAAGGGGATGAAGGAGAAACGGATTTCGGCTGACCTTGCTCACTGAGGCTTGGTCCTGGCAGCAGCTCGCGCCGCTGTGACAGCAACAGACACAGCCACTGAGCACAGGCCTGCTTTTGTTCCCTCGCGCGCTGGTTGAGGAGACAAAGGGGCAGAATGGCCTCCCTTTGAGCAGCATAGTCTGCACGCCGGACAGCCTCCCCGTGGTATTTATTGCCAAATGCAAAGCAGCAAAAGAAGAAAAAATCTCCGAAGGTCATTGTCTTGCCTGAAAGTAGATAAGCTGCGGCCTCAGTCATTACTCTCGTGTCTGAACGTAACGCCCTGGTGAGCGCATGCCAGGCCATTTTTAGTTATCAAAAGTTCATTATCACAGCTCTTGTGACGCATGCCACCATGAGAGTGTGAAACGGCAAGATCTCTGATCATTCATTTGTGGGTGTTTGTACTACTGCTAATTGATCTCATTGAATTTATTTCCATGTAAACTGGTAAGTTGCAGAAGCTTTTGAAACTGTGTTATACTATTCTGCCAAGACAGTGGATGGCAGTTTAGGAGTGTTTATCAGGTAAGCAGACAAGTTTGACGTGCATACTGCTAAAATCAGGAAAGATATGGGTGTCACCTCCAAGTTACTTTGTGTCCTTGGACTCTGGCAAGTGGTAGCAAGATGGAGGTTCTGGGACAGGGCAACACGCTGCTCCTTACTGAATGTGGAAGCTTGAATAAAACCTATCCAGAGGCTCTGTTGAATGACACCCAGCTCAAGACAAGGGTTCAGAAGAACTGGTTCACATGTATGGTGTGGTAAGAGAAATTCCCAGTCAATAGTCTTTGTGTCATTCCCTTAGCTGCTGGAGTAGTTGGAGAGTTGTCCAGCTGGATCACTGGAATGGAGATCATGTTTTCTCTTAATTAGAGGTACCTTTCCCACAGAAATCCCAAGGGACAAAACCAGCAAATGATAGTCCCAAAGAAATCCCAGACCAAAAACAGCAAGTAAACAAAAATCAACATGGGGATTATTAGAGATAGCACGTGTTTTCTCTGGCATTCCCTACAATTCCCCTGCCACTGCCTTTCCTACTCCTGGTCTCGGATCTGATATCCATGTCAGTTTAAGTATCGGTGTCCATGTCCGCAAGACTTTAGTTACCACATTGTAACTGCGTCATTAGGTCCGTTCCCATGTAGGACACTGGAGACGGGCACAAGTACAAGTGGAAGACACCCCAACAGAAAAGATGCCCTTTATAGTAAATAAACATAATATTATTTAAGCAGGTACTTACAGCACACAGAAATGCACTCACTCATGCATGCAGAGCAGAATTGGTGAGATCTCCTTCCATAAATAGAAAAGTGAACAATAAAGTTGCAGGCCCATGCCAATGAAAGTGACACACAAAAACTATCACTCCTCAGCTCACAACACCTTGCAAGATAAAGCTAGAACTAAAGAAAAAATTATGAAAACCCCAAATAATTCCCTCATTTCATGTCATTAATAGTGGCAAAATCCAAGGGGTAGCCCAGATAAAGGCACAGAATAAGATGAAATGTTTCTTACTGCTGGACTTGTACTACTGGAAAGCAGTCTCACATTTGTAATAGCAATAAAACCATGAAATAAACAGATGCTGACCAAATACCGTATCGGCAACAACTATTTGGAAATAAAGAGCACTCAACATGGACAGACCGGGAAGTTGGAGTTAGGCAGGTTCTGTAAGCATTGCTACATGGAATTTTTCAAAGATGGAACTTACTGACACTGACTGACTGACACTGACTGACTGACACTGACTGACTGACACTGACTGACTGACACTGACTGATTGACACTGACTGATTGACACTGACTGATTGACACTGACTGACTGACACTGACCGACAGACTCTGACCGACAGACTCTGACCGACAGACTCTGACCGACAGACTCTGACCGACAGACTCTGACTGACAGACTCTGACTGACAGACTTTGACTGACTGACTCTGACTGACAGACTCTGACTGACAGACTCTGACTGACAGACTCTGACTGACAGACTCTGACTGACAGACTCTGACTGACTGACTCTGACTGACTGACTCTGACTGACAGGCTCTGACTGACAGGCTCTGACTGACAGGCTCTGACTGACAGGCTCTGACTGACAGACTCTGACTGACAGACTCTGACTGACAGACTCTGACTGACAGACTCTGACTGACAGACTCTGACTGACAGACTCTGACTGACAGACTCTGACTGACAGACTCTGACTGACAGACTCTGACTGACTGACTCTGACTGACTGACTCTGACTGACACTGACTGACTGACACACTGACTGATACTGACTGACTGACACGGACACTGACTGACACTGACTAATACTGACTAATACTGACTGACTGACACTGACTGACTAACACTGATTGACTCTGACTGATGATTGACATTGACTGACTGCCACTTACTGACTGACTGCCACTTACTGACTGACTAACACTTACTGACTGACTAACACTTACTGACTGACTAACACTTACTGACTGACTAACACTGACTGACTAACACTGACTGACTAACACTGACTGACTAACACTGACTGACTAACACTGACTGACTGACTAACACTGACTGACTGACTAACACTGACTGACTGTCACTGATTGACTGACACGGACACTGACTGACACTGCCTGACTGACACGGACACTGACTGACACTGACTGACACCGACACTGACTGACTGATACGGACACTGACTGACTGACACGGACACTGACTGACTGACACGGACACTGGCTAACACTGATTGATTGATTGACTGACTCTGACGACACTGACTGACTCTGATTGACTGGGACTGATTGACTGACACCGTTCTCTTCCAGGGGATCCTCATCAATAGTCATAAGCACTGAATATTCCCGCCCATGTTCGGGACCCAGGAAACAATATAAGAATATATATCTTGCTCCACATATATGTACGTACATATATTCTTTTTCTCACACCAATGCAGCCCCAAAACTGAGGCTAAAACAATGTAATCACATGTACATGTACTGCAATTAGTAAGGAAACAAAAAACACATTAGGTCAAATATCCCTTGAACTTTGTGTTTTAATGAGTAAAACCACTCATAAATCCTGAAAATTGCTAATAAATAAACATTGTTAGCCCTCAGGCTGCATTGTAAAACAATAGCATAGAAAATGAAACCATTTTCAACAAAAACTGGCACTGTGCCTTTAAGGCAGCCATGACCCCAGGCTTCCCATCATGCCTCAGGGGTGACAGTTAGGTCAGTTGTTCTTTCCGGCTCCTTCAGTCAGGACCCTGGTGAAACAGCTCCCTTTTTGACTTTGTGTCAAAAAATATTCCAGGTTATCTACAATTTTTGCTTTCACTCAATGTCTTTTGGACTTAGAGTGTTAATGTTACCTTTTTTAGGCTTAAAAAAGGTAATTTTTCTGTCAAAATGCCTTCCATCTTTGACAAATGCCCTTCATGTGGAAGGAAAACGGCCAAGACTGACACTCATTCAATGTGTATCCTGTGCCTACCAGACTCTCATTCTTCAAAATCCTGTGAACACTGCCAGGTTTTATCGTCCAGAACTCTCAAAGACCGAGAGGAAATTCGCATTTATGGACTTTCTGAGAGAGGAAGATCTGCCAAGAAGCAGAAAAGTCGCAGGATGCGGTCGACGTCGAGAGGAATCCCGACTTGTTCACCTTCGGCGTCTGGATCGGCGTCGAAAAAGCAGTCGATGGCGACGAAGAAGACGTCTTCAGCGTCGAAAGGCAAGGTACCTCCGCTACAGACAGCGTCGAGGGGTAGGTCGCCATTGAAGCAGAGGAGCTCGACGGCGAGCCAACCGGTGTCTAATTCAGGGAATGTCTCCCCTACAAGAACACAGGAGAGGTCACCCTTGAGGCAGGTGGTGCAAGAGATGGAGAGTCAATCATTGGGCCAGCCTCAGGCCCTGATGTCTCAGTAGGGTTCCCCAAGATCAGCATCGGCTGCGGAGGTGGAACAATCCCCGATACAGGATCCTCCCGTCAAAAGGAGAAGGGTCTCGGATGAGAGAGGTCGGTCGAGGTCTTCCTCTACACGGTCTCTGGTGAGCCTGTCCTCATCCTCCATTGCATCTCGCAGTGACAGATCTTCGGATGGAGAAGTCAGCTCTTCGGATAGGGAGAGGTCCAAGTCCCCTGCAAGGTCGCAGCAGGAACAAGCGGATCAACCTCCTCCTATACGTTCGCCAGTGAGGGATCATACCCAGAAATCTTCTCCTGTTCGTCTTTCCCCAAGGTGGTACAGACCTCTTCACCACTGGGCCAAGGACAAGGAGACGGCGGATCGTTTGAGGACGTATCGAGAACAAGCCTCCCGCCACAAAGAGCGGTCTCGCTCTAGAGTGCGCTCAAGTAAGAGAAGATCTAGCCACAGGGAGCGATCTCGTTCTAGAGCGCGCTCAAGTAGGAGAAGATCTATGTCTAGGAGCAGAGGGCGGACTCATAGATCTTCAAGTTCTTAGAAGTCACGCTCTCACAGGAATTACTCTCCGACTCTAACAGACAGCCCGCAATCGAGAATATCTCCAACTTAGGATATTTTCTCGTTCCAAGACATCTTGGGCAGGGGAGCCCTGAAGCTAGGAGTGCCTATGACAGCTCCGCAGGTCAAGACGACGGTCATCTTTGAAACCCTGCAGCACAGATCGGCACCCAAACCTTTATTACCGTTGGTCCCAGGTATCATGGATCCGGTGAATGAGGTCTTCCCGACTCCGGCTACGGTGAAGTCAGTCCCAGCAAGGATTCTCAAGAAATATCGCTCTCCTGAAGAGGATCCCCTGTTCCTCAAGTCCGACCCACCACCAGATTTAGTAATCATTGCGGCGGCTAAAAAATCCAATGCGATGGCCTCCTCATCCACGAAACCACCGGATAAGGACAGCAAGTTACAAGACTCATGGGGGAGAAGAGTGTGTAACACCTCAGCCTCTTTCCTCAAGGTCGCCAATGCGGAAGCTCTGCTGGGCAGATACAATAGATCTCTGTGGAACTCGCTTCAGAGGTTTTCTGCAAAACTTCCTCAGGAAGATAGTAAGGACTTTGAGGAGATTCTGATGGAGGGCAGTCAAGTCTCCAATCAGATTATAGGGGCGGCGGCAGATGGAGCTACTCTGGCTGCGCATGGTTATGCGCATGGAATCACAGCGAGGAGATCCTCATGGTTGCGCCTAACAGCATTAAAACCCGAGGCTCAAGCCATAATCCTAAACCTTCCTTTTTCGGGCACATCTCTCTTTGGGGCGAGTGCTGATGAAGAGATGCAACGGATGAAAACTGAGTTAGACACCCTTAAAGCCGTGGGGCTTGAAAAGAAAAAGGAATTCCGTAAGAAGTTCCGTTCTGATAACAAGGGCTCTTCGAAGCAGAGGGTTCAAACCCCTCACTGGCAGAAGGGCCAGAACCAGCAAGGCCAACAAAAATCGCAATATAAAGGCAAGCGCAATTCCAAAGGAAGTGGGAATCAGCGCCAAGGCAACAGCTTCAATAAGCCTCAGCAGAAGCAATGAGTCTTCATTTCCCCCAGTGCCATTGTCCACTCCAGTGGGGGAAGCATTGCACATCACAGGACAAAGTGGCAGGCCATTACAAAAGATCAATGGGTGTTGTCTAAGCTGCAGAATGGGTACTGTCTTCGTTTTCATCGTCTAGCTCCACTCGTTCCTCCGATGCCAACGTCAAGCCACCAGCTACAAATGCTAAAGAAAGAAGTAGCGACACTCCTCGAAAAATCAGCCATCGAGAGGGCGCTGGTGGCTCAAAGGGGGAAAGGAGTCTATTCAAGGTATTTTCTGGGCAGAAAAAAGTGCTAAAAGGCGGAATACAGGCCCATTCTGGACCTGAGAACACTCAATCTACATGTCAGAAAAGAAAAGTTTCGCATGTTGGCGCTTCATCAAATATATCCACATCTCAGGAAGGGGGATTGGATTTGTTCGCTGGACCTTCAAGATGCATACTTTCATGTCCCTATACGGCTCGATCACAGGGGATTCCTTCGATTCCGGGTGGAGACCTCCCACTACCAGTTCAAGGTCCTACCATTTGGGTTGAAGTCGGCCCCCAGGGTGTTCACGAAGTGTGTCGCAGTGGTGGCGGCAGCTCTACGCCGCAGGGGGGTCTTCGTATACCCATACCTAGACGATTGGCTGTTGAAAGGTCCTTCTCCAGATAACGTAAGGAATCAATTCCAGACCTGCATAGAACTCTGTCAGCGTCTAGGCCTACATGTCAACTACAGCAAGTCTGTCTCCCAACCCACTCAGAAGATTCACTTTCTAGGAGCTCTGCTAGACTCCAAAGTAGGAAAAGTGTTTCTTTCGAAGGAGAGACAGTTTTCTATAACGCTCAAGTGCCAGCAAGTTCTTCGCAACAGGACTCCAAGTGCGAAAAATAGCCTCCCTCTTAAGGTCGATGGCTTCATGCATCTTCCTTGTACCGAACGCCAGACTTCGGATGCGTCCTCTTCAGCAGGATCTGGAGGACAAATGGGACCAGCAATCAGATCACTTTGTCAGAGGTAGCTCGAGCTTCCATCCCGTGGTGGACAAAGAAGCAGAACATACTGGTGGGAGTTCTCTTCCATCAACCTCCTCCTGCACAAACGATAATCACAGACGCGTCTTTACAAGGCTGGGGGGCGCACATGGGGCCTCTCCAAGTGCAGGGTCTGTGGTCTTCCAAAGAAAGCACCTACCACATCAACTTGCTGGAATTGAGAGCAGTCCACCTGGCCCTCAAAGCGTTCCTTCCCTCGCTTCAGGAGGCAACGGTTCTAGTACAAACGTACAACACCACCACGATGTACTATTTGAACAAGCAGGGAGGAACACGCTCAAGGACTCTATCACTGGAAGCTCAGCGCATCTGGCATTGGCTTCTGGCTCGCAAGTTGTCTGTTCAAGCAGTCCACCTCCCAGGAGAGCAGAATGTGAGGACGGACGCACTAAGTCGGCATTTCGAAGACCGAGACGACTGGGTTCTCAACGACGAAGTGCTAGAAGACATTTTCCAGTCTTGGTGTCGTCCTTCCATAGACCTCTTCGCAGACGACGTAAACAGTAAATGCCCAAGCTTCGCCTCGAGGTTCTACCGACCAGGAACGAGAGGGAATGCTCTTTTGATCGACTGGTCAGGGGAATTTGTGTACGCCTTTCCACCCCTTCCGCTTATCCCGAAGGTGGTGAGCAAGCTGAACCACTCGTACACAACAATGATCCTGATTGCCCCCGACTGGCCGAGACAATGGTGGTACACGGACCTACTTCACCTGTCAGTGTCTCCTCACAAGAGGCTTCCGTGCAGGCCGGACCTGTTATCGAAGATGAACGGGAGGATTCACCATCCCAACCTTCCGCCACTCAACTTGGCAGCATGGCTCCTGAGGTCATTCAGTACGGCCATCTAGGACTGCCACAAGACTGCATGTCCATTCTGAGAGAAGCACAACGCCCTTCCACAAGACACTCTTACGCATGCAAGTGGAAGCGGTTCTATATGTGGTGCATGCAGAATGGCCATAATCCGGTGACTGTGCTGCTAAGACACGGGTTAACCCAAGAAGTCACTGGGACCTGGGCGAAATATTGTTACACACAAAGTGGTCCCAGAAAAACACGCAATAAACTCAATCGTAACCAGAATAAATAGATATAGAGAAAATTATAACAACATTGTTTTTTAATCACAACGTGTGTTTACATAAAACTAATTCATAAAAATGAGTACATATTAAATCACATATAATGCCCCTAAAAGAAAGAAGTAGGGAAGGGTGGTGCTGGAATGGTGAAAGTATAGAAAACTCAGACAGGCGGTCACTAAGACCAAAATGCAACAAAAATTCTAAACAATTAACACAATGAAACAATTAATTAGTCAATTGATTTTAGACAGTCATGCCTCAAATTAGATCATAAATGATAAATAATGCGGGAGGCTTAACATAGAAGAGAGTGTCATCCGGTGACTGGTCAGGAAGAAGCAGTTCTTCCCTACTTGTTGTACCTGGCTAAAGCAGGGTTGAAGTTTAATTCCATTAAGGTGCATTTAGCCGCAAAACTGCTCATAGGCGATCACCTTCACAAACCTCTTTTTTCCAGTTGCCAGCGGTAAAGGATTTCCTGCAGGGTCTGAAAAAGGTGTACCCTCCAGTACGTACTCCTTCTCGTCCCTGGGAGCTGAACCTAGTACTATCAAAGTTGATGGGCCCTTCTTTTGAGCCCATTCATAAAGCTACTTTACAGCATATTTCCTGGAAAGCAGCTCTATTGGTAGCGATTACGTCAGCCCGTAGGGTGAGCGAGATTCAGGCTCTCTTTCCTGCCGAAAGTGGTGTCAGATTTTCATGTCAATCAGTTGATCTTTCTGCCCACTTTCTTTCTCAATCCCTCTACTCCAGTTGAGAGGGCTTTACACTCTTTGGACCTGAAAAGGGTTTTAAAGTTCTATCTGGACAGGTCCAAGTCTATTCGACATTCTGATCAGTTATTTGTTAACTATGGATCGATCAGAATTGGTCATGCAGCATCGAAACGTTCCATTTCCAGATGGATCGTTTCGTGTATCAAACTTGCTTATCAATTGGCGCAAAAACCTCTGGGGTTTACCCCTAAAGCGCATTCCACTAGAGGTAGAGCTGCCACGACGGCTTACCTGCATAATGTGCCCATGTCTGAGATTTGTAAAGCGGCGACCTGGAGGTCTGTCCATACATTTACCAGACATTACTGTCTAGATTCTGACACGAGAGCAGACACCCAGGTGGGCCAGGCCTCCCTGAGGAATCTGTTTAACAGCTGAGTTATTGGCTGTTATGATTTGGTTGGGTCATGTACTTCTCATTTACCTGCAGGTGGTTGATGGGCTTGCTATTCTATTCAGTGCTTATGATATTGATGAGGATCCCCTGGAAGAGAAGGATAAGTTACTTACCTGTAATCCTAGTTCTATTCCAGGGGTATCATCAAAGTCATAAGCAACCCACACGCCTCCCCAGGTAAATGAGATTCGATACTATTACAATCTTATGGTTGAGCCCTGTCTTCAGGGTTATGCAAAGAACAACTGATTTAACTGTCACCCCTGAGGCATGATGGGAAGCCTGGGGTCATGGCTGCCTTAAAGGCACGGTGCCAGTTTTTGTTGAAAATGGTTTCATTTTCTATGCTATTGTTTTACAATGCAGCCTGAGGGCTAACAATGTCTATTTATTAGCAATTTTCAGGATTTATGAGTGGTTTTACTCATTAAAACACAAAGTTCAAGGGATATTTGACCTAATGTGTTTTTTGTTTCCTTACTAATTGCAGTACATGTACATGTGATTACATTGTTTTAGCCTCAGTTTTGGGACTGCATTGGTGTGAGAAAAATAATATATGTACGTACATATATGTGGAGCGAGATATGTGTTTTTTACATATATATTTTTATATTGTTTCCGGGGTCCCGCACATGGACGGGAATAATCAGTGCTTATGACTTTGATGAGGATACCCCTGGAAGAGAACTAGGATCACAGGTAAGTAACTTATCCACACTGACTGCTACTGACTGACACGGACACTGACTGACTGACTGACACTGACAATGACTGACAGACACTGGCTAACACTGATTGACTGACTGACTCTGACCGACACTGACTGACACTGACTAATACTGACTGACACTGACTAATACTGACTGACACTGACTAATACTGACTAATACTCAGTGACACTGACTAATACTCACTGACTGACTCATAACTGACAATGATTGACACTGACTGACTGACACTGACTGACTAACACTGACTGACTTGACTATGACTGACAGACACTAACACTGATTGATTGACTGACTGACTCACACTGACTAATACTCACTGACACTGACTGCCATGACTTACACTGACTGCCATGACTTACACTGACTGCCATGACTTACACTGACTGCCATGACTTACACTGACTGCCATGGACGGACAAGGACTGACTGACTGACTAACACTGACTAACACTGACTGGCTGACACTGGCTGACACTGACTGACACTGACTGACACTGACTGACACTGACTGACACTGACTGACACTGACTGACACTGACTGGCTGACACTAATACTGACTGACGGACACTGACTGACGGACACTGACTGACGGACACTGACTGACGGACACTGACTGACGGACACTGACTGACGGACACTGACTGACGGACACTGACTGACGGACACTGACTGACGGACACTGACTGACGGACACTGACTGACTGACTGACACGGACAGTGACTAATACTGACTGACCCTGATTGACTCTGACTGACTGATACTGACTGACAATGATTGACATTAACTGACTGACACTGACTGACTGACTCTGACTGACACACTAAAACTGATTGACTGACTGACTCTGATTGACGGATTGACTGACACTGACAGACACGGGCACTGACTGATACGGACTGACGGACACTGACTGACAGACACTGGCTAACACTGATTGATTGACTGACTGACACTGACCGACACTAACCGACACTGACTGGCTGACACTGACTGATACTGACTGACAATGATTGACTCTGACTGACACTGACTCACACTGACTGACTGACTGACTCACACTGACTGACTGACTCACACTGACTTACTCACACTGACTGACACTGACTGCCATGACTGACACTGACTGCCATGACTGACACTGACTGCCACGACTGACACTGACTGCCACGCATGCCACGGACGGACACAGACTGATTCTGACGGACACGGACGGACACAGACTGACTGACTTGGACTGACTCTGACAGGCTGACACTAATACTGACTGACACTGACACACTGACTGCCACTGACTAATACTCACTGACTGACACTGACTGACGGACTGATACTGACTGACAATGATTGACATTGACTGACTTCCACTTACTGACTGACACTAACTGACACTAACTGACACTAACTGACACTAACTGACACTGACTGACACTGACTGACACTGACTGACACTGACTGACTGACACTGACTGACACTGACTGACACTGACTGACATGACTGACACTGACTGACATGACTGACTGACATGACTGACACTGACTGACCCTGACTTACATGGACACTGACTGACGCGGACACTGACTGACGCGGACACTGACTGACGCGGACACTGACTGACGCGGACACTGACTGACGCGGACACTGACTGACGCGGACACTGACTGACGCGGACACTGACTGACGCGGACACTGACTGACGCGGACACTGACTGACGCGGACACGGCCTGACGCGGACACGGCCACGGCCTGACGCGGACTGCCACGGCCTGACTCGCACTGCCACGGCCTGACTCGCACTGCCACGGACTGACTCGCACTGCCACGGACTGACTCGCACTGCCACGGACTGACTCGCACTGCCACGGACTGACTCGCACTGCCACGGACTGACTCGCAGTGCCGCGGACTGACTCGCAGTGCCGCGGACTGACTCGCAGTGCCGCGGACCGACTCGCAGTGCCGCGGACCGACTCGCAGTGCCGCGGACCGACTCGCACTGCCGCGGACCGACTCGCACTGCCGCGGACCGACTCGCACTGCCGCGGACCGACTCGCACTGCCGCGGACCGACTCGCACTGCCGCGGACCGACTCGCACTGCCGCGGACCGACTCGCACTGCCGCGGACCGACTCGCACTGCCGCGGACCGACTCGCACTGCCGCGGACCGACTCGCACTGCCGCGGACCGACTCGCACTGCCGCGGACCGACTCGCACTGCCGCGGACCGACTCGCACTGCCGCGGACCGACTCGCACTGCCGCGGACCGACTCGCACTGCCGCGGACCGACTCGCACTGCCGCGGACCGACTCGCACTGCCGCGGACCGACTCGCACTGCGGCGGACCGACTCGCACTGCCGCGGACCGACTCGCACTGCCGCGGACCGACTCGCACTGCCGCGGACCGACTCGCACTGCCGCGGACCGACTCGCACTGCCGCGGACCGACTCGCACTGCCGCGGACTGACTCGCACTGCCGCGGACTGACTCGCACTGCCGCGGACTGACTCGCACTGCCGCGGACTGACTCGCACTGCCGCGGACTGACTCGCACTGCCGCGGACTGACTCGCACTGCCGCGGACTGACTCGCACTGCCGCGGACTGACTCGCACTGCCGCGGACTGACTCGCACTGCCGCGGACTGACTCGCACTGCCTCACACATGACTGCCTGACACTGACTAACACTGATTGATTGACTGACTGACACTGACTGACACTGACTGACTGACACTGACTGACTGACACTGACTGACTCTGACATGACTGCCTGACTGACCTGACACTGACTGACTCTGACATGACTGCCTGACTGACCTGACACTGACTGACTCTGACATGACTGCCTGACTGACCTGACACTGACTGACTCTGACATGACTGCCTGACTGACCTGACACTGACTGACTCTGACATGACTGCCTGACTGACCTGACACTGACTGACTCTGACATGACTGCCTGACTGACCTGACACTGACTGACTGACACTGACTGCCTGACACTGACTGACTGACTGACTGACTGCCTGACACTGACTGACTGACTCTGACTGACTGACTGACACTGACTGACTGACTGACACTGACTGACTGACACTGACTGACTCTGACTGACTCTGACTAACTGACACTGACTGACTGACACTGACTGACTCTGACTAACTGACACTGACTGACTGACACTGACTGACTCTGACTGACTCTGACTGACTCTGACTAACTGACACTGACTGACTGACTGACTCTGACTGACTCTGACTAACTGACACTGACTGACTGACACTGACTGACTCTGACTGACTCTGACTAACTGACACTGACTGACTGTCTGACTCTGACTGACTCTGACTGACTGACTGACTCTGACTGACTCTGACTAACTGACACTGACTGACTGACTGACTCTGACTGACTCTGACTGACTTTGACTGACTGACTGACTCTGACTGACTCTGACTAACTGACACTGACTGACTGTCTGACTGACTCTGACTGACTGACTGACACTGACTGACTGACTGACACTGACTGACTGACTGACACTGACTGACTGAGTCTGACTGACTCTGACTGACTGACTGACACTGACTGAGTCTGACACTGACTGACTGAGTCTGACTGACTGACACTGACTGACTGAGTCTGACTGACTGACACTGACTGACTGACTGACACTGACTGACACTGACTGACTGACTGACACTGACTGACTGAGACTGACTGACACTGACTGACTGAGTCTGACTGACACTGACTGACTGAGTCTGACTGACTGACACTGACTGACTGACAGACACTGACTGACTGAGTCTGACTGACTGACACTGACTGACTGACTGACACTGACTGACTGAGTCTGACTGACTGACACTGACTGACTAACACTGACTGACTAACACTGACTGACACTGACTGCATGACTGACACTGACTGCATGACAATGATGGACACTGACTGACTGCCACTCACTGACTGACTGACAATGACTGAAACTGACTGGCACTGACTGATTGACACTGACTAACATTAGGTCTCACCTTTCATTAAGTTAAAGCAATTTGCTTTGCTATACAATATCATTAGCAAATCATTTAACTTAATGGCGAAGCCTATTGCATTTTCAAAGCTTGTTTTATGAAGCGTCATTGGCTCCTAGATTGGCATGTGTGGGGAAGGGAATTAGATGAGGGACAGCAGACATGCTAGAGAGCTAGTTCAGGAAACTGACTTGGCAGTCCAAAATTTGCAAAGGTGAAACAACCGAGTGTTATTGTAAAACTAAGCCTTGTTTGGTATAGGAGGCCTCCTAAGTCAAATGCTCCTCATAATTTGGTCATTGATTGAACTTTAGGCACTAAGTTAATGTTTTGACTCCAAAGCGCACTGAGCACTGTGAGGGTATACAGTAGTTTCAGAGATCATTCTCTCCACACCGCAGGAATGCACTTTTGTATTACTATCTTTTGAAACATTCCGCTGACAAAGCTTGATCTACATACACCTAAGTGGGTGTGTTCATTAAGGAAAAGTACCAGAGCGAACTGTTATTTTCTAACATGATTCCACTCCTTTGAGGTAGGTTCTTCATTAATCAGTTTGCTGGCAAGTCAGTCCAGTTTTTGAGCGTGGGGGTTTCTGGCAACTTTGACTCTACCTCTTTGTTTACCAAATGCAGCCATCTTTGGACTCCAGAAAAGGGACTAGACTAAGTTAGATGGCTGCTGCTGTACATCATTGTTATACAGACTTTGCAGTGTAATTAGTCTTGATATGGAGTTTGTTGAGGGCTACAGATTGTCTGATTACTGTGGGTAGGTTTGAGAAGGTGTCTTGAGATAAAAACTGTGACATTCCACTAAGGGGCAGAAATTAAGAGATTTGAAAAGTATTTCTAGGTTGAACGTTCATGTGGTGTTCTATTACTGGTAACCGTTTCCCTTGAGTAAGTGTCATATTTTTTTGCAGAAATTATATACTTTTACTGTACTTATTGTATTAATTTTGAAACGATGAAAGGTTATGTTAGCTAGCCGGGACTTACATCTGTAACCTGCATGTTGCCCATACAGCTTAATAGCACACACATTTTTGCAATGAGCTACTACATTGTGAATGGAATGAATACCTTCCTTCGTTAAACTCCGTGTGAATAGGTAAGTGATGGAAAATGATTTAATTTAGAGTTTAATTCTGTAAATTATAGTAAAAGTGCAGACTGTCTCTAGAGAAGTACATTTCAGATGGTCACATCATTGAAAATTATTCAGACACTTGTCACTGTTTGATTCAATTTAACCACAGGCGTTTTTGTTTAAACCTAGGTTTGTCATAGTAAGAGCGGAGACGTAAATTCAGCAAAAGTGGCAAATCTGGTGCGTGCCTATGTTGACAAATACAAACATGCAAGGAAGGAAAAAGAGTAACTTGTCAGCACTTGAAAAGTAGTAAGAGCAAATGGAAAAAGAAAACTTAATCATGTCTGCCAAGTGCAATTTCAACATGTACCCTTGAAACAAAATTGTACTCAATTGTGATTGGTTTTGATAAAATTATTTTTCAATGTAGGATTATGATGTTTTGTTTGAATACATTTAGAGCTATATTGCAGCTTCCTTATCCCCTTTCCCACAAGAGTGTTTCGGGTGTGAAGGGTTTAAAGGAGTGCATTTTTACTAGAAATGTACCATTGTGTGGATACTAGAAGATGTACAGCATTTTCACTTAAATGATAAATTGCAAATAAATTGAAAATGTCTACCTTAAATGTCTTGGCACAGGTATGTACAGTACATGTAATAACGTCAGGTTTAAAATATTTCATAAAAGAAGCTGTGTTCTATGAATTTTCCCTAATTGTAGTAAAAATTAAATAATGTATTTCCTTGGCAAACGTTTCTAGTATTAACTAGATGCTGATGGCTTAGTACACTGTTATAAAAAGTACATAACTTTATTTGAACAGATAAACTCTTTAAGAGTTACTACTAGGCTAACAGTATAAACCGTAAAATCCAGTGACCACCACTTTATAAAAATATGGGACATTTCAATTATTGTAACAGCAAATAAATGTTATGCTGCTTGTTTTTTCCTTTGTGCTGTCATTTGTTGTCCAATAATTGCCAAATATGTCTGGTAAGAACTCAGAAGTGAGCCTAGCTTTGATGATAGTCGCCTCACTGGTTACAAGTATTCTAGTGGCTAACGAGCACCTTGCATACTAATTTGTTTTAGAAACCATTCATGTTCGCTTATTTGTTCAATGTGTTTTATTGCTGACCTCTGCTATACATTTTCTAAATTAAATGATCTTTTATATTTCTGAAGAAAGAAACTCTGAGCAATAAAAGAACCCAGAAGAAATCTTTTGTTCACAACGACTTTCTCTAAAGACGTGTATTTGGAATCATTCATGGCTCTGTTTATTATGTTTGATAGGGCAGCAATATGCAGTTTGTATGTGCTAAATATAAACTGAGAGAAAAACATTTCTGTGCAGTTCTTATTTCAGAGCTCTGTTTTTTGTCATGAAGCACAAGACCACCTCTTGACCCCAAATTTTACACCAAGACTTTGTAGAAAGGCATTCAAACCATACTGACTTCAACAGTATCTCAATGCCGGCAAGTTCTGAGCAACAAAAGATAGATACCATTAGACTCCCCACAGTTCCTCTTGGCATGAGCCACCAATTACAAAACTTAGACCTCCATCATGCTCTAGTCTGCTTGGACAAGTAAAAAAAAAAGCATGGAAAATGCAATAGGTCTCGCCTTTGATTAAGTTAAAGCCATTTGTTTTGCTAATGGTATTGTATAGCAAAGTAAATGGCTTTAACTTAAAGTTTCCCCTCTGATTCCAGCCTTGAATGCCTCCCAAGCAATGCCCGGTGGGGGGCAGACCCTCTATTAATCTCCCAAAAAGAAGCTATCCAAACGTGCATATGCTTGGTGTATTCCTCATCCTTTAGGAGGGCCCTCTCAAATGTCCAAGATGGCTCCTTCTTCCTATGATCCCCCAGTGACAATGTTAAAACTAACGGATTATGATCTGACCAGATTCTTGGCAGCCTCTCCAACTGGCTACTACTTACCAGGGAACTAGAGATAAAAAAGTAGTCCAGCCTAACCGTGATTTTATGGGGGGCCGAATAATACGTGCTTCCCGAGCCAGCCGGGTTACCCTGGGCCCACATGTCCACCAGTGCGTTGTGTCGTGCTAGATTAAGTATAGCTTGGCAGGTCCTTTTCTTACGGCCCGAGTAAGTTCGACCAGCCACCGTGCCCAGCCCGTCCAACCCATTTATATTAAAATCCCCGCAACAGGCCACTGGCTCTGGCCATAAAGGTAACTCGGAATCTAAAAATTCGAATATATCTGGATCGTCTTCCGTGGAGCCATAAACAGAGACAAACGTAAAAATTCCGGCCATCGTTTCCCCCTCCACCATTACCCACCTACCCCACTGATCTTCTTTTTTCCTCCTAACTGTGACCACCCCTTCCTGGCTAATATGGCCACCCCTCTTGTTTTAGTCCCCTGCCTTGTGTGCGAAAGTACCTCGAATCCAAGCTGTTCCAACAAGTGTTTGTTTCCCTCAATATGAGTCTCCTGAAGACAAATTATGTCCAAATGTAACATTCTCAACATGGCAGCCGCCCTCTGTCTTTTACCCCCGTCATTGAGGCCACAGACATTATTAGAAGCAATTTGTAACGCCATCTGTATTCACTAGGTTTTTCTTTCTCAACCACAAGCTTTGCGCCAATCTTCCCTAATATGCCTTACAAGAAATGTGATACTGTGCTATGTTAATGTGTGCTCTACAAACTGTTCCACCACGACCCCCCAACTGGCAGCCCTCCCCCCCCCCCTTCTACAATCAAATAGGTCAAGCATGACCTAAGTGCGACTGCTGTAGGTCATAGTTGTCGCGTCCCTCTCCTTCCCCAACCTACATGGATCTGCTGCGGTATCTCTATGGATCCTCC
Source organism: Lissotriton vulgaris (assembly GCF_964263255.1). Classification (NCBI taxonomy): domain Eukaryota; kingdom Metazoa; phylum Chordata; class Amphibia; order Caudata; family Salamandridae; genus Lissotriton; species Lissotriton vulgaris. The sequence goes on from NC_141685.1 coordinate 1,774,854,295, forward strand.
CTAATCGCTGGTGGCCCTTTCCCTCTATTCACCTGTCCCCCTTTCTGGTCTTTTAATTCATCTAGAAACTGCCTTGCTTTGATCTCTGAATAAAACATCCTGACCTGGCCTCTTGTGATAACTTTTAGTCTAGTAGGGAACAAGAGGTATGCCTCTGAGCCTTGACCTTGAAAGGGCGTGATTAACTGCCTTAATTTCCACCTTCTTTCAACTGTTACGTGGCAAAAATCAGGCCTTGCAAAAAAGGTGATGCCGTTGTATGATTTTTTTAGAATCTGGCCTAGCCTTGTCCATGATCTCCTGTCTTGCCAAAGAATTTCCTACAAACACCAGCATAGCCCTAGGCAGGTTTTCTTGAGAAGCATCCCTTCTTTTCTTTAGTGTGAGCGGGAGCCTATGCTCCATTTGGACCTCAGTTTACCACTGCCACTGTGACTCTAGGAAGGCTCCTTTTAACAGATTAATCACGTAGCCCCTAGCATCCTGCCCATCCACCCCCTCAGCTAGTTCTAGAAGTCTGACATTGTTCCGCCGTTGGCGGTTTTCAAAATCCTCCATTTTCCATTGTAGGTCTTCTACTGCTTTCTCTTGATCTGTTTTGAAAGATTGCCACTCCACCATATGATCCTCCAGTCTGCCAGTTCTTTCCTCCACGTGTTACCCTGTCCACCACCTCTTCATACAATTTATTCAGTTTCCTAAGTGAAATTGGATTTTTTTGGTAGCCTGCCTAGCCTTCTGACATTCTGCTCTTGCTTCCCCCTTCATTTGTTTCAGAGTGTTAAATAAACCGGTCCATCGTGGCATGCTGAGGGGGTGCCTCCCCGACGTTCTCCACTGTGACCACTGCCGAGGGGTTACATTCTTGATACTCATTTGATGTAGCGGAATAATCCCACAATAGTTTTTTATTCATACTGGAGGGAGAGCCTACCCCTTGCCGCCTTGTTTTGGGGGTCCTTCTCTTTTGAGTACTTTTGCCCCCTGAAGTCCTGGAGCCTGTATCTGAGCTGAACCCTGTAGAGCCTTTGCTGGATAATATTGAGTCAGACTCCTCATTCAAAGAAAATAATCGGTCCGCCTCTGGAGAGCCTCCACCTCTGTCCAGCCTATTCTGAGATTGAGCCTCTGTGTTTTGTGATGCCAGACTCGCTTCACTACCCCACTTTCCTGTTGCGAAGTGAGGATTGCACAGCCCCGCTTCCACTTGCAGCAGTGCGTCCAGCATATCCGAGTTGCCCGGCCTCGATGTCACCCCCTCCGCAGCCGCCCCAGAGCTCACCTCCTGCTCTTCCTCGCTGCCGTCTGCCAGCTGCGCAGCTGCCTCCTTCCCTGATCGTGCGTTCGAGACCAGGCGTTGCTTAGCAACCACGCCGCTAGCGTCCTCGGGGACTGCTTCTCCGTGTCCTGGGTCGACGTCCGCCTGAATTGCTTGCTTGGGCTGTTGCCATGGAGGGATCTGGCGATTTAATGTTAAAAACTGCGGACAAGGTAGGCTGCTGTAATACAGCGTCTTTATTTGATGTGCCTTCTTTGATGTTTCTTTGTGGTCTTTGATCCGTAAGCCCGCGCGTCTCCTCTACTGCGTCGGACACCGTAGGCTTGGAGCGGGATTCTGCCTTCTTCTCAGCCTTCTTTTGCTGCACCTTTAACGCTGTATTAGTCAGGACTACCAGTCTCCTGGTCGTGCCAGCAGGTTTCTGACTCAGCCCCGAGGTTGGAGTGTCTTTCTTGCCTGCCGAGCCCTTTACCGTGGAGGGAGGCTCCGATGGTGGCTTCTCCTTCTCTTGCCTCTGTGTTTGTTGGGACATCGTAGATGTTGCCTTGTAGCTGCTAATGAACCTGCACTGGTCCCTTATGTTTATTTTCAGGAATTCTAGGCTCGATGATATGACCCAGTGAATCAACCGTTCAGTCACCAGGCTTTCCTTTCTTGAGCCTGCCGCAAATCGGCCTTGAAAGCTCCTATGGGTCCACAGCATTCCTGAATAGAACGTCCGTCTGCATCCTGGTCAGGAGAGGGATTCTGTGCGACTTCCCTCTATGACCCTGTAGCGGCCATCTTGCCCGAACGGCTCCTTGAGTTACACGCTTTATAGAAACAGACAGGAGAGGAATAGGATACAAAAAATGCTTAAAGAGCTTGCAGCTCTAGAAGAACTTCTGATCAGGGCTAAAGCAAGGAAGGAGCCCTTGGTGGACATTCTCCTAAAAATTGATATAAATAAAGCAGAGGCAAGCGAAAGCATTTCCAGGACAGCTGCCAGTAATTATTTAATCAAAAAAGAAAAATGCTACGAATTTAGCGAAAGGATTGTACACCTCTTGGCAATTCATACGAGGCAGAATCTGGCAGCAGGGGAAATAAAGGAAATTTCAGACGGCAAGGGGGGAGTGGTGAATAAGACATAAGATGTTAGGGAGGTCTTTAGAGGTTATTATGCAGCATTATATGATCAGCATCTTCCAACCTTGGAGGTAGAGACTACGGAATACCTTGAGGACATACCACACTCGGTATTAGAAGAAGAGGGGAAAGAGGAGTTAGAACTTCCTTTCACGCTACAGGAAGTGGGGGAGGCTGTGAATAAGCTTCCCTCGGGGAAAGCTGCAGGCCCGGACCAAATTCCGGCAGAATTTTACAAAACTTTCTGGGGAACATTGGGCAACGACTTACATGAGACCCGATGACAGGCACAACAAGGGTTATCTCTTCCCCACTCATATGGGGGGGGGGCGCAGACATAATAGTTATATTAAAGAAAGATAAACCTCCCCTGGAACCGGGTTCCTATAGGCCAATCACGCTAATGAACGCTGACGCAAAAAGTTTCTCAAAAGTACTGGCACTAAGATTAGGGTCATAGAGAGCCTGGTTAGCAACACACAACATGGGTTTATCCTGGGAAAGGGACTACGCAGCACACAAGGCAGATGATAACGCTGTTGGATGCAGCAGAGGTTTCAGGAGATCCTGTCGCAGCTGTATCTTTAGATGCGGAAAAGGCCTTTGACAGGGTCTCCTGGAACTACCTTTGGAATAGTTTGGTGTTGGTAGGGGTTACATCAGGGCAATCCAGGCCTTATATAAAGAGCCCTCCGCAAGGGTTAAAATTAACAAAGGCTACACAGACGCACTACAGATAAAACGGGGGACTAGGCAGAGGTGACCCTCCTCACCTTTGTCGTTTGCTTTGTACTTAGACCCATTATTACGGAGGTTAGCAGGCAATAATAACATCCTCCCAGTTATTCTGCATGGTAGCGAATACAAAACTTTCGCTTATGCGGATTACGTGGCTATTATCACCCCGGATCCAGGTAGAGCCATTGTGGAAATCGAGCAGGAGGCAAAAAACTTTAGGGCAATCTCAGGGTACTCGATTAATAAAGGGAAGACACAAATTGTAAAAAACAACTACAACCTATCAGGATACGAGGGTGGTTCCAGTGGCAGTGTACTTAGGGATAAGGGTAACATCAGATCTGGATAGCCTGGTAGAGGTAAACATGGAGCCATTAATAACAAAAGTCAAGAAGAATGTGGAAAGGATACATAATTTACATCTAACTCTTGTGGGGCGTATAAATGTCATTAAAATGATTACTTTGCCAAAGTTATTGTATGTTTTTAGAGCAATCCCGTTATTTTTTGAGCACGCCTGGTTTAACAAATTGGAGATGATTTTGAATAGGTTAATCTGGGCACAAGGGAAAATGGTGGGCGTATCGGCACATCACCCTTCCTAGAGAAAAAGGCGGCTGGGGGGCCCCAGACCTCAGGCTGTAATACTGGGCGGCAGCACTGTAGGCAAAAAATGTATATAGGGCACTGTTGGGTGGGGATGCAGAGAACTGCCTGTTTAACACTATCAACCAGTTATTTTAAGCACACGAGGTTTAAGACGTTAAAAGCAGCGTGCAACATCTGGAGAGCGTTTACTAAAAAAAATAGGGCTGGGTAGATATAATAGGTATACCCGATTGTCTACTAATGCCTCACTACCGGGGGATGTATTCAGGGATGCTGTCATGACAGAGTGGGAGAATAAAGGCATAAAGAAAGTTGGGGATTTATGTGACCAGGGGGAATGCTTCAGTTTCAAGAGCTACAAACTAAATTCAATTTAAGTAGCAGGAGCTTTTTTAAGTACTTACAAGTGAGAAGCTTCTTTGCCAATAAACAGGGTGGTCCACTAAGATTTGGCCATTGCCGAATATTAGATTATGTAGAGAGCAGTGGGAACTGTTCGATTCGGCAGTTATATGCTGAATTGAATGCACTTAAAATAGACGACAGGGAGAAACATGCTACCAAGTAGGCAGAGAAACTAGGCTCACCACACGAGGGATTCCAGGACTCCTTGGATATGGGACGTACTTTATTATGTTCAGCAGCTCTACAAGCACAACGTTATAAGACTTTGTACTCCCTGTACTACACTCCTGCCAGAATAGCGCAGTGGGGGGGGCACCACAGGTACAACCTGCCCGCGGTGTGACTCAACCGATGCTGATATAATCCACATATTCGCAGGCTGCCCATAACTGTATTCCCTTATCACTGCAATCGAGCAGTTTATGGACACCTCGCTAGGGGTTCGGGTAACCTTGTCGCCAGAATTAATAATTCTTGGGGTAGCAGATGGTCAGGCTACGGAGTTCTTTTTTACGGCCATGGCAGTATACCGCATATGCATAGCAAAGGCCTGGCTAGACAAGGTTCCTCCAACTTTCCAAACCTGGATCGCCAGGCTGCTGTCTACATACAATTTAGAGAAAGCAATTTATGACAAGAAGGGTCGCAGCGCCAGAGCTCGGGCTCAAAATTTGGAGGCCCATAGCACATTGGAAAAGGGGGATGAACTGTGACAGGACTTTTCCTGTAGCACGCTTGTCTAGGGCTTTTTGCAATTTTTGCTTCTTGGTTTCTGTTTTTCTAACTCTTTACTATTGTTTAGCGTAAAGGGACTGTTAGGTAGCAGAGAGCTATCGGGAAAATGCAAAAAGTGCAGACACTTCAGTCCCAGGAGTAGTTGTTTCCTTCCTCTAGTGTTCCACTAAAGAGCTCTGTTTGGTGCATTTCTGTCTGTGTACCTACTCTCTTAATAGTAAGAGTAATATGTAAGCCATCCTCATTCCTGTGACAACACTTCCTGACACTCTATAGGGTCTCTGTATAGCCATGGTAGAGAAGCAGCAAACTGTACACCCACTAGCAGCCGGCACTCACTCGCACGAATACTGATTATCACTCAGATCTATGCGTAGAGGGAAGTGCACAATCCAAACCCACTTCAAACATCCTAGTTCCGTCATTAAAAATTGTGCCATTTTTCCAACCTTCAGTGTAGACTTGTGCAGCTCAAACACATGAAATACTGTGTGAAAAAAAGTACCGTAGAGTCTAGCAGTGTGCTTTCATCTGATAACGGGACTGGACAGCAGAAAGCAATCAAAACAATGAATTACTGTGAAAAAAGTAATTTAGGGTTTAGCAGTGCGTTTTCATCTGATTGCGGGTCGGCAGAAAGCAATCAAAACAATCAATTAAAACTGCAGCGGGCATGAGACAATTTAAACCGGGACAGGCCTGGCAAACACAGCGTGGAAGATGGAGCCCGGTTACTGACTGCAAGGGAGGAGGGTGGGAATGAAAGCAGAGAGAGTGGGGTGGAGGAGCAGGGAAAGGAACACAACGATGAAAGTATAACCACCGCGGAGCACGCTGATAGAGCTCATACCTCGAGTTGTTCAGGGAGATCAGAGCCAACAGTGGCGGCTGGTGACATTTGAAAGTGGTAGGGCGTAAAAGTCGTGGATGAGTGTTATGTTGCAAGCTAAGGAGGTAGCCTGACTATGGTGTTTAAATGCAAAGTGTATCGCTATCACTTCATAAAGCACGGGCCTCTTAAGTTTTTTTTTTCTTCTTGACATTTGTCACAATTTGGAATTCTGCTCTCATGGGATAAATGGCAGATTACACGGTGTAGTATTTTTATCCCCTGTACACACACACAGCCCCAAATAGTGTTGTTTCCTAATATTGCCTGTGCCATGAAGTCAGCCTGCACAATGAGTGTCAGGGAGTTGTTAAACAAACGACTATCGTATGTTGAGCCTTTTAATCATGTAATTGCGAAGTTAAATCCTCCAGTACATCTGCGGTGCCAAGAGTGAGCTTTAGCAGCAAGGGACAAAAAAAATCAATAACTCCTCAACGGAAACCAAAAATAAGCAGGAGATCAGGACACAGGAGGAAGCAGCAGAGGAGCCCAGGTCCTCCTCCGCCCCAGTCCCTGCTGCTAATTTACAAATAAAAAGCGGGGAGCGCACACGAGTACACATAGGAGCTCTCGCCCGAGAGGCGTCGTCAGCACCCTGCTTACTTGTGCATGCAGCCGGGGTCAGGAGCCGGGCCTGTGAGTGTCTGATCTGGTCACCTGATAGCGTTCGGAGCACACACGCAGCGGGACCCTCCCCGGGGCAGAGCGCAGGGCTCCCGAGGTGACACTGGACCTTGGAGTTAATTGACCTGGAGGAGTGAGGGCCCCCCTCCCCGCACAGACACACCCACCCCCACCCCACTCTAATCCCCGCGCCAGGTGGGCCGCCTCCAATCCCTATCTTCAAACAGATGATGAGCAGCAAATGGCTTCCACTAGCCTTAAGGTCACAAATGCTGAAGAGACGTGAAGCTGTAAAGGGGTGTTGCGCGGTTTCTTAGCGGCAAGATCGAAGCTGCAGAGCCCCTGCATGCAATCATGCACCCTATGACTGACGTGCTGTCTATGCAACTATGAAGCGCGCACTACTAATTTCCACGCCAAACAATCTCAGCAAACAGGTAAAACGAGGCCTGATGTGGTAGACTGTGTGGGACTTCGAAAGATAATCATGCACCTTAGGGAATATAACGGTCAGTGTGAATGAACCCTCTTGCTTAAGACACTTAAGCTGACCAACCGATCAGAATTGCTGCTTGCTCAAGCCGAATTGTGGGCTCTTACCGGTGCCGATTCATGCCTGTGACCTTTTCACAGCTACTAGATCTCTGTAGTGGGTGCGAGAACTTTAGAGCCAGGCTAGGACCCCATACTTGTAGACTGTAGGACCCTGTGGGTGAACAGCCTTTAATGGCGGGCTCTAATTCGTCGGCATTACGGGTGTGGGGGGGTTGGAATTGGGGTCCTGAGGGGATGAGGGGGGAGGGGTTTGGAAACAAACGACAACCAATATATTTTAAATAAAATAGTATAAACTTACTTACCATCCGGTCCAGAGACTCCGTCCCGATTCCCGCCTCCTCGTTTTCAAGTCCTATCCTGCGCTGCAGCACGTCATCAGGAAGGCGGCGCGGCAGGCAGCCTCCCTCTCCACCGCCGCGTTCTTGATTGGTGCGGCCAGCTGCCCCAGGCTAGTCATTTTCTCTCTGTATGCTGCTGCTGCAGCATACAGAGAGAACAAGCCAGAGTTACTCGAGGGCAGGGGGAGTGGCTTGGGGGAGTGGCTTTCCCACTGTTGGTAATACTGTCTGTTTGGGCGGCCTCAGGCTGCCCATACAGTCAGTATTAACAGTGGGCAAGCCACTCCCCCAAGCCACTCCCCCTGCCCTCGAGTAACACTCCCACTGTAAACAAGGAAGTTCTGCTTTCTCGCCGTGCGAGAAGGCACAAACAAATGCTAGTTATCATATTATATAACTTATATAATATGATAACTAGCATTTGTTCTGCCTTCTCGCAGGGTGAGAAAGCAGGGGGGGTGGCGCCCAAACACCCCCATAGAAGAACCGCCCCTGAGAGCCAATCTATAGCTGGAGCTGCTGCGAGGAGCAGGGCAGGCCCAAACAGCAGTGCCCCCAGCACTGAAGCAAGCAGCAAAGTCCTCTGTCTCGTCCGCCTGCCGGCTCCGCTCTGGAATTCGGAAAACAACCCAACAGTTAAAAGCTAAACCAATGCGGAGCTCGTGAAATGGGTGCTGCTCTGATAAATCATAATAGTAACCCAACAGTGAAAGCGAAACAAAGGCGGCGCTCGTGAAACCGGCGCCGTGCTGATAAATCATATTAGTCCATTAATAATGTATGCCCACAATTGTTCAATAAGGCCAAAGCCATCCATTGCTAAAAGTTTAGATTTGAGAAGTTCACAATTGATACCCATCAACTCTAAACAAGCTGACACCATTGTGAAAACAAGCTGCAAATCAGCAAAGTCGGATCGGAATAATAAGTGACGACAAACGATGCATGCTAATCGAATTTGAAGGCAGAGCTGATACACGTTTTCAGAATATGAATCGATTTCAAGAAGCTCTCGGATGCCAAGAGCAGCGCATGCACGCTGCTTTCGCCCACCCACACCCTCACACCTACACCCAGAATCAAGTGAAGTCGCTATTTTCGCTGTTAATTGAACTTTCGCTTGCCACTGCTTTCCTGGCAGCTAAAAGAAGTAGAGATTAAGTCTCAAAATGGGTGGAGCACAAAATATGGTCACTTCTGGACACACAGGTGAAAATGTTGCAGTTATTACTGCATTGTCTCCTATTATTACCTCCCAATATCTTACCAGTTTGGCCACTTTGACCAAATATGTAGAAAGAAGGCTGCCACCACCACTATTCAGCATTGGTTTGACTCCCCTTTAGCATATTTGCAGTATTACGTTTACCTTATGTCAGGGAAACTGCATTTTGAGGCATGCTATTTTTTCTGCTTACACCTTGCTTCACTTCCCTCCATATTTTCTGCCATGTGGACATGGTCATTCTTAACTATGTTGGATGTGACCTGACCTGACCTGGTCAGACCCGGTCGCTCCTCCCGCCGTGTGGCCCACCCGGAGTGTGCCCAGCCCCTCCTGCCGTCGCCGCTGCCAGCGAAGTATTGCCCCTGTTTGCTTTGGTCCCCTGCCTGCCCTTATCTGTGCCTCGTTCGTTTTCTTTGTGCCTGCATTCGTTTTGCCCTTGACTGCCCTTATCTGTGCCTCGTTCGTTTTCTTTGTGCCTGCATTCGTTTTGCCCCTGACTGCCCTTATCTGTGCCTCATTTGTTTTCTTTGTGCCTGCATTCGTTTTTTCACCCATTTGGTTAGTAGCGTTTTTGGTATTGTTGCTCCCCTGTTTGGCCAGTCCTGTGTGACTTTCTGCCTCTGTGTGCCCAGTTGTTTCCCTGCCCCACCCCACTCCCTGCTGCTGCTCCCCCTTCGGCATCACTGCACCGCTCCCCCCACTCGCCTCCCGGCTCCCGCCTCCCAGCTGCTCCTCACTCGCCCCGCTCCACTCTCCATTTACGCGCAGCGGGCGCGCCGATTGTGTGCCGAAGGAGCGCCAAAGGTAAGCCTGTCTGCGCCTGTCCGCGCCTGGACAGCGCCAGCGCCACCACCCTGCTGGACAACCTCGCCAACCTCGGACTCAAGCAACTGGTGACCACCCCCACCCACTACGCCGTCCACACGCTTGACCCCGTCTTCTCCTCCAGCAAGGACATCTCCTTCAGCCACACCACCGGACTACACTGGACAGACCACAGCTGCGTCCACTTCAGCTTCAGAAGGACCACCACCCGCAACAGGTTCCCCGCAGAAGCTGGAACAAGATCACCACCGACCAGCTCACCACATCCCTGAGCCAGAACCCTCCCGCCAGCTCAGCGAACCCCAACCAAGCCGCCAACAACCTCACAAGGTGGATCACCAACTGCGCAGACGACCTCGCCCCACTGAAGACCACCTCCCCCCCCCCCCCATCAGACCCGGCAGCAAGAAAGCATCCTGGTTCACCGACTAACTCAAGAGCTCCAAGAAGAACTGCCGGGCCCTCGAAAAAGGCTGGCGCAGAGACCCGACTACAGACAACATGACCACCCTCAAGCATGCCACCTGAAAACACCACTAGCTGATCCACACCACCAAGAAAACCACATTCAAGGAACGACTAGACAACAATGCCCACAACAGCAAGGAACTCTTCAACATCGTCAAAGAGCTCTCGAACCCTAGCGCCGGAAACGACATCACCCCCTCGCAAGACCTCTGCAACTCGCTCGCCTCGTTCTTCCACAGCAATATCGCAGATATACACAACAGCTTCAACACACTGCCGACGCACCCTACGACCGTACCAACGCCCCCCACCACCACCCTTCGCGCCTGGACCCCGGTCAACACCGAAGACACATTCCGCACGATGAACTCCATCCACTCCGGATCACAAACCGACCCCTGTCCTCACCACGTCTTCAAAAAGGCCGACTCCGTCATCGCACCCCATCTCCGGGACATCATCAAAGCCTCCTTCAACACCGCCACCTTCCCAGAGAGCTGGAAGCACGCTGAACTCAGCGCCCTACTGAAGAAACCATCAGCGAACCCCACCGACCCCAAAAACTACCGCCCAATCTTGCTCCTTCCTTTTCCTGCCAAAGTCATCGAGAAGACCGTCAACAAACAGCTGACTGCCTTTCTCGAGACGAATGGATCCCTCGACCACTCGCAGTCCGGCTTCCGGGCCAACCACAGCACCGAGACCGCCCTCATCGCAGCCACAGACGACATCCGAGCCCTGCTCGACAACGGGGAAACAGCGGCCCTCATCCTCCTGGACCTCTCCGCAGAGTTCGACACGGTCTGCCACCGCACCCTAGTGCAGCGCCTCAACATCGGAATCCAGGAGAAGGCACTGGAGTTGATCATCTCCTTCCTCGCCGGAAGAACACAGAGTCCGCCTCCCCCATTCAGATCCGAGGCCACCGAAGCCATCTGCAGGGTACCACAAGGATCATCGCTCAGCCCCACGCTGTTCAACATCTACATGAGCCCCCTCGCGGCCATCACACGCCAACACAACCTCAACATCATCTCCAACGCCAACGACACCCAGCTGATCCTCTCCCTCACCAACGACCCCGCCACCGCCAGGACCAACCTACACGAAGGGATGAAAGACGTAGCCGAGTGGATGATGAACAGCCACCTAAAACTGAACTCAGATAAGACGGAAGTCCTCATCCTGGGATCATCACCCTCCGCCTCGGACGACTCCTGGTGGCCCCCCGCCCTGGGCAGCGCACCCAAACCAACGGACCAGGCACGCAACCAGGGCTTCATCCTGGACCCCTCCCTCTCGATGACCAGACAAGTCAACACCGTCTCCTCGTCAAGCTTCAACATCCTACGCATGCTACGTAAGATCTTCTGGTGGATCCCCACCGAAATAAGGAAGACGGTCACCCAGGCCCTCGTCACCAGACGACTGGAGTATGGTAACTCCCTCTACGCCGGAACCACAGCCAAACTTCAGAAAAGACTCCAGCGCATTCAGAACGCCTCAGCACGACTCATCCTGGACATCCCCCGACACAGCCACATCCCGGACACCTGAGAGACCTGCACTGGCTCCCCGTCAGCAAGAGAATCACGTTCCGACTCCTCACCCACGCACACAAAGCTCTCCACAACCAAGGCCCCAGATACCTCAACGACCGCCTGACCTTCTACACTCCCACCCACCAGCTACGATCGACCAGCCACGCCCTCGCCGCCGTTCCCCGCATCCGAAGAGCCACAACGGGAGGAAGATCCTTCTCCTACCTGGCTGCCAAGACGTGGAACTCCCTCCCCACCCACCTCCGCCTGACCCAAGACCACCTCTCCTTCAGGAAGCAACTCAAGACATGGCTGTTCGAGCAGTAGCGAACCCCCCTCCCCCAAGCGCCTTGAGACCCTCCGGGTGAGTAGCGCGCTATACAAATGCTGTGATTGATTGATTGATTGACAGAGGGAAATGATTCCTTGAAGTAGTAAGCAGCATTATGTTATGATTATGTGTATGTTTGTGTACATTTATGCATACGGTTTTGGGGGTGGACTTTACTGCACTAATGCAGTTTTATAAAAATCCATGTTTGCACAGGAACCCATGATATATTTTTCACATTTACAAAGTAATGATTGCCTCTGCAAAGCTTTACAATTATTTATTTACTATCCTCTTCATGAACATTAAAGCAACACCCGAACAAACAAATTGTACTCAGGATCTATTGTTAGCTAAACATTACTGGAAAAGCTTTAAACATCTCTGAACCTAGCCATTGGTCATTTTCTACTTAGCAGTCTATTTGCATACGCTAATCAAAACCTAAACCACCTAAAGGCAGTCAGGGCCCATTGGAAATTTGAACAATTCAGGAGTAGCTTCTACATTTTCTGAGCATAATCACTGTGTAATATATTATAACTGCAATCTGACCCAATTGTTATCTCTGGCTCGCTGGCAACAGCTTCAACAAGTTCTAATACCTATAACAAAAATGTGTTTTTAATATATTACATGATTAAATACTTTTCCCAAATCTTTTTTGAGAGATTCTCTCTCCTGGTGTGACACGATGTCCTATAAGAAACCGGCTGGTTTCAAACCATGTGGTGCCTGTCATAGGCAAATGTATGTGACAGACCCACACTTGCAGTGTTTATGCTGCTTTGAGAGGGACCATGACTCCAAGACCTGCGAGGACTGCCACGCCATAAAGCCGAAGGTGCTGAGGGAGTGATCCCACAAGCACCTTATTGCCAGACGACCCCGCAACTCCCAAGAGCCCTATATCGCGGAAGATCCTGGGAGCTTCACTTATCGATCGTTGTCACACTCAGAAAACTCAGCCTCTCTAAAGCAGTCAAGCCCTAGGTCCTGTGACCAGAATCTAAAGGTGGTAAGGTGAAGGTCCACTATTACAAACATAGTGTAGGAGAAAGTGGGAGGGATGACCAGGGAGTAGAGGGAAAAGGGAAGGGTAGGAGACTAAAAATGGGTGCAGTGTTGTAGCGACCGCAGCATAATTAAAGACTAAAACAGCCATCCACCACTAATGCCGCCAGAACGGTCTTGACAGCGACACATCCTTCTCCCTACAGTATTAATGGCCAGAGAAGAGCCTCCAACAGAGGCGGGTCCAGAGACTGAAAGATACCTAACCTCTGCTCCCTCAACCCGCCCTCCTTCCCACCCCTTGGCAGGCTTCCAGATGAACATGTGGTGGGATCCTGAGGCAAAGAACGGGCAGGTTAAATGGAGCAACCACTCCCCACCCATCCATATTACTTCTCCACTAACCTGTCACAGTATGTCATCGTTGCAACGTACAAACTGGTCTCCCAAACAAAATTGGAATAGAAGGGATACGGGTAGCACTTGAGTCTACCCCAGGGGTCTCCAATCTCCTCTGTAGTGAGAGCTACTTATTACAAATAGAATCTTACAGAGCTACTGCCTAATATAGAAATTAGATAAGCGTACATGGGAGCAACACCTCCCCTTTCCTAGTATACAACCAGATCAGAAAGTTATGTTTCAACCTATTCATTGCACCCACAAGAAGACCATTAGCAATATTAACATTTGCAAGCTAAATGCAGACTTCATATATCTCTACAAGAAATATGCATAGCTGAAGTCACAAAAGGTTGCGGTAAAAAGCTAAATATTAAAGAAAAGAGAGGAAGAAAAGTGTAAAAAAGGAATGAAGGAAGGGGGAGAAAATGGAAGGTCATGAGTGATGAAGGAAGGCATATGGGACTGGAGGTCGGGGGGAGCAAGGTAGGGACATATATAAGAAGGCAGGAATTGCGAAACGAATGAAGACAACAAAGGAATAAAAAAACATTAAAGATAGCAAGAATGTAGGCAAAAACTAAAGAAAGATGGAGAATAAGAAGGGAGGAAGGGAAGAGAAAATAAAACTGAAAAGGGGAAGGAAAGACAATGGGAAAAAAAAGTTGCAAAAATGAGAAATAGCCCAAGAGACAAACGGTAGAAATACAATGTGTGAAACAAAGAATGAAGAAACATTAAAAAGGAAAGTTGTGTAAAAACAGAACAGTACAGAGAAATAAAGGAGATGAGCTAAAGACAGAAAAGGGAGATGAAATGAGATAGAAGTGAAAGGAAAGGTAAAAATTAAACTGGAAAAGAAGGAAAGTAATGAAGATAAAATAGGAGACGGATGGAAACGACATGGAAGAGAGAAAGAAAAACCAGAAAGAAATGTAATCCTAGTGGAACTACTGAATTGTACTATGTGAAGTCAAAAGATCATAAAGGCACCATCTTTTCGTAGTAAAAGTTTTCAAGCAGATTCTCTAAGCCAATGCAATTTTAAGTCCTAGTAGACAGAAGAATAAAACTTTGGACAAAAGGTGTGCTTCCTGCTACTCCTGCACTGTGAGATTCCTGGTCTGACAGAACAGGGTATAATGGGTACAGTATATTAAAATGCAGCCCTTCCAGATGGGATCTGCAAAGCCACAATTCCAGCTGTCAGCCTGTTGGCTACCGCTAACTCGCGATCGGCCTGTTGGACAAAACTGGTCTACCCTAAGCCAATCCCAGCAAGAGGGTTCAGGAATGGGGAAGGACTACTATACCTGGCAGACTGTTGGGTTGCACATGTAAGGTAAGTGTGTGCCAACACTAGAGGAGGGAGAGGGAACGCTGTCCTCAACGGCCAGCTTGGTAATGTACATAGTGTGTCTTCTGTTAAAAAGGGTGTAGTTCGAGCAGAAGTGGGGGGGAGACCCAGGAGTGTTTGCATGGTGCCTTGTAGCTAGTGGTATATAGGCCAGTCTGTTCATATAGGGGTGGCTACAGGACAATGGGTTGCAATCAGTGGTTAATTTGTAAAATAAAAAGTGACAGGGCTCTCCTCAGGAGGCATCGCTAACAGGAGAAATGTGCTGGTGCAAAGTGTCTCCTGACTAGAGCCCCGACAGTTATTATTTTGGGGGTGGATGTGGCCTAATGGGTAGAGCTGCCGATTTTGGAGCTGGTGAACCGGGTTAGTTTCAGCCTGGCTCAACATCCTGTGATTTCTGTGGAAAATCAAGTGCCTTCCAAATGACTGTGTCCCTCACTGGTGCTACAAGCACAGGTGCTGTGGATTAGGTGCCGGTTCTGAGCATCGGAAAGCACCGGATCAAATAAGCACTGGTTGTAATCTAAGTAAAAGGCATGGACCAAGGGGCATTATCGTCTACAGGCAGAAAATGGCCAGGAGTCCAGGACCCTCTTAAATATCTCAAGTTTGCTCAATTTATATGTGGTAGGTTCATAAAATGCTAGTCTATGCTGCTCGGACAGAAAATTCCTTTGCATGGTAATGGACGTGTACCCCTGACCTGAGTGTTCAACTGTACTGTTGTCTGGATCCCTAATGCTGATTATTGTTGTCATAGCCAAACTCGGATCATGTGTGTGAGCCATGACATAGGCCTGTCTCGAGGACTGCGGTCTTGTTGGACTGAGAGGGGCTTCCAAGCGCTACCCTCATTGGTGTATGGCTGCTGCCTTCACCAAGAGTTAAGTAGCACGAGGAAGCTGTTGGTAGCATACCGTGTAGTGATCAGTAGAAGTGAAGAGGCCCTTTTTAACCTGTCTACAGGCTCACTCACCTTTTTAAAGTTCTGCTGTGGTGTGCTTAACCCCCATTGGCCTACATCATTTGGATGTGAAGTGTTGTTGAAGTAGTGTGGCTCACTGGTTAGAGGAGGCAGACCCGAGAGCAGAGAACGGCCCGGGACCAGGGTTCGATTCCCAGCGCGGCAGGTTTCTGGACCAGGGTCAGCGGACTAGATAATTCTCTCGCCTCGGTGCCCACTCTGATCAGCGATCACACTCGGCAACTCTGGGCATTAGCTTGCCTCATCTTCACTAACGGCCCCACCAGACCGCCGGGGATGCCTGGTCTCACCCTGGAGATACCCATTAAGGGACCATCTCTCAGGGAAGCCAGGAAGGGTTTCGCAGCGGTCGAAGCGCCTTGCGACCCTCCGGGTAAGTAGTGCGCTATATAAATCCCTATACATTTACACATTTGCATGGCATAGGAGTTGGGACTCAGTGCTGAATGTGTGCGTGCGCCTGGGAAGAGTACAGTACAGGGATAGTCCTGTGCAGTGCATGAATGATGAGTGTGTACAGGGTGTATGTATATCAGGGAGGTATACATTACATGAGATGTAGTGCATGCGCAATTAAAGCATGTGCTGGGTGTATGTGTGCTTGCGAGAAGTGCACTTTGTGAAGGGTGAAGTGCGCGTATTCGAATGTGTGTATTAGCAATGGGTGTATTTGCATGTAGCACACAATGGCACAATACAGAAAGGAGACCTTACTGAGCAGTGCGCCAGAGTGATTGTGCGTGCCAAATGTATGTGCGGAGGCACAATACATGGATGTGACATTATGTGTGCTGTGTATGTACACAGAGTGCAAGTAGGACTGCAAAGGAACATTACATGGAGGACCCTGGATTTCATTTTGGGAAACCCCGACCTGCCTTGTCAAGATATTAAAGGAATCCCCCAAGACAAATCTGTGTTATTGCTGCATTACTGTGAGCTGGGTGAGACAAGCTGGAGAAGAGAGAGAGAGAGACTCCCCCTTTACACTTCAAAGGGTGCCCCTCGAGTCAGTGAGCGATCACGAGGGAAAGAGGACGGGACACATCTCAGGAAGGAGATGGGGCTGATAAGGGAATCCTAAAGAGTAGGGTTGGGTGCCTGGGATTAACCTTTTGATGCATATATCACTGTGGCTGACATCCAGGTGTGAACTCCCATGGCCTGTGTTGTGAGGCTCTCTTGCTGTGACAGACAGCTTTTCAAGAGACAGATGAGTGCGTGCTTCAAAAGAAGCAGAGCCCAAACATAGCACTTCAAAGACCCAAACCCTGAATCACATCTGGTGTCTGGAAACGGACTATAAGAAGGTGAGTTTGAGACCTCAAAAATCTGTCATCTGCCAAGCAGTCAGATGGGCTGTGTGAGGAGGAGAAACTTCTTATGGCTTCTGCCTGTGACAGGGAATAGGCGACTGAGGCCTGCTAGTCTCCCTCCCGGTTAAGGACCCATCACCTAGGGAAACCAAGACCAACTGCCCAGCCTGCTTGCCAAGGCCAGTGTGCCCTGTGAGTAAGAGGAGAGTGTTGGAGGGTGCAAGCTCAAGTTGGGAGCCCAGCCGAATGGACTCCAGGTGTGAGGCAGCAGACTGGGTTGTTACTTATTTGCAGGTTCAAGTTGACGACCCCAATATGCCAGGAGAGGGCCACCGTGAACATAGCTGTGAGCGGAGTGCTGTGCGGAGCAAGGGAAGTCTGTACTGCCATCTTGTATACCGGGAGGAGATGCTGTGGTATGGACTACCATGTGGTGAGCGCCAAAGCCTTGGCTTGGTTGAGTCACAGCAACCCTGTATGCCAGAACAGACTGCTGATACCCAAGTTGTTGAAAGGATCGGGCCATCGGCCAATAACTGTGAGCCGTGACCAAAAAGGCACCCTGTGGCATCAACTTGACCATCTCGGTGAGACTCTGCGTTTTTGCCGTTTGCGCCAAGAATTTACGTAATTCCGCCCTTGCAACGAGGCCGCGACCCTTGACCCTAGACTATGCTATCCTGTTTCGAGCATTCCCCATCAAATTACAGATATTAGTATATTGCGGCTACAACCTATGAGTAAAAGAACGGACTCCCGTGACTGGTTGATTTTTAAGGTCCTGACTTTGGATCCCTGGTTACATCTAGGTGTGAGCAGTTTCAGTTGTGAACGTCTACCGTCGTCCATAGTAGCCTTTTTCGCGGCACTAAAGTAATTTGATTCTGCGCTGGATGCTATTTTAACTTTGAGCGTTTATTTTAAAGACTCCCAATACCAGACAATTGACTGAGCAGTGCATCTATCCAAGGATAACCACCGGGCGGTTCCCTAAATTGATGCACCTAAAGATCGACCGAATCTCACGACCCATTTTCTAGCTAGAGCAACTTTGATGTTTTGTCCCCTCCGTGTCACATCATCGCCCTGACAAAGGTGTGGCCCCCTTAGGGCCAGACACCGAAACGCGTGTCGGCGCCAGTTTTTTGTGGGCAATAGGATTATTCTTTCCATCCTTAATCCTATGTGTGTTTTTTGCCCCCACCTTTGCATTCCTGGATGATCTGCTTCCCCTTTGGGCATCTATGTGTTGAATGGCGTTAATACAACGTTGTGACTCTACATTGAGTTATGAATGAGTTTTGTTGCATGAGTACGAGTGAAGAGTGTAGTGTGAGACTGCACGGTGTATGTGGGACGATTCTCATTGTTAATTTATTTTGTGTTTTTTATAATGTCTATATAATGAAATGTCACAAATACTGTGTACTACATTTTGTACTCAATTTTGAACTTTAGAGAAATAAGAAAAAGATATAAAAAAATAAAGAATGAATAATAAAAGCAATTGTTGAGATTTGGTGGCACTGGCTCTTCGATTAATCTATGGGTTGTTTCCGTCTTCTTGGTCTTTAGTTAGGACCCGTTTTAGGGCCATTTGTATAAAAACGTAGGCAGGGTTCTCCTTTGTTTTCATTGATTGTCTAGCCCCCGCTAACCTGCCTATATTTCCCTGTTTGGGGGGGCCCCCTTCTTTCTAGATATCAACTTGATTGAGGCAGCAACAATTGATTTAAAAAAAAAAAAGGCCTGGTTATAGAGAAACACATACTTTTTTTGAAACTTTTTTGAATAAGTATCATACTGCTTTGGCGAGGCAATGCTGGCTATCCAGTCATACCCACCCATATATGTTATGCAGATTAACACCTTGGCTGCTAGGTGTTTTCCCCTCCTGTGCTGACTTTTTTTGATTATCATTGTACTATGACGAGCTCAGCTCGTCATCAGCACAGCTCAACTGTGCCTCATGACGAGCTGAGCTCGTCATGAGCATGGAAGGGGTTAATAAAATTCATCTACCATCCACATCCGGTCAGTAGCCCACCGGCCTATAGTATCAGAATGGGCTAACAAAATGGAGAAAGTTTTATAAAGAATTTTTTATACAAAATGTGAGGTGAGTCAGAAAGTGCCTCATGTAAGCAACATCTATGGAGCTACTGGTTGGTACTCACCCGTTGGCTCACTTTGTCATCAGCACTTTCCTGACAGAAAAGAATGTGACCTAACTCTAATCAATCAAATAAAAATTAAAGCGTGAGGTGTATCAAAGAAGGTGATATCTATCTACCATCCAAGCCCCGTAAAGTGAAGGAGATAAAGTAAAATTGAGTTGTGTACATCTATCACACACATTCTTTAATTTTATTAGTGTTCACACAGTTAAAAAATAGTGGCATGTTTGGACCATTTTACACTGAACGGTCGATATGTTTCATTGCCCGAAAAATGTGTACCAATTTCATCAGGGCACGGGGACACAACTCCACCTCAAGAATGCACCGGACCTGTAGGGGTTGGTAAAAAAAATAATAAAAGAAGATAGTGCCAGAAACAGAGAGCGAAGTATATAAATGTTTAAAAAATTGGACATCATATTATGACCGCACCCATGCTCATTTTGATATTCTGATGTACCTTACATAGGTAACACGTGGTTGCCAGGTGGACTCCAACCAGCAACTCACCAGACGTGGATCTGGAGGGTAAGGCCCCACCAATTACCAATGAACCCAAAAGTGCACGCCTGGAAGTAAGTGTGTGCACATTACCATAAGAAAGAGGAAGATTCTTCCCTTTTACCCTCCCAGGTCACTCTTTCCTAAAGTCGTGGTTGGAGTATCTAAAGTCGCCTCTAGAACAAACCACACCTTTTAAAATCTAGAATGTAATTCACTCTGGACCCCCATGTTAGTGCGATCACGTTTTCAGTCCGGGTACATTTGATGTTATAACTCCTATACACTGCCGGGCTCGATACTAACATCAAAGGGAACAACAATAAAAACAATGAAACTCGCCTATTCTGGTCCACCCTGTAGGAGAGTAGGGTCTGCAATCCTATGATCACCCAGATTTTTTGCTTTTGTTTCACTGGTTTACGACTTCCTCTGGCTGTGGGCCTGCCAATCAGACCCACAGCCTGGCTGTTCTCTCTCTAAATTACGTGTACCCTAGGTGCATTTACCAATTGGTACTGGGCCACCTTATCAGACCCTGCCACTCAGGGCATAGGTGTACCCAGGGCCTACCAGGGGCTGAAGCATGTATTATGCCACCCCTGGCTGGCCTCCTAAATTTGACACAACTGGCTGCATGACAGCTGGGGCAAAGTCGTGTAATCACCCTTTGCTGTAGATATAGTATACCTATATCTAACCCTAAAAATGGACACAGATTCCTATCAGTCACTCCTATGGCAGGCCTTGACAATCCTAAAGGCAGAGTGCTTGGAATCATATGAGATGGTGCTCTGGCATGAGCTGAGCCTGTCTGCAGCTTGCGGAACCAA
The DNA here is from genome assembly GCF_964263255.1 of Lissotriton vulgaris. Classification (NCBI taxonomy): domain Eukaryota; kingdom Metazoa; phylum Chordata; class Amphibia; order Caudata; family Salamandridae; genus Lissotriton; species Lissotriton vulgaris. Next base: position 1,774,874,585 of record NC_141685.1, read on the forward strand.
GTCCTAATAGCTGTTCCATGATAACGCATACCATATACTCTTAAGTGCATTATAATCCTCGCGGTTAAATGCTATCTTTGGTATTGCTTTATCAAAACATGTCGAGTAAGGTGTCATACGAATTGGAATACTAACCCCTCGCCAATTCTGGCGACGGGGTTAGCATTCCACCCTTCTAGAGGGACACGACATGTATGTAACTGTGAACCCCGGTTAAAGTTAAACGAAGCCTCAGCTCCACAAAATGGATGCTGCCACCACAGACACGAGTCTGACCCCCTGCAGCTGGGAGTCCTTCCAGCGAGGGGAGCCTGGACAAAGGGTTTCCTGTCCGGGGCGGTGCTAGCACCATCCCAGACAGAGTTTTGTGTATCCTGGGTAGGCAGGGCTTTACAGGAAGGTGACTGCTGAGTGGCACCCCGGTGCTCACTACGCATAGGCCGGTCAGAACCAGTTCCAGGGGCACACCAGCCCCTGGCCTGGGGGAAGTCCGGCATGGGAGAGGGGTGTAACCACCCCCCTCCTAGTCCCACCCATAGGCAGGACCTAGTCACCGGGTCAGCCCCTTTTCTTAGTATAAAGATAGGAGCGGGCCCCCTGTTCAAATTAGATCATCTTTGGAATCAAGACACGACTTTCTGCGAAAGGACATCAAGATTTCTTCTTTAAGATTCTCCCTTGTGGCTAAGGAGTAGTCACCCTGCATCCGCAGGTACCATAAAGAACACTGCGGTCTGCTGCAAGTCCTTCCTCAGGAATCCGACGACACAGCTCGACGAGACCCGGCTTCCCTGGCACCTCTGACCTCTACTCACCTCTACAGCCAAGCTGAGAACCGTGAGTGCGACGAGACCTCGAGGGACCGACGATCGCCAAGACTGCACGACCTCTTCACAACAAGCCCGCCGAGTGTCCCTCTGGTGAGTGCTTTGGGGTCCGAGAAGCCCCAACCCTGAGCAGCTCCAGCACCGAAGATCAGCCCTCCAGCATCTCCACGATCTGCGTGGGGCCCTTCTACTTTTGCCTGCTTACTGCGTTGTTTGGCTACTAGCCGGCTGGCTTGTGGCCTTCTTAACGACGCCCGACGACATCACTGCTGCTGGTCTGGTTGCTCCAGACTGGCCCTTGCTTCCTTCTTCAAGAGAAGCACACCGGACCCTCCTGGTCCACTCCAGACGCCATTTTAGGTCCACCGCGTGGGCTTGAATTTGCCAAGGCTTTGTTGCCCAATCCTGGGTCCAGCGACGCCGACAGCTTCATCCATCGTGGGACAGCTCGCTCCTCCATCCTGGTCGCCGACAACGCCTCCTGGTCCGTGAGATCTGCAGAGCACAGCGTCACCCACTCACCTAGTCGAGGTGACTACCATCCGGTGCCCTCCTGGTGCCACCTGACTACTGGATAGTAGTCTCGAACTTGGTCCCCTCTGCTTTCAGGTATCGTCCATCTTCAAGATCCAGGCTTGGATCACTTCGAACTCTCTTCACTGGTTGCCTGCCAGCATCTTCCTTCCAGGCTCCTGGTCCGTCTACGAGGATTCCCGACGTCTTTTGAGACATATGCAGCTGCAGCCCCTGGGCTAGGTAACTTCGGCATTTCGGTGCCCCAGCATAGCCTCACTATCCAAGGGTCAGAATCCACTTTCGTTTTCTTCCTACCAGGTCGGGTTCGCCCGAGAACACTAACTTTCTGAAAACTAGCTACCATAGACTTTGTCCCGCATCACGCGTGAGAGTGCACACTCTGCACCCGAGTCCCCTGGGTCTCCTAGAAGTAATCTGAAGATTCTATAGTCAAGATCTAGCGATTCCAAAGCCTATTAGTACTGTACTTACCTGCTAGTAATTTCGCATTCCACTTTCAGAGTATATGGTTTTCCGTGCCCCTCGGGCAATTGTATATACTGTGCTAACTTAAGTATTTTCGTAAGAGTTTTGTTTTGTGCTTAGTACCCTGTCCTCATAAAGAGTACAGGGCTGTTGTGATTCTTAATAAATATACTGTTTATTTTCATAACACTTGTGTGGTGTCCTTTTACTTGGTGTTCAAGGGGTATATGTGTGGTATAACAGCTGGCTTAACACGCCCTCTCGAGTCTTTAGCCTTAGACTGCTCGTATCCACGCTACTAGGATAGCTGGTCTATAAGGTTGACTTACAACCAATCATCAATAAGGGTTGCTGGACTGACACATAGTGTTCACTAGAATAGTGAGCACTGCATGTCAGGCCACCTTCTCACACACCCACTAAAAACTCCTGTTGATATCACCACATTAAGTCAAGTTCAATCTTATATCTCAAATCTTTAAGCATTTTGTATTCTAACAGTAACTCGCGGACGGGTGCTCACGTTTAGGATGCAATCAACTATTGCATCCCTGAAGGAGTCTGCGGCCACGCCCTCTGAGTCTGGAAGCGTTTCACTACACTGGTGAAACGCAACATACAGGACACAACAGGTTAAGTCCTGGTGGCCATCTTGAAGTTGTTACTATACAGAAATTGGCTGGTTATGGGTACCCTCTTAAAATGCTGGCCATACACACTTGGTTTATTGGAAAAATGTATTAAAACTGACATACCAGCCAAGCTCGCGACCGTGATGGCCGCACTGTAGCTCGGCTCCGCCAGCCTTCCTGCCCAACACACATATCCTGCCAAGCATCCTGCCCCGAGACGACACACTCTGGAAGAAATGGAAAGGTGAAGCAACGCTCGTACTCACCGTCTGACCCGGGGGCTCCTGCGAGCTGCGGATCCGAAGCTGTGCTCCTGCTTGATCCGGGGCCTTTGCGGCGTGGAGACCGGGGACTTGCCTGTGGAGGTCGGCCGGAGTGACGGTGTTGGCGGCGGCCCCTGGTGGAGGAGAGGGGTCGGCTAGGAGAGGCCATTGTGCGGTTATGCCGGTGGAGATTGACCGGGGCCGGTCCAGCGGCCGGGGGGCCCCGTGGTAGGGCGCGGCACGCCGTGGATCGGGGAAGACCGCGCAGGAGGATACCCCCTTTGTTGCCCTGTCCGGCCATCTTGAAGCCCTGCGCCCGGAGTCGGCGCGGGGCGGTGGCGCTGGCGGGTCCCCCCCTTTTGGTGGCTCTCCTTTCTGCACCCAGGTTGCCATTTCTGGGGCTCGAGTGAACTCCAGCGGTGGCCTTGCTTGAGAGCCCGCTCCAGAAGTTGAGGCGTGTGGAGACGCGGCTGGACCCGCAAGATGTCGGCCGACGCCCTGGGTCACGGATCTACTCAGGGCGGCGAACTTGTGTCGCTGAAGTGCACGGGGGCCTGGTCCTGTGAGCGTGAGCCCACGCTTGGCGATGTCCTTGACGCCCTACAGTCTTTACATGCGGCCATGGCCCCCGTCGCCCTTGTGCAAGATAGACGGTCTGCCGCCATTTCTATTGGGCCGTCCCTCATGAACGCGGCTCGACCTCGAGTGTGCGCCGCTTCGTCCCCCTCAGTTGCTGAGGGGAGTGCTGCCGCCGTGCACCGACAAGACTGTACGCCTGCGGCCCCGAATCTCCAGGTAGCTTTGATTGTGGCGGGCGCGGGTGTGGGCTCCACGCTGGGGCCCGTTCCTGCTCGAATGTTCGGGGAGCGCTGTGGATTGCCGATTCGACCCGCCTCGGTGAGGTCCCGTTGTTGCCTTGCGGGGGAGACTTTCCTTTCCTGTGCCGCCAGACTGCACCCACTATGTTTGCTGCTCCAGTTGTTACTAATGGAAAGTCTGGACTGCCGCGAAAAGTTCTTGCTTTGCTGCTGGTTGCCGGGGTCCTCCGGTTTACATCCTTGTCCCGTTTTGCTCCGATCGAGTGGCCTCTCCACCTTGAAATGTTTGCTGCCCACTACTCGATCACGCATGATGGCGATGACTAGGAAAGGACAGGGGTGAGCCGGACTGAACCCGGAGGACTACTGGTTAACGGATGGTGATGTGGAATGCCCCCAATTACGATAATATGGATGATTCCTTCGAGGGTTTATGATACCTGAGACTGTGTTGATCTCGTTTTGATGTTGCATAAATGTGTGGGAAGGCGGGGGCAGGGGCCGAACGATTCGATTGATGGTCTCCTCCCCCCCTGGTTCATTTCCCTTTTTGCCTCTTTTGTTCCTTTCCCTCTTTCTGACTTTTTCTATATTTCGGGTTTCCTATTTAGGGCGACAGGCACGCTGCTGGGGGGGTAGGCCGTAGCCTTCTGCAGGGGTGCAGGGCGGGGTGGGTGGGTTGGGGTCTCTTATCTGTTTCTTTTCCCCTTAGTTCTATGACTCTTTTGTATCCCTTTATCGGGACGCCGTGTCTGAGCGTGTCTCCCATGGTGTGATTGCAGGTGGGGATGGGGGGCGAGTTGTTTTTCTTTCTACGGTATTGATTGCACATATATTATGTCTTGCACGCCCTACCCCCGATAGCGGGATCCTCAGTTACTTTGCGCGCCTTTATCGCTGTGGGGCGCGTGCTGCAGCGCGGCGTTCTTTCTTTCCTTCTTTCTTTATAATACTTCCCCCTCCCCTTCTCTTTTTTCTTATTATTTAGGTTAGTATAGAGGATGATTGTAAACACTATTGCTGTTCTGGTTCCTCTGTTTTGTATCAGTACGATAATTAGGTGGACGGTGGGCAAGCGACGGGCCACGGTGGGCACTGATTTGAAATATGGCGTCTATATCCTGATTGATGTGAACTGTTGCTGATAACCGTCTTTATTGCTGCCTTTATGTCTTGATGCTTGATTCGTGGCCCGCTATGGGAACTCAGATGATTAAAAACTGCAACTGATCCTGCTATACTCCCTATTATAAAATTAACCTTCTTTGATCCTGCTTTCAGCGGTCGTGCTCAGCTTTTCTCAGACTGAACTACTTGCTTGCACAATGCTGGGTGCTACCGGGAAACCTCCTTATTGATTTATGTGCTTCTCATAATGTGTCGTGGCCGGCCTGACTGGTTGTAGGCCCGTATTTGTATGCTCCTATCTGCACAATAAAGGTTTAAAAAAAAAAAAAAAAAAAATGACATACCAGTGTCCCTGCATAAAAACATCTCCTTATCATCCTGGCAGTCAGAATGAAGAAATGCCTTTCATTAATAAGCATTTCAAAGCCAAAGCGCCAAACGACCCAGTAGCTGGACAACCCTCTCCAACTTATTAGTTTGGCACACTCAACCTTGATGCTAAACTTTGTGAACTCTCAATTGTACTACACGTACATAATTACAAGAGTGGTAGCAGGATGTTACATTACACACTTATAGTCAAATAACGGGCACCTACATACTGAAACAATGTTCCATTAGAAACACCTAAATCACCATTCCAAGACACACATGTGGTTCTCTACCAGCCGGGGAGTTAAACCATCACGATTGGAGCCATATTGCGAGTTCTTATTAACTGCATGGTGGAAAACTGTGTACCCAAATATCACCTAAATAAAAATGGGTCTGTGTATATGTATCAGCCTCTAATAAGACTGAGCAAAAACAGTGTTGATGTCGTCATCTTACCACCTAATGCCACTTAATTGTTTTGTTCAACCCCTCCTGGTCGGACTTCTAAGAGAAAATCCAATAAGTCTCTTTACAATGACATGTGCTGCTCCCGTCACCCTTTCCAGGACTATCATCTATGAATCCTACAATTGTGACCCACCTCCTGAAAGTGACTTACAAGTCGTGTGGTGGGTTACCCAGATTTAAGGATATTGATGTGGTCCTGGACCCTAATCTTGATTTTTCTTGAGGTGAGGTCAATGTAGTGAAGCCCATAACTGCACCTCAGTCGATAAATTACGTTAACGGTATTGAAATTACTGAGTTAGTCTGAAACCAAGTTTTTCTATCCAAAAGAAAAATGGTTTTAGAGGCCTGAGTCTGATTGCACACTGTACAGTTTTCACACGGGAAATGTCTCTGCAGTACCCCAGTTTCCCGTTTCCACTGCTTGTTTTGGCAAGTATGGACTAGCCGATCCCTAAGATTGCTAGCCCTTTTAAAAGCAAATCTTGTCTTGGGCATTTTATTAAGTCCCACATCCAATAGGTGCAGTGCTTCCCGATGGATCAAAAGTAGTAACCACCAGTAGACATTCATTAGTTTTCGTATTCCTATCTAACAAGGCATCCTTGGGGTATTCATTGCTCTCTTTTGTGCCCTCTTGACCATCCTAGGGGGATACGCTCTTTCCACAAGGCATTTAGCCAATGTGTTTTGAATGTTCAACAAAGGTCCCATCAGGAGGTTATCCCGTAGTGCCCTCGGGTCGTAAGGCCGGTAGTGCAGCAATTAATTCCTGCCCGTCGATTTTTGATGGACTGTGGTATGGAGTTTCTCTTCCAGGGGATCCTCATGAAAGTCATAAGCACTGAATATTCCCGCCCATGTGCGGGACCCCGGAAACAATATAAAAAGAAATATGTAAAAACAAATATATCTCACTCCACATATATGCACATACATATATTATTTTTCTCACACCAATGCAGCCCCAAAAAGAGGCTAAACCAATGTAAAACCTTGTACATGTACTACAATTATGAAGGAAACAAAGAACACATTAAATCAAATAACCTTTGAATTTTGTGTTTTAATGAGTAAAACCACTCGTAATTCCTGAAAATTGCTCATAAAAGACATTGTTAGCCTCATGCTGCATTGAAAAGCAATAACATAGAAAATGAAAGCATTTTCAACCAAAAAACTGTCACTGTGCCTTTAAGGCAGCCCTGAACTCCAGGCTGCCCATCATGCCTCAGGGGTGACAGTTAGGTCAGTTGTTCTTTCCGGCTCCTTCTGTCAGGACCCTGGTTAACAGCTCCCACCTTTTTTTGACTTTGTCAGAAATACTTGGTGTTTTCTTCAATTTATTGATTTCACTCGACGGGTTTTTACCCTAGATAGATAGTTCTACCTTTTTTGGGCTCAAAAAAGGTTAATTTTTTGTCAAAATGCCTAAGGCTCTCTTTGACACCTGCCCTGCCTGTGGGCATAAGAAGGCTTGGTCAGATACACATCTAGTGTGAATTCGCTGTCTACCTGACTCTCATGAGGTAGCATCTTGTGTCCACTGCCAGTCCTTGTCATCCAGAACTATCAAGGACAGAGAAAGAAGCAGGATTTATGGACTTTCGGAGAGAGGTAGGTCTCCAAAGAGACTTAAGAAGCGGTCGACAACGAAAAAAGTCCCGACCTGCTCTCCTTTGGCATCGGGATCCGCGTCGAGGTCTCCAACGACGAAGAAGGTGAGGTCTTCAGCGTTGAAAGTCAAGAAATCTCCGCTGCCGTCAACCGGGCGAAATGCAGCGTCGAGAGAGAGGTCACCGTTGAAGCAGGGCGGCTCAAAGTCGAGACCGTCGTCGAAGGCTCAGGGAGAGTCTTCGACGTCGAAGCCTCTGCCGTCGCCTAGTCATCGGCGATCGGTGTCGAGGCAGCCTCCGTCTACGTCTGGTCATCCACGCTCGACGTCGAGGCATCCTCCGTTGTCGCCAGGTCATCGGCGATCGACGCCGAAGAAAGGATCGACGCTGAAGCAACCTCCGTCGTCGCCAGGTCATGGGCGATCGACGTCAAGGAATTCTCCGTCGACGATCCATCGGCACTCGACGTCGAGGCACTCCTCGTCGTCAAAGGACCATGGTAGTTCGACGTTGAAGCTTCCTCCATCGGCGTCACACCATCGACGCTCGACGTCGAGGCATTTGCAAGTGTCGGCAGGACACTCGCCGTCGAGAGAGGAACAAAGTTCGACGGTGGAAAAGCCTTCATGGACTTCACCTCCGAAGTCGACGTCGAGGCATGGAACGCCAGTGGTTCAGCCTCAACCAGTGGCGCAGCAGTCTCGGAGGTCTTCTGGATCCGCTTCAGCTGCGGAGGATGATCAGGGCTCGCATGTGAGTGACAGTCACGCTGCCAAGCGGAAAAGGTCTCCAGAGCAGAGGGACTCCCGCAGTCGCTCCAGATCTGAGTCTGGCTCAGGTTCAGACTCTGACCAGGATTTGATTATTTATAAGTCGGCCAGCGAAGAATCCAGGCATTTGCAAAGGGATGCAACGCCTCCATCGCACTCCCCAGTGAAAGATCCAGCTCCAAAGTCGCCTACTATCAGGCTTTCACCGAGATGGAATAGGCCACTTCATCACTGGGCTAAAGACAAAGAAACAGCGTATCGGATGCAGCAACCGCTCTCTAGGCCAAGAGAACGGTCACGCTCTCCGGTGAGACAAAGAGAAAGATCATGCTCTCCAGTTCGCCAGAGAGAAAGATCACGCTCTCCAGTTCGCCAGAGAGAAAGATCACGCTCTCCAGTTCGCCAGAGAGAAAGATCACGCTCTCCAGTTCGCCAGAGAGAAAGATCACGCTCTCCAGTTAAACAGAGAGGAAGATCACGCTCCTCAAGTCGCCAGGAGGAAAGATCACGCTCCCCAGTTCGCCAGAGGGACAGATCACGCTCCCCAGTTCTCCGGAGGGAAAGATAACGCTCCAAGGTGCGAACCAGCAGGCGTAGATCATGATCAAGGAGCACAAGGAGAGAGCGAAGAGCTGCTTCTACTTCTTCTTCCTCTGCCCGCTCTCACAGAAACTACTCTCCTACCCTAACAGACTCTCCTTCAAAGAGGGTATCACCGATCGATGATATCTTCACGTTTCACGACATACTTGGTAGGGGAGCTCTTAAGCTGGGAGTTACCTTAAAAGCTCCGCAGATCAAGACCTCAGTAATGTTTGAAACGCTACAGCATAGGTCTGCACCCAAACCTCTTCTGCCTTTGGTGCTGGGGATTATAGAGCCTGTTATGGACGTCTTCTTAATCCCAGCGACGGCCAAGGCTACTCCGGCGAGGATCCTTAAAAAGTACAAATCTCAAGAGGACGACCTGCTATTCCTCAGAGCTGATCCTCCCCCGGACTCAGTGATTATCGCAGTGGCGAAGAAGTCCACTGCAGTCGCCTCATCCTCCACTGTTCCTCCGGATAGGACAGTAAGATGCAAGACTCGGTTGGCAGGCGGGTCTGCAATACATCAGCGGCTTTTCTCAAAGTTGCCAATGCGGAAGCCCTCTTGGGGCGGTATGACCGATCCCTGTGGGATTCTCTGCAGTGTTTTGTGGAGAAACTCCCGGCCGAGGATCGTAAGGATTTTGAGGAAATCCTCCTGGAAGGCAGTCAAGTCTCCAACCAGGTGATAAGCGCCGCAGCGGATGGGGCTACCCTAGCAGCTCATGGATATGCTCATGGGGTAACGGCAAGGAGGTCCTCATGGTTGCGATTAATGGCTTTGAAACCAGAAGCCCAAGCGCGTATATTGAACTTACCTTTTTCAGGCGCTTTGTTGTTCGGCACAAGTGCGGACAAAGAGATGCAGCGCATGAAGGCAGAGCTGGAAACTCTCAAGGCGTGGGTCTTGAGAAGGAGGAGTTCAAGAGGAAATTTCGCTCCTGTAACAAGGGCTCGGCAAAGCAGCGGCTTCAAACCCCGAACTGGCAGAAGGGCCAAGATCAGCAGGGGCAACAAAAGTCCCAGTACAAAGGGAAGCGTAATTACAAGGGAGGAAGTAATCAACGCCAAGGCAACAACATCGGCTACGCTTCAGAATGGGTACTGTCTTCGTTTCAATCATCTGCCTCCACCGGTTCCCCTCGATGTCAACATCAAATCAGCTGCTGCACCTACTGTAAGGAGAAGTCGCCACTCTACTCAAAGTCAGCTATCGAGAGAGTACCAGTCTCTCGGAGGGGAAAAGGGGTGTACTCCCGTTATTTTCTGGTCAAGAAAAAAGGACAGAAAGCAGAATACAGACCCATTCTGGACTTGCAAACACTGAATCTGCACGTCAGAAAGGAGAGGTTTCGCATGTTGGCGCTTCACCAAATATATCCACATCTCAGGAAGGGGGATTGGATGTGTTCGCTGGATCTTCAAGATGCTTATTTTCATGTTCCAATACACCCCAGTCACAGAAGATTTCTTCAGTTCAGGGTGGGGACCTCCCACTATCAGTTCAAAGTCCTACCGTTTGGGTTGAAGTCGGTCCCTCGGGTGTTCATGAAGTGTGTGGCAGTGGTGGCAGCCCCTCTACGCCGCAGAGGGCTCTTCGTGTACCCGTACTTGGACGATTGGCTGGTGAAAGGTCCTTCCCCAGTCAGCGTAAGGAATCATTTCCAGACTTGTATACAGCTTTGCCAGAGACTAGGGCTGCATGTCCACTTCGGAAAGTCAGTCATTCAGCCCACTCATATGATCCACTTCCTTGGAGCTATGCTAGACTCCGAAGCAGGAAAAGTGTTTCCTTCGGAGGAGAGACAATCATCGATCACCCAGAAATGTCAACTGATTCTTCGCGACAAGGTTCAGAAAGTGCGCAGGATTGCCTCCCTGCTAGGGTCGATGGCGTCTTGCATCTTCCTAGTCCCGAATGCCAGACTTCGAATGCGTCCTCTTCAGCAGGATCTGGAGGCCAAATGGGATCAACAATCTGCTCGCTGGGACGATCACATCATCATCTCAGACGCAGCTCGAGCTTCTATTCCGTGGTGGACAAAAGCTCAGAATATGCAGGTAGGAGTCCTGTTCCATCAACCTCCCCCTGTGCAAACACTGATCACGGACGCTTCCCTTCTGGGTTGGGTAGCGCACATGGGACCACTGCAGGTTCAAGGTCAGTGGTCACACAAGGAAAGTACTTACCATATCAACATGCTGGAGCTGAGAGCAGTCCATAAAGCGTTCCTCCCCTCAATCCAAGAGGCATCTGTGTTAGTACAGACAGACAACACCACCACAATGTACTACTTAAACAAGCAAGGGGGGAACGCGCTCCCGGACGTTGTCGTTGGAAGCGCAGAGGATCTGGCATTGGCTTCTGGCTCGCAGGCTGTCTATCACGGCGGTTCACCTTCCAGGAGAACAAAACGTGAGGGCAGACGCTCTAAGCCGTCATTTCGACGACAAGGAAGACTGGGTTCTTCACGACAAAGTGGTAGAGGAACTTTTTCAATCCTGGGGTCGTCCCACCATAGACCTGTTGGCTGATGACCAAAATGCCAAATGCCGAAGCTTCGCCTCCAGATTCCACCGGCCAGGCTCGAGAGGGAATGCTCTTTTGATCGACTGGTCAAACGAATTTGTGTACGCCTTTCCACCTCTCCCGTTGATTCCGAAGGTGGTGAGCAAACTAACACACTCGTGCACAACAATGATTCTGATTGCTCCCGATTGGCCGAGGCAGTGGTGGTACACGGACCTGCTTCACCTGTCAGTGACTCCTCGCAAGAGGCTACCATGCAGGCCGGACCTGTTGTCCAAGATGGACGGGAGGATATACCATCCCAACCTTCCGTCACTGAGCTTGGCAGCATGGCTCCTGAGGTCATCCAATACGGCCATCTAGGTTTGCCAGAGGACTGCATGTTCATTCTGAAAGAGGCAAGACGTCCTTCCACCAGACATTTGTATGCATGCAAGTGTAAGAGATTCTATATGTGGTGTATACAGAATAATCATGATCCAATCAAATGTCAAGAAGAAGCAGTTCTTTCTTATTTGTTGTTTCTGGCGAAAGCAGGTTTAAAATTTAATTCCATCAAGGTGCACCTAGCGGCCATAACGGCTTATAGGCGGTCACCTTCTCAAACCTCTTTTTTCCAGCTAACATCTGTCAAGGACTTCCTGCAAGGGAAGAAAAAAGTATACCCTCCAGTGCGTCCTCCCTCTCCACCCTGGGAGTTGAACCTGGTGCTATCAAAGTTAATGAGACCTCCTTTTGAACCCATTCTCAAAGCTACTTTACAATATCTTTCATGGAAAGCGGCTTTTTTGGTGGCTATCACGTCAGCTCGCAGAGTGAGCGAGATTCAAGCCCTCTGTGCATCAGAACCCTATACGGTGTTCCATTTGAAAATGGTGGTGCTGAGGACGCATCCATTTTTTCTGCCTAAAGTGGTGTCAGATTTTCATGTAAATCAGACCATCTCTCTACCCACTTTTTTTCCAAGCCCCTCTCAGCTGGCTGAGAGGGCTCTGCATTCTTTAGACCTGAGAAGGGTTTTAAAATTCTATCTTGACAGGTCTAAAGTGATACGTCAGTCTGATCATCTTTTCGTTAATTATGGATCGATCAGGACAGGCCATGCTGCCTCCAAACGTTCCATTTCCAGATGGATCGTTTCATGTATCAAACTTGCTTACCAGCTAGCACAAAAACCCCTGGGGTTTTCTCCCAAAGCGCATTCCACCAGGGGAAGGGCTGTGACTGCGGCTTTTCTCAATAATGTGCCCATGTCTGAGATCTGTAAGGCGGCGACCTGGCGGTCCGTCCATACATTTACCAGACATTATTGTCTTGATACTGACAAGAGAGCAGATACGCAGGTAGGCCAAGCCTCCTTGTGGAATCTGTTTAACAGCCAGTCTGGGCTGTGATGTTGGGTCTTGTAAGATAGAAGATGTACTTCTCATTTACCTGCAGGTGGTTGTTGGGCTTGCTATTCTATTCAGTGCTTATGACTATTGATGAGGATCCCCTGGAAGAGAAGGATAAGTTACTTACTTGTAATCCTAGTTCTCTTCCAGGGGTATCCTCATCAGTCATTAGCAACCCACCCGCCTCCCCAGGTAAATGAGAGCTGTACGTTTTTTATATTTGTATTTAGCCCTGACATCAGGGTTATGCAAAGAACAACTGACCTAACTGTCACCCCTGAGGCATGATGGGAAGCCTGGAGTTCAGGGCTGCCGTAAAGGCACAGTGCCAGTTTTTTGGTTGAAAATGCTTTCATTTTCAATGTTATTGCTTTTCAATGCAGCATGAGGCTAACAATGTCTTTTATGAGCAATTGTCAGGAGTTATGAGTGGTTTTACTCATTAAAACACAAAATTCAAAGGTTATTTGATTTAATGTGTTCTTTGTTTCCTTCATAATTGCAGTACATGTACAAGGTTTTACATTGGTTTAGCCTATTTTTGGGGCTGCATTGGTGTGAGAACAATATATGTACGTACATATATGTGGAGTGAGATATATGTGTTTTTACATATACATTTTTTAATTGTTTCCGGGGTCCCGCACATGGGCGGGAATATTCAGTGCTTATGACTTTGAGTAGGATACCCCTGGAAGAGAACTAGGATTACAGTTAAGTAACTTATCCTTCCGGTCCCTAGCTGGAATATTCAAATCAAGGTAAACAGCTGTATGTCTATCAACTGTCCAAGTGAAATGTAGGCAGTTATAGTTATCAGCTTTTTTTAGGCAATGGAGAAAAACAAGGTGTTAGTCCTCAGTGCCTGACCATATACATAGCACATCCTTTATATATCTCTTACAGAGAGATAGATGCTGTAAGAACGGATTAGAATTGTGCTGCACAAAATTTTCCTTCAAATTATCCATCATAGATATAGGACGGCATAGGGGCAAAAGTTGCCCTAATCGATGTACCTGAGACCTGTAGGTGCAGTTGATCTCTAGAACTAAAAAACATTTTGGTCAGACTAGTTAAATACATTTGAGAACAAATGAAGGCGGAGTATCATAGAACCAGTCACGTTTCCCAAGAGCCCTCATGCTGCTACCTGTGTGGCATCTTGGGGAATGCTAGTGTACAAGTGATTCAATGTCAATTGTAACCAAAAATTGGTTCAAAGGATCATAAGCCAGTGACTCCAGAGTATTAGGGATATTAGTGTCCTTTACAAAAGAAGGTTGATTGATAAGTTTCTTTCAAGAAAACATAAGCAAATTGCGACAGCGGTTCAAGTAAAGATTGAATTCCAGATATTGTAGGGTAGTATCCCAGGGATGGACGTTGGGCTTAATGGATTTTTGGCAATATAAAAAGCTGGAAATCGCGTTGTTGCATTTGTTAAAAAAAAAAAATCTGCTTCTTTGGAAGTTATCCATTTTTTCTCTTTGGCATCAGCTACCAATTCCCTAATCATATCCTGGAGTTCACTAGTGGTCTCTCTGGTAAGGGGTATGTAATTAGTACGCACCTCCAGTAGTCTCAGTACCTCAGTCTCATAATCCTTTGAATTAAGAATCACTATTGCACCTCCTTTATCAGCAGGGTTTATTGTTAGTCATTGTCCTAGAGTGACTTAATGGCTTCCCAATCACTGTTAGTCATATTTTGAAATATATGATGGTTATGTTTTTGTTCCAGAGCCGTAATTTCCCTCAGAAAATGTTGTTCAAACACTGTCACTTCAGATCCCTTTGAGGAGTTAGTGGAACAAAATGCTGATGGACGGTGTAAGTTGGTTGAACACACCAAATTTGGATCTGCCGTTTTTTTCTTCAAAGAATTTATGCGGGCGTACCAACCAGTAGTTCCATGGATGTTGCTTACATGAGGCACTTTCTGACCTACCTCACACTTTTTATTAAAAAAATTCTTTATAAAAAATGTTCTCTATTATGTTAACCCATTCTGAGACTATAGGCTGGCAGGCTCCCGACCTGACATGGGTGCTTGATGAATTTTATTCATCTGAAATTAACATATGGGTGGGCATGACTAGATAGCCAGCATTGCTTCACCACAGCAGTATAAAACGTATTAAAACTTTTTTTTTTTAAGTATGTGCTTGCCTATAGGAAGGCCTTTGTTTTTATTAATTTATGAGTTCAGGGCGTCCTGGTGTAGTTCCCTGTTAAGCTCCTCATTTGACCGATGAGCATCAACGATTGAGCCTGGTTTGCCCCGTTGTGTTAAATTGATTTGTTTAGCGTATTAATCACCAGAGAAGGTATCCGGTTTCTTGGGCATGTGTAGGTTTGTGCTCTCTAAGGTGCTTATACGAAGAGCCAGGGCTTCAGCATCTTGCAAAACTCAAGAAGAGAGTAGGAGGCTCACGTGTTGAGAGAGTTTGTTCTATGTCTTGGGTGCAATGTAGGAGAATGAGCAACCTCCAGTTTTGCTTTTGTAGTTTGTGGGCAATGTAGAGTGAGCGTGGGGTCTGGTTGGTTGGCAAAAATGTATGCCGCTGTTAAGGTATTCCGGTTCTTTCTTGTGTAGGGCTTTGTATGTGTGTGAGAATTTTGAATTGGCTGCCCTTGTTAATGGGGTGCCAGTGAAGCTTCCTGTGGTGTGTGATGTGGGTGCGGTGGGGAGGTGGAGTATGAGTCTTGTAGCAATGTTCTAGATGGAGATTCTGGCATAGTGTGTTGCCGTCGTCCAGCCTGCTGGTAACGAGTGTTTGTGTGATGGGTCATCTCGTTTTCTGAGCCAAACATTTAAAGACTTTTTGCAGCATGCATGGATGTGGAAGCAGGAGTTGCATATTGTGTTGACTTGAGCAGTCATGTTGAGCTTGTCATCTAGGATGATCCATAGATTTCTTGCGTGATACGTGTTGTGGGTTTTAGTCCTAGATCTGGCGGCTACTAGGTGGAGTCGCCTGGGGAGTATTGTTGCCAAAGACCAGTACTTCTGTCTTGCTGCAGTTGAGCAGTTTGCATCCATCTGTTACCATAGTCATGCAGTTGGTGAACTTGGTTCTGGTTGTGGCGTTTTGCCTGTCGGAGAGGATGAGTTTGGGGTCATCGGCATAGGAGATGACGGTGGTGTCTTGTGATAGGATGATGTTGGCATGCTGTGTCATGTATATGTTGAAAAGGGTGGGGCGGAGGGACGATCTCTGCGGGACTCCACAAATCAGTTTCTTGGTCTCTGATGTGAAGGTGGCAGCCAGACCCTTTGGATCTTTCCTGTGAAGAAAGTATAGGTCCATTTGAGGGGGGATCCTCGTATGCTAATCTCATGTAGTCTTTTGATGAGGGTGTTATTGGAGACAGAGTCGAAGGCCACAGAGAGATTGAGGAGGATGAGGGCCGCTGTTGCTTCTCCATCCAGGATGATTTGAATGTCATTGGTGGCCACAATGGGTGCTGTGGTTCTTTCTGCATTCTGATTGGGTTGTCTAGAAGATGGTGAAGTTCCAGGTGGTTTGCAAGTTGCTTGTTGGATTTCTCATTCACCTTAGCTTGATAGGGAAGTAGGAAGATGGGTCGGAAGTTGCTCAATTGATTTGGGTCAGCTGTGGGCTTCTTGAGGAGGGTGTTGATTTCTGCAAGCTTCCATTCATCTAGGAAGGTGGCTGATGTGACGGAGGTGGTGTTGGGATTACATTTAGCAATCAGCCTTGGCGTATACTAGACGCACAGACTTCTTGCAGGAGGGGTGCTGATATTCCAAATTGTTACTCATCCACTAATCAGTGGTGCATTTCAGCATATTTGAGTCTATTTGGGATAGTATAATACTAAGGATTAGTTCGCTTTCTCTTTTGCGCAGTCTTTCTTCCCGGTTTCCACCTCTATGTAGTCTAGTGGATCAGTTCTATCGCTGCAAAAGAGAAGGTTTTATTCTGTGGATGTACATGGTGGAAAGGGTCATAGGGTCTTCGGATATACATTTGTGGATGTTTCAGTAGTGTTCTTGAGTTTGTGTTTGAAGTTGTCTTATATACTACCAATGTAAGGTAGTTTAAAGGGAATAAAAGTACAAAAAAAAAAGTTGTGGCCCAAGATTCACCTGCACACTATTTGTCCTAAATGTCTAGGAAGTGCTCTCTCTTCAGGCCAACCATTAAAAAAGCCTGGTTTTATAAATATAGGCAGCTACACGAGTTGAGGAGCAAAATACATTGAGATCTAAAACATCCTACCAATTTGGAATTGAATAATATTCGATTATTTTACATAGCAACTGTTTCACATAGAACTATTCTTTAACACTTATTTTGCACATGAGACCGCAAGATCAACATTTTTCTTTCGCTAAATGAGGACTTTCACGTCCTGGTTTCTTTTTGCCTTTATTCAAAACATCTTGACCAGACAACATGAGACGTCATATCCACAGAGAACAGCCAACACGTTTCGACCCTATTTGATTGGAACTTCTTCAGGGCTCACGTGTCCACACTGTTTGACTTTTGTATATAAAAATACCGTGTTTGCCTAGTCACTGTTTCTCTTACACAATTTTCTCACACTGCAGACTTTCACTATATATCCATAAATTTGTCCTCGTAGAACACCTGTCAATATTCATAGGACCTTGAAATCACATGGCCCTTTTCCACAGCTTTTTACAGGACTCATTGACGTGGAAAGGAGGGGGCAACTGCATGCCTTTGCGCGTAAAAGGGCCAAGTGATTTCAAGGTCCTATGGATATTGACAGGTGTATCTGAAAGAAACAAGTTGTTATAGATTCCTCACCTTAGAATTACCCCCAGGCATCAGTCTGGATTCGGAAAGTTTTCATCAGCAGTACCCCTGCGCGTCGGTAGGCGTCGTCGTGGAGCTACTTAGACGCGGCCGCGCGCGCTGACATCAGTTCCTTTTTCCACGGCAGCCAGCGCAGATCTGGGCAGTCAGTTCCGTGCCAATAAAGGTCCCGGTCCTGTGGGAGGTCGAGGGACCGGTCGCAGAGCCGTCACAATCGTTCCTCTGGATCTAAGTCTTTGCACTCGGGGTCAGGTAAGTCCGAAGCATTCTAAGAAGTCGAAGAAGCGTCGTCGCTCATCGGCTTCCCGTCACGTCTAAGGGTGCGGGTGGTGCCACCCCCGCATCTCGGGTGGAGCCTGCGACAATGCCTCCGGCCTACCAACCCGTTCCGGGTCCGTCGGCGACGCCTGCACAGGTGCTAGAGTTTCTTGCTGCCATGGCCCGACTCTTTGGGCCGTCTGGCCCCATGGGCGTGCCTTTGGGCCCCACGGGCCCAACTGGGGGTCCTGTACTTCAGACGCCAGTGGCTTCAGCGTCTGCTTCGGCCCCGGCACCGCAGTATCCCTCTGGATCCGGGACGACACCGGTTGAACTGATAACACCACTGGTATCGACCCCACCTCCGGCACCACCTCTGACACCACCTCCAACGTCATCCAGTACTACTGCTGTCATTGTCCCCAGTTTCAGGCCTAAACCAGACGCGGCGCCGGAACGGCATCTCTCTACGCAGATTCTGACTACGATGGGGCCTTTCTACCCCTACGTCACTCCTCCTTATTTTCAGCCTGTTTCACGGACTTCGGAGGAAGGGGGGGACTGGGAGGGGTCTGGGAACCCTCTCACACAACAGTGTGGTGATGATCCGTACTGGGCAGAAGATTTGGGGGATGCCAGTGGACTAGACACCTCGCCTAACCTTGGCATGCTGTCTCCTCCATCCATGAGGAGGAGGGAGCAAGTTATGCAGTGGTGTTGCGTAGGGCGGCCAAGGCTCTCCACCTCGAACTCCCTACAGTGGCCTTCTGGACTGGCCTTCTGGACTAACCTCCTGACATTAGTGCTTCAACTGGCGGCAACCTCTTCGGAGCCCTTGCTACCTTTTAACGGTGCACTGTCTAACGTTCTGTTGGGCACTTGGTCCAGGCCCAACACAGAGGCTCCTGTGGACAGAAACTTGGCCATAAGCCATCGCCTGGCTCCAGGTGACCCCCTCTTTCTCTCCCAACACCCCATCTCTGAGATCTTGGTTGACCAGGCCTCTGCATCCCAGAGCGCATTCCCTTCCGCACCCCCAGATAGGGATTTCAAGAAGCTGGAGCAGCTTGGCAAAAAGCTGTTGTGAGAAGTTGGCCTGATATGTAGTGCTCACTATTCTAGTGATCACTGTGTATCATTCCAGACAACCCTTATTGATGATTGGTTGTAAGTCAACCGTTAGACCAGCTATCCTAGTAGCATGGACAAGAGCAGTCTTTAGGATTGTTAAGGCCTGCCATAGGAGTGACTGATAGGAATACATGTGTCCATTTTAGGGTTAGATATAGGTATACTATATCTACAGCAAAGGGTGATTACACCACTTTGCCCCAGCTGTCGTGCAGCCAGTTGTGTCAGATTTAGATGGCCAGCCAGGGGCGGCATAATACATGCTGCATCCCCTGGTAGGCCCTGGGTACACCTATGCCCTGAGTTACGGGGTCTGATAAGGTGGCCCAGTACCAATTGGATATGTACCTAAGGTACATGGAATCCATTTTAGAGCGAGAGCAGTAGCCCTGGGGCCCTGGATAGCAGGGTCCCAGGTCAACTAAGTCGAAAAACCAGCAAAACACCAGGCAAAAAGTTGGGGGTAACCATAGTCAGGTATCCACCCTCCTACAGCTGTTGTCATCTGCCAGCTTAGGGGTACGGTCGGTGAACACCGCATGCCTCTTGGGCCGTTACTCCCACTCTGTGTGTGACACAGTTGCGCAGGTGCTGCCCAACTGTCCGGAGGAGACCCAGACAAACTGCCCAGGCTATTGCAGCTCTGAGGGATACAGCTTAGTTCACCATCCGTTGTGGGCTTGATACAGCTGACTCGCTAGGCAGCACAATTTCCACGACTGGCTGAGAACAACTGGCTTCTCGGGATGTCCAGAACACTTTGATGGACATGCCCTTTGATGGCATTTGCCTTTTTGGCAACAAAGCGTATAGTGCGTTGGAGCGCTTTAAGGACTCGCGGGCTATGGCCAAGTCCTTGGGCCTCTCGGCCTGTATGCCTCCTCCGCCTTCTGCTTTTCGCTCCTTTCGTGCCACGTAAGGGGTACCCCAACACGTTAATTCTAGAGCCGCAGGCCTGCGCAGCAACAACCTCAGCGCGCCCACGGACGTAGAAACCGTTGAGGCGGTTCTGGGGACCAGCGGGCGGGTCAGTTCACCTCCACCCCGCAGCATCCACTTCAAAGCCTTCCTAGTCCGACCTTTCAGGCCCATCAAACGCCAGTGGGTGGCAGAATACACGATCATCTCCCCCACTGGCGCACCATCACTACGGACAGGTGGGTGCTGCAAATAGTCCGATGGGGCTACTCCCTCCCCTTCGAGACTACCCCTCCAGCCATGCTAAAACGGTGATGGATCAAGCCCTGATCTTTGGACTGGGTAAGAGTGGTCTGCTTAATTCAGACACTCTGTTCATCACCACCCCCTTTTCTAAATCATTTTTGTCCACCATAAGCGTGGAAGGGTATACTCAGATGTGAGTCCCTAGCTCATTGCACCATCAGGATTCAAGCAAGCCGGGCCGAAGACGGCTGAAATGCCAGAAACCGGTCCCCGGTAGCTTGTTTCCTTCCCAGTATAAGAATTGGCTTGGTAGTTTGGTCTGCCCTGTTCCCATGATGCACTGGGCCAGGGTCAGACTAATTTGCATATAGCCACGTTCTGAGCTGGGATGGTGCAGTGAGCTAAAAAGCGGTGATGGATCAAGCCCTGATCTTTGGACTGGGTAAGAGTGGTCTGCTTAATTCAGACACTCTGTTCATCACCACCCCCTTTTCTGAATCATTTTTGTCCACCATAAGCGTGGAAGGGTATACTCAGATGTGAGTCCCTAGCTCATTGCACCATCAGGATTCAAGCAAGCCGGGCCGAAGACGGCTGAAATGCCAGAAACCGGTCCCCGGTAGCTTGTTTCCTTCCCAGTATAAGAATTGGCTTGGTAGTTTGGTCTGCCCTGTTCCCATGATGCACTGGGCCAGGGTCAGACTAATTTGCATATAGCCAAGTTCTGAGCTGGGATGGTGCAGTGAGCTAAAAAACGGTGATGGATCAAGCCCTGATCTTTGGACTGGGTAAGAGTGGTCTGCTTAATTCAGACACTCTGTTCATCACCACCCCCTGTTCTGAATCAAGTAGTTTTGTGGCTCTGTACTGGGCTCGAAGAGTATGGCATCCCGAGCTACTCAGCATGGTGATTGAGCCCCTGCTCTGACTGCCTCTTTGGGAGGACCTTCTGTCACAGCAGCAGGGGAGGGTCCTCCATCCGAACCCGTCTAGCCTCCACCTCCTTGCTTGGAGATTGAGCTGCAGCAGTGGATGTCCTTTGACCTGCCTCCCTAAATTTGTGATGTTATTCTTGGCAGCCAGGCGTCCCTCCACTAAAATGGTGTACTCCTGCAGGTGGAATTATTTTATGGCATGGTGCCCAGCAAAGGCTGTGGATCCCCTTTCTGCCCCTCTTTCAGAGGTCCTTCTATTTCTCCTTTCTTTGGCCCCGCAGGCGCTGCTCTGGGCACTGTCAAGGGCTATCTCTTGGCCATTTCAGCCTTTTTACGGCTTCCACATCAGCATTCCCTTTTCAAGTCCCCTGTTGTAAATAGATTTTTAGAAGGCATTACTCACCTTTTTCTTCCGGTTCCTTTCATAATGCCTCTGTGGGACTTGAACCTGGTTCTGACCTATCTGATGTGTGCTCCCTTTGAGCCACTTCACAAGTGTCCTCTTCGTCTACTCACTTTAAAGACTGCTTTCCTGGTTGCCACCACCTCTGCCAGAAGAGGGAGTGAGCTCCAGGCTCTTTCTTCTAAACCTCCATTTCTCTCAGTCCATCCGGATAAAGTTGTTCTACGGACTTGTCCATCTTTTCTGCCACAGGTTGTCTCTGCCTTTCAATCGGGCAGACAATCACTTTGCCCACCTTCTTTCCGCCTCCGCATCCCTCAAAAGAGGAAGAGAGGGTCCACCGTCTGGACCCAAAACGTTGGCTCTCATTCTACCTCACTGCACACAACAGTTCCGGGTTGATGGCCAGCTCTTTGTTGGCTACGTGGGTGCCTAGAAAGGTTGCGCCGTGCACAAGCGGACCATCTCTCGGTGGGTCATTCTGTGCATTAAGGTTTGTTATTCTTTGGCTAAAAGGGAGCCTCCGGTGGGGCTACGTGCCCATTCTACCAGGGTGAGGGTAGCCTCTACTGCTTTGGGGAGGGGAGTTTTGCAGCGTGAATCTTTCTGGATTCACTATGCTGTGCATTATTCCGCGGTCTTGTGGTCGGGTCCGGATTCGTAGTCTTTTCTTTGGTTTTTTTTTTGTTTGTTTTTTTGTAGCCCAGGTGGGCGTCGGCGTCACACCTCCTTGGGTGCATTTCCGGTGACGTCGGCATGCTTCCTGCGGAAGCTCCCACTCCTGGGCGCCATCTTCAGATATTTTTTTTCCGCGGTTGGGTCTGGATCGTTCCCGTTTGGGCTCCAGACATTTTTGGAGAAGAAGGAAAATACAGAACTTAGAAAGAAAATTCATCTGAAGACTCCAGGAGACTTGATCGACGAAGAGTCAGCAGAGGAGAAGGAGAATTCAGCGAGATCTTCGACAAAAACGTGAGATCTTCGACGAACACGCGACCAGGGAGGCCCTGAGCGCTCGATGATGGACAACACGCCGTTCAAGCTCTGCCATAACTGCCACCACAAGTACGCGCAGAAGGACCAGCACCCGGTTTGCAACCTTTGCCTACCGGTAGATCACGAAAGCAAGGACTGCAACGCCTGCTCCGTCTTCACCCTGAAGACCCTTCGTGTGAGAGAGAGAGACAGAGGGCAGCACACGCCGCCCTGCAGGGGAAGGCCCCGACTCCATCCCTCTATGAGCTGGGGATGTCCTCCGAGGAAGAGGACAACGCCGCCGCCGAAGACGACAGCTACACGGTCGTAGAGACCGATTACACGAAGACTTCTGATAAGGTAGGAGACTCTCCAGCCCCCAAGAACCCGAGAGACTCTGAGTCTCGAAAAAACGAGGGCAAGGCCCCGAAAGCGCCGGCGCCAAAACATCTGGCGCCCGCGACTACTCACAGGCCCAGCGGATCCTCGGAGAAGGAGTCCCAGGCACCGAGAGCTGTTGAACAGCAGAAGTCGTCGAAAATCATCCCCGAAAAGGATCGATCGACACCGAGTGAGAAGGACCCTAAACAACCGACGCCGAACAGAGACCCGAAATCCGGTTCGACGTCGAAACCTCCGGCCCCGAAAAGCACGGCGCCGAGCCAACCGCCGAAAAGAGCAGCGACCCATCCGACGCGGAACACGCAGCCGAGATGAAGAAAAAGAGAAGGCGCCTCGAGGCCGAAATGGAAAACATCTTGCAGCGGAAGAAAGAATTAGACGCTAAGATGAAAACCTTCACGATCCCACACAAGGCCAAGCCACCAGTGATGGAGGTGGTCGAAGAGGAGGACGAGGCAGTCGAGGAACAAGACCCGGACTTCGAGGTGGTCGACGAGTAGGACGAGAGCCCCTACTTTATTTATAACTATGGGGAGGAAGAGGACAGCAGGACGGACGCAGAGTCGTCCCCCTCTGACTTGCAGGAGGTGGATTACCTAGATGTCGACACCGATAGCCCGGAGGAGGCGATCGACACGTATCCCTCGAGGCCTTCGCCGCCGGACATCGGGTCCTACAACTCGGTGATAAACGCTGCCGCAGCAGTATTCAAACTCAAGCTCGACGAAGAGAAGCAGAAAGCAGACTTCCTTCTAGAGACATTGCTCCCCACTCAAACAAAGAGCCAGTACCTACCAATGCTCGACAGCGTCTTGGCTCAGGGGAGGGAAGCATTCAGGGAGCCCGCTACATGCAAGGCAGTAACTCCCAGAACAGAGAAGAAATACAAACATTCCTCAAAAGACCCACCCTACATTCAGGGCACGGTCTCCGCAGACTCCATTATCGCGGCCACAGCAAGGAGGAGGGCTAACGTGCCCACTGCTTCTGGACCACCACCGGATAAGGAGAGCAAGAGGATGGATCTGGTGGGCAGAAGGATCGAACTAAATGCCGCGACCCACTGGCGCATGGCTAATTCCAACGCCCTGAACAGGCACATGTACCAGATCATGGAGGAGCTGGGGAAGTTGGTGAAGGAGCTCCCCCAGGATGCCAGGCAAAAGGCCGAAAAACTAGTTGAAGAAGGGAAGAACGCGGCAAATTCTTGCCTTAAGACGGCCTTGGATGGAGCAGACACCTCCAGCAGGCTCATGATGATAGGTGTCACTGAAAGAAGACACGCCTGGCTCAGGATCTCAGGTTTCAAACCTGAGGTGCAACACAGCATCCTGAACACACCATTCAACGGCGATACGCTTTTCGGAACAACAGTTGATGAGAAGCTCGGTCAACTAAAAAAGGATAACGAAACAGCAAGGTCCATGGGATTATTGCAGTTCAGAGGCAACAAGAGGGGCACCCCGTCATGGAGGCCCGGCGGGAGAGGTGGAAACCAGCCAGGTACATCACACCAGGCTTTCCAACAAACACACCAGGCAAACTCGCAGGCTCAGCAAGGTCAGCAGAAGCAGCCCTGGCAGTACCAACCAAGAGGCCAGTCCTTTCGAGGGAGAAATGGACGTGGACAGAATAGAAGAGGGGGACAACAGCCCGCCTCTAAGTGACTTCAAAAAACTCCGTGTGCCCGCCCACAGAAAAGATCCCAGGGGGCAACACTTACAAAGAGGGGTCAAGACAAACTAGACACCTACGACCACATAACACCAGTGGGAGGAAGATTAAGATTTTACCTCCAGGAATAGAGAGAAATCACATCAGACAAATGGATCCTCAATATCATCAAATTCGGATACTGCGTAGAGTTGGAGGGGAGGCCAACAAGCAGAAAACCAAAAAGAAAACCACTAGCAAGCAAACAGCTAGAGCGTCTTCAGGAAGAAGTAAAAGAACGCCTGCGGAAGCAGGCCATAGAACGGGTACCCTTCAAGGAAAGAAACAAAGGAATATACTCAACGTACTTCCTGGTACCAAAGGTAGACGAGACAATGAGACCCATTCAGGACCTAAGGTTCCTGAACAAATTCATTAGAACGCAAAAATTCAAAATGACCTCCATGCAGGAGGTGCTCCCGCAATTGCAGATCGGGGACTTCATGGTCACGATATAGACCTCAAGGACGTCTACCTGCACATCCCAATGAACGGAAAGCACAAGCATATGCTCAGGTTCACCGTCGGAGAAAGACACTACGAGTTCACGACACTAGCCTTCGGGCTAAAATCAGCACCAAGAGCCTTCACAAAGTGCCTCGCAGCGGTCGCAGCGCACCTACGAAGACAGGGAATACACGTATAACCTTACCTGGACGACTGGCTGGTGAAAGCAAACTCATACCAGAAATGCAAACAGCACGCACATACAGTGACAAGCACGCTCATAAGCCTGGGGTTTTTCCATCCATTGGAAGAAATCATCAATGGAGCAGGAACAAGTGAAGATCTTCCTGGGAGCACAGATCAACACCTTACAGGGCAAGGTGTTCCCCAGCGAGAAGAGGGCGAGGGCGCTGGTGAAGGAAACTCGCCTCTACCGGAAGGGACAAGCTCGGACAGTGAGGACTGCGAGCAAGATCATGGGCATGATGGCATCATGCATCCACCTGGTACCAAATGTACGACTCCACATGAGACCCATTCAAGAATGGCTACAGGAGCAATGGTCACAAGCTACAGGCCGTTGGGAGGATCTAGTGGTTGTAACGCACGCAGTGCAGAAAGAGATGACATGGTGGACCATGGAGAACATAGCAAGGGGGAAGCCTCTAACGCCCCCAACGCCAACAGTGACCATCACCACAGAAGCATCCCTGAAGGGATGGGGCGCTCACATGGAGGAGCTCAAGGTGAGGGGACTGTGGACACCAACAGATGCGACAAAGCACATCAATTACCTGGAATTGAAGACAATCTTCCTTGCACTGAAAGCTTTCCAAACAGGGCTGTACAAGCACAAAGTGCTGCTACAAACAGACAACACCACCGCGATGTTCTACATCAACAAGCAGGGTGGGACACAGTCAGCCTCGCTTTCAACGCTGGCGCAGGAGAATATGGAGATGGGCCATCCCTCTCAAGATAGACCTGCTAGCCATACACCTACCAGGGAAGGACAACATACAGACTGGCTGAGCAGACAGACACCGGCATCCCACGAGTGGGAGCTCAATGCTCAGGAGACAAGGTGGCTGTTCGACAGATGGGGAACGCCATCAGTGGACCTGTTTGCCACACGCCGGAATACAAAATGCAAAAACTTTGCATCCAGACAGCCCGAGGAGGGGTCACTGGGGAATGCCCGATGGATAGATTGGTCCAGGACATTTGCTTACGCTTTTGCCCCGATACCACTGATGCACAGAGTACTGAGCAAGTGCAGAGCGAGCAACGTGACCCTGATACTGGTCGCACCACAGTGGGCCAGGCAGACATGGTACTCGCAGATCATGGAGATGTCACAGTGTGCACCCCACAGGTTCGGCAAGAGGGAAGACCTGCTCTCCATGCAGGAGAGGTGCTACACCCAGAGCCAGAGAGCCTGAGCCTAGTAGCGTGGCTCCTGAGGACATAGAGTTCGCACATTTGAGACCACCAGAAAGCACCCTGAGGGTCATTCGGTAGGCACGAAGGCCCAGTACACGGAAGGGCTATGTTGCGAAATGGAAAAGATTCATAATGTGGTGCAGAAAGGAAGGACTTCAACATAAAATGAAGAAGGACTCCACGGTGCTGAGGTAGTTGACGCACTTGCTGGAGAAAAACCTTAGCTCATCCTCGCTGAGAGTTCACTTGGGAGCGATAGTCGCCTACACAAGGGGAGAAATGGGCAGGAGTTTCTTCACATCACAGGTGGTGAAGAGATTCCGGGAAGGAGCGAAAAGGATCGCACCTCCCAAGCGGGTGCCGCCACCTGCATGGAACTTGAACATAGTCCTGACTGAACTCATGAAAGAGCCCTTTGAACCGCTTCACAAGGCCTCCCTAAAGATGCTAACTATGAAAACAGCTTTCCTGGTTGCAATAACGTCCTTTCGCAGAGTAAGCAAGCTTCAGGCGCTAACGCTACAAGAACCCTACATACAAATACACAATGATAGGGTTGTGATGAGGACTGACCCACACTTCATGCCGAAGGTGGTATCCAAATTCCACATGAACCAGTCTATACAGATACCGAGTTTTTTCCAAAAACCAACAACTAGCGCAGAGCGAGCTCTGCACACCCTCGACGCCAGAAGGGCAGTCATGCACTACATTGAGAGGACAAAGGGACACAGGAAAACAAAACAGTTCTTTGTGTCATTTGCCAACAGTTTCATGGGAAAGGCAGTAACCAAAGACACTATTGCACGATGGATCGCTCAGACAATTCAACTCTGCCACAAACGTGCAGGACAAGAGCTAGCAGAGGGGACACGTGCCCACTCCACTAGGAAAAAGGGTGCTACAATAGCTTTCCTGGCTAACACACCCATACAAGACATATGCCTGGCGGCAACATGGGCTTCGGTGCACACGTTCACAAAGCACTACTGTGTGGATATACAGATGAACAAGGAAGCACAAGTCGGACAAAAGGTGCTCCAGCACATATTCAATAACCAATGCTCACCTTCCACCCAGCCGCCACAGAGATGAGAAACCGCTACAAAATCTATGCACAGCATAGTGAATCCAGAAAGATTCACGCTGCAAAACGAATAGTTTTCTTACCTGTCGGTGTAGTTTTGCAGCTTGAAGATCTTTCTGGATTCACTAGCGAACCCACCCACCTCCGCCAGAAAGATGAGGCTGGAGAGAGAAGAGGTGGTTAAAAAAAAAAAGGGACTTTAAAAGTACAAAAGGAGAACATTGCCATTACTCCGGAAACAAAAGAAACACGGAAAAAAAGAACCCTAAGATGGCGCCCAGGAGTGGGAGCTTCCGCAGGAAGCATGCCGACGTCACCGGAAATGCACCCAAGGAGGTGTGACGCTGACGCCCACCTGGGCTACAAAAAAAAAAAACAAAGAAAAGACTACGAATCCGGACCCACCCACAAGACCGCGGAATAATGCACAGCATAGTGAATCCAGAAAGATCTTCAAGCTGCAAAACTACACCGACAGGTAAGAAAACTATTCGTTCCCTTGCATGACATCTGTCAAGCAGCTACGTGGGCCTCCTTGCACACGTTTACCAAGCATTACTGCCTGGACAGCCTAGTCCGGAGAGACTTCTTTGGCCATTCTGGTCTTCAGGACTTTCTGGTGTGATCTTGGTTCGCAGACCCACCACCGGGGTTGGTATTGCTGGGGTATCTATTCTAAGGTAAGGAACCTATCCCTACGTGTTTCTTTCAGATGCATAAGTTACATACCTTCAGTAACGATATATCTGTAAGAAACCTTAGTAGTGATAGATTCCTTACTGCCCCACCCATCCTCCCTGTTCAGCGACCTGATTTCTAGGGTTAAGGTCCTCCCTTTCAGGGCCCTAGTTTCATGGCACCAGTGGTCCGTTTCTTGCATGGCTCTGCGTTCCTGGCATGGAAAGTCATGTACAGAACTGACGTCCGTGCACGTGGGTGCATCTAAGTAGCTTCAGCGACGTTATTCCGGCACCAACGACACACACGAAGCCACACGACGATGCCTACCGACGCGCAGGGGTACTGCTGTCGAAACTTTCCGGATCCAGACTGACGCCTGGGGGTAATTCTAAGGTAAGGAATCTATCATTACTAATGTTTCTTACAGGTATATCGTTACCGAAGGTAACTAACTTGTGCTTTACGAGGACAAATTTATGGATATATAGTTAGTCTGCAGTGTGAGAAAAATGTAAAAGCGAAACAGTCAGTGAATGATTGATGGTGGCCGGCCTACATGTTTCAGCCTCCTTACGCAATTAGTGAGGCTTTCGTCAGGACTAGGTAAGTCACTGGATATGCACACGCTAAGGTGCACCCTCACCTTTGGCAGGGCTAACATCCATATTTACCACTTTTTAATCTTACCTTCAGCAAAGAAGCATGAGTCTTCAACGCGTTATAAGGGGGTTGGGAGCAGAAATCCCTGAGAGGAATCAGGGCAGGGGGTATTCAGCCATCGGAGTCTATGAATGCTGCATAGACTTCCTCTCACAATGCAGTGATAGCCCACTCTATAGTGCAACACAGGTCAATCCACAGAGGGCATGGGACACAGGGAAGGCACAGGACTTGCGCCAGTTAGTGTGCAGGCCAGTAACCACCCAGGCGTTTAGCACTCCATGGGACTACTGTCTGTTTTGCCGAGGTACAGGAGCATTTGCAAACAAAACAGGTGATGGACCGAATGTGGATCAATGTCACACATTCATCCCAGTCCAAAGATCTGGGCCCAAATCCATCGTTTTTTTGCACTCCACACCACCCTGGGTTAGACAATGGCGATATGCAAATCAGCTCTGACCCTGTGCCCTATGGGAACAGTCCAGTCCGAACTACAAAAGCCATGTCCTTCCCAGAACGGAATCAAGCATCCGAGGACCGGACCGGTTTCGAGGTAACACCTCATCAGCCCGGCTAGCTTGACTCCAGTGGTGTGGAGTGCCTGGGACCCACGTCTGGGCATCCCCAGCGCACTTGTGGCGGCAATTGCAAACAAAACAGGTGATGGACCGAATGTGGATCAATGTCACACATTCATCCCAGTCCAAAGATCTGGGTACAGGAGCATGTCAACCTTCTACAGTGAAATGACATGTTCAGTGTTGCGTATCGGGTTTCCGCCATCTCTGGCCAGGCTGGCAAAGGGTTTGACTATGAGTGCAAAAAGCATCGGTGACAGCGAGCAGTCCTGCCACATCCTCCTGAGTACCCCAACCACCTCCAATATACTTTGGTCCTTCAGAACCCATGCCTGGACACCAGAATACAACAGAAAAACCAATTTGTCCTATCCCAGACCCAGGTTCATGTGGCCCATAACCCCTCTCAGGTATCCCCAATCCAGTGTTTCAGACACCTTGAGAAGATCTATGGACTGTATTAGTGCAGTGGCGTGATATTGAGCCAAGGTTTGTCCAGAACCCCAAACAACCATATGATTTTGAGTGAGGTGCTGTCTTCTGATTGATGTGGACCACAGTTGTTAAGTGGGGGCAGAAGTCGGCTAGCCAGCACTCTACTGAGGATTTTGTAATCAGCGTTTAACATGTAGAGTGGCCGATAGGTGGACACATTCAGGGTTTCTCCCCTGGGTTTGGGGATTGACACTATAAGAGACTCCCTAATAGTGTCCAGCAAAGAACCACTCTCAAGAGTTCTAGTGTACTTCGTGGCTAGTATGGATGCTAGGTGGCCTGCATAGCTGTGGTAAAATATGCCTTGCAAGCCACACATCCCAGGGGTTTTACCACACTCTTGTTCTGCTATGGCCACTTTTATTTCAAGTTCCGTAATGAGCCCCAAAATTCCACTATCTCCTGTGTGCTCAGCCACACCAAGGAAGCCAGGTCTCTGAGGGTCTTGATCTCCATCACCGGCTCCTGCAGAAATCACAGTAATAGTCAACAAACTCTTTGTGGAAGTCACTGTGAGCCAACACCACCTCGTCAAATGTGTTGCTAATGTGTGTAACAGGGTGACCACCGTCCACGGGCTGAATAAACTATGCCAGCAAATGGCCTGCCCTGTCTCCCTCTGTGTGGTTAGGGTGCATGTAGTACCGGAGTTTAGGGCTCACAGCCATTTGAGTGAGGTATCGTATTTGTCCCTCTCTGTAGTAAGTCTTGGCCTCCAAGAAGGGTCTGCAGGGAGACCGTGCTCCATCCCGTGGAGGGATTTCTCAGTTTCTGTCTGCTCTTTCTCCAGCCCTCTTTATATCCCTTCAGTCTGGCTGGTGCAAAACCCCGAACCGTCATGTTAACGGCCTCCCACTCCATGTTAGGGTGCAGAGCCCTAAATCTCCTTGCAGAAGCTCCTAATGGCATTACCCAAGTGGCCCCAAAGTCAGGCTCCTCTAATTTGGAAACTCAAAGTTTCTACATGGAAATGGGGGCTAGCGTGCAGCCCCACACCGCATATAACAGTTGGGGGATTATGATTCGATTCAGTATGGGCCAGGTATTCCATGAGTGTCACTTCATGTACCTGTTAACTAGTGTATATGAATTTGTCCAGCCTAATTTGTAAATCATGGACTGGGGAGTAAAATGAGTACTCCAGTCGTGCCTTCTTCTGTAGCCTCTACACATCTACTAAGTCCCAGTGCCCTGCCCATTTCACCATGTCAAGATATATATATCGTCCACTATATTGTAGTCTCCACCTAAGATCACAGTCATGCCCACTTTGGCTGATAGTAGTAGTGTCAGTGTTTCAATGAATTGCATTTGCCCTACTTTCAGAGCATATAGGCTACTCAGAACCAGAGGGAGGCCATCTAACTACCATGGCACAAATAGCTGTAGCCAAAGTGATTATACTGCCCCAGTTGCTTTATAACTTTACCAGTCTTCAAGTTTGGCTCCATGCCTCATGGTTCATACAATTAGATTATTTACTGTGGGAGCTTATGGGGGTGGCACAGGGTGTACTTGCACCTCCTTCAACGGCCTATTCTGGAAGGGGGACTGCGGGTGCCCAACTTTGAAGTGTCCTACCTGCAGTAAATTACACTCTGGCTGGATGGTGAAAGCCTGGCTGAGCCGCAACCCGTGGGCGTCTAGCCCGCCTGCTGAGGTGTACAAGTGGGAGGGGACAGCGTGCTCTTTGACATTGCACTTATATGCTGGAGGCGCTGAATATGGCAGACACAGGAGTGCCCATTGTATGCTCCCTGGCTACCACTAGTTTGGACTTCTGCACCAGACCAACCCCCCCTTCTTCAAGGCAACACAGCTAACGATATGAACAGAGGTAGGATTGGTGACGTTTGGAGATTGTTACGAGGCCTCCACGCTGATGCCCCTAGAGATCCTCGTCGAGAAACACGACTTACCTCCTAGACACTTATGGGGTAGTGGCCTGGATCTTTACGACATTCTGGGGAGCAGGAGGGGATGAACACCAAACACATAACGTCTTGTATCGACTGCTGGCCCTGGGAAATGGGAGCCATCTCATTAAATGCCTGTATGGCTTCCTCATTGGGATTGTGCGAAAGAACCTGAGCCTCCTTCAGCAAAAATAAGAGTGCATACTAGGCAGGGAGGTACCAGATCGGGAATGTGCAAACATTTTGGCTTACCCACAGAAAGTGTCCCGAAATAACCAGTCTAAAGCAATCCAATTTAATTAGCTCCACATGAATTACCTCACCCCAAAGAAATTGGCTACGAAAAATGGGGAGAACCCAAGCGGTATCCCCGCTGTACACAAGTAGAGGCAGATTCTTGTCACATGACTTGGCCATGTGTTCATGTGCAAGTATTTTGGACAGCAGTGGTACAGAGGATGGGTGAGACACTGGGCCATTTTGTGCCATGTACATTAGAGGTGTGCCTGTTGGGTTAATTTCTTCACCCTGTATCCAAGAAATTAAGGGAACCGTTTCCTAGATTTGGCTTTCACATTAGCCACAAATTGCTATGACTTGGAAATCAGCGGTTCGCCCACTGATAGGGTGATGGGAAGTACCTGTAAAGGACTAGGCTCGAGCGGAGGACCTGGCGTTCCTCAGGAAGAAGGCACGGGATATACAGAGACGACCGATAGCACCACTATGAATGAAGTGCTAGATGATTTTGAAAACTCTGGGGGCCATGCTCACTCATCTTCGGAGGGGTCAGGGTCCGGGAGTGAGAGCGAAATGGTGGACTCAGAACATGCACGAGGTAACAGCTGTGAATGCAGGAAGGCGATAGCAGAAGGGAGATTGGAGCTGATGGACCCTAGAGTCCACGCCTATGGTGTGCTACAGTTGACATGCTGAGTGGCTCTACATCTTGCATGATATGCCAGTGGGCTGGATAGAAGGGGACCTTCCCCCTCCCGACTACCTCTCCCCACATGCACTCTCCTCTTTGGACCAGTGGATTATGCCCCACCTGGAACCCACTGTTTGCCTTACTTGTTATGTTATTGGTTCTATTGTTTCTACACTACTATGTGTATACTGCACATTTGATTGCTCCCCTTTGTTCCCACCCATCAACAGTTCTCAAGAATCCACAGAGTAGTGAGTGAAGCTTCTTTGAATAATGTAACGGGAACCAGCCCCGGGTATGTGCACAAATGATGCTTTCAAGATGCCACTTCTTGGGAAGGGCTGTTGGTAAAGGTTGCAATTATATGCAGCTCTTGTATGTATCTGAGCCGTGTTATGAAAATATTACCAAATACACTTTAAAAAAACAAATCACCGTTGAATCTCAGGTGTATAAGACCGTTGTTGCTTTTATGCCCCCTCCTCGGAAGCTACAATCAAGACCTGGAGTGGCTTTTATGCACACCTTTCTTACTACGGCACCAACAGAAAGGCAAGTGAAGTACAAACCTCAAAATCAGATCTCCCTCCTGACTCCATTGTAGTTTCAAGAGCCAATAAGTACAACAAAGCCACTTACTTCACCTACACCTCCTGAGAAAGAAGTGAAAGAATATATGCTGGGGAAGAAAGTCTTTTGGACCACACCTGCTTCTGTGGAGCTGCTAGCTCCACTTAACTCGTAGGACCATTACTACTGATAGAGCGGAATTTACATTTACACTTTAAAAGTATAGCAAAAACTGCATATGAAACTGTTAAAGAATATAATAAATGAACACGTGAAAATGTTACGTTATCAAAAAATGATGAAAACAGTTTGTTACTGCATCTTAAAAGCATGTAGAAAAAAAGCAGCTAAAAAATGATATACTTCCAAGTAACATAGTTTGTAATTTATTAAAGAAAAAGACGTTCTATTAATGTGTACATGATGAAGTTCTCACGTTATTGAATTTACTTCTAATCAATTTACTTTTTACATAAAATAGAAGAATAACAAATGAGGTGTATGAAATAAAAGAACTAATTTGATTTTGATAGTGAATTTTATCATTTTAACCATTGTATGTGATAAAGAAAAATTGGTGGTAGACCTTTGTACTAAATTATGTATTCATGAAACTTTCAGAAAATGTTCTTTGCACATGTGATAATTGCTTGACACGATAATTCTGCTGTATATTATAAAGTACATTGAAATGTTTGTACTTATAATGTAGTAGCACCCTATTTCTTATAATGTAGTAGTACCCTATTTCTACCTGAATTCATTTTGATCACGCTAAATATTACAAAGTGCATCAGAATGTTCACTAGAATCACAACTTCTTTATTATTTTATTATGTAAATTCATTCTTGTGATTCTATATATTCTGCTTTACATTAGACTAAGTTAACAGGACAAACTGTACTCATGAAGAATTCTGCTTCGATATGCACACTGAATGTGAGAGAATCACTCGATGTAACAGTTGATTGTATCAAGTTCTTTTCCCTCTTGAGATTCTTACGTATTGTATAAAGACTTTGTTACACATAATGTTACAATTTGCAGGACATTTGACTGGGAAACTGCCCTTTCAAACTTTACTCAACGCTCTAGCTGAAGGAGCATTGGTTAACGTTTCGTACAACAGGATGACTTAAGGAATGCTTAATTGTTACACCTATTTCATCTGCATTTTGTGTCTTCTTTAAGTCACTGATCTACATTCCACGTGAACGGAGTCGTCTGATCAAATGAAATGACACCTGGGGTGTCATCCCCTGAAATGCTAAGAATATAATATTATACACACAAAATAGGGGTGGAGATAAGAATGACAAAAACACAAACTCAACACCAGCCTGCAAGCAATGGCACACTTGAGAGTGGTGAAAAACTGCCCTCACTCACACACAATGTGTGTGACATGCTTCATCATAGGGTCTGCTACAACGTCCGTGTGTAGCCACACAGCAGACGGAGCATAGGGAGGGGAAACGAAAAATAGACACAAAGTGTAACACAACGTTGAACGTGACCACAAAGTCCACAAAAAACAATTCAAGACCGACAAATAATAGTGAAGTAGGTAACGATTAAAACTGACTCTTAGACACCAAAGTCAATTTTATTATCAGGTTCCAAGGCCAGGGTTAAAAGAATTGAGACGTGGTGGTGCTAGGGGGGGCTATTAAGGCCCACTACCACCCCACCTTCACTGCTTTCGTCAACATGTTTCGACCCTCAATCTGCCCTTAATAGATGGTGTGAGAAGTTGGCCTGATATATAGTGCTCACTATTCTAGTGATCACTGTGTATCATTCCAAACGACCCTTATTGATGATTGGTTGTAAGTCAACCTTATAGACCAGCTATCCTAGTAGCATGGACAAGAGCAGTCTTTAGGCTAAACTCTAGAGGGCGTGTTAAGCCAGCTGTTATACCAACACATATACCCCTTGAACACCAAGTGAAAGGACACCACACAAGTTGTTATGAAAATAAAAGGATATTTATTTATAACAAGTCTACCCTGAACTCTTTATGAGTCAGGGAGCTAAGCACACAACAAAACTCTTACGAAAATACTTTAAGTTGCACAATTTACACAAATGCCCGAGGGGCACGAAAAACCATATACTACAAAAGTGGAATGCGAAATACTAGCAGGTAAGTAACAAGATCCAGAGGCTTCAGGATCGCTAGGACTACACTACTGAACCCTAAGGTTAGGAGCAGGAGGCCTAGGGAGATCGGGTGCAGAGTGTGCACTCTCACGCGGGATGCGGGACAAAGTCTATGGATGCTAGTTTTCGTAAAGTTACAGTTATCGGACGAATCCGACTAGATAGACTGAAAACGACAAAGGATCTGGACACTTGGATAGTGAACCTACGTTGGAGCACCGAAATGCTCAGGTTACCTAGCCCAGGGGCTGCGGCTGCATAGTGTTCAAAAGACGTCGGGAATCCTCGTTGAAGTCTATGGAGCCTGAAAGAAGAAGTTGCTGGCAGGCGACCAGTGAAGATATTCGGAGGGATCCAAGCCTGGATCGAGGATGGAGATGACCTGAAAGCAGAGGGGACTCAGTTCTTAATCACTAGCCAGTGATTAGGTGGGCACCAGGATGGCACCGGATGAAGTCACCTCGACCAGGTGAGTGGACGACGCTGGGCTCTGCTGTCTCTCGGACCAGGAGGCGTTGTCGGCGACCAGGATGGAGGTGCGAGCTGTCCCACGAAGGTGTCTGCTGTCGGCGATGCTGGACCCAGGATTGGGGCAAAAAACCTTGGCAAAGGCAAGCCCACGCGGTGGAGTCAAGATGGCGTCTGGAGTGGACCAGGAGGGTCCGGGGTGCTCCTCTTTTGGAAGGGAGCAAGGGCCAGTCTGGAGCAACCAGACCAGCGGTGTAATCGTTGTGGTTCGTCGTTAGGAGGGCCACTAGCCAGCAGGCAAGTGACCGGACAATGCGGTGAGCAGCAAAGAGCAGAAGGGCCCCACGCAGATCTCGTGGATGCTGGGGTGCTGGACTTCGGTGCTGGAGCTGCTCAGGGTTAGGGCTTCTCAAACCCCAAAGCACTCACTCGAGGATCCCTCGGCGGTCGTTCTGGATAAGCGCTGTGCAGTTTTGAAGATGGCCGGTCCCTTCAGGTCTCGTCACACCCACGAAACTCAGCTGGGCTGATTATGCAGGTAGAGGTCAGAGATGCCAGGGAATCCGGGTCTCGTCGAGCTGGGCAGTCTTTATCCGGAGGATGGACTTGCAGCAAACCGCAAGCGCTTAGATGGTGCCCGCTGGTTCAGGGTGCCTACTCCTTAGCCACAAGGGAGAGTCTTCAGAAATGTTCAAGAGTCCTTTCGTGGAAAGTAGTCAAGATTCAGAATTATCTAATTTGGGAAGGGGGCCCGCTCCCACCTTTATTCTAAAAAAAAGGGGCTGGCACGCGACTAGGTCCTGCCCATGGGTGGGACCAGGAGGGGGGTGGTGCCTCTGGAACTGGTTCAAGCCGGCATATGCACAGTGCCACTTGCAGTCACCTTCCTCTCAGCCCTGCCTACCTGGGATACACAAAACCCTGTCTGGGATGGTGCTAGCACCGCCCCTGACAGGAAACCCTTTGTCCAAGCTCTCCTCGCTGGAAGGACTCCCAGCAGCAGGAGGTCAGACTTGTGTCTGTGGTGGCAGCATCCATTTTGTGGAGCTGAGGCTGTGTTAAGCTTTAACCGGGGTTCACAGTTACATACATGTCGTGTCCCTCTAGAAGGGTGGAATGCTAACCCCGTCACCAGAATTGGCGAGGGGTTAGTATTCCAATTCGTATGACACCTTACTCGACATGTTTTGATAAAGCAATACCAAAGTTGGCAAATAACCGCGAGGATTATAAGGCACTTAAGAGTATATGGTACGCGTTATCATGGAACAGCTATTAGGACTTGGTTCCGCAAGCTGCAAACGGGCTCAGCTCATGCCAGAGCACCATCTCACATAATTCCAAGCACTCTGCCTTCAGAATTGTTAAGGCCTGCCCTAGGAGTGACTGATAGGAATACATGTATCCATTTTAGGGTTAGATATAGGAATACTATATCTAAAGCAAAGGGTGTTTACACCACCTTGCCCCAGCTGTCGTGCAGCTAGTTGTGTCAGATTTAGATGGCCAGCCAGGGGTGGCATAATACATGCTGCAGCCCCTGGTAGGCCCTGGATACAGGGACTGATAAGGTGGCCCAGTACCAATTGGTAAATGCACCTAAGGTACACGTGTCAACTTAGAGAGAGAACAGCTAGGCTGTGGGTCTGATTAGCAGGCCCACAGCCAGGGAAAGTCGTAAACCAGTGAAGCAAAAAGCAAAAATCTGGGGTGATCATAGGATTGCAGACCCTACTCTCCTACACGTCTTGTTGTCTCAGTCCTATGTGCTACCCCTCTTACCTCAATTAGGTGTAGGGAAGGGTATCATTCACTCTCACCAATCACTATTAGGCTATGTGGAGGAAATTCCGCCAACACAGTGACATAACTGTGAAAGGAATAATATATGTGTCACAACCAAGTCAGAGACCAACCACTATGCTGGCTCTAACACATCCATATTCCAATGCTCATTGTATTAAGAAGTTCCCCGAAAGTGAAATGAGTATTTCCACTTACTAGATAGAATACTGTAAAAATATATGTGTGCAAACAATCGCCCTGCTTACTCAATCAAATTACTTCTAGCATTATTTCTCATATGAGAACGTTCTGGTAGGCATCATGTATTTAGCTCGAATGTGTCAATGGTCCAACTCACCGAGTTTAGCGACAGAGATCACTTGACCTGGCACATGACGGGAGGAGTCCCAAAGAACACAACCTGTGTTTCAAAATAACAAAGAACAAAATATATGCCAGTATGTTATGAACTCGTTGATTCAATTATCCTTGTGTGAAGGTATCATTGGCCCCTTGTTGGAACAGTACGCCATGCCTTCTTGCACACCCTACATTGTGGGACAAGCCATTAAAGTTGTAAACAATATGCTTATGACCCACCTCCGATAGGGAATTTAATATAGAGCACTAAGTTTAAGAAAAAGGCGTTAAATAGCCGCTTAGCCAAAACTGTATCATGAAGTACGGTACGGGTATATATTCATCCCGGTATCGTTTGCTCGCCATGCTCAAGGTATTAATTCCCCCAAGGTCATATCCCCTGTACACCATGTCAGCGCCCGCAGGGAGAGAACGTATTTTATCTGGGAGACATACAAATCTGCTCATAGTATACAATAATGCAATACCGTTGACGGAAGTGCTCGGTGGTCTGGCATCGTCGCGGCACATTTAAGAAGGGTGATTAAGGAAGGATTTCCCTCCAGAACAGTAAGGGGCCCACTTGGGTCAACGGTATTGCATTATTGTATACTATGAGCAGATTTGTATGAATGTATACCTCCAGCCTCTAAAGTACTGCGTGGGACTGGTCCTTGGCTGACCCCATAATGCCCCTTACAACACGAGGCCTCCAACTGGCCCCCTAGCTGCCGATGTAGCAGAAGCAAGGCCCGCTATGCATGGGGCGACACTGCTACCAACAGGTAGCGCAATGCCCTCGAGGGCGGGAAGACCTCACTTGGTCTTCCCCACGTAGGCAATTCCCCAAATGGCCAGACTCACCATCACTCCAGTGAGTCCGCCACGGCAATGCGGCCTTGCGCGTCTCTTCCTCTTCCCTGGTGGAGGGGGCCCCCCTCTCTCTCAATCCTAGGAGCCCGCAAGGCTCAGATGCGGTCTACTTCGGCAGACCCCGCCCACCTCCAGGCACAGCTTCTGCCTGGTTTCCTTGTCCGGGGAAAACAACACCACCAGTCAGGCGGACTTCGCCTAACATCTATTTTGAGCCTCTGGAACACAAAGCGAAGTCTCCGTTGGTGCGGCTCTCTGTGGTGCAGCCCACAGTCGGGGACGAACCATGCCTGACTTCCAACTTTTCCACCGCAGCTGCTTCCTTGCTGAATGGGAACTACACGGAGCTCTCTCTCGCTGACACGGGAGCCCCACCTACGGTCAGGCTGTCCTGACTGATTTCCGCTCCCCAGAATGCTACAGCGCTCTGGAAACACCAAAGGGGCTCCCCACGCTCCTCCCCCTGGCCCGCAATAGGAGGCGAGATGGGCACAGTGCCCCCCATGCTACTGGCGGCCCCAGCAGCCCCCAGCGGGTGCACAGCTCAAGGACAGGCAGTGCTCTCCACCCTCTGCTTGAAGGGGCAGCAGAGCACTGATGGCTTGCCAGAGGGATTAAGTGCTCACAGCACTCAGTCCCCCAAAGTCCCACAGGGCAGAGCTGGGCCCAGGCAGGCCAGCTCACAGGGCCCTCCAACAGAGGGGAAGTCCTTTGTGGCGGTTCCTCCTGGTGCCCAGCAGTCCTCTTCGCACAGATCCCTAGACATGGGGTCACAGCCCCCATATTTATATTGCAAAGGTCTTTGTCCTCCCCCTGCACAGGGCTCTGCGCCCGGTCCAAACCAGTTCTGGGGGTACCGACACATGTGCACAACACCCTCCTTTCTCAGTGTAGGTCCTGGCCCAGAAACACCACAGGGGGGTGGAGCCAGCATTGTGTGCAGCAGGCCCTGTCCTATTCAGGCCCAGGTGCTACTCCTCCCACCACTCCAAATGCAGATGGGCCTATTCTGCCAGGTGCTGACTCACCAAGCCCCTCTGAAGCCACTGCATCTCCCCATTCCCTGTCACTCCTGAGCCAGACATGCAATACACATCAGGCAGGCACAAAGACACATAGCGCACAGAAATGCCCACTTCTAAAAGTGGCCTTTTCTAAAATAGTGATAATAAATCTGCGAACACGATTACACAGCATTTATTACAACTATTCTAAACATAACAAACTTGATCACGCTTGTTAGAACTGGGGGGTCTTTAGTTGGCAATGGTTTGCACCTTTGTCCAAATATGGACCCTTGCTTCTAGCCAGAGTAAGGGGGCTACACTCCTAAAATAATCCCTACTCAACCCTGTGGTAGCTTGGCACGAGCTGGAAGGCTTATCTCAGAGGCAGTGTGCAAAGCATTTGAGAACACATACAGTAATACAGTGAAATCCTGACTCATCCTCGACATCCCACGAACCAGCCACATCTCCGGACATCTGAGAGACCTTCACTGGCTCCCCGTCAACAAAAGAATCACCTTCCGCCTCCTCACCCACGCACACAAAGCCCTACACGACCAAGGCCCGAGCTACCTCAACAGCCGGATCAACTTCTACGCTCCCAAACGCCACCTCCGATCAGCCAACCACGCCCTCGCCGCCGTCCCCCGCATCCGAAGAGCGACTACAGGAGGAAGGTCCTTCTCCTACCTGGCCGCCAAGACCTGGAACTCCCTCCCGACCGACCTGCGCCTGACCCAAGACCACCTCTCCTTCAGGAAGAAGCTGAAGACCTGGCTGTTCGAGCAGTAGCCCCCCCCCCCCCCCCCCCCCCCCAGTGCCTTGAGACCCTACGGGTATGTAGCGCGCTCTATAAGTGTCATTGATTGATTGAAAGCACCACAGATGGACACAACACAGGTTTTATAAAAATAAGTATTCTGTATAGACTTAACACAAGACCCTAATGACAAAAATCCACACATTAGTATTAAGAAAATAACTTTTGAATGGTAGAAATAACTCAGTTCATTTTAGATGGTAAATGCGACACGTTTCTCATAAAGTTCCTTTGGATGCGTAATGTAAGATAGAGAAAAGGTTCGCAAGGAGAACGATGCGTTGGTTCCTTAATTCAGGGAAGGTGATGCGTCTGTTCCTCAGTGCTTGCGCAAAGTAGGCAATGCGTCTGTTCCTTACGGGAGAGGAGGTGATGCGTCGATCTCGGGTTGCTTTCCGGTTGTGATGCGACAATCCGGTGCGATGCGATAAGAAGGCGTCATTGATGCAATGCGACAATGTGAAGGAGATGAGTGCGTGCGGAAACTCTGGAACTTCTGAGCAACGACAGGCCATGCGACACGCTTCTACGGTGATGCGGCAGCGACCCTTGCATTGGCAACACGCTTCTCGAGTGATGCGACGGCGACCCTTGCGGTGGCGACACACTTCTCTGATGATGCGACGGCAACAGCTGCGAATGCGATACGCTTCTTCTCGTTGAGTCGCACTTCCAGCTCCCAACAATACACAGGCTTCTGCAGACAGAATTACCTGCAAGGAAATTCAGGGGGTAGCTGGGGGTGAAGTCTTGTAGCCCTGAGAGTTCAGCAGGAGGCAAGCACAGTTGAAGCCCTTGGAGATTCTTCTTCAAGATGATGAAAGTTCAATAAAAGTTCCTTCTCCTTTACTTGGCAAATAAGCAACCACTGCAGGCCAACCCCAGAAAATAGCACAATGGCACAGAGGCAGTCAACTCCTTCAGCTTCTTATGGTTCCTCTCCTTGGCAAAGGTTTGTCTTGATTCCCAGAAGTGATCTAAAGTCTTGGGGTCTGGGCCCCAATATGTATACTAGTAATTTCTTTGTTCTCTGAAGGCAGAGAGTGTCTGTACCTGGCCAAAACCAGTTCTGTCCACACTGGTGCAGCTTCCTGGCAGGAGGTGGAGACAGCATTGTTGAAAGCAGACCTGACCTAGGTAGCTGAAAGGAAATCACCTCCCCCCTACTCTCTAATCTATAAGGGCTCAGGAGAGGGAAGGGAAATCTCCGCCCCCCCACTTTCTAGTCAGCCATGGTCCTATTCAGCCCAGCCCTGACTCATCAGACTGCTGGAGCCCAAGTCCTCCTGTCACTCCCAAAGCAGACATGCAATACACAATCTAGCAGAGGCAGGCTGGATGGTTAGGCAAGAAAATACCTACTTTCTAAAAGTGGGGTTTTCAAACATAGGATGTAAAAATCGCCTTCACTAAAAGATGTATTTTAACATTCTGAGTTCATGTATACTAAATTCGTTTTTCTACCATGTTTCCTGGGTCAGTTGGGATTATAAGATGTTATAATCAAACTGCCCATTCTGGCCTATGGGGACAGGTAGCCTTGCAATAGTGAAACATGAAATTGGCTGTAATTCACTACCAGGACATGCCACACACACCAGGGCATGTCCTACCTTTTACTTACAATGCACCCTGCCCTTGGGCCTACCTTAGGGGTGGTTAACATGTAGAAAAGGGAAGGTTTAGGGAATGGTACGTGGGTGCACTTACCAAGTCGACATGGTAGTACTAGACTGTCCACAGGCTCTGCAATGGCAGGCCTGAGACACACTTTACAAGCTGGTTCTGTTGTTGGCACAATCAGTGCTGCAAGCCCTGGGCACACATGGTGCACTGTACTAGGGTCTGACAAGTAAATCAAATAAGCCAATCATGGAGTCACTAATCCATTACAACAATTTCTAAAGGAGCACTTGCACTGTGGCACTGAATAACAGTGGCACAGTGCCCAAAGCATGTAAACAGCAAACACTTATCAAAAACAGAGGCGACAACAGCGAAAAATGGAAGGGAGACTCACGCCAATGGTACCAGGTCTAACACGTGTTCTCTCCAGCTGAAATGTGGGGAGAACTACCCATCCTCTTGGGAGTTCTCTTCACTAAGGCGGAAAAATCTGGACAGTATAATAAAGAGAGAGTGACCCTTGTGACCCAAGAGGGAACTGGGTAATTTAACAGTAAAACAAAGAATTGTTCCCCTGGTGTAGTCTTTTTGATGCTCCCACTACCTTGAAAGCTATCCGCCTCCTATTCACTGTCATTCAACTTGCGTATTTTAGATTCCCTCACTGTTTACAAGAGCTATTTACCTCTCATTCCCTCACATTCAACCAACATTTAATCACACATTTACACAAAAAGGATCCAGTGTATCACTCTTGGTTTAACACAGGGAGAGTTGGAATGAAGTATATTGTACCCAGAGTTTACAGATTGTAACCTGACAATGCAAATTGCGTTTACAGTCTTATTTATTAAAATATTTTAAGTTTCAAAAAAACATTTTAAGTTTCAAAAAAACAGTCAATGTGGATAATATTGTCTTGCAACATCCAGCACAATTTATGAAATGCAGTTAAAAACACAGTTTTGGTTGTCTATTTTCAGGTTCTAACCCACACAAATTTGGTATCAACAATCCAAAACAATGAAAATCATGAAATCTACTTAAAAATGCAATATTATGTGTATATTCAAGTTAAAAACCCAAGCAGAAAAAGGGATTTTTCACGTGTCGACGCGTTTCGGTAGTTGCTGACTTTACGCTCCACCTTCCTCAGGACAAATGATTAAAAACACAATATATTCATAAAACAAAAAGAACGGGATCCCTGCATGAAGTCTTGGGAGTCCGTGGCTTATTGGATCGTCTTATTCCAGCTCAACTGATGCTTAATCTCAGATTATTTTAATTCTTCTGAGAGGACATATCTAGTATTGTTCTTGTCCTTATGAGTAAGGAATTATCACCTGTCGCTCCGTGCTGTGCTGCTCATGGTACCAGATACTTTATTTTCTGGTGACTCGCATTTGTCATAACCCTTATTCCTTAGGTAGGATCATTCAATTGTCCCTGGGTTAAAATAATCTGAGATTAAGCATCAATTGAGCTGGAATAAGAAACGGACTCCCAAGACTTCATGCAGGGATCCCGTTCTTTTTGTTTTAGGAATATATTGTGTTAGTAAATTGAGGCAACTCTGCTCAGCGCGTCCTTTTACCAGCGTGTGGCGCTATTCGTAGAACTGTGTGTGGAGTGGCAGCTCGCTCGTTTTTAAGCTCCCGTTTTGTATTTCTTTTTCATTGTACTTAGGACATTTATTCCTCGTTTTTAAAATTGCCTGGCCCACATACCCCCACCTCTGCCATCCTAGCTTGCACCCTAATTGGTCAACTCACCGCTCTTTGCGGGTCCTTCGCCCTGTCTCGAGGCGGCCATCTTTGTTGAGGGGAAGCAGCGCGCAGTCAGTCCTTTCTCTACCTTGCTGGTTGAGTATATAGGTAGGCAACTCTGCTCAGCGCGTCCTTTACCAGCGTGTGGCGCTATTCGTAGAACTGTGTGTTGAGTGGCAGCTCGCTCGTTTTTAAGCTCCCGTTTTGTATTTCTTTTTCATTGTACTTAGGACATTTATTCCTCGTTTTTAAAATTGCCTGGCCCACATACCCCCACCTCTGCCATCCTAGCTTGCACCCTAATTGGTCAACTCACCGCTCTTTGCGGGTCCTTCGCCCTGTCTCGAGGCGGCCATCTTTGTTGAGGGGAAGCAGCGCACAGTCAGTCCTTTCTCTACCTTGCTGGTTGAGTATATAGGTAGGCAACTCTGCTCAGCGCGTCCTCTACCAGCGTGTGGCGCTATTCGTAGAACTGTGTGTGGAGTGGCAGCTTGCTCGTTTTTAAGCTCCCGTTTTGTATTTCTTTTTCATTGTACTTAGGACATTTATTCCTCGTTTTTAAAATTGCCTGGCCCACATACCCCCACCTCTGCCATCCTAGCTTGCACCCTAATTGGTCAACTCACCGCTCTTTGCGGGTCCTTCGCCCTGTCTCGAGGCGGCCATCTTTGTTGAGGGGAAGCAGCGCGCAGTCAGTCCTTTCTCTACCTTGCTGGTTGAGTATATAGGTAGGCAACTCTGCTCAGCGCGTCCTTTACCACCGTGTGGCGCTATTCGTAGAACTGTGTGTGGAGTGGCAGCTCGCTCGTTTTTAAGCTCCCGTTTTGTATTTCTTTTTCATTGCACTTAGGACATTTATTCCTCGTTTTAAAATTGCCTGGCCCACATACCCCCACCTCTGCCATCCTAGCTTGCACCCTAATTGGTC
This sequence comes from Lissotriton vulgaris, assembly GCF_964263255.1. Classification (NCBI taxonomy): domain Eukaryota; kingdom Metazoa; phylum Chordata; class Amphibia; order Caudata; family Salamandridae; genus Lissotriton; species Lissotriton vulgaris. Next base: position 1,774,919,406 of record NC_141685.1, read on the forward strand.
AACTCACCGCTCTTTGCGGGTCCTTCGCCCTGTCTCGAGGCGGCCATCTTTGTTGAGGGGAAGCAGCGCGCAGTCAGTCCTTTCTCTACCTTGCTGGTTCAGTATATAGGTAGCCATGCCAACGCGCAGCGGTCACGCGCAGCGGGGACGCCGAAATGATGCCAAAATGACGCCGGAGTTACGCCGGAGTTACGCCGGAGTTACGCCAGAGTTCAGCCCGTCTGTGCCCGTCCGGGCCCAGACGGGCCTAGGGCCTGCCACCATGCCCGACTCTTTGGCGCCTTCTACTACCAGGTTCCGATATGGGAGGGACGCCCTTATCGCCTTACGTCCGCCCCACCCTACTAGTTGTAGCTTTGCACAGATGGGAACCATTCCATTTTTACAGTGTAGAGCTTGTTCCTCCGGCCACAATTCAGTAGCTGTGAAATCCGTTCTTTCCATGGCTTTACTAAATTGCCGGTCCTTGCCGAGCCATGCCATTGAAATTAACTCACTTATCCTAGACCACGAGCTCGATGTGCTGTTTCTTACTGAGACCTGGCTCTCCCCCAGCTCTGGCCCTGACATGGTCAGAGCACTCCCCCCAGGCTTTCACATACTCCACCTTGATAGACCTAAAGGGAGGGGAGGAGGAATTGCAGTTCTTTACAGAGACACGCTCGCTTGTAAGATTCAGAATGGAGGGGTGACTGATTGTGAGAGCTTACAGTTCTCCCTTCGGTTGTCACCTACAGTGTCTTTGGTAGGCTTGTTGATTTACCGCCCTCCTGGACCCTTGGGTAGCTTCCCTAACTCTCTCTTAGAAATTACTGCACTTCTTGCCTCTTCAACTGCCAACTTTGTTGTTCTCGGGGATTTTAATATCCATCTTGAGGACCCCACTAATGCCGCGGGAGTCGATTTGCTCGATGATCTCAAATCTTTCGGAATCAATTTGGTCAACTCGGGCGTGACCCATGAGAAGGGTCACCTGCTTGATCCCATACTCTCTAACCTGGACCATCTTATTCCATCTCCGGCTCTTGCCCTGCCTTGGACAGACCATTTTTTGGTGTCCGCGACATGGCAATTCGACAGCCCAGCTGCGGTGGTCCCACGGGTTCACACCCTGGAGAGAGCCTGGTCGAGGCTCCCAGTTGACACTTGGGCGGCACACCTCGAGGCCACGCAGCCCCCTCAGGGAGCTAACCCGATAGTTGCTGATGCGAATCTCCATACCTGGCTCGTGGATTCTCTGGACACTCTCCTACCCAAAAAGAAACAACTTACGAGGGGGAAGAGAGTGGGTTCTGCACCTTGGTATTTGTCGGAATTGAGAACCCTGAGGAAGGGATGCAAGAGGCTAGAGCGGTCCTGGAGGAGAGACTGGAGTGAGGCGAGTCGTAAAGAATATCGTGCGGCCCTGAGCAGGTATAAATCCGCTATTCGGGTGGCAAAATCAGGATTCTTTGAAGAGCGTATAGGCTCTGCGGCCAACTCTTCCAAAGAGTCATTCAGGGTCATTAAGGAGCTACTGAATGCCCCCGAACCTCAGGTTTTCCACGAGGACCCTCGCAAAAAATGCACAGAACTGGCCTCGTTTTTTAAAAGCAAAATTGACAACATATTGGCTTCCCTTCCCCGGCTAGGTGAGGTCTCTTCCTTGGAGGATAATTCCAGCTCTCAACTTAAGTTGCAATCGGTGGAGCTGGCCTCCCTTGGTCCGGTCACTAAGGAGGAAGTTTTGGCGGTTCTGAGGTCTATGAAGAGCGGCTCCCCGAAAGACCCAGCACCTATTAAATATCTCAAACAGGTGTCATCTACAATCGGCGGCCCTGTGACGGACCTGATAAACCTGTCTCTCGCCCATGGGGTAGTCCCCCCCAGTTGGAAAGGGGTGGTGGTTAAGGCCCTTTTGAAAAAGCCTAACCTCGATCTCGCCAACTTTCGGCCTATCTCCTTGCTGCCGGGTATCAGTAATGTGGCTGAGAAGCTGGTGAACAGCCGCCTTTCGGACTTCTTGGAAGCCAATTCCCTCCTGGGCGACTCCCGAACGGGTTTTCGCCCCGGTCAGGCGACTGACACCGCCCTGCTGGCGGTCGTGGAGAACGCGAGGAGCATGCTGGATTCGGGGGGGATCAGTGGCAGTGATCCTCCTGGACCTCAGCGCTGCTTTTGACACCGTGGACCATCAGGTGCTTCTCCAACGGCTGTCGGGGGTGGGGGTCACGGGTCAGGCCCTCAAATGGTTCGCTTCCTTCCTGGAAGGTCGTACATTTGAGGTGTGGGAAGGCCAGGAAAAATCATCTTCAACCCCTCTCCAGTGTGGTGTGCCACAGGGCTCTTCACTGAGCCCTACCTTATTCAACGTTTACATGGCCCCCCTGGAGAGTGTGGTACTGCCGCTGGGTATTAAAATCATCAGTTATGCTGATGATACTCAGCTGGTGGTAGGCCTCTCCCAGTCGGCGCACCATCCCAACCGGCTGCACACGTGTCTTGAAAAGATCTACACGTGGATGTGCAGCTCAGCCCTAAAGTTAAATGGCTCCAAGACGGAATTGATGCTGCTGGGGAACTCTTCTCCATCTCTGTCCCCCAGCAGCTGGCCAGACTGTGTGGGACTGGTACCCCCCCCCCCCCCCCCCCCCCCAAGCAGGAGATCAAGAGCCTGGGGGTATGGCTGGAGCAGGACCTATCGTTTAAAACCCATGCCAAAAAGACTGCTGGCGTGTGCTTTGGCCTGCTCCGCTCAGCCCAGAAGATTCTGCCTCTGCTCCCAGTGGCCACTCGAAGGCTTCTCATCCAGGGACTTATCATCTCGCGGCTGGATTTCAGCAATGCGCTATTCCTGGGCGCACCCGAATCTACCCTGAACAAAGTGCAGCAAGTGCAGAACGCGGCTGCCAGGCTTTTGACGGGTCTCCCTAGGCGTCAATCTGCCCGCCCGGCGTTGAGGGCACTGCACTGGCTCCCTGTGAGGGACAGGGTGAAATTCAAGTCACTTTGCATCGCCCACAAAGTTCTGCACGGGGTAGGTCCACCCATTCTGGAGGAGATGGTCCAGCCTTACAAGGCCCCTCGTTCCCTTCGCTCTGACCATCAACATCTCCTTCAGGTTGGCAGGGTGAAAAAGGCAAGAACCGGTGGCAGAAGGTTTTCAATAAATGTGGCCTCCTTGTGGAACTCATTGCCCCTACAACTGCGCTCGGAAACTAGTCTTCTTCGGTTCCGTAAACTTTTAAAAACTTTTTTGTTCTCCGTTTAATCCCTGCATTCTTTTAGTAGTGTTATGTTCTGGTAAGCGCTGGGATGCCTATTGGTAACCAGGCGCTATACAAAACTCAGAATAATAATAATATAATAATACCCTAGGTGCCCAGGGCATGCTGACCAGAGAAGACCCCTAAGGGCTGCAGCACTTATTGTGCCACCCTTAGGGGCCCTGTACCCTGACACCAACACACTTCCTTTGCAGGCTGAGTGTCTAAGTACAGAACTAAACAGAGAGTCGACATGGCACACATCCCTGTGTGCCGTGCCCACAAGCTCACTGCCCTGCATCCATCAGTCACCCCTCTAGCTGGATGCCCTATGCCAGTGGTGTGGCCACAGTGTGGTTCTGTGAAAACGGGCCTCGTTACGTAAGGTCATAGTTCCGTCATGATTTTGGTGATGTCGGACCGTATTTAGTGAATGCGGCTAATGTGGAGTGAATTCGTCACATTAGCTAGCGAGTTCACCATGTATTTGGATGGGTTCCATTTTGTTTTGGAGCCTCCATTTTGTGTTGCCATCACGCAGGCCGACGAGTGTTGTTGAACGAACGAAGCGGCCTGGACTTCATGTGTTGGTATACATTAACAGGGTCTTTCTTGACTCCGAGGTGAATTGCAAGGATCTGAATCCTTCACCTGAAGCTGACCCTGCCGAGTCAATTTCCCTGGTATGATCGTTGTCTGAGATTGCCAATCATTGTTCAGGACATCGTTAACTTTTAGTCTCCTTATACATGCCTTATCTTGCTCACTATCAGACATTGTTTCTTTTTCTATGTTCTTTACTACATGCATTGTGCTTTTCAATTATGGGTTTGTCCGGCTTGTGGAGATTGGATTTGGGACATTCCCAATGATTAATTTTGGGTTGGGATGTTGCAAACTGAGCTTTTTCGTCATGTGATACTTTGTTTGAGAAAGTACCTCATTGGTCAGATTTTTGCGCAGTGGGAGTATGTTCTAAATGTGAATATTGTGTATAAAAGGAGATGTCTTGCTCTACGAATTTGAGCAGTCTCCTGAAATACTTCCATGCTGTATTTCGAGGATCACTGTTACTAGCTGCAGCTAATAACCTTGGTCTCTGACGCCACCCAGAAGTATTCTGTGTCTCTGTAAACCAAGACAGGTGAATCCGAAGACTGTGGGCGTGCCCCTGGCGCCGCTGGGTTCTAAAAGCCCAGTTCTTCAACAGGTGCATGAGCCCTGTGCCCCTACAGTACCCGGGGCCGCTCCTGGTACTGTAAGTGCAAAGCTGCCAGAGTATATGGTGCTAGGAGGTTGTCATTATGAACTCCATGGCACCATGATGGCTTCACTGAAGACTAAGAAGTTTGAAATCAAACTTCTCAGCACATTAAACCCGCACTGATGCCAGTGTGGGATTTAATGTAAAATGCATGACAGAGGGCATCTTAGAGATGCCCCCTGAACCCTAACCAACTCCCAGTGTCCTGACTGTGTAGCTACCGAGGCTGCCACCACCAGACCTGTTTCTGGACCCCTGGGTCGAGAGCCTGCCGCTCTCGGGGGCCTGGAACTATGCACATCCTGGGACGAGGTGCCAAGCCTCCTCCCCCAGGATGGGCATGGGAAGCTTCAAAGGCATACCGCCTTTGTGAGCTTCTCCAGGCCACTTGCTGTACTCAGCAACTGTACCCCACTGGGTCTGACCCCCATTCTGGTGGGAAGAACAGCGGGAAACCCTAAGTAGGAAAGGGGGTGTGCCAGCCCATGCCAACCTCACCCCTCAGGTGGGTGAGGTGAAGCACGACTCCGGGCTCCAGCCATCTTGAAGATGGGGAGCCCTGTCCAATCACAGCTAGGCTCTTGCCCCCCCTCCCCCAGGAGAGGAGCCGGCTAGGGGGTGCACCCACCCCTAGCCTAGCAAGTTGTGCCCTTAAATTTAGTATTTAGGGGCACCCTGAACCTTCCTTCCTCAGATCCCGATTGCAACAAGAAGAAGAACAAGAAGCCAGAAGACCTGCTGTGAAGCTGCTAACAAAATCACGACACCCACAGACTTGGCCCCAAAACCCTACAGGCCTGTTGATCCTTTATCCTGCTCCTGCGAAACTCCAGCGTCTCCTGCGGACAGCAACCTCGAAAACCACGGAGGACCTGCCTGCCTTGAACCTTCCAAAAGACGGACTCCCACGAGCAGTGATTCTGCTCAAACAGCAATACCTGTGGTGCCAGACAGGAACCGCAATTCCAGCCCCCTCTGCACCCGTCGAGCCCAGCCTCTGCCTGAGTGAACTAAGACCACAAGGAGGTCCCCCCGGGGACTGGGACCCGAAGTCTAGTGCCCAAAGACCCAAGCCTGCAGCCTTTGTTCACTTTTTAACTTTGCAAAAAAGGAGAAAGAGGTGGCTCTGATATCCTAGGGGACCGAGCACTATATAACAGTGAAAAAGCAAATTACCCCTAGAATCTTATTTCTCATACCATCATCTGAACATCCATCACCTCAGCAACATGCATACCTTAGTGGGATACAGCCACAAGGGTCTGTATCCCCCTTAAGACCTAAACCCCCTCTAAACTTAAGAAAGTCAGATGTAATAAACCCACTGGAATCAAGGTATAGCGCATACAAAATATACTATTTTATTAAAATCACAAGATTAAAAAGTGGTTCTTTTCGGGAAAGACACAAGGACCACTGCTCCTATTCGTGGTGTCGGAGACAATACAATTCCTAGTCAATTAATTAAAAACAACATACAAATATAATACAATACAAACACATCAAAAGTCAATATGTCGGAGGAAACCCTATTGATACAGACACAATACTGTTATCTATAAAGGTCCACATGAATTGTATGGGGCAGGAAAACCAGGTGAGAGCCCTGGTCTTATCCTTATAGCTTTCTGAAGGTCAGCATGTAGCTATATACATCCTGGGGAGGTTTTCTGAGAGCTTTCTCCCAGCCTTCCTTTACCAAACTCAGAGGTCCTCTCACAGGGTGACCATACAGAAGTTCAAAGGGGCTGAACCCTAAGGACTTCTGTGGCTACTCTCTGTAAGGAAAGAGAAGGCATGGCAAAAAGACGTCCCACTTACGCCTCATAGGTTCTTCAAGACCCATAATCATGCCTTTGAGGGTCCGGTTGAATCTCTCAACCAGTCCATTACCTTGGGGGTGGTAAGGAGTGGTGAACTTATAGGTTACCCCACACTCCTGCCACAGGGACTTCATATACTTGGAAATTAAGTTTGTATCACGGTCTGACACCACCTCTCTGGGGAACCCCACAAGGGAAAAAATCCCCATCAATGCATGTCCCACCACCGGGACCGTCACTGTCCTGAGAGGGATGGCTACCGGGTAGCATGGTCCACCAAAACCAAGATAAACCTGTTACCCATGGCTGTCTTAGGGTCCAGAGGCCCCACTATGTCAATGGCTACCTGGTCAAAGGAGGTACAGACCACAAGGAAAGGTTGGAGAGGTGCCTTGTGCTTCCTTTCACTTTTCCCACTTTGCCTTGCAAGTCTGACAAGTCCTGCAATGAGTGTCTGAACTCAAGCAAATCTGGGGCTAATAAAAGTGGGTGGCAAGCCTTTCAAAGGTCTTGTCCTGCCCCCAATGCCCAGCTAAAGGTACATCATGAGCCAAACCCAGTAGGAAGGCTCTGAAGCTCTGGGCATGGGCTGACCCAGGCTCAGCAACCTTAGGCTCGCTAGACAGGAGGTCGATCTACCAGGAGATCCAATGTGATCCAGACTGATCACATGCTGCCTGGTTTGTGACCTGGTGCCTCGAACCCACAAGAGAAGGGCACTTCTTCTGCTCCTCACAGAATTCCTCCCTGAAGGGTCCTCCTGCTTACTGCCAATGGGTCAGCTGAGGTAGGTCCCCCAGTTCTGCCACTTGCTCGCCTCTAGGTTCCAGGGCATCCCTCTCAAAGTCTGCCCCTCCTGGACGGTGGGAACTATGGGGGCGGGTTTCCCGCGCCCCCTACCTCTTCTCTTTAAGGCAGGTACCTGGGCCATACTTTCAGGCTCCAGGGCCTCTTGAACACCCTTACTGGATGCCATAGACTGAGTGGTCACACACATCCACTCAGGCAGATCCAACATCTCTAAATGAGACCTTCTCTCTACCTTAGCCCAAGGAGAGCTCTCTAAATCATTGCCCAACAGACTTTCCACAGGCATGGCTGGCCTCATAACTACTTGAATGGTACCTGAGACCCCCCAACTCAAAGGGAACCTGAGCCACCTCACACTGGCTCTCTGAGTTGTCCGTGGCAACTACAGGGAAGAATGCATGGGAGATCACCTGCTCCTAAGACATCAGCCAACAACTGACAGCTGTCACACCAGCCCGGTGTCTCTCAGAGCCTCCACCCTATGGCCATTGATGGTCACCCACTGCCTGCATTTCTTAGTATTATCAGGCAGCTGGGTCCTGGGGATCACTCACAATCTCCTAAAGAGACAAGGGACATTTCTGCGGGACCCCACCCACCTTGGGCACCCCTCCCCTCCCAGGGCTACACTTGCCATCTGACGGGGTGGTGCACGGGTGGTGCGTTGTGATACTTCTGGGGATCAAACGAATGGTGGCTCACTTGCTTACACTGAAAGCATGTAGGGGGGCCCCTGTGAACAGGTTTACCTGTTGGGGCTCTGTCTTCCTCTCAAGGGGAGGCTGGGAACCCTTACCTTGGTTCCCTTGGGAATTACTTTGAAGCCCTTTCTAGAACTCTCTCTATTTACCGTTGTCCACCCCACTCTTCTGCTGGGGACACTTCCCACCCTTGGCGGAGTCTCCCACATGACTCTTTTGGACCCGGGTACTCACCCAGCGGTGCGCCTCCTCAGCAAGCTTCCTAGGGTTAGTTAGCTTGCTATCAATAAGGTGCTGGCGTAGCTCTGGAAAACAATTACCAGGCAAATGCTCCCATGCAAACAAATTATAGAGCTCCTCAAAAGTACTCCCTTTGCTACCCTTCACCCAACCATCCAATGCTCCACAAAAGAAAGATACATACTCCACCCAGGTAGTTGCCTCCAGTTTCTTACAATTCCTGAATCTGTCTATAGAGCTCTGGGATCAACCCACACCTGGTCATCAGGGCTTCCTTCATGTGGGCATAAAGCATCCTATTCTCACTGGGCAGGTCTAACAAAGTATCCCTCCCATCACTAACAAAGCGGCCCCACAACCCGGCTCCCCAATCCTTCTCAGGGACCCGGTGGGCCAACATTGCCATTACATAGGCTGCAAACCACTGCCCGCTAACCTCATGCTTATGGAAATCATTGGGGAAATAGACCCTACCTTCCTGAGGCACAGATGGTGCACTGCCACCAGAGGGACTAATTTCTAAGCGTTTAGCATTAAGCTCCAATTGCCTAAAAAATCTTGTAGTGTAGTTCCTATATTCCCAATCGGCTCTGCGCATTGGAATAATATATCCTATAGATGTGATGTAGGACTCTATCGAATATATAAAACTTAATTATGAGAGCCAGCTAGCTCAGAGGTCACAAGAAACTTTCTCGAATTTACAAGAAGGGATTAGTTTCTGACAACCGCATAAACTTTGCTTCCCCAAGATAAAATGTATCTTCAGAGTCGTGGGAACAATAGATAGATATTTTACTCAGTCATTCATGCATGCTTTGTTTCACCTGAGGTGCAGAGATATAGAGAGACGGGCGTTTTCAATAAAAGTATTTATTGAACAGTCTTCTTTCTCATGCAGAAGAAATGAACTGCTACAATCGTAATACTGGCTGTAAAGTATAATGCGTACAGCAAGAAGAGTATTATAAAATAATACTGTAAAAGCATGGTATGGTTTCTAAGCCATAAAATATATACATAAATAAATAAAGACTAAAAAGTACTCAACTGGTGCTTCTAAAATACGCCTACCCGATGTACCTAATCTAAGTCTAGTACGAGGAAAGAAATAAGTGAGGTGTAGCATAAGTTTAGTATTCTTTTGCCAAGAATCTATCCAAGATTTCTCTTAGGGTCTAATCAGCTCAGCACCTTGGTTTTAGAATGAAGGAGGTCTGGTATCTCTCTGTCTCAGGACTCGATTTCCCAACACCCCGCAAGGGGAGCTTGGAAACACTGGAGCTGGATTTCTCATTAGGAGAAAAGACAGCGTCTCTCTCAGTGCATCTGCTGGAGGGTCGGCTTCCTTCGGCACTTGCTGTAGCGAGCTGCGTCGAGCAAGTAGATAGACGAACTGCTCCAAACCACAGTGTGTTTGCTATGGCTAGTGTGGGCATATTTATACCTTGAAGGTGCCGAGTTTGACGTAAAGTTTGACATAATAACGTCATCAAAGAGTCTCAGTTCTTTGAAAACTCCATGAGTTCTTGGACAAATCAATATTCAAGCAAGGGGAAGTCCCTAACTGCTGAAGCCGCGTTTTCCACGAAATCGTTGTGGATTTTCGGAACTAGTGGAAGTAGCCATGCCGTATTTGGACTAGATCGACTATGTCTAAATATGGTTATGATTTCTTTGCCTATATAAGGACAAGGTAAGTTATACCTATATAAGGGCATGAATCGGGAAAATGTCACTAGGGTCCTAAAATGCTATACAACACCCACTCCACTTTATTATGTTCGACATTACTAAATTTAAGTACTAAAACATATCTAAAGCATGTGTTTTCCGATTCCACCCTAAAATAAATAAAATGCATTTGAAATGGTTACACACGGAAATGAGCATTTGTACCGTACGCATTTGAAAGTAATGATTTCATTTTAAGCATATATTATGATATTGGCAATGCTAACTGAATGAATCATGAAAATTACATTTATGAAATGGCTCTTAAATACAGAAGAAAAAAGGTCGTGACCATCCCATAGCAGAATATATAAACTGTTTTGGTTTTTTGATAAGGTCAATATTGTTTCTAGGAAGTATTCAAATAATTCTTGTTCTCTAAGAATAATTCTACTTTAAGCAGATTACTTTATGCCAAAGTTCAATTTTAGAAAAAAATCGAATCAAATCGTAGAAAATTAGAGTTCCAAAGTTAGTTTTCTGTTTTGAAAAACGAAGGTCGAATTCAAAGTTGATAGAACGCTGTGTGCTAATTTCAAAAGTTATTCTCGGTGTCAGGAGAAAACATTAAATCGTCTAAGCTTGCAAAGAAATCGTCTACCACAGTAGGTGAAAGTTGAACCACTTAATTAAGTAGATCAATCATACACAGATGAGAACCATCGCCGTCAGCATCAGTCGCATTAGCAATGTTCGCAGTAGATGGTACCTATGTGCCTGTTGGTTCACGTATCTCACCCTCAGCTGGAATTGCTGGTGAGACCTCAATAAATGCCGTCATCAGGATTGGTAGCCATTGGGGACAACACAATGCATGAGCCGTTACCGAGCCAAGCAAAGCGTCAATATCCGTTGGCAGTGCTGATGGAAGTGTCAGACAAATATCCAACACGCATTCCTCTCCACAAAGCTGGCATCGTACAACAGGTAAGATGCAATCTTGCCAGATTGGTCTGAATGACAGGAACCACGTGGGATTCAGATCTCTCAAACGAGCCAAGCCAAGAATCTGTGTTATGTGCTCACGATACTGCATTGCCAGAAGAGTGTTCTCCATGGCAATCTGGGTATCGCTGGTGACTGGACTTGCCATATCGGAGCAGAAGGAACAAGAATAGTATACCTGCTACGAGACCCAAAATGAGAGGCAGACTGCCGAACAAAGAGTGCACGAAGTTTGGAAAAATGCCTAGGAATGCTATAAAGGGTGCTAAGAGTCCTGAAAAAATTGTCTTAAATACATGTACAATACCACTGGTATCAGACATGTTTAAGATACGACCTAACATTTCTGCGAAATGTATGGGGCCGTTCATTGATAATAAGGCATGTATCTCTAGGAAACAATACTTGCATACAACAAGTGACCCTGGCTGGCACACTAACTAGATAGGCTATTCCTGGCATCATTCCACAACAGCTGTGTTCATTCAACATTATGTAGCTCCCATTGGAAAGCTGCCTAAAAATTGGATCTATCACTGCTGCTGGGGAACCCTGCAGGTGGCAGGATAAGTTGGTCGAAGAACCATCGCAGGCTCCATGTTCTTGAAGTTAAATGGGGAGAAGACAGGTTTTGATCTTCGGTGGTAATCAGGACATCTGGTCAAATGACTGGTGGCCAGCTTCCATCGGGGACTGGCCCTTTACCTGTCAATTTGCCAGAAATCTAGGGGTTCAAATAGATACCTCGCTCTCATTCAACCGTCAGGTTAGCAGGACTGTTTCCACCTGCTGTGGTATCATCCGGATCCTTAGAAAGATCGCTCACTATCTCTCCCCCGATGCTCGGAAGCAAGCCGCCGTGGCACTTGTCTCATCAAGACTCGACTACTGCAATGCATTGTATGTTGGTATTAACAAGAGTCTTATCCATCGCTTGCTGATAGTCCAGAATGTGGCGGCTAAGATGGTCTTCAATCTTCCCAGGTTCTCTTGAGCATCTTTGGCAAGAAGAAACCTGCATTGGCTGCCTATCCAGTCTAGGATCTCTTTTAAGATCCTATGTCTCGCGCATGGGGCTTTGTACGGTACTGGCCCAGAGGATATCAGGTCCCTCCTCCATTCTTACTCCTCCACTAGAGTTCTCCGCTCATCTAATAAAAATCTCCTCCTGATTCCCGGATTTACAAAAGCAACATGGGGAGGTAGAGCTTTCTCTACCTTAGCTCCCAGTTTATGGAACTCGCTTCCCCCTGAACTTTATTTATTTATTTATTTTCTTATATAGTGCAGGAATCGACCCCCTAGAGGGTATCTCCGCGCTTATGCCAAGGCTATGTTACCCAATCTTGCGCAGGGAGATGTGCTGTGATTACATGGATGGGAAAAGATGGGTTTTGAGGGATTTCTTAAAACTCTGGAAGTTTGTGCCCTGTCTCAGAATAAAGGGGAGCGAGTTCCATAGCATGGGACCCTTGTAGGACAGAGCTCGACCTCCCTGTCTTACTTTCCTTACATGTGGTACCTGAAGGAGCATTTGGTTGCTGGAGCGTAGAACACGTTCAGGCCTATAGGGGATAAATATTTCTGTCAGGTATTTTGGTCCAGAGCCAGAGAGACATTTAAAAATTGTACAGCAAATCTTAAACTTGATATGTTGTCGTACTGGAAGCCAGTGGAGTGTATCAAGGAGGGGACGGGAGGGGGATCTGGCCGGGGCATTAAGGACCAGTCTTGCTGCGGTGTTCTGGACCACTTGTAATCTACTGAGTTGTTCCTCTTTGGCAGAGATGTAAAGGCCATTGCAGTAGTCTAACCTACTTATTACAAGGGTCTGAACTAGGGTCTTTCTATATTGATCAGGCAGGAATGGAAAGATTCGTCATAAGAGTCCGATAGTGTGGCAACAAGACCCGTCACCTGATTAACATGTTCTCTTAGTAGCAAGGCATGGTCTAGACGTACTCCTAGATTCTTTGCTATCTGTTTAGGGCAAGGAGCAAGTCCCAGGTCTAAAGGCCACCAATCTGGTGACCACAAGAGAGGTGCCTCCCCGAACAACATGACCTCAGTTTTGCCTGCGTTGCATTGGAGGCAATTAGAGGTCATCCAGTCTGCCACTGCTCTCATGCCCTCAGCGAAGGATTTCCTGACTGAGGGTGTGAGAGTTTGAAACGGGAACAGAAGCTGGGTGTCGTCAGCGTATGATACCGGGGTGAACCCATACGCCCTCACAATGTCCGCCAAGGGGGCCACGTACACATTGAAGAGTGTAGGGCTTAGGCATGAGCCTTGTGGCACCCCCTTGGTGAGCTCCCTAGAGGTGGAACGTAGGGAGCCTAACATGACACTTTGAGTGCGATTGGAGAGAAAACTCTCCAGCCATGACAGAGCCTGACCTCCTATCCCCACCTTCCGCAGACGACCAAGAAGAATGCCATGTGACACCGTGTCAAATGCAGCGGAAAGGCCTAACAGCACCAGAATCATAGAGCCCCCACTGTCCAGTGCCATCCTGATGTTATTGGTCACCAAAAGGAGGGCAGATTCGGTGCTTTGATTAGGTCTAAACCCAGATTGGGAATAGTCCAGACCTCCCGCTGTCTCAATGTATTTAGACAGGTGGGTGTTTACATACCTCTCGGTCATCTTGCTGAGGTATGGCAAAAGGGAGATGGGGCGGAGGTTAGAAAGGTCTGTCCAGGGTAGCGTTGTGTTCTTGGAATAGGGTTCACCATGGCTTTCTTCCACTCTAAGGGCACTTTTCCCTCTTTAAGTGAGAGATTCATTACCGATAGCATCTCTGACCTGAGCAATAAGCTCAGGGAGGCAACCGTTTTGGCAGGAATAAAATCATCAGGAAATCCTGTTTTAATGTGGCTAATTAGAGGGGTAAAATCAGAGTCCTTGATTTCGGGAAACATCTTTAGCGAGCTGTCATCATTAGTAAATGATTGAGACAGAGTATCAGTGATGATATAATTACTAGGTCTGGAGGACGTTATTTTTCCATATATCATCTCAGTTTTGTTCTCAAAGAATATAGAGATGTTATCGCAGAGGGGTTGGGAGAAGTCATCTGGGCTTTCACAAGCTCCCGGTTTAACAAAATTTTTTTGAATTTTATATAATTCTTTAGAGGAGTTACCTGCTTCAGCTATTTGCATGGTAAGACAATTCCTTCTGGCTAATCTGATGTGTTTGTAGTAACTGGATTGAGCCTCTAAGTATGTTTTCTTGCTTTCCTCCGTCCGGGTTTTCCTCCATACTTTCTCCAGCTTTCAACACCCTTGTTTCTCTATACTGAGCTGTTCTGAATACCAGACCTCTTGTTTGGAAGTGGGGTGTTGTTTATGGAGTTTAAGAGGGGCCAGGTAATTAATTGCCTCTGCTAGGGAGTTATTAAACTTGAGCAATGCAGATTCCACATCGTCTGTTTCTGAAAACACTGGTTTCTTCCATACTGTCTGTAGATCCTCCATTGTTACTTTATGCCATTGGCGACGCCAAATGGCGGGGAGAGGTGATATATGGGGGGGTCTGTTCATGTCTAATAGGAAGAATTCGATTAGGAAGTGATCAGACCAATTCACGCACCTATGAGGACTACATTGGATATTAGAGCAATTATCAAAAACCAAATCAAGAGTGTGGCCTCCTATATGTGTGGGCCCACTATTTTGTATGTGGAGTCCTAATGTGGATAAGTCTGAAAGCAAGGAGAAGGTGTCTGGATGCGTGGGGATGTCAGCGTGAATGTTAAAATCTCCTAGGAGTATAAAGTCTTCCTTTGCCCTAAGATAAGGGGCCAACATCTCCATAAGGGACAATGTGAAACCCTGCGCTGATCCAGGAGGACGATAGACTAAAGCTCCTTTCCAGTGAGTTTTAGCAGTGGAGCTGACCTTAAATATTATTATTTCCATCAGAGGGCTGGTGCGTTGTTCAAGTATGGAAATTTTTAAGTCTTCTTTATATATGACCGCTATGCCCCCTCCTATTTTATCTGGGCGGTCTAGATGCAAAATCTTATAACCTACTGGGACCCCCAGCATTATGGTTGGGACTGTGTTTGGTTTAAGCCATGTTTCCGTTAGGAAGCAAATGTCTGGGACGGCCGAGTAGATCAAATCCCATAGTTCGCAGTAATGTTTTGGCAGAGAACGGATGTTCAAAAGAAAGATCTTTAGGCCACTGGGAGAAAGATTCTCCCCAGCAGTGTTAGTGCCCGTATGAGTATGCTGATAAGATGCCTAAAAATGACAATTCAGGCAGCAAAAGGGGCCTTCCGGGCATGGCCAAGAGTCTCGGGCACATCCTATCAGTGGGGTCGGCCGCAGCTCTTTTAGTTCTTGGGCAGTGTAGTTAGGACTTGCAGGGCAACCCTCCCTTGTGCTTTTCGTAAAGCTTTGAAGACTTGTATTTTTTACTGAGGCATACCCGTGATGGTGCACTAGGGGAATTACAATCTGGATGACCTGCTTGGCGCCTTGATGCCCTTGGGCTAAGTTGCGTGGTATAAGTTTCCTTTCATTCATTCATTCATGTAAATTAATGCCCTGACATAAAAATGTACCGCTCAGTGTGCTTTTGCAATTTTTACCACTAAGCAATACCTTCTATTCCCCACTCCAACATTTGTGTGTGTGTGGTAAATCCCAGGTCGACTTTAAGTATTCTTTGCCCAACCTTTCACACTGGCCTGCTGGTATGTGTTTTAAGCAATACTGAAACTGGAAAATCGTCACTGGCATCGTGATGGTGCCATGTATTATCCATTCCACTGCTGGTTTCTCAGAACGGTTAATGGAAATCTTTCCAGTTTTTCTATGCTCAGCACCGTATAGTCTGCTCCCCTCTGTGCTAAAGAGATTTGTTTTTATGTAGGGGAAATCCAGTAAACAATGACTTAGTGTTGATTAGACGCCAAGGCACATAACCTGAATGAAGGTTTGTAACGTCCAGCCTAGCGGCATTATAGAACGCAGTTGAGACTGTCCATGTTGTAACATGAGCAAGTCCTGTTCCATTATGTCTATGGCAGAGGATACAATGCTGTCCAAAGAATAAATTCTGAACCCATTGTCAACTACAGAGAGCGTTTTCTCTAAATTAATACGATCAATTTCTCGTATTCCTTCTGTAGTTTCCATTTGCGTGATTTTCCATGCTTCATTATAAGCAGTATAAATACCGGCGTATATGAAACGTTTATGACGTGGTTTACGAGGTCCTTGTAAGAAGTCTCTCAAATCAACGCCATATTTAAGTAAAGTTAAGTGTTGTTTTATATCTGGGAGTGCGGATATTTGTAGCCATTCAAGGCACAGTTTTCCTACACTGTATGTTGTTACTATCCCTGGATGTTGTCTCTGGACATATCTTAGATCTG
Organism: Lissotriton vulgaris; assembly: GCF_964263255.1. NCBI lineage: Eukaryota > Metazoa > Chordata > Amphibia > Caudata > Salamandridae > Lissotriton > Lissotriton vulgaris. The sequence goes on from NC_141685.1 coordinate 1,774,935,557, forward strand.
GCCAAGTTACTGTAAACCCTTGTGTCTTGTTCAGGAATCAATCCTGACAGTTATTCGTGTCTGTGGGCCAGATTAACGATTTTTTCCAATCAGGATCAGTTCTGTTTTGTTGTAAAATATATTTTACGTCTACCTCCTCATCTGTAGTTCCATTACTATCAGGTGTGGCTTAGGTATGGACGGTTTGTTTAAGTCTTTTATCTTACCAAGGCCAAGACAAGATGTCCGTTGAACAGTTTCATTTAAGAACATTATTTGTTCTGAGATGATGCAGGCTCTGAATAAGGCTTCTAAACCTTGCACCTGCCAGTCTTTTGTGCCCCAGACAGTTTTTGTCTCAATGTTGTCTTTCCAAAAGTCAAAACCTAATGTGGACAATTGAGCATAAAAGGCCGCAGAATAAATTTGCTTAGTATTAGTCAACATACTTTTCATTCCTGTTTTATTAACATTTTTGAAGTAAAATGTTTCTGAATTCGTGATATTAAAACCTGAGCAGTATGGAACATTTTTATAAAATGTTTTTGACCTACCCTTTGGTGGCGTCGGACAATGTTCCCATTGATCATAGGTAAAAATATTTCTAGGGTTTGCAGATTTGTGCAAATAATGATCACCATAATGATTAAAACAATACATTTGTTCATAATCAGATGGACCTTCTAAGTATTCATGTTTTATAAATGTTGCTGACATTTCTAAATCTGACATCATGTTATTAACAGTCTCAAAGTCCCAATCATCAGAAAATGTGCTGGGTGAAACAATATCACTCAAGGAAACCTTAAATTGGTGTAGAATCTTTAACAGCTCTACCGGACCATAAATGTCATAATCAGTTCTGTCCCATGCTATACCACCAGGTAGAGGAACGGCTGTGATATTGACTGATGACAGGTCTCTTTGTTCATGATGAGATGATTTGTGTGGCTTCAGGAGCAAGTTGATGTTCTTACTTGCTGTTAAAACAAGAATGAACCATAGTAGGAGAAAAAGTACACCTAACACAATTAAAAATTCAACCCATGGCGAAACCAGATATATATTTGCAAGCTGGTGAAAAAGTTCTGTTACTTGTTCCTTGAAAGTCTTATTTGCTGGCGTTGTTTCTGGCTCACTTGGATCCTCAGAAAATTGATGAAATAGCCAGAGGCAGTTCTGTCAATTGTTGATATTGCATCCGGATTATTAGAAATCGCTGGAGCTGCTTGGTCCCTTGACATAATCGTATAGTTAGATGCTACATCATGGTAGACGGGAGTTTCTTGACGAACTGTTATTTGGGTTTCAGGAGGCACAAGTTCCATGGCTTTGTTGCATAGTCCTTCTTTTCTTACTGCAGATTCTTCAAAGGTGATGAGTCTCTCAGTTTGAACCTCTTAGATACTAGCAAGATTTGGTCGTCTGCTACACCTTTAGAGTCCACTGGGCCAACCACTTATTATCGGCCACATGGTGTGGTTTTACCAGGTCAATTGATACAAATCTGTTCTCCTTTCTTCCAGCAAGGGGCGGCAGTAACACTGTTCTTGATCCGTTGATTGCTAAAACAGGTACAGGCGTTCTGTAAGAAGGCCCAAATTCCTTCTTATCCGCTATTTTCTCTCTGACCAAATCCCCAATCTTTGGAATCCAGACAGGGCTTGCTGGGACAGGTGGTTTCTCTTCAGTGGCCGTTGGTTTATGTAATGTGTTGCTTAGACTTCATCTTGTTTCATTTCAGTCCTCCAAAACAGCCAAATGGTCTTTGATATCAAAGGGTTTTTGTTCTACCACTGAAGTATGATGATCGAGGTCTTCGACAATCATTCTAGTACCAAAAAGGATTTCATATGGAGTGATTCCACCCAGAGAATTTCTTGGCTGATTATTAAGACTACGTTGGACACTTTTTAGATGTTTGACCCACCTGTCACCCAAGCCTAATACCCTTGTTGTTATAGATTGCTTTATGTCACGGTTTTTTCTTTCCACAACCAAATTTCCCTCAGGATGGAATGGACTTGAGTACCGCAATGCAACGCCCAAGCTGGCCATGGCCTCCTTGTAAGCTCGAGAGCTAAACACAGGGCCCTGGTCAGAATGTAGCGTGCCGATTACGTATGTGCCGATAAAGACTCACAAATCTTATATAACAGTTCGGGCGTCAGCCGAGCGCTGAGGCCACATCCAAATGAATCTTGTCCTAATAGTTGTGGACCGCATTCGTCCATGGTGACGTCTGCATGTAGAAAGTCTAATGCTGTCTAACAATGGTGTTTGTACTGGGCTGGCTACACTGTAGTCAGGTATCTGGTGGCTCTCTATGCTATGATCTCTGTAACAGACATCGCAATTAATTCCAAATTCGTAAATATGGGTATTCATCCCTGGCCACCAGTATGTCTCTTTTAATTCTACTAGAGATTTTGAGATCCCTTGTTGTATCAGACCCTCTCCCATATCTGCTTCTTGTATCAAAGCACCTCTATGTTTCCTGTTTTGAATCACCCTATCCCCCACTCCAGGGATTCGAGCAAAAGTAACGGAGTTTGCATCAATTATGTATGAATATTCGAGTGGATAGTTTAGAGGTAACGCTGCACCGCTGCCTTTGCTCGTGGCATTGACAGCTAGAATTGTTTCGCCATCTATTTTTGTTTTTGAACTAGTGATTGAAGCTACGGAAGAGGTTTGCACAGCTGCCTTCGCGGCTTCATCAGCCAATGAATTACCTGCAACATGAATGCCATCATGTTGATGACTCAGTGTATGGATCAAGTGAGTCTTTTGTAGTTCTTTCTGTAATAGAACTACTTGTTCCCAAAGCAACTTATGCTTGATTGTGCCACCTTTTGCGTCTTTGAAACCGTTTTAAACCCAGGTCTGCAAGTATTCATTATAAGATTGGATGCAGTAAGACAAATCACACACTATGAGTGTGGGGAATACGCGTATTTTCAAGCGCCATTTTGAAAGCTTGTAGTTCAGCTCGCTGAGCTGTACAATCTCCTAGAGATTGCGTTTTTGTGACCATAGGTTGGAATTTACCATCTCGCCAGAGACCTTTAACAATCGCACAACCTGCACTAAAAGCTTGTTTTCCCCCAATTGCGGGCTGTGCCGATCCGTCTGTATAAATTATACATCCGTAATGTTCTAGAGGCAGAATCTCAGTGGACAGAGGACATTCTTGTTCATATTGTAGAAATTCTTGAGTTTTCATGTAGGGGTCAAACACGTATTCAACCTCTGTTGCCGCAAGAGAATTAACCCATTGTATCCATCTCGGATGTAAAGCTTTTGCATTCGGAATGCTTGCTTTTGTCGCTGCCTCTAAGGCAGGTACAAGAGTAACAACGTTTATGCTTTTTCCTTGTGCAAGAGCTCTCTCTTTTGCTACTGCAGTTTGAACCGCTGTCAGAATTTTTTCTGTTGAAGTGAATTTCATTTCAGCTTGTGTGTACAAATGTGATTTATAAGCTATTGGTACCTTTTCACCTTCATTAAAAGTTAGGTACGTGAATCCGCATCTCCCTGGGATGATTCGGATTACAAGGTTGCTTATATTTACACGTGTCTATAAATGGGTTGTTGCTAACATGTCTGTTTGCACTGAACGCAAAATTTCTGTGTTTTTGAGTCCAGTTAGTTGAATTGAAATCAGGTTTGATTAATTCGTAGAGAGGTTTAACCCTTTCTGCGTAGTTTAGAATGTAAGTTCTTCCAAAATTCAGGAAACCTAGAATTAACTGTAGGTTTTTCAGTGTTTTTGGAGGTTGCAGCAGCGCACATTTCTCTAAAAAATTGCTGCCAGGCTTTTGCCTTCACTTGAAAGTTCGTATCCCAAGAATAGGACGCTGAGATGGGCAATTCTTGATTTTTTTAATTTGAATTTATACCCTTCAGAGGCGAATCCAAGTATTATGGTGTTCACCCTGTTCAAGTGCCTGTCCAAGTCATCATCTGTAAGATAGAGGTCATCCACATAAGATAATGCCTCATCATCGTACGTTTGTAGTAACTCTGTTACTCTGTCTGAAAATAATCCTGAACTATTCTTGAATCCCTGGGGGAGATGACAGAAGTGACGCTGTGTCCCCATAATTGAGAAAGCAGTCAAATACCTGCTTTTAGGTGCGATATTTTGACAGAAGAAACCGTTAGAAATATCTAATGTGGTTTTATATTTTTTCGCACAATTTTATTCATCAGTGCTGCACTTTGTGCATTTTGTACTGCTAAGGTTTTGCAACAATAATTTAAATGTCTGTAGGCCAAAACTAGACAATATGTAGTGTCTGGTTTGAAGACCGTAAACAAAGGATTGTTCATGGACGAGGTGCATGTTTCAATCACCCCTTGGTATTCAAGTTGATCTAAGATCTCCGTGACCTTTTTTTTAGCTTCTTGCTTAACTGGATACTGCCTCTGAGCAGTAGGTTGTTTTTTTTAACTGTAGGAGAGTCCTCATCCCATCCCACATGATTTTTATATAATGCTGGAGCCTGGGCCACAGCCCATTTTCTGGCAAAGGTGTATTTTTTATGAATAGGAATATGATTTGAGAAGGCTGGCATAATGATCTCTTCGCCATGTGGGCACTCCCTTACAAATTCAGGCGGCCAGTCTATTTCAGCCGGAAGAATGTCATAACCCTTAGAGAGTTTTTCCCAAAAGAGTGCTCTTATTTTTCTAGTTATGTCCCCCTCTATCCGGAGTGTTACTTCATATAACTTACGGGGTACACTAACCCTGGTATCGGCAGTTTCAACTTGAATGTATTCATTCGGGTCCACTGTCTCCAGATGATCCTTCAGGATCTTGCGAGCTATGGTAACTTGTTCTGCGCTGTCCAGCATTGTCTGGGCCCACTCCCCGTTCTTGAGATGTGTCCTCAAGATCCTCGGCATGTCTGATTTTCAGACTTGCTACCTTCTTCTTGGTGAATTGAGTTTTCTTATTTTTTGGAACGTCTTTGGACTTCACGCGTTCCTCCTTGTGTTCTGATCATCCTCTTCTTTCCGATTTCTGTGAGGAAGTCTGAACGTTACGAGAGGAACGTGTATCAGTATCCTGATATCTATCAGGTTTTCTCAAATGATCCCTGTTTCTGAGGTTATACCTCATTTCAGAGGGCTCCTTTTGAGGAGACCTACTTCTAGATTGTGAAAAGCTTCTCCTTAGGAAGTGTCTGTCTAGTATTTTCCCACTTCTCTTTAGGAGCAGTGAGTGTATTTTTAATAAAAACTTTTTCAGGATTTTCTGTTAGTTCGGGCTTTACCGGTTTCCCACCCAAACTATATCTACCTAGTTCCTCATAGGATTTTTCTATTATTCTGGCCAGTTCATATGGTTGCTCAGTTACATCAAGTTCTTTTAGTTTTTGGCGGAATGCCACCAATGCTGCTTCACCTTTAATATTGGCTAATATTATAGCTGAGACCTGTTTGAAATCCTTCAGTAACTTCATACCAAGATTTAATGCAGGCTCTGCACCGGATTCATTTTGAATCTGTTTCAGGGCGTCTGGTATTACCGCCATGGACGGAGCACCATGTGTTTTTGTGTAGATTGCAGCAAAGACTGTACCCCAAGTGTCACAGTCCTCCAGGTGTGGTGCGAACCCCATTGGTAAACAGATTGTTAGAATCCTGTGTTTCTCATGAGGTGTACTATCGGGAAATACTGCCTCGATCTGAGTAATTATTTGAGCTAACCAGAATGGAATTTGTTCCCTTTTTGTTGGTAATTTACCAATGACTGATTGTATAGTCTGTGGTGTAATTTTGTTTGTGTACCCCTGATGTGGGGTGTGCTGTGGAATTCTGATAGCAGGTTGGACTGTTAGAGTCCGCATGACATATTGAACCAACTGTCTAAGTATTTTAATTAGTTGTTTTAGCTGAGCTAACAGTTCTACATCTGTCATTCTTTCAATGTCAGGATGTGGTGTATAGCTGGCTAGTACCGGCCATGTTGCTCCTGGTCTACCTCGTGGACCGAGCCTGGTAATGTGATTTTGATGTTGTAGGGCGCCTTTAAACCAGAGCTGATGCTCTTGGTAAGTTAATGGAATTACAATGTCCTCAAAATTAACGTGTTCCGCTGGAGGTTCCTCTATCTTGTAGAAGTGGAACACATGTATTCTTGGATTTGCTTCAGGGTGCCTCTTTGACAAATATAACACTACCACCTCTCGATGATAGGCCATTTTGTATACGTTTTATAGCGATGGTTTTCCGTACGTTTTCAGGGATGAATATGGCACCCGCATCAGTTTCTTGGAAACCTGTAAGGTTTAAACCCGGTTGGTTTGCATTTACTGCATCTCCACTGTTTTCTTCGTCACTAGTCGACATTTTGTTGACTGAAAGTTTGCAGATCAAGTTTCAAGGAAACAAAGATAAGGTGCACAATATTTTGGAACACTGTATCCTTCAACGTTGAACAAACCAAAAACTAATACATAGGATTTTCGTCCTACTCAGTTATGGCGGATATTTTATCCTTTAACCCACTCCAGACGTCTATTGGAGTATTTTACGGGAAAAAGGGGTCTCTGTGAAAAGCACGACTGAGTTACTCTAGCGTTTAGCGTTAAATTAGTGCCTTACCAAACGTTGGGCGCCATGTAGTGTAGTTCCTATATTCCCAATAGGCTCTGCGCATTGGAATAATATATCCTATAGATGTGACATAGGACTTATGTCTACTAGGTCTCTATCGAATATATTAAACTTAATTGTGAGTGCCTACTAGCTCAGAGGTCACTAGAAACTTTCTCGAATTCCCAAGAAGGGATTAGTTTCTGACAACCGCATAAACATGACAGCTTTGTTTCTCCAAGATAAAACGTATCTTCAGAGTTGTGGAAACAATTGATAGATATTTTACTCAGTCATTCATGCATGCTTTGTTTCACCAGAGGTGCAGAGAAATAGAGAGACAGGCGTTTTCAATAAAAGTATTTATTGAATAGTCTTCTTTCTCATGCAGAAGAAATGAACTGCTACAATCGTAATACTGGCTGTAAAGTATAATGCGTACAGCAAGAAGAGTATTACAAAATAATACTGTAAAAGCATGGTATGGTTTCTAAGCCATAAAATACATACATAAATAAATAAAGACTAAAATGTACTCAACTGGTGCTTTTAAAATACGCCTACCCCGATATACCTAAGTCTAGTACGAGGAAGAAGTAAGTGAGGTTTAGCATATGTTTAGTATTCTTTTGGCAAGAATCTATCCAAGATTTCTCTTAGGGTCTAATCAGCTCCGTACCTTGGTTTTAGAATGAAGGAGGTCTGGTATCTCTCTGTCTCAGGACTCGATTTCCCAACACCCCACAAGGGGAGCTTGGAACCACTCAAGCTGGATTTCTCGGCAGGAGAAAAGACACCGTCTCTCTCAGTGCGTCTGCTGGAGGGCCGGCTTCCTTCGGCACTTGCTGTAGCGAGCTGCTTCGGGCAAGTAGATAGTCAAACTGCTCCAAACCACTGTGTGTTTGCAATGGCAAGTGTGGGCATATTTATACCTTGAAGGTGCTGAGTTTGACGTAAAGTTGGACATATTAACGTCATCAAAGAGTTTCAGTTCTTTGAAAACTCCATGAGTTCTTGGAAAAATCTATATTCAAGCAAGGGGAAGTCCCTAACTGCTGAAGCCAAGTTTTCCAAGAAATCGTTGTGGATTTTCGGAACTAGTGGAAGTAGCCATGCCGTATTTGGACTAGATCGGCTATGTCTAAATATGGTTATGATTTCTATGCCTATATAAGGACAAGGTGCGTTATACCTATATAAGGGCATGAATCAGGAAAATTACACTAGGGTCTTAAAATGCTATACAACAATTTCTCATGTGCTAATCTCTCTTCTTCCCTTTCAAAAGCTATCCTGTTATTCTCAAGCTCCAGCTTCTTACTCGCTAGATCCTTTTGACCCTCCATCTTGTGCTTGGCCAGCTCCATTTTGTGCAATCTATTTCTCTTCCTGTCCTCCAGCTCTCCTGGGGACAGGCCCTGGATGAAACACTGCTGCCTATGGGGGAAGACACTCTCTCCCTTGCTGGACCCAGTGGCCCATCTAACTGCCCTTCTGCATCCTCAGCCTCCTCTGCAGGCTCTTCCACATGCTCAGAGGCATTTCTTGCTTCCATCCAGGCCCTCAGCACCTTTTGGGGTTCCTCCTTTTTGGTGAGGCGTGTAGTAGAAACTTTAAATTTACTACAGAAGTGCTTCAGCTGCTTCACAGTGTATACATCCACTTTCTCTTCCTCAAACTCTAGATGCATAGATGCAATAGATGCTGGTTTGCTCATGGCAATAAGAACTGGCAGTCTTTAGCAAAAAAATAACAGTTTCAAGGTGGAACAAATTCTACCAAAAATGTATGTGTTGCGTTTGGTCTGCACTCACTAGTAGTGTACACCAATTACTAAGTCACAAATGCAAGTCCAGAATCCTCACAGCTGACCACCAATATTAGAACTGGGGGTCTCTAGTTGGCAATGGTTTGTGCCTTTGTCCAAATAGGGACCCTTGCTTCTAGTCAGAGTACAGTCCTAAAATAACCCCTGCTCAATCCTTTGGTAGCTTGACACAAGCAGGAAGGCTTATCTCAGAAGCAGTGTGTAAAGCATTTGAGAACACATACATTAATACAGTGAAAACACTAGAGATGGACACAACACAGGTTTTATAAAAATAAGTACTCTTTATATAGACTTAACACAAAACCCAAACAACAAAAATCCACAATACAGTATTAAGAAAACTACTTTTAAATGGTAGAAATCACTCAGTTCACTTTAGATGGTAAATGCGACATGTTTCTCACAAAGTACATTTGGATGCGTAACGCAAGATAAACAAAAGGTTCGCAAGGAGAACGATCCGTCGGTTCCTTGCTTCGGGGGAGGTGATGCGTCTGTTCCTCAGTGCTTGCGCAAAGTAGGCGATGCGTCTGTTCCTTACCGGAGAGGAGGTGTTGCGTCGATCTCGGGTTGCGTTCCAGTTGCGATGCGACAAGATGGTGCCGCAATATGATGCAACGATCTAGTGCGATGCGATAAGATGGTGTCTTTGATGCGATACAACAACATGAAGGCAATGCGTGCACGCCTGATGGCCGTGCGGCGACTCTGGAACTTCTGAGCTGTGGCAGGCCGTGCAATATGCTTCTCCGGTGATGCGATGGTGACTCTTGCCGTGACAACACACTTCTCCGGTGATGCGAAGACAAACAGCTGCGATGGAGACACGCTTCTCTGGTGATGCGACGGCGACCCTTGCAGTTGCGACACGCTTCTTCGATGATGCAACGGCAACAGCTGCGGATGTGACATGCTTCTACTCGTTGAGTCACACTTCCAGCTCCCAACAATACGCAGGCTTCTCCAGACAGAATTCCCAGCAAGGAAACTCAGGGGGGAGCAGGGGGTGAAGTCTTGTATCCCTGAGACTTCAACAGGAGGCAAGAACAGTTCAAGCCTTTGGAGATTCTTCTTCAAGATGATGAAAGTTCAATAAAAGTTCCTTCCTCTTTCTTTGGTAAATAAGCAACCACTGCAGACCAACCCAAGAAAATAGCACACTGGCACAGGGGCAGTCAACTCCTTCATCTTCTTATGGTTCCTCTCCTTGGCAAAGGTTTGTCTTGATTCCCAGAAGTGATCTAAAATCTTGGGGTCTGGACCCCAATATTTATACTACTAATTTCTTTGTTCTCTGAAGGCAAAGAGGGTCTGTACCTGGCCAAAACCAGTTCTGTCAACACTGGTGCAGCTTCCTGGCAGGAAGTGGAGACAGCATTGTTGAAAGCAGACTAGCCTAAGTAGCTGAAAGGAAATCTCCTCCCCTACTCTCTATTCTATGAGGGCTCAGGGGAGTGAGAGGAAATCTCTGCCCCCCACTCTCTAGTCAGCCAAGGTCCTATTCAGCCCAGCCCTGACTCATAAGACTGCTGGAGCCCAAGCCCTCCTGTCACTCACAAACCAGATATGCAATACACAACCTAGCAGAGGCAGGCTGGATGGTTAGCTAAGAAAATACCTACTTTCTAAAAGTAAATAGGATGTAAAAATCGCCTTCACTAAAATATGTATTTTAACATTCTCTTCGGGCATACTAAATTCGTTTTTCTACCATATTCCCTGGGTCAGTTAGGATTATAAGATGTTATAATCAAACTGCCCATTCTGGTCTATGGGGACAACTGGCCTTGCACTAGTGAAAACAAAATTGGCTGTAATTCACTATCAGGATATGCCACTCACACACCAGGTTAGTCCTACCTTTTACTTACAATGCACTCTGCCCTTGGGCCTACCTTAGGGGTGGCTAACATGTAGAAAAGGGGAGGTTTAGGAACTGGTAAGTGGGTGCACTTACCAAGTCGACATGGCAGTACTAGACTACCCACAGGCTCTGCAATGACAGGCCTGAGACACACTTTACATGCTGCTTCTGTGGGTGGCACAATCAGTGCTGCTAGCCCACTAGCAGCATTTGATCTACATTCCCTGGGCACACATGGTGCACCGTACTAGGGTCTGACAAATAAGCCAATCATGGAGTCACTAATCCATTGCAACAATTTACAAGAGGGAGCACTTGCACTGTGGCACTGGATAGCAGTGGCACAGTGCCCAAAGCATGTAACCAGCAAAAACATATAAAAAACCGAGGAGACAACAGCGAACAATGGACGGGAGACTCACGCCAATGGTACTTGGTCTAACAACGGTACTTCGGGATTAACACTGAAACACATATCAGGCAATCCCGAATGGATTCCTATGAGAGGGCAGCCTTACAGTAGTGAGACACCAAAATGGCACTACCAGGACATGCCACACAGTTAAGGCACATGTCCTACCTTTTACCTACAGCGCACCTTGCTCATAGGACTAGCTAGGGCCTGTAGGAGAGTAGGGTCTGCAATCCTATGATCACCCAGATTTTTTGCTTTTGTTTCACTGGTTTACGACTTTCTCTGGCTGTGGGCCTGCCAATCAGACCCACAGCCTGGCTGTTCTCTTTCTAAATTACGATATGTACCCTAGGTGCATTTACCAATTGGTACTGGGCCACCTTATCAGACCCTGTAACTCAGGGCATAGGTGTACCCAGGGCCGCCAGGGGCTGCAGCATGTATTATGCCACCCCTGGTTGGCCTCCTAAATTTGACACAACTGGCTGCATGACAGCTGGGGCGAAGTCGTGTAATCACCCTTTGCTTTAGATATAGTAGCTCTATATCTAACCATCCAATGGACACCCGAGTTCCTATCAGTCACTCCTATGGCAGGCCTTGACAATCCTGAAGGCAGAGTGCATGGGCTCGTGTGAACTGTGTTCTGGCCCGAGCCGAGCCGGTTGCAGCTTGCGGATAAAAGACCCAATGGCTGTTCCATGATAACGCGTACCACATCGGTAACTTCGGTGTCGCGTTATCAAGACATGTCGAGTAAGGTGTCATACGAATCGGGATGCTGCCCTCTCACCAACTCTGGCGACGAGGTTAGCATTCCACCCTTCTAGAGGGACACGACATGTACGTAACTGTGAACCCCGGTTAAAGTTAACGAAAGCCTCAGCTCCACAAAATGGATGCTGCCACCACAGACACGAGTCTGACCTCCTGCTGCTGGGAGTCCTTCCAGCGAGGAGCGCTTGGACAAAGGGTTTCCTGTCGAGGGCGGTGTTCGCACCGTCCCAGACAGGGTTTGTGTATTCTGGGTAGGTAGGGCTTTTGCGAGAAGGTGACTGCGGAGTGGCACCCCGGTGCTCACTACGCATCTGCCGGTTAGAACCAGTTCCAGGGGCGACTGCCCTGGCCTGGGGAAAGTCCGGCAGGGGAGAGGGGTGTAACTACCCCCCTTCCTGGTCCCACCCTTAGGGCAGGACCTAGTCATGTACCCACCCCTTTCTTTAGGATAAAGGCCGGAGCGGGGACCCTTCCAAATTAGATCATCTTTGAATCAAGAATACTTTCTACGAAAGGACTTCAAGACTCTTCTCAAGATTTCTCCCTTGTGGCTAAGGAGTAGTCACCCTGCATCAGCGGGCACCATCTAAGAACTCTGCGGTTTGCTGTAAGTCCTTCCTCAAGGAATCCGACGGCCCAGCTCGACGAGAACCGGCTTCCCTGGCACCTCTGACCTCTACCCACGTCATCAGCTCAGCTGTGATCTGTGGGTGCGACGAGACCTCGAGGGACCGGCCATCATCAGAACCTGCACGCTCTTAAAACCAGCACGACCATCGAGGTAACTCTCTGGTGAGTGCTCTGGGGTCCGAGAAGCCCCGACCCTGAGCCGCTCCAGCACCGAAGTGCAGTCTCCCAGCACCTCCACGATCTGCGTGGGGCCCTTCTGCTCGCTGCTCAGCACGTTGTCTGGTCACTAGCCGCTGGCTTGTGTCCTTCTGTGACGACATCCGAGAATCATCACTGCCGGTCTGGTTGCTCCAGACTGGCCCTTGCTTCCATCTTTTCGAGAAGCACCCCGGACCCTCCTGGTCCACTCAAGACGCCAACAGCGCCATCCTTCGTGGGACAGCTCGCACCTCCACCGTGGTCGCCGACAACGCCTCCTGGTCCGTGAGACTGCAGAGCCTAGCGTCGCCCACTCACCTGGTCGAGGTGACGGCCAACTGGTGCCTTCCTGGTACCCTCTGACTACTGGCTAGTAGTACGAACTTGGTCCCCTCTGCTTTCAGGTTTCATCAATCTCCGATCCAGGCTTGGATCTCTACGAACTATTCATCACTGGTCGCCGGCCAGCAACTCCTTTTCTTCCGGCTCCTGGCTCGTCAGCGAAGACCCCGACGCCTGTAAGACTTGTGCAGCCGCAGCCCTCGTGGCTAGGTAACTCGGCATTTCGGTGCCTGCATAGCCTCCTTACTCTAGGGTCCCGAGTCCCTCGCTTCCGACTTGCCTTAACCTTTCCGTGTCTTCGGACACTTGTTTAAAACGTGCACTTGAAGTATTTGCTAAAGAGATTTGGTTTGTGCTTAGTACCCTGTCCTCATAAAGAGTACAGGGCTGTTGTGATTCTTAATAAATATATTGTTTATTTTCATAACACTTGTGTGGTGTCCTTTCACTGGGTGTTCAAGGGGTACATGTGTGGTAAACAGCTGGCTTAACGCGCCCTCTCGAGTCTTTAGCCTTAGACTGCTCGTATCCACGCTACTAGGATAGCTGGTCTATAGGTTGACTTACAACCAAACACCATAAGGGTCGTTGGAACGATACATAGCGGTCGCTAGAATAGCGAACGTTGCATATCGGGCCAACTTCTCACATTGGTGAGCAGCGGTTGGGATTTGAGCTTGCTGTTGTTTTACCACACGTATCCTAAGAATATCTTGTTGAAAGATCGCACAAGTACTGTTAGTACATATAACTAAAGCTTAGAATACTCTGAGTTCTACTGAACCAGCTGTTGTAGCTCCTCAAGGCTTAGCACACCTTGGCTACAACTCCTAGCAAGGGAACAGTAGGAAAACACATAGTGTAGGTAGGTGCATCACTTACACCACACTAGAAACAGTATGTCGGGCCAAGGAGGAAACTCTGAGTCTCCACTTGTGTCAGTTGACCCTCCACAGGTCATCCCTTCAGGATATACTGTGCTGAGCTTCAAGGAGTTAAGACGACTGTGTCACTCCCGGAAGATTCAGCAGGGGTCTAACCCCACAACGTCCTTTCTGATTGGTCTCTTGGAGACTTATGATGCCAGGAGAGCTGAGAAACTTCGTAGCTCTTCTAATCCAGAAGGAGACATGCCTCCCCTCGAGGGAACCCGGGACGATCCTGACCTCATACACCTCGCAACTGAGAACGAAGATGGCGAGGAGGATGAGGATGAGGATCTCTCTGGGGATGAGGCAGATAAGGGACAGGTAGAAGTCGTCAGACTAACACGGTCCAACTTAAGCAAACACGATAGTGGTACTGGGGAAACCCCGGCGCTACTGTCGGGTCCGCTTAACATGGGGAATGGACGAGCCAGATCTCTGTCAAGAGGCTCTGGCAGATCCCTTCATACCAACGGCTCTCACAACTCTTCGCAAAGAGGGATGACGTCCCCTCAGAGGAGAGTGTACGAAGCGAAGGAAAGGGCAGCTAATCTGCGGATCGAAAGGGAAGAACTTGCCCTGGCCAAGGAAAAGCTTGCTTTCTCTAGAGAGCAACAGTTAAGTGGGGCAGTCCCCACTGGTGGCAGCAATGTACCTAGTAATAGGGAAAAGAGTTTCGATACGAAACACCTTGGGAAGATAGTGCCCCCCTTTAAACAAGGGGACGACATCCACAAATGGATTACTGCTTTGGAGAGGGCCTGCACTGTGCAAGGTGTTCCCCAGAGTCAGTGGGCAGCTATCTTGTGGCTCTCCTTTGAAGGTAAAGGAAGAGACAAGCTCCTCACCACAAGGGTAGAGGACGCTAATAATTACCAAGTCTTGAAGAATACACTCGTTGAAGGGTTCGGCCTAACCACTGAGCAGTACAGGGTGCTGTTCAGGGATACCCAGAAAACGCAGTCTCAAGATTGGTCTGATTTTGTCGATTGTGCCACTAAGGCTTTTGAGGGCTGGTTGCTGGGCAGTAAGGTTACTGATTACAAAGGATTGTATAATTTGATGATGAGAGAACAAATTTTAAACAATTGTCAGAACCAGTTGTTGCATCAGCATCTTGTCGACTCGGATCTGACCTCTCCCCAAGAATTGGGACAGAAGGCAGACAAATGGGTTCGTACGAGAGTTAAACAGAACCAGGGCCAGAATCAAGGTGGTCAGAAGAAAGCAGACCAGAAGGGTAAAGATTCTAAGGGGGAACAAAATGACCAGAAGTCTTCGACAGGTCCCCAACAACCCAAAGAGGGTGGGGGTCAGGCTCCCCAAAAGAAGAAAGAAGGCCAATCTAAAAGATGGTGCCAGTACTGTAAAAGTAAATCTCACTGGTTTAGTGAGTGCACCAAGAAAGGAGGAGGGCAGACTCCTGCCACTGCAGCCCCTAAGGCACCTGTGCCCCCTAGTACAGTCAGCAGTGGTAGTGCGCCTCCCAAGGGTTTAGTAGGGTTAACCCTGGGTTCTGAGGGGCGTGACAACTTAGTTGGCACACTCACTCAGGCTGTCCTTGTCAGTACAGGGGACGTGGACGTGTCCCCTGACGTAAGCCCCAATACTCTGGGCAAATACCGACAGACGCCTTTCATAAATGGAAAGATGGCTCAGGCCTATAGGGACACTTGTGCCAGCGTCACCATGGTGACGCCTAACTTTGTGGACCCTGGACAGATCATGCCAGGTACAGAATTCCTGGTGACCAATGCAAGCAATGTCACTACCAATCACAGTATGGCAATTGTAGCTTTCTCCTGGGGAGGGGTAACTGGCCAAAAGAAGGTTGTAGTTAGTCCAGACCTCCCAGTGGATTGTTTGTTGGGCAATGATTTGGAGTTGTCACAATGGTCAGAAGTGGAGCACCGGACTCACATGGAAATGTTAGGTTTGCCAGCACATGTGTTCGCTGTGACTAGGTCACAGGTCAGGAAATGCCCCACTGAACAGGTGCTGGATCCTGGAACAACGGACCAGACACCTCCCAAGAAAAAGAGCAGTAGGGTTAAGGCTGCGCCTTCCCCCTTGCCCCAGGTCGAGGATCAAGTCTCAGAGGAGGCTGACCTACAGGAATTGAGGGAAACTGAGCCGAGGGAGTTCGAACTTGATCAAGTTGAATTCTTGGGCTCAGGGGGACCCTCAAGGGAGGACCTGGGGAAGGATCAGTTAGACTGCCCTTCTCTTGAACCCCTCAGACAGCAGGCTGCTGCTGAGGCTGCTGGGAACGCCACAGGTACCCACAAGGTATACTGGGAAGATGGACTCCTGTACACTGAGTCGAGAGACCCCAAGCCTGGCATGACCAGGAGGCTGGTCGTACCCTTGTCTCAGCGTGGTTTCCTACTTACCTTGGCCCACGAGATTCCCTTAGCAGGTCACTTAGGCCAGACGAAAACGTGGGACAGGCTTGTCTCGCACTTTCACTGGCCTCGCATGAACGAAGATACCAAGGAGTTTTGCCGCTCCTGTGTCACTTGCCAAGCCAGTGGTAAGTCAGGTGGCACGACAAAGGCCCCCCTTATACCAATGCCTGTGGTGGGGGTGCCCTTTGAACGGGTGGGGATCGACATCGTCGGTCCCATGGAACCACCGACAGCATCAGGGCACAAGTTTATACTGGTGGTAGTGGATCATGCCACCAGGTATCCTGAAGCTATTCCCCTTAGGACCACTACAGCACCTGTTGTGGCAAGAGCCCTAGTTGGAGTATTCTCCAGAGTGGGCTTCCCTAAGGAGGTCGTCTCCGACAGAGGTGCAAACTTTATGTCGAGCTACTTAACTGCTATGTGGAAGGAATGTGGTGTCAACTACAAGTTCACTACACCCTATCATCCACAATGCAATGGGCTTGTTGAGAGGTTCAACAGGACCCTCAAAGGGATGATTCATGGACTACCGGAAAAGCTTCGGCGTAGATGGGACGTCCTGATCCCCTGCCTCTTGTTCGCCTACAGAGAAGTCCCACAGAAGGGGGTTGGCTACAGCCCTTTTGAACTTTTGTACGGGCATCCTGTAAGAGGACCCCTGTGTTTGGTGAAGGAAGGATGGGAGAGACCTCTCAAAAAGCCTGCCGCCAACATAGTGGACTATGTGCTTGGCCTCCGCTCGCGGATGGCTGAGTACATGGAAAAGGCATCGGAAAACCTTAAGGCCAGCCAAGAACTCCAAAAAGCTTGGCATGACCAAAAGGTTGTCTTGACTGTTTACCAGCCCGGACAGAAGGTGTGGGTGTTGGAGCCAGTGGCCCCAGCAGCACTCAAGGACAAATGGTCCGGGCCCCACACAATCCTGGAGAAGAAGGGAGAGGTCACCTACCTGGTCGACCTGGGAACTCCCCGGAGCCCCCACAGGGTGCTTCATGTCAACAGGTTAAAAGCATATGTCGACAGGAAGGACATGAGTTTGCTCATGGCCCTAGATGAGGGACAGGAAGAGGAGAGTGACCCTCTCCCCGACCTGCTCACTCAGAATCCTGACGATGGCTCGGTAGATGGTGTTGTCTTTTGTGGCAGCCTCTCCGAACATCAACAGAGCGACTGTAAACAGGTTCTTCAGTCGTTCCGACATCTGTTTTCTCTGACACCCAGTCAGACCGATTGGTGCACCCATGAGGTCGACACTGGTGACAGCTTGCCCGTAAAGAGTAAAATCTACAGGCAGCCTGATCACGTTAGAGACTGCATCAAAAGTGAAGTGCAGAAAATGTTGGAGCTGGGAGTCATTGAACCCTCGGATAGCCCTTGGGCTAGTCCCGTAGTTCTAGTGCCGAAACCTCACACCCAGGGTGGTAAGAAAGAGATGAGGTTTTGCGTAGACTACAGGGGTCTCAATGCAGTCACTAAGACTGACGCCCACCCAATACCAAGGGCAGACGAGCTTATCGATAGATTGGCTTCGGCCAACTACTTAAGTACGTTTGACCTGACAGCTGGGTATTGGCAAATCAGGTTAGCTGAGGACGCCAAGCCTAAAACCGCATTTTCAACCCCTGGTGGGCATTATCAGTTCGTGGTGATGCCCTTTGGTCTGAAAAATGCACCTGCCACCTTCCAACGGTTGGTGAATCACGTCCTTACTGGGCTGGATGACTTCTGGGCGGCGTATCTTGACGATATTGCTGTCTTTAGCTCCACCTGGGAGGATCACCTGGTCCACCTGCGGAAGACGTTAGAGGCACTGCAAGCAGCAGGTCTCACTATCAAGGCCACCAAGTGCCAGATAGGGCAGACACAGGTTGTATACCTGGGCCACCTTGTAGGTGGAGGTCAGGTTCAGCCACTGGAGAGCAAGATACAGTCAATCAGGGACTGGGCTCCTCCAACCACCCAGACTCAGGTTCGAGCTTTCTTGGGCCTGACTGGTTACTACAGGAAGTTCGTCAGGAACTATGGTTCCATCGTGACACCATTAAATGAACTGACGAGTAAGAAAATGCCAAAAAAGGTTCAGTGGACAGCGAGCTGTCAAAAAGCATTCGATGACCTAAAGCAGGCCATGTGCACGGCGCCTATCCTCAAGAGTCCGGACTACTCCAAACCATTCATTGTCCAAACAGATGCTTCTGAGTTGGGTGTGGGAGCTGTTCTTTCTCAACTGAATTTTGATGGTCAAGACCAGCCCATTGCTTTTATAAGCAGAAGGCTGACCCCTAGAGAGAAGAATTGGTCAGCTATTGAGAGGGAGGCCTTTGCTGTGGTTTGGGCCCTGAAGAAGCTGAGGCCATACTTGTTTGGCACTCACTTCAAGATTCAGACCGACCATAAGCCCCTCTTGTGGCTAAATCAGATGAAGGGTGAAAACCCCAAACTGCTTAGGTGGTCCATTTCCCTAGGGGGGATGGACTTCACAGTGGAACACAGACCTGGTACTGATCATGGCAATGCCGATGGGCTCTCCAGATATTTCCACTTAGAACAAGAAGACTCACCTGGTCAAGGTTAGCTAGTTGTTCCGACGTTTGGGGGGGGGTCATGTAGGAGAGTAGGGTCTGCAATCCTATGATCACCCAGATTTTTTGCTTTTGTTTCACTGGTTTACGACTTTCTCTGGCTGTGGGCCTGCCAATCAGACCCACAGCCTGGCTGTTCTCTTTCTAAATTACGATATGTACCCTAGGTGCATTTACCAATTGGTACTGGGCCACCTTATCAGACCCTGTAACTCAGGGCATAGGTGTACCCAGGGCCGCCAGGGGCTGCAGCATGTATTATGCCACCCCTGGTTGGCCTCCTAAATTTGACACAACTGGCTGCATGACAGCTGGGGCGAAGTCGTGTAATCACCCTTTGCTTTAGATATAGTAGCTCTATATCTAACCATCCAATGGACACCCGAGTTCCTATCAGTCACTCCTGTGGCAGGCCTTGACAATCCTGAAGGCAGAGTGCATGGGCTCGTGTGAACTGTGTTCTGGCCCGAGCCGAGCCGGTTGCAGCTTGCGGATAAAAGACCCAATGGCTGTTCCATGATAACGCGTACCACATCGGTAACTTCGGTGTCGCGTTATCAAGACATGTCGAGTAAGGTGTCATACGAATCGGGATGCTGCCCTCTCACCAACTCTGGTGACGAGGTTAGCATTCCACCCTTCTAGAGGGACACGACATGTACGTAACTGTGAACCCCGGTTAAAGTTAACGAAAGCCTCAGCTCCACAAAATGGATGCTGCCACCACAGACACGAGTCTGACCTCCTGCTGCTGGGAGTCCTTCCAGCGAGGAGCGCTTGGACAAAGGGTTTCCTGTCGAGGGCGGTGTTCGCACCGTCCCAGACAGGGTTTGTGTATTCTGGGTAGGTAGGGCTTTTGCGAGAAGGTGACTGCGGAGTGGCACCCCGGTGCTCACTACGCATCTGCCGGTTAGAACCAGTTCCAGGGGCGACTGCCCTGGCCTGGGGAAAGTCCGGCAGGGGAGAGGGGTGTAACTACCCCCCTTCCTGGTCCCACCCTTAGGGCAGGACCTAGTCATGTACCCACCCCTTTCTTTAGGATAAAGGCCGGAGCGGGGACCCTTCCAAATTAGATCATCTTTGAATCAAGAATACTTTCTACGAAAGGACTTCAAGACTCTTCTCAAGATTTCTCCCTTGTGGCTAAGGAGTAGTCACCCTGCATCAGCGGGCACCATCTAAGAACTCTGCGGTTTGCTGTAAGTCCTTCCTCAAGGAATCCGACGGCCCAGCTCGACGAGAACCGGCTTCCCTGGCACCTCTGACCTCTACCCACGTCATCAGCTCAGCTGTGATCTGTGGGTGCGACGAGACCTCGAGGGACCGGCCATCATCAGAACCTGCACGCTCTTAAAACCAGCACGACCATCGAGGTAACTCTCTGGTGAGTGCTCTGGGGTCCGAGAAGCCCCGACCCTGAGCCGCTCCAGCACCGAAGTGCAGTGTCCCAGCACCTCCACGATCTGCGTGGGGCCCTTCTGCTCGCTGCTCAGCACGTTGTCTGGTCACTAGCCGCTGGCTTGTGTCCTTCTGTGACGACATCCGAGAATCATCACTGCCGGTCTGGTTGCTCCAGACTGGCCCTTGCTTCCATCTTTTCGAGAAGCACCCCAGACCCTCCTGGTCCACTCAAGACGCCAACAGCGCCATCCTTCGTGGGACAGCTCGCACCTCCACCGTGGTCGCCGACAACGCCTCCTGGTCCGTGAGACTGCAGAGCCTAGCGTCGCCCACTCACCTGGTCGAGGTGACGGCCAACTGGTGCCTTCCTGGTACCCTCTGACTACTGGCTAGTAGTACGAACTTGGTCCCCTCTGCTTTCAGGTTTCATCAATCTCCGATCCAGGCTTGGATCTCTACGAACTATTCATCACTGGTCGCCGGCCAGCAACTCCTTTTCTTCCGGCTCCTGGCTCGTCAGCGAAGACCCCGACGCCTGTAAGACTTGTGCAGCCGCAGCCCTCGTGGCTAGGTAACTCGGCATTTCGGTGCCTGCATAGCCTCCTTACTCTAGGGTCCCGAGTCCCTCGCTTCCGACTTGCCTTAACCTTTCCGTGTCTTCGGACACTTGTTTAAAACGTGCACTTGAAGTATTTGCTAAAGAGATTTGGTTTGTGCTTAGTACCCTGTCCTCATAAAGAGTACAGGGCTGTTGTGATTCTTAATAAATATATTGTTTATTTTCATAACACTTGTGTGGTGTCCTTTCACTGGGTGTTCAAGGGGTACATGTGTGGTAAACAGCTGGCTTAACGCGCCCTCTCGAGTCTTTAGCCTTAGACTGCTCGTATCCACGCTACTAGGATAGCTGGTCTATAGGTTGACTTACAACCAAACACCATAAGGGTCGTTGGAACGATACATAGCGGTCGCTAGAATAGCGAACGTTGCATATCGGGCCAACTTCTCACAGGGCCACCTTAGGGGTGACTGATATATAGTAAAAGGGGAGTCCTATATGTGATACCCACTTTTAGTGCCACATCACAGTGGCAGTAAACTGCATGTGGAGGCCTTGTAATAGTTGCTCTTTGTTTATTATAGTGGGCGCCGGCCCGCGAGGTTTCCTTTTGTTGTTCATTAATTTTGAAGTGAAGGTTGAATTTGCGCTACCTTCTTTACCCCATCTCTTTTGTGATTGGTACCTGTGTACATGCTAGCCCAAAGTTTTTAATGTTATAACTCTTCCTGTTTCCTTCTATCTTTTTCTTTATAGTAATGGCAGAAAAAGACACCTTTGCCTATTCTGAGGATCACATCAGAAACCTGCTCAGTGACCCGCCTGTCTTCTCTTCAGTTACCTTAAGCGAGACAGCGACTACATCTAACGAATCTGACAAATTGATTCGCTTAAAAAAGAAGCAAATCAGAACAGACCTTCATGGTCATTTCTTGTTGCAACACCTCCGAGAAGGCACCATCCCAGCCGGATTACAAATCAAGAATATACCAGTAATCTTTACAGAGGATCCGATCAAAAAAGGTTTCTCCCTAATAGAAACTAAATGTAGTAGAGAAATTATGGTCTTAACAGTCGAGACAGCAGTTAAAATATCGAAGGAAGAACTAGCTGAAATTGCTAAATTAGAAGCTGAAATTAGCACCAATCCAACCATAGCAGATGCCAAGGCACTACTGGAAAAAGTAGCTAAAGAAGTACAGGAGTTTAAAGACTATACCATAACTCAAAAGTCTAATCAATTTGAAAAAGACAAAAAAGGTTTTTTACTAGATAATATATATCCCTACTTACAGGCTGATTTCTATTCCAAAGCAGAATCCCGACGTTTCCTTCAAGGAAACCAAGGGAGATCACGAAAACAGTTTATTTCCTTCTCTCACACATCATCGTCAGGGACTGATAGCGAACCTACCAGTAATTACAATCGTCCGAATAGAAACCGGAACTGGAACGCCAACCAACAACAGCAAAACCAATCGTCAAATCCTCATTTTTTAGAGAGAGGCCAAACACGCCCCAGGGGTCGAGTGAGATACACCATCCCATGGGAAATGAAAACACGACGACAGCATTACAAAAACTGAAAGCGTCGCCAATTTTCAATTTATCTAAAAAAGTATTGACATCAGAAGAGGAAAGTATCTTGGCAAAAGGCTTGTCATTCGTTCCTTCAAAAAGAACCGATTTTGTAAAAATGAAATCAGAATTTATCGAATTTTGCAGAAAATTACGATTAACACTGTTCTTTAGTGAAAATCCTACCAATCAGTCCCCGGAAGTTACAGGCTTAAAAAACAAGTCCACCTTTTGTCCTCCAGCCAGTAAAGTTCCCAAAGACCTTTTGACCTTTGAGAAAAGTGTCTTGTCTGCGATATCTGCGGTGGAAAAAGAGAAAAAAATTGTGAAGTTTAATACCACCAAGAAACAGATGACAGCATTAAATAACTTAAAAACTGACAACACCGTAATAATTAAGCAGGCCGATAAAGGCGGTGCTATAGTTGTGTGGGACAGCCAAGATTACACCACAGAGGTAATGAAACAGCTAGAAGACATTAGCTGTTATCGTAAGATAAATAAAGATCCTACTACAGACCTTCAAAACGAACTTTTTGCCATTGTACAAGAAGGATTTGATCAGGGTTTTGTTGGTCCCAAAGAACTTGAATATCTAAAAATTAAACATCCTAAAGTGCCTATGTTCTACGTACTGCCCAAAATTCATAAAGATCCAGACCATCCGCCTGGCAGACCCATCGTGGCAGGATGTGGTTCGGTGCTAGAGCCGGCAGCGAAATACGTAGATTGTTTCCTAAAGGAATTCATGACCCAGGTTAAATCCTATCTACAGGACACTACAGATTTTATCAAAAAATTGGAGAACATCGACTTCTGTGAAAACAGAGACAGATTAGTTACCTTAGACGTAACTTCTCTGTACACACAGATCCCCCAAGATGAAGCTGTAGCAGTACTTACACATTTTTTAGATTCCAGACCTAGGCCTATGCGGGTGCCTACTAAATTCATCGTAGACCTAGCAGCGTTTGCCTTAAAGAAGAATTACTTCTGTTTCAACGGTGAGTATTACTACCAGGTCAAAGGGGTAGCTATGGGCTGCCCCTTTGCACCAGAATTGGCAGTACTGTTTATGGCAATGTATGAGAACGCCTACATTTACAACAACAATCCATTCGTTCAATACATCGGAGCTTGGCTCCAATTTATTGATGATGTTTTCATGACATGGACAGGAGACTGTGACACCCTTACTCTATTCCATCAATGGCTAAATGCCAGGACCGCTGACATAAAGTTCAGCTTGACTGAGTCGACAACCAGGATTGCATTCCTTGACGTGGAGGTCTTTCCATCAGAAGGGAAATTAGCAACCACACTATATATTAAACCCACTGACCGGAATAAGTCCCTGATGTTTAACAGCAACCAACCTAGAAATCTTAAAGAAAACCTCCCTTATGGGCAGTTTCTGCGAGTCCGCAGAAACTGTACATTTAAAGAAGATTTCCAATACCATTCAGAAAATCTAATATCCAAGCTGTGTGATAGGGGGTACCCTAAAAAACTTGTTAAGACCTGTATGAAGAGAGCCCAATGGACCCCACGCGAGACACTTCTGGAACGAAAAAACAAACCTGAGTTGAAACGACAAGTATGTGTCACTACTTATTGCCCCAATGCCAACCAACTGAAAAAGGTTATAAAACAGAATTGGCATCTAGTGAAAGATCTAGATGAAAGTCTTGTAAATGTGCCCCTATTTGCCTTTAAAAAAGAAAACAACATTGCCAATCATATAGTCCGAGCGGCTATGCCAGCCCCCAAACCTGCAACGTTACGTCAAATGATGGGGATGCCCCCCATCCTCGGACATCACAAATGTGGCACCTGCTTGTGCTGTGAATCTACCCTGGAGGGTTCTCTCTTCCAACATAATGGAATCTCCTGGAAGCATGATATATTCAGCAACTGTAAGAGTAAGTTTGTTGTATATGGCATTATATGCCCATGCCATCTATTATACATAGGCAAAACGAACCAAGAGGTACGTCAACGTATCTCGCAACACAAATCCAGACTAAAAAGGAAAGTTGAAAATGCTCCTTTGGTGCAACATTGGATGCGGATGCAACATCAAGTCAGTGAGCTAAGATGGACAGTAATTTCTAGAATAGAAAAAAATCCCCGAGGAGGTGATCAGAATTTGGCATTATCAAAAAGAGAAGCGTTTCTCATAGTCAAATTTGACACAGCTGTTTCCGGGCTCAATGAATTGAGCGAAATCTTTAAACTTTAATTCAGTGTCGCTTGCGAGTACACTAGATCATTCGAAATCCATCTAACTTGTGTATCCATTCCCCTTATTACATGGATCGTATGTATGAAACCTAGACTCCGGTCCATGTCTTCCGTCGCTCTTTTCGTCCAAATGAGGGCGTGACTGTCCACCTGGTCAGCCTATATAGTTAGATCAGCCTAGCCCCGGCCAGCTTCTGCGCATGAGCCAGGGTATAGTGCTAACCGAAACGCCGCCGAGCTAAAGGTCTCGTCAGACTAATCCTATGTAAGTAATGGAATCTAAATTTCCTTTCTTTTACCGCTAGTCGTAGTCCTTAAAAGATAGACTAATGCCCCTTTTCTTTCCCTCACAGTTAATTCTTTACAAATAAACTGTTTCAGCCGTGTGTTGCATACATGGCGGTAAGTCCTTGAAATCCTTGGTTAGACTTTATGCCATAACCGATACAATAACAACCGCTAAAACGTTTATTTTAATGTCGTTCAAGGTCTCCTGAATTCCTCTGTATATGTGACCCGTTTTAGGCGGTGTCAACGCGTCCATTCAGCCTTGGTGGTAAGCCTTTTTAACGACTATTGCTAAGCTTGTAACAAGCCGTTGATTATCGACAACTTACACTGTTTATCGCTGGCTTCTTTCAGATCAACAAGGCACCCACTGATATATATCGTCAACCTTTCTATCAAATACCAGATTCGTCCTCCCCCGACTTGCTGGTAAGACTCCATTTGTCAGTCCTACTCGGCCTAACACGCACCCTGCGGTTTTTGTTTATTCATTCTCCCTTCCATTTACTTCACTTTTTTAGACCTTTTGTGCCAGTGTCCACTCCGTCGCGGCTACGTATACCGAAACCTTCGGTCTTTATTAACTAGGTGAGAGTCTTACTCCCCTCTAGAGCGTCAACCTTCTAGTACTATTAGAATCCCCTTCTGAAATTTCCATTGTTTTCCCCTTAACAGGTAAACGCACGCCAGATTCTTCCCCTTGGCTCGCATTTAAGAAAACCTTTTTGATATACAAGGTAAGTAAAACTAAGCCTCCCCTCCATTCCCGCCACCTCCTACTCCCTAAACTCCAATTCCATCTGACACCGATGCATTAATTAATTTTTCAGACTTGGACACAGCCTACCTCCTTAGATCTCTGAGGCCTTCCATCCCTGCTTTGTGGTAAGCTGGTGGAGGAGAGGGTGGGACCTGAGACAGGAACCTGATAATGATCCGTTGACTTTGTTTCAAAACTCCAATGTTTCTAGATTCTTAAATTCCCTTTTCCTTTTCTGTTTTCATCTTTTTGTATTGTGTTTAGATACCACTCAAGGCCCTGAAGAGAATCCCCAGAAACTCAGCGGGATTCGAAACGCGTAGGCCCCTGCCATTTTGCTGTCTGCAAGAGTGATAAGCTCTCTAAAAGGATTCTTTTGCTTATCGCTGATTTTGTACATTACCTTCAGTTAATAATTGAACAAAGTTTCTTGGATGTCTAGATTTAATATAGGAATGTACCTATTTTAGAATTCTTTTGCAATACCATCAAAAAATTGTTTCGCAGATTTTGGCTTCTTTTCTTTTGTACTTTCCCCTTGTCTTGTGCTTGTAATTGCATTGTAAATATACTGCACATTTCTGTAGTTATAGTGCCCCCCCCAGAGATTGGTTGCATGTTGTTGTATGTCTGTGATATGTCTGATATGATGAATGACTCTTGATTCGTGCTGCTGCCTAGTATGTATTATGTGTCCGTCTTGAAGATGTAATTTTGTATGAAGTTTTTTATAAAATATGTTTTCTTCTTGAAAAAGTTACGAATAACAATAAAAGCTATTGACTAGTTCCCGGTCTTGAATGTTGTTTCAAGCTCTGTGTTGTAACTTGTGTATCTCACTCATTCACATCAGTACTGGCAATTTTTGTTTGTTATTTGTAATAGCAGAGGCCTGAGACAGGTTTGAAAGGCTACTTTGGTGGGTGGCGCAAGCAGCGCTTCAAGCCCACCAGTAGCATTCAATTTACTGGCCCTCGGTATATGAGATACCACTGTACAAGGGACTGATAGGTAAATTATACATGCCAAACAGGTGTAGACCTATCATACCATGTTTTACCATTAAGAGCACATGCACATGACACTGGACAGTAGTGATAAAGTGCCCAGAGTCCTAAAACCACCAACACCAGGTCAGACAAAATACCAGGAGGAAGGCTAAAAGTACAGGATTGACCCTGAAAAAAGGGCCAAGTCCAACACCATGTGCATCTGAATGGTTTTCTGTCATTGATTTGTGCCAAGCTTTCTTTTCTATTCCATTGCATGTGGACAGTCAATTTTTGTTTGCTTTCCGCTTTGTCCTGGCATGGTGTAGAGTACCACAAGGGTATACGGAAAACCCCTCTATCTTCAACCAGATCTTGAAAAAGAATGTGGAGTCTTGACTGATGCAAAATCACTCTGTCCTCATCCAGTACATCGACCACCTGCTGGGTGTCATGCACACCAGAAGCTTGCATATGCAACACCATCATATTGTTGAATCATTTGGCGGTCAATTGGGCATTATGTGTCACCACCAAAATTGCAGTTTTGCAAAAGGGATGTTCTATATTTGGGACATCACATTTAGGAAGGAGTGCCATAAGACAGTATCCCTACGATTCTGTAGATGCAACCACCCAGTACATAAAAAGTAGTCCGCATGTTTTTGGGAATGGTTGGCTACCGTTGACAATGGATTCCAAATCTTTCCTTGAGAGCAAAGCCTCTTCAAAGGCTTATGCACAAGGATGTAACGGATCCTGTGCCTTGGACTGAAGAATGCATGCGCTCTTTTCCTGAACTGCAAGACAGTCTTTGTCAAGTTCCAGCACTGGGAATGCCTGACTACAATAAAAGCTTTAGTCTGTTTTGCAGTGAACGCGAAGGTTGCACATTGGCAGTGCTAGCCCAAATGCATGGTACTGCGTGTGGCATACTTTTCAGCTACTCTTGATCCTGTAGCTGCTGCATTGCCAGGATGCCTTAAAGCTGTCGCTGCTACGTGTGCGAGCTATTGTGATGGGACATTAATTGAAGGTGCATGGGCCTCATTCTGTTGAAATATTGCTTAGTAGTACTCGAATGCAACATCTCACTAATAGTCACCTTACAAGCTATGAACAAGTGATTTTGGGTGCAGAAAATGTGACTGATGAGATGCATGAGTTTGAATCCAGAAACATTAATGCTTTTGCCTGGAAATGAGATTGTGATTGATGAAGCTGATCATGATTGTTTGGATGTGGTTGAATTGTGTACGAAGCTCCAACTTGACATGCTTGACACCCCTTTGCAAGAATCTAATTGATTGTTGTTTGTGGATAGGTCATGTAATATTTGAGAAATGCAAAAGGAAACTTGAAAGCTGCTTATGCGGTGTGTACGGTTGCAGAAGTGATTGAAGTATCTTGGTTGCAGGGTGTATACCTTGCACAAGTTGCAGAGCTAGTGCCTTTATCCCAAGCTTGTAAATTATCTGACAAAATGCGAGTTACTGTCTTCACCGACAGTCTGTATGGAGTCAGTGTCGTACATGACTTCGGGCAGATGTGGTCACTGTGTGGGTTCATGACGTCATCAGGATCTCACATTCGGAATAGGGAAAGGTTGAGGAACCTACTGCTGTCATTACAACTGCCAGCCCAAATTTCTGTGGTGACGTGCTCTGCACATCGGCAGGGAACTGATTATGTTACAGTCTGCAACTGCTATGTGCATAAGACTGCGTGCTATTGCACTCTAAATTTTTACATATTCAATGGAGAATCCCTTTGAGAGATTCCTGATTTCACAAGATGTAGGCTGTTGTAAACAGTAGAAACTTCGGAGGAAGGGAAGGTATTACAAGATAAAGTGTCAGATGCAGAAAGACAGGGATAGAAAAGAGCAGGTTACACTCAGAGATACGAAGATGAGGTATGGGTATGCACAGTTGGGAAACCAGTTTTACCAGACAGTTTGTTGTACCCCTATAGCTCATCATTACCATGGACCTGCACAGATTGGATTGGATGCTATGATACGGCTCGTTAGACAAACATTTTTTAATCCCATATTCCGAGCTGTCGCAGATGTTTTTTGTCAACAACAAATAGTAGGCAAAAGATCACCCGTTATAATGAATCATGTGGGAAGGTCTTGAGGGCAATTTAACAGGATGCAACTGTATGTTATCAAGATGCCTCTATGCAATGGTTTAAAATACATCCTTGTAATCGTATGTGTATTTTCGCGTCGAACGGACTGTCTAACTGTGGCCAAATTATTGTTGCGAGAAGTCTTACTGTGTTTTAGATTTCCGGCTTCTTTTGAATCAGAACTTGGGTCTCATTTTAATAATGAGGTCTTAAAGATGTCATGGGCAGCATTACAAATTGATCAGACACTACATTGTGCTTACCGTCCAGAGGCCTCTGGCCTAGTTGAGCAAGTGAATGGGACATTAAAATCCAGGTTGGCAAAAGTGTGTGCTTCGACACCCTTGAAATTGCCTGATGCAGTGCCTCTTGTGTTGATGAGTTTGAGAAGTACCCCAGACAGAAGAACTGGACTCTCCCACCACAAAATTATCATGGGGAGGGCCATGAGACAGCCTGTAGTTCCAGCAAACCAGCTTGTCAATATAACCGATAATTTGGTGCTCTGTTACTGTAAAGGACTGGCTGACGTGGTACATTCTGAGTCTCAGCAGGTTGGAGAAGCTGCAACTTCACCACAACAGGATCATTGCCACGACCTCAGTCCTGGAGACTGTGTCCTAGTGAAGAAGCACATACGCAAGTCGTGCCTGGAACCTTGTTGGCGTGGGCCATCCCTTGTGATTCTGGCTAACCACAGCTGCTGGTAAATGTGGTGGTCTTCCAAACTGTTTGCACGCCACACACACTCACCGAGTCCCATATCTCCTGGACGATATAGTGCCTGTTGTGGATGTGCCATTGGTTACAGTGAGACAGACGCCTCAGGTTGAGGGGGCTCCAGCTAATGGAACTCTTGGCATTAAACCTGAGAGGGGCTTGAATGAGCCGCTTCTTGTAGGTACAGAAGGGACAAGTGAAGAAGAGCTGACTAGGCAATATATTAACCCAAACAAAGGGAGCAGTGCAGCTGATACTTGAGTGGTAAAAAGAGACCGTTGGCCCAAAAGATCAGACAGATTAAGACACATTCAAACTGCATGTCAAATACCACACTCCATCAAAGAAGTCTACAGTCAGTCAGAGCAAAGTGACAGTGATGATGTAGGACAGTCAGTAAGAAGGTCTAAAAGAGCAAGAGTGCCAAGTCGCAAATACGCTGCTCCAGAGTGGACACACCTGGCTTCAAACAAATGGGAAAAAGCATTTCATTACTTTTTGTTCAACAATTTAAGTTCCTATGAATCACCTTGAGAAAATATTGTGCTCAATTTGAACATTCAATGAATACAAAGTCAGTACTAAAGAAAAGAGAACACAAAAGAGACATCGCAAAACGTATGAACGAATTCTACATTTTGTATGAGAAAAATGAACTGAAATGAAAGAAAGTTAAAGAAAATGTTACAAGTTCCTGAATTTCACCTTTTGCTGCAAACGCTTCTAACATCAAATCCAAATTTTAGTAGAGTCACAAAATCATGTTGCAGAAATGTCACAGATCCAAGGTTGGTATCAGTAAAACGCATATGTGCGTGATTACTTGCAGCATTTTCAATAGTTCTTTTCATGTTTCTTATAATCCTAAATTTGCCTCACCAAATATATTTAGAGAAAGCTAAACCTACCTCTGTATCTAATTCTTCATTAGAAAATAGTAATAATGGACTAAGTATGTTCGCTGACAGGACTCTTTTCGTTAAATGTTTTCACCAGGGTTTTCTATGAGTATGTGGAGACCATGGATGCACAAAAATGTTATGTGTCTACAGTTACTTACCGCGGTCTAAGAGGGGGTATTGTACCAGTACTTACCAGCTACTTATGGAATTTCTTGTAGTGTATTACCTAGATGGTTCAACGGCAAAGGACACTTTCAATATTATTATTTTAATTTTGATTTGGTCTTTTCTGAAGTTCCTATTTGAAAACATTTGAATCGTGTATCTGATACTCAGACAGTGGAGATGATGGGTGAATTTTTCCAACCTACTCAAAGCTTAGATATTGCATATGCACATCAACACAATCTAACCTGATATGTACACAGAGTAGAAAAGGAATTTATAGATTCTATAGAGGATAGACATAGAGAACTTATGGAAAAGGCTGCAAATCACATGACAGTTCCGCCATGGTTTTTACAAACAACCTGAACTTAAACAATCAGGAACACAAGCGGCATTCTGCAGCACACATTGGAAAACGAAATCACCTGAATTGATTGATTTTGTGCAGGAAGGCGCCCCTTCCTGCACAAAATCAATCAGCCCTCGCAACGCAGACATCCTTGCACCATGGTGCAAGGGTGCCTGCGTTGGCGCCCCGCAGCCCATTGTGTGCTGGCACTGGAGAAAAGGACAGGAATGCGCCGTATTGCATTGATAAGGCACATTCCTGCCCTTTTGTTTTAATATAGGGCAGCGCAGCAAGATTCCTTGCGGCACTGTCCTACGTCAAAACCTCATAAATGAGGACCTTTGTGTTTCCAAATAGATTGTAACTTGATTAGACAATAGGTGCAGAAAATCCAATTAACTTAGAATACACAGAGGTCTTGGGTGCACAACGATAAAGCACACACTCCACTAAAATTGTATTTACAACAAATACACATGTACTCACAAACAAAGAATGGCTAAACTTGTAAAGCGTTGTTAGAAACTGCAATAAAGGATACGTATTGAATTAGGCTAAAGTCAAGGGTCACAGGGACTTCATGATACGATTGGCATGTATTAATCTGTACATGATGAAATGATCTACTTCAGACCTTTTGTAGCCCTCATTGCTTAACTGTGTATAAAGGAAGCTGTTTGTGATGTATTACATTGATCCTCCTCTCACAGGCAAGCACTCAGTCTCTGTCACCCAATCGCCACAGTAAAGAGATGTCTTTACATTTAGAAAGAGGAGCCTGTCTTTTCATTTTTTAAAGGTTTTAAGTCACCCTGCAACAACTAGAAAAATGTAGCATGCGGTCCTCTGTCATTTTTCCACATGTGCATTCTGGAGACTCTATGGTGTCTGTAAACCCAGATAATGCGTATTTGAGTCATGGGAGTTTCTTCAGTTGCCAGTTACAAAGGCACACAACCCATACAAAATTCTTTCATTCAGGCTTCTATTTATATCGGAACCTTAAGTGTTTTGAAAGTGCACAACAGTGATAGCAATAGTTCTCCGAATTGTGACTACTTGCAGATAAAACCTTGCATCATCAACTCGGCCTGCTGTCAATTCTGGACAGTGGCGGCTGGTGACATTTGAAAGTGGTAGGGCAGAAAAGTCGTGGATGAGTGCTACGTCGCAATACGTTTTTGAAAAAAGAATGGGTAAATAGAGCATTTAAGGCAACTTTGAGAGTGCAAGAAGGTTTATAAAGCAATTGTGAATCTGTAGACTTGAAATAGTTAAACACATAACAAAATACCCCATATCCTTCTGCATTAAATATGTTCAACAGTTAGGTTACTGTGGTGTGCAAATCTGCTTTATTAGCTGTAATTAACAAGTGAGTCCTTTATCATCCAAATAGGTGAATGTGTCCATGTGTAATGTAACTACTTGCTCATGTAAAGTACTCCAATACTTTCGGGGGTGCCAAACTAACTTCGGACCTACGCCGACCGTGAGGGCAACGGTCTTGTGTTCCACCTGGCAGCGCCGTGAGGGAAACGGCAGGCTCCACCGCGACGCCCTGGGTCTGGCGAACTACATCCCCCAGAAGCCCGGGGGGCCGCGCACCAACGTGACGCCACCACCACGCCTGGAGGCGCTTATCAGCTCGGAGCGCCGAGCAGGTCCTGGGGGTGCCAAACTAACTTCGGACCTATGCCGACCGTGAGGGCAACGGTCTTGTGTTCCACCTGGCAGCGCCGTGAGGGAAACGGCAGGCTCCACCGCGACGCCCTGGGTCTTGCGAACTACGTCCCCCAGAAGCCCCGGGGGCCGCGCACCAACGTGACGCCACCACCGCGCCAGGAGGCGCTTATCAGCTCGGAGCGCCGAGCAGGTCCTGGGGGTGCCAAACTAACTTCGGACCTATGCCGACCGTGAGGGCAACGGTCTTGTGTTCCACCTGGCAGCGCCGTGAGGGAAACGGCAGGCTCCACCGCAACGCCCTGGGTCTGGCGAACTATGTCCCCCAGAAGCCCCGGGGGCCACGCACCAACGTGATGCCACCACCGTGCCTGGAGGCGCTTATCAGCTCGGAGCGCCGAGCAGGTCCTGGGGGTGCCAAACTAACTTCGGACCTACGCCGACCGTGAGGGCAACGGTCTTGTGTTCCACCTGGCAGCGCCGTGAGGGAAACGGCAGGCTCCACCGCGACGCCCTGGGTCTGGCGAACTACGTCCCCCAGAAACCCCGGGGGCCACGCACCAACGTGACGCCACCACCGCGCCTGGAGGCGCTTATCAGCTCAGAAAGCCTCTCGCCCCCGCGAGTCGCGCGCAGGAGCATCCGGGAGAAGCCCGGGCAAAGGGCGGGCCCTCTGAGGCCCTCCGAGGCCGAGGAGGCCAGGTCGGGCGCACCACCCTAACATTGCCTTCTTAAACCTCTTGAGGTATGTGCCCGTTAAATTTCCTGCTTGATTTGGATTGACTTTCAGACTATTATTTTTCAACCCTCCAGTCGTGGGGTCTACAACAGTCTCACATATACCACCCCGCACTTGCTGACTCTATAGTCCCCACCGTATGGTATATTGCTCTCTGCTTTGGTTGTTTTGCCACCTGAGTGTCTATACCTGAGTGTCCATAGAATGGGACCTCACGCTGGTGTCGTACGCCGACGACACGCAGCTGGTCATTTCTCTATCTGAAGGCCCCTCGATCTCAGCTGCGAAATTTAAGAATGGCTTAGAGGCAGTCGGGCGTTGGATGTCACACAACTGCCTACAGCTGAACGCTGGAAAAACAGAGGTGCTGCTCCTGGGAAATAATCCCCGTTACTGGAGTGAGCACTGGTAGCCGTCCTTACTTGGCCCCATCCCTTCCCCCAAAAATGTGGTGAAAAATCTAGGTGTCTGGGTGGACTCCTCCCTCAATTTCCAGACACACACCAAGAAAGTGGCTGCTACTTGTGTGGGCCTGCTGAGGAGCCTCCACCCGATACTTGGCTTTTTCGACCCCAGTACGCGCCAACTGATAGTTCAATCTATCATTTTGGCTCGACTGGATTATGCCAATGTTCTATTCCTAGGCATCAACAAAGCAGAGATGGCTCGGCTGCAACGGATACAAAACTCTGCAGCCAGGGCTGTCGTAGGCCTCCCTCGCAGATGCTCTGCCAGAAATACCATCCAGAAGCTACACTGGCTACGTATTGAAGCCTGTGTTCAATTCAAGGCTCTCACCACTGCTTTTAAAATTCTTAGATCTGACTGTCCCGGGCTCCTACGCCCACTCCTAGTGCCTTACACCACCCAGCATGCCCTACGCTCCTTAGGACAACACTTGGTGGTAGTCCCTCGTACTAGGCTAAGCAGAATGGGTGGCCGTTCTTTCAGAGTTTTAGGGGCGAAGCTTTGGAATTCTCTGCCTCCCCACATTCGCTCCATGACCAACTTGTTGGCCTTTCGCAAGGCGATTAAAACTTTTCTGTTCTCCCTAACATAATCTTCCTGTAGTTCCTCTCCCTCCTCCCCCTCCCTTCAGGTTTCTGTTATGGTTCAGCGCCGGGACTCCTCGTTGCTGGGGCAGCTGTTTGCGCTTAATAAAATATTAACATTAACATTAACATTACCCTCTGCTCATATTGTACTTGCACCTTGCATCGCGATTAGCGTGCTGCTGGCTTTGCCCAGATACACCCCGCTGTATAACAGCTACCCTATAGGGGTCTCTTTTCCCTTACTATTATTGCCTCCCAGTAAGGAGAGCGCGAGGGCCCAAGTTTAGCATAATATTTTCCGTTTCTGGAATTGTGTCACTTTCTACCTATGTTAAATAGAAAACGCACTCAAAACTATCATTATGTCTACTAGGGGCTCCAGGAGTAAAACAGCATCTGGGGAGGTCCCAGTGACAGTGACAGGCCCAATAGATAATTTCATAATAAGGGCAAATGACGTCATAAACCAGGGCATCACGCTTCTGGAGCGTAGGGTTTCGCAAGATTTAGCCTCAGCTAGACGATCATCTCTTGGCCTCATTGCATCAGCAAGAACACCAGTCCAGGCCACAAATACCAACGTCGGCCCTACAACTGCTGTTCGTGCTGATATCCATAGTATACCTAATGAGGTCAATTTATCTGCATCAAACCCTTTAATAGATTCTGACCTAGATTCTATTACGGACCTGGAAAGGAACCCGGACCTGCCTATTGACCCCACACTAGTCGAGGTAGCTGCAGATAGCATAAGGCAATTGAGGGGCAATCGGGAAGGCGCAGTACGAAAACAGACTAAACACACAACACAGCCCAGCAGGTCCAAAGTTATAAAGCACAGCGCTCCAAAGCGAAAGGCCAGGAAAGCAGCTAATTTACATACAAATGTAGAGGGAATGAATGCAGTAATAGAAATAGAAAATGAAGTGTCACAGGGGCGCCGCAGCGTGCAGGGGACAAATCTGATATAGATGCTTTCAATGACCACTTGTTGGAAAGAATGGGTGATCTTCTTAGCATCTACCTGTCCCCAATAGAATCTAGACTCATACGGATTGAAAAACAACTAGCTGAGCTAAATGCACCCACTAAAAACACTTCTAGTGATGGTGCCCCAAACCGTATGGGATCTAGACCTAAGAACAACACAGCCCCCACTACGGGTGCAAAGCCTAAAATACCACAACCCCCATGTAAGGGAACTGCTGCTAAATAACCAGCAGCAAACACTATCACTACTGCTAATTCCACTGCCAATTCCCATAAGACTATGGTAACCACCCAGCCAGGGACGGGGACAAAAATCGCCCAAAGTAAGGAAATCCAAACTAGTCAAACTAGTCAATCTAATAATCCCACCCAAAATCCCCCAAGGGCCCATCCCGCCCAAGAAATGGCAACTAACACGAGGCAGATCCCTTCACGCATTAATCTGCCGCCCGAATGCGGGGCCTACGTGCTGGTCCTGGTAAATGTTCCCAAACTTAGGAAGGACCAGGAAGAAACCCCAATATCCCTTAAAAATAAGACCTTACACTGGTTAACTGCAAATTGCAATTTCCCAATGGAAGGGGCAAGGGAGATTATCCACACTCAGAGAGTGGGATGGGTAGGCCCGCTGAGGAGAAAGTTTGAGGGGAACTGTATTATTGTAAATTTTAAAAATCCTCAATGGGCGGAAAAAACCTTGGCTAGCGCACCACTACCTTCACCATGGGAATTCAATACCACTCTGCTCCCATTGGGCTATTTTTATAGACATTTGATTGCCCCCAAGCCAAATATGGCAAATAACTCTGTTGTGCCCTCTTGGGACTCAAATAGAAATTTTGGTGCTGGGAATAGGCCCCCACCCTTTCGACAGAACCT
This sequence comes from Lissotriton vulgaris, assembly GCF_964263255.1. Classification (NCBI taxonomy): domain Eukaryota; kingdom Metazoa; phylum Chordata; class Amphibia; order Caudata; family Salamandridae; genus Lissotriton; species Lissotriton vulgaris. The sequence goes on from NC_141685.1 coordinate 1,774,971,560, forward strand.
GTACGCCAATTCCCTGATGGGCCCTGTATTGCGTCACCAGGCCCCAATGTTAGCACACCAACTGTACAACACTCACCCTCCCACAATGCCCCAGCACGACCACAGGGATAGATTCTACCCTACAATTATCCCCAACCAATTCATGTATCAAAATGAAGTAAGGCCACTATTTAATATTCCAACCTACAACAGGTTTGAACAGGCCTTCTCAAACCTAGATGACCTGGATTGACTGGCTACCGGGGAAGGTGACAATACTGGAAGTACAGCCACAAGAAATGATTACAAGGGGTGCAACCTAACAGAGGAAGAAACTATAATCCAGGGGAAATTACTTGGTGCTATGGAAGCTAATAGTGGTCACACAGCAGTTGGTAACAGCAACGAGGAATGTTTATTCGCATTACCAAGTAATGCTGATCCGTGAATATCATTTTTACTTGTTGTGTTCTTTCTGACAGTGATACTTTCTCTTTTAATGTGTTATGTTAGTATACTGCAGCCCTCCTTTCCAAAAGCGCCGGGACACTCTTTTTGAGTAGCCGTGCGCTCTACAAAAGCCATTATAACATAACATAACATAACATAACATCATAATCATCGCCTGATCTGGATGCGAATATATTGAGGAATCCTGGGTCTAAGCCTACTAGACACCGTGGACATAGCGGTCTGAAAGTCCTTAGCTGGAATGTAGCTGGGTTAGAAGCAAGGCTTTCAGACCCTGAATGGGTTAAGACAATTGATGATATCGACATTGTGATGTTTCAGGAGACTTGGGCTGTTGAAAACCTTTACATCGAGGGGTACCACTGTTTTAGCGTAACAGCGCCCAAACCCAGCCTTGGCCGAGCAGTGGGCGGTTTGTTTATAGGAATTAAGACACTGGCTGGTGGCACCATCAGAAATTTGTCAGGAGGGAATCTGAACATTCAAATTTTGGAATATAAAGCAAAGACCAGGATTTATTTAATTAATTTTTACAATAATGATTTAAATTGTGTACCAAACAAAAACTTCGAGGCTCTTTCAAAAATCTTACATAATTTGGAATCTAGCCTACAACTAGATGTTGGGACAGGGATCTTGATTGGGGGTGACTTCAATGCAAAGATACCCATAGATTCTGGGATGAAGGACAGGACTTATTCAGACCAAGCAGAACGAAGGGGCACTGAATTAGGGAATATTTTATCTGAGTTCAATCTCGGTGACGCCATGGAAATAGGCTATAATGCAAGTGCCCTCCATGCTCCTATGTTTAGAGGTAGGGATTGCAGTTCTACCATTGATTACATCTTTATGACGCCCCATCTAATAGATTGTGTAGTTAAATCCACAGTGATGGAGACATCGTTTGGGGATCACAACCCATTAATAGTCACCGCAGATGTAGCCCCTAGTTTTGTTTACTCAAATATAAATGGCGCAAGAGATATTACACCCTCGTCTGATGGCCTGAGATCAAAATGGAGAGGGGTTGACAGCATGGCAATTTTGAACACTGTACAAGTTAATTACCCCCACCTGATTAACTCCTGTTTATCCATGGCCGGCAATCATCAAAGGATGATTGCCGACTTTGGTAAATTATGCTTAGTCATAAAAACTCTTCTGTCGGTCCCACTACCAAGGGTAGAGATAGAACCAAGATGGTTCGATTCGGCCTGCTCTCTGGCAAATAGGGACTTAAGAAGGGTACTCTCCACTAATCTTAGGTGCCCTACGGCCGTCCAAACAGCCAGGAAACAGTATAAACTCACAATAACAGGCAGAAAGGCCGCACTGCTTTCAGAACAGTGGGACTCACTGGTTGCCAGCGCTAATCTGGGGGGCAGTGGGCCATTTTGGTCCGCAGTTAGGAAAACTAGAGAAATGGGTAAAACGTTAACACCAATCAGCTGTAACATAACTAGCAGTGTTTGGGAGGCCCATTTCTCAAAAATTTATGCTGCCCCACCTAAGGAGGCAATGATTTACAGCCCAGAACAGCTGAGTGGCCTACAGATTAATGTCTATGAAGTTGAAACAGCTATAAAAGAAAGTCTCGGAAACAAGGCCCCAGGCCCTGACGGTCTGCCCATCGATATCATTAAGTATAGCCCAGATTTGTGGGCACCAATTCTAGTCAATGTCTTTAACAGTCTCCCAACAGTGCCCATGCCTACCACCTGGGCAACCAGCACCATAGTCCCAATTTTTAAAAAGGGAGATAGGTCGGACCCAGTAAATTACCGTCCGATCTCCCTTCTGGACAACACCCTAAAAATCTTGGGACGAGTAATTTATAACAGGGTGCTTGAATGGACTAAAAAATACAGAGTTATTAGACCCGTGTCATATGGGATTCAGGAGCGGGGTGGGGACAGTAGAGCAATGTTTGAATTTAAAATTGATAATCGATAAGTATAATATTGCTCGATCGTCTCCCATTTACCTTGCTTTTATGGATCTCTCTTCCGCTTTTGATCTAGTGAATAGATCAAAACTCTGGACTATCTTACTGAATTACGGACTAGATGAGACCCTTATTAATTTCCTGGCTTATCTACACACTGATCTAAAAGCACAGGTCCGGATTGGGATGGGCGGAGAGGTTTCTGGAGCCATTGACATTGGTAGGGGGGTGAGACAGGGATGCGTTTTAGCACCCCTGTTGTTTATCATCTATATTAATGGCCTATCTGGAACCCTCAAACAAGTCACCAGCGATGTACCAATAATTATGGGGAAACCTCTTTCAGTTTTATTATACGCGGATGACGCGGTGCTTATGGCTCGCACACCAAATGCCCTCCGTCTACTTGTTCAAAGTTTTGTTAAACATATGGAGGGACTGGATCTGCGTGTAAATTTGAAAAAGTCTTTTATCATGTCATGTGTCCCTGGGAAGCGGAAGCTCAATACTGTACACATAGGGACAGACAAACTCGAATCTGTCCCTACTTTTCCTTATTTAGGGTTGGTTTTCGCTGCGAACGGCTCGTGGAGTGGACATTTGGCCCACGCCACGAGCAAGTTCTCGAAAGCCACCAATTCCATTCTGAGCTTGCCCCGCCCGAATAAAATAGGTGCCACTAGAGCCATTTAAAAAATATTTAGATTACAGTGCTCACCAGTAGCTTCTTATGGAGCAGAGGTTTGGGGGTGGGAGATAGCGCATGCATCCAGCGGGAAGAAAGCCGCTTTTGCAGAAAAGTATTGGGCGCCCCAATCTCATCCTCTGATTTTATTTGCCATAATGAATTAAACCTCCTCTATGTATGCGATTTTATCAGGGCTAGACCAGCATTATTTTGGGTTAAGGTCTGGAGGAATAATTTAGCCACCCTCACACAAAATATTATAAAAGATTGCTTAAACTGTGACTGGGGCATGAAGATCCCATGGCTCTTAGGAGTTTTTAAAACACTAAGTGCCGTGGGTAAAGGTGACCTTTTTTCCGACCCCTCCATTATTAAGCCTAAGGATAAAACAGAGGTTAAACATGCACTGTATGCACTTTTTAAATCTGAAAGGATGGGAAGAGAATCAATAAAATCAACTGTTGCAAAATACATGGGAAATGATTTGTGCAGATATCCACTCCCGCTCTACCTCACTCTACCCATGACCAACTTGGAGAGATCACTTCTGTTTCGTTTAAGAGCGAGTTCAGTGAAATTTTTGTTGTCCTTCCCTCTGGGCTATCGACATAGCACTGACTTCAACCCATGCCCGTGTGATGGTGTTAGCACACAGAATGATTTACACTACCTATTCTTCTGTAAATTTTATTTAAGATATATTAACTGGTTTTTAACTCCATATTTTAGGAAATATCGACCCCTTTCGCTGGAAAAGTCTTATTTGATGTTGGTTTCTTTGGACTCAGATGAACTAATTTTTCGCACTAGCACTTTACTGAGACTGTTAACGCGAGTGCGTAAAATGATGGAAAATCCATGAAATTTGCCTCACTAGAACTGCATCGTATTGTATTATATATATTTTTAAACTTGATAATTCTGTAATAATGTGTAATGCAAATGAATTGTTGTTTTTATGTGGTACTTTTATGAATTTTATGAAATTCGAATAAAGGTCTTTTGAACTTGAACTTGAGGTGAATGTGTCCATGTGTAATGTAACTACTTGCTCATGTAAAGTGCTCCAATACTTTCGAGTCTAATATATTCTTTATAAAAGTGCAAAAATAATTATATATATCTTTTCAATAGTTTGACTTCATGTGTGTACCCCATGTATTCCTGGTTGACACGTGGTGCACTATTGCATTGGCATCTGTAGCAGAGCGACTGCAATGGAAAGAGGAGTCCAACAGCTACTACAATCGGATCTATTCTATAAAAGCGCCAATTTCGAAATGTAGACAGTGCATTGTGAGGTAAACACATGCACAACCTCGAACAACTAGGACATTTTTTCGACTTTCGAAAGCTCACTAAATCAGCTTTTTAAACAGTAATTGAGCATGAGGAGGCGCTAGGGGGCGCACAGCGGAATGGCTGCTTGAGCTGCAGCTCCGCCTGGAGACCGTTAACGATGTAGGCTATCGCCGCTGTACCCCCACTAACTCACGATCCGAGACCACCCACGGGTGTGGGAAGATGAACTGCATCTGCCGCTGTGAAGTGCGCGGTCAGGCGCTCGCCGATTAATAACTTTTTGCCGTGTCGAAGAATTGGCGCGATCGGTCGCCTGACAAGATGGCCGACGCCGACTGGAGAACTCCCGACAACAGTGGAATCGACGGAGTGGGTACGGCCCACGTCTCCCGCATTATCTCTCCGGGGGTTGGAGACCGCTTCCTGGACCTGTGAGTGATTCTACATTGGCCCCTGCAGCCAGGCACTTCCACCGTGTCCCTGCAGTGACTGCCTGACAAGATGGCGGCGGCTCCCACCGGAGTGAGTACATTTTGACCCCCTCTCTGATAAGCGCGTATCAGCCCAGGCTGGGCTCCATGATCAGCGACTACACGCCGATCTCTGCGGACTTGCATCGTAGCTAGCATTGCAGCGCTTGCTACCCGCTCGGAAGCAGTACTGGTTGACACCGGCGGTAACAGATAGGCGGACGGACCGCCGACCTCACGTAACGCTCCGGCCACGGTGGGGATCCAGAGGACAGCGAGACTAGGCGTGTTCCCAGCCACAACGCGGAACAGACCGCAGTACACCGCGCTACTACTGGCGTGAGCTGCCCGTTATCACATACTCACACGTCCAGTTGGGTGACGCTTGTGGCCCTATCCCCCGGTCACAGGAGCGGCGTAGAGTGGGACTCCTATACACCCTGAGCGGTGCATCACGGCGGCGGTGGCGAGAGTCACGAGGGCGTCTGGGCCCACTATTAAGAAGGCGACTTCCCCGAAAGCCACCATGGGGAAACCGGATAAGCAGCAGCCGAAAATCTCCTTTGAGAACAGGAAGGCGGCAAAATCCACAGAGGAGGTGGTAGAAGATGGCGGCGCCGCCGAACCTACAGCAAACAGCAACATTGAGAAGATCCTACTGGCGATCCAATCGAACCTGCAAGATATTAACGGAAAGTTGGACAACCTGACCTGCAGGATGGACAGCATGGCCGCTAGACAGGAGAAACATGGAGAATGCCTGGATGAGGCCGAAACAAGAATCTCCGCAGTTGAGGATGAAGCGAGGGCCTCCACCTCCAAATGTGCGGGTATGGAACGACTCCTGGAAGTGATCAGAGCGAAGGAGGAGGATTTGGAAGCGCGCTCGAGGCGAAACAACGTTCGGATCACTGGCCTGCCGGAGACGACCAACACGGGGCGGATGGAGACCTATGTTGAAAATTTGTGCAAGGACCTCTTTGGCGTGGAGGCCTTATCGCCAGTCTTCATAGTTGAGCGAGCCCATAGGTCGTTGGCCCCAAGACCGCCACCCGGCGCCACACCTAGGCCGATTGTGGCGCGGATCCTTAATTACCGGGACAGGGACACGATCCTTCGACTCGCTCGAGAGAAGGGGAAGATACAACATCAAGGCAACTCCCTGGAGTTCTACCCTGATCACACAGTCGCGGTCCAGCAAGCCCGGAAAGAGTACACCTCCGTGAAGGCTAAACTGCGGGACTTGAATATTGTGTACTCCATGTTATATCCAGCGCGTCTCCGAGTGGTATGGAAAGAGAAGGCAATCGTCTTGCCAACGCCCAAGGCTGCCCAAGACTTTGTAAAAAAGGTGCAGCGAGAATCGAGAGCGGGCTCGCAAAACGATCAACAAGGAGACTCAGACTGATACTGATGCAGTGATTCCTCGTCGGACAGCGGTGAGTTTTGTTGTGTTGTTGACTGGTATGCGTATTCACATGGCCACTGCGGCCTATACTGGACAGACCCGCCTGGTGCTGAACTCCTAGCAGTAGACTGTGGCGCTGAGACTGCACCGACTGTGTAGCTGTGGGACTGGAGTCTATTGACACAATTGTGACTGCTGCACACCTCTATTATTGCTCTGTAACTGTGGAATATGGCTGCCCCATGTTGCCATGCCCCACTATGCGCTGATTAGACTCATGATACAGAACTACCTGGCGCAATTTCTGGCACATGGCGGATTGGCGTAGTTTCACCCTGTCTTTACGACTGTGGCACCATCTAACTGTGTATCAAAGAATGCGGTGGCCACTAATACATATTGTACTGTGCTATAGAGAGCCTTGTGGGGGGGCACCGGGCAGTTATACAGCCACGTCTACATGCCTCACCTATCGTTGTTAGCTATGTTCGTGCACTTGGTATATGGGGCGATCTGAACACTTGGAGAGGTGTGGGTTGTGCCAATCACTGCTGGCGGGGATGGAGGGCGGATCGTTACTTATGTTTCAGCAAAGTTGTTGTGTACTTGGAGAGTGGGGGGTGCAGTGGTTAATGGGCTTTCAGACCACGCATTAACAGAGCTTGTATAGTGTCGCCCACACCCGTCCATCGGGTGACGAATTGTGCTCCTGGCGGACCTCCATGAGGGTAATACCCACCAAGAGTTCTGAGTATGGGTACTGTATTTATGGTTGTATGTTTGAGGGACCGGTGCTCTGAAGGGTTATGGCTTCGGCAGGTTGGGGTTGCTGGAGTGGGTGGGATGGGGTTTGGGGGGCTGACTATAGGTTCACAAAGACCAACTGTATTACATATGTCTATCCTTTTTTATTCCCCACCGGGTTTGCCTTCCATTGATATGCTTGTGCTTTCTGCTGTGCCTGGTCGGTTGCCTGCTGCGGCGTTGGATTATATAAATTTGTCATGTGCTGAATTAATTGACATCGATAGGTTCTAGAGATACCAACAGAAGAGAACTGAACGTTCTTACTTGGAACATACGGGGTTTCTCGAAGCCTCGGAAAGTCAGGCAGGTCTTTGCCAGCCTTACCAGGTGGAACGTAGATATAGCGTTTCTACAAGAATCACATCTTGCACCGCACACACATGCCCAATTGGGCTTGAGATGGGTGGAGGCGACGTATAGAGCCTCCTACTCTTCATACTCCCGTGGGGTGATCATTTTAATTAAGCGGGGGGTTGGCTTCGAAGCTCAACATGTTACACAAGATCCCGCTGGTAGATACGTGTTGGTGACTGGTACGCTGAGGGGCCAACGGGTGACTTTCTTTAATGTGTATGGGCCGAACACTGACGCTCCGGACTTCTATCGGGAAGTTTGGGACCACTTGCAAACACATAATAGCACCAACATATTGTGTGGGGGGGACTGGAATATGACACTGGAAGATGGGCTGGATCGTTCCTCTAATTCCCTAGAACAACACAAACAGTCGAGGCAAATGGTATGTCACATGATGAAAGACCTGGCTCTGGCGGATCTTTGGAGGCTACAGCATCCCAGAATGCCAGGAGCCACACACATAACAGAAGCACATAATAGCTGGTCCAGGTTGGATTACTGGCTAGGTTCCGAAGGCCTGGCTGTATGGGTTCGTCAGATGCAGGTCTTGCCCCGCACATTATCAGATCACAGTCCGGTCCTGTTGAAATTAGAAATTTCTAGATACACGCCCCCTCCTTTCCAGTGGCGTTTTAATTCCCGGGCCCTCTCAGACATAGTATACGCAGACACTATTAAAAAAGCGATAAGGGACTATTTTGACATTAATGCACAGGCGACTGACGATCCGTGCCTCCTCTGGGAGGCATTCAAGGCCACGATTAGAGGGGTCTGTATTAGCACCACCATAGGGGCCCTCAAAGATATCAGAGGCCAACTCCGCCGCTGTGAGCAACAGATGAGGGACTTGGAGTCGCAGTATGTGGCTACCCAGGATGTTTCCCTCCTGTCCAGGCTGCGCGAATTCAACACTGAACATGCGGACTTCCTGGAGTCCGAAATAAAGTATTTGGATCGTAAACCGGTGGCTAGAACCTTTGGCGAGGGGGGGAGGCCAGGGGCTGTGCAGGCTCGGAAAATTTGTGAAGGCCGGGGTCCGACAGCGATCCTTAGAGTGAAATCTAGGGAGGGTGTCTTGCAAACACATGCAACGGATATATTGAAGTGCTTTGTTGACTCCTTTGGCTCGCTGTATCAGTCACGGCCCACGGCGCCAGCGGAAGAAACGTATGAATATTTACATGACGTGGCGATTGGCTGGCTATCGGATGCGCACAGAGAGTACTTGGCTAGGCCCATCACTGTTGAGGAGGTGACCGAGGTGATAAGCTCCCTACCAAATGGCAAGGCGCCGGGCCCTGACGGGTACACCTCTGAATTCTATAAACAATATGCGGACATTCTCGCTCCTTATTTAGTGGACATGGCACCTCCTTTGAACAATCGGTGCTTCCCCCCACGCTACGTGAAGCCATGATCATTGCTTTACTGAAGCCATCTAAAAATCCAGAAGAATGCGATTCCTATAGGCCACTGTCCCTGATTAACGTTGATTCGAAAATCCTTGCAAAACTCATAGCGGGTAGACTGTCCCCCTTGATGACCCGACTGGTCCTCCCGGATCAATCCGGGTTTGTGCCCACCAGGTCCACCTCACATAACACTAGGTCCCTGTTTGCACTCTCGCATTACCTTCAGCCCTCGGTCAAGGCGGTGGCCGTCATGCTTGACGCCGCGAAAGCATTCTATTCCATCGAGTGGCGATACATGATTACCGTCCTAAATAGAATGGGGTTCCCTAAGCGGTTTGTACAGTGGGTCTCCCTGCTTTACACACAACCACGTGCCAGGATCAGAATCAATGGCTATGTTTCAGATCACTTTAGCATCGAACGTGGCACGAGGCAGGGCTGCCCGCTCTCGCCTCTATTGTTTGCGCTGGCGCTGGAGCCGCTGGCTTGCATAGTGAGACAAAATTATAGGGAGTCTGCATTGAAATTCGTAGCCCGGCCACTTCACATATCGCTCTATGCGGACGATATGCTGTTATATGTCCGTGACCCTGAGACCCATCTTAACCCGCTTCTCAGGGAATACATCAGATTTGGCGGGCATTCAGGACTGGCAATTAACTGGGCTAAATCCTCTATAATACCCCTCACTGACACCACAACGCCCTTTGCAGTGGAATTCCCGTTGGAGTGGCAACAGGAACCGATTCGCTACCTGGGGGTCATGTACCACAGGGACCCGGAGGTGGTCCTGCGTGCGAACTATGGGGTGGCACTCTCCAAGCTGGAGGACAAAATTCAACGCTGGATACACTTGCCGCTGTCCCTGGCCGACAGAATAGCTATCGTCAAAATGAACGTGCTGCCCAAACTGTTATACATGTTCAATAACATACCAATCACGCCACCCCAAGTTATATTCCGCCGTATAAACTCCCTGGTGCGGACCTTGATCTGGGCCGGAAAACAGGCTCGTATAGACCTCCGGACCCTTACACTTCCTTTTGCGCAAGGGGGTTTCAGTGTGCCGGACTTTCTCCTCTACTACCTCTGCGCGCAGGCGCAATATGCGGCATATTGGTACCACGCGGTCCCGTACCTCACACATGCAGCCATAGAGGAGGGGGATGCGTATCCTGTGCCCCTTTCAGCAATCATCTCCCACACACGGCCACCGTTACATGCAAAGGATATCAATACTGTAGATGCCACGGTTACAGCGTGGCACAAGCTAGGGCAGCTTGCTCACAAAACTCCACTGTATGCACCGGCCATGCCTCTACACCACCATCAGGCATTGTCCGTCACTGGGGAAAGGGTTGGTATATCGTTACTGAGCAGAGCGGGTATTGACAAGCTGGGGGATGTATTTCAGGAAGGCACATTCGTGGGCCTGGAACAGTTGGCATATATCCAGAATCAGACTCCCATGTTTCGCTTTACATATTACAGACTGATTAGGGCGTTGAGGGAACACTACCCGACGTTCCCCACAGAGCCAGAATGCCTTGCACCACTGCAATTGCTGATTACCACTAATGATCTCTCACACTTAGTATCCAGGCTATACACTGCGGCGCAGTCAGAACTAGCGGGACGTGCGCTGAAGGCGAAGGGGCGATGGGATGCGCTGCTGGACGCTCCACTGACGGATGAGGAATGGGGCACCGCTTGCGCTCTAACACAGATACTGACGCCCAACGGCAATTTAAGAATTATCCATTTTAAGTTCCTTCACCAAATTTACTACACACCGTCAAAGTTGCTTCGTTTCGGTTTACAGGAGGAGGACAGATGCAAGAGGTGTAACAGGGAGGGTGCGGATTTTGTACATCTGGCCTGGAACTGCGCTGAGGTGGAGAAATACTGGGGGGAGGTCACTGCCACACTGACTGTCATGTTGGGGGAGGAGGTGCGGAGCACACCGCAGGTCTGTTTACTAGGCATAGTGCCTCACTTCAGGGCTTTGAGGCGCAGGTTTTGTGCGATTGCATTACTGTTGGCAAAGAGACAGGTGGCGCAATGTTGGCACAGTCGCAAGGTGCCGACGAAGAAAACTTGGCTGCATGACATGTCCACGTGTCGTGACAAACTGCAAACTTACGAGGAGCAGCTGCCAGCGAAGTCCAGGCCGAAGAACATTTGGTGCTTCTTGACGGATTACCTCACCTCACTGCAGGACAGTGAGGAAGAATAGAATAGCTTGGGTCCCATTCGGGCATATCAGTGGTCTGATGCACGGAGTATAGCCTGAAGGCGGCAGACTACTGGGGGGAACTGGTACTCTTATCACTATTGTAGTTAGGATGTGAGAGATGGTACTGTTTGGTCTTAGTTTGGGAATGTTGTTCTGTTTTCTTTCTTTATAAAATGATAAAATGTGAGACTCACGTCATTTGTCGGCTGAGAGCCATATGGGAGGTGTATGGGGTGGCTCAACTTAAAGTACTGTGCTGTTATTGCTGATACATTTCAAATTTGCTTGATGATCATACTAACGTAGCGAGCCGGCCCCAGGGTTGTAGGCTCATGCTGTGTAAACTGCTTTGTGTTAATAAAGGTCTTACACAAAAAAAAAAAAAAAAAAAAAACTGTAATTGAGCATTAGGGCACTGCCAAAGGCTTTCTCTTCACACATCATATAAGCGCCACAGCCCACTACTACCTACGTGCCAAGTAAGTCATAATCATGTAATTTCGGGCAAATTGCTTTCCCTCTATGCTTAAAAAGGTAAAAATGTACTGTAGCCTTTGCGCTGTGACTAAGCCGTGAGGGTTTCAAGAGCCAAATTTTGACTTTGCTACACGTGCTGACAACCGGTATTGTAATTTCCAATGCAGGCCATTCCTCCAGAGTGTTACATAACATCTCTAGGGCCTCACGAGCAGGGCTCTATCTTCATGATCACTGACTGCCTGGGCCACCGCCACGCACACCACACACACTTGTACACAGTCACTGACTGGTGATACTATTACGCAGCCCCGCCCCCACACCCTTCCGCGATGTCCGATTCTGTCGGGCTGAGAGCCAGCTGTACCGGGACAAGCCTGACAGAATTGGACATCACAAAAGGGAGTGGGGGCGGGGCTGCGGGAGTGAGTGACAGCGCCAGCTGAGCAAAAATAGCACAGCAGGCAGCACAGTGTGTGCGCATTTTGGACTAGTCATTTTTTACGACTGGCCCACGCATGCGCACACGCGGTAGTCCCTTCCCTCCTCCTCCCCTCTAGCTCGCAGACAGGCAGGGACCCGGGTCCCCCGGGACTCATATGGGCAGTATTCACCCTGCTCTTAATCCAATCCTGGCGCAGTGGCGCTGTTAAGCTGTGCCAGGATTGGCTGAGTATACACCGAGCAGAGTTCAGCACTGGTGCCGCGCGTGGGTGGTGGCTGTGCTAAGTATGACCAATCACAAGTGGCTTTGCACGTGACGCCACTGCGCCTGGTGTAGCACAACAACACAACGAGGCAGAGTCACGAGGGAGAGTGTGTATTATACAGAAAATGGTAGTAGACCTCGTGACTTGTGTCGTGACTCGTGACCACCGCTTGTCGTGAGTCGTACGGCGTGCCTGCCTGCCGCAGGCAGTCAGTAGTGTCTTCTGACTTCTTCATGTTGTCCAGTCGACACAATTCCTCATATAACCGACCGTAACATAAGTTTTTTTGTAATAGTAGTATTGAGTTGACCAGTCAGTGACTAAGAAGTGCGTGTGGTGTGCGGTGTGCGTGGCGGTGGCCCAGGCAGTCAGTGATCATGATGATACTAGTAGATTGCCGGACTGGGAACCAAAACCGGCCCTGGCAAAGTGCTCGGCCGCCCCCCTCCCCTCCCCACTCGGGGGGGGGGGGGTTGGAGGTGCCCTGTAACAAAATCGGCCCCCAGGGGCTCAAACCCGGCCCCCACCCTTGCGGCGCACCGGGGGATTGCCCGGTGCCCGCTATGGCCAGTCCGGGCCTGTTAACTGGCTGGCAGTGGCAATTGACACAGATTTTATTTTACGCGCAACTGCCTGAACCCACAGCCAGCCAGTTAGCTAGGCCTCGGAGGAGGCGCCCCTTAGCCCCGGCTGCCGGCACCTCCCCCCCCTCATTTTCAATTTCACCCCGATATCTGCAGCGCCGACAACAGTGTGGCCGCTACTGACTCCTGGACCTGTGTTGGGGTTATTTATTTATTATTTATGCGTTTTTACATATAGTGCGGAGTCGGGCCTCCACCTCAGTGCCACCACTCCAAGGCCACGTAGATAAACAATCCTGCCTCCACATCTCTCTGCTTCGCGGTTCGCGCACAGCAGGCTGGGCCCAGCTCTTGTGTTCAGGCAGCTCCACAGTCTCCGTCAGGGCAGTCACAGTCATCAAATGCTACCAGGCAATGCTGCTCGGTTCAAAACAGGCCGCGGACTTTACCCGAGGGTGTCAGACTCAGAGCGCTTCACAATAGGAACAGAACTGAAACATGAGAAGTGAGAACGTTACAAGTTCTCTTTCAAACCTCTCGGGCGGTTGCTGGAAAACAATAAGGCCGTATTCCTATCCGTAGATTTTTTATACAATGTTCTAACTAGGCCACCTTCTGCTGGATGGACTTCCTCATCAAGAAAAGGCATTTTATAAGATGAATGGTTGATACTGAACTTGATATCTGGCGATCTTTGATTGGGCCAATCAAATAACTGCATTAGTTGTTCCACACTTCCTGACCATACCAGGAAGATCATGAAAACACCAGAGGAGTGTATCAGTAATAAGAGAAGAGCAAGCATGTATCTACATTCACTGTAAAATTTACCTGTGCATGAAACCACTTTAGGTTATTCAGAAGGCCCTCACTCACCAACCTGGTTGGTGACATGCTTCATCATCGGGGCCCACCAGGAGTGGCTGAATGCCACCCTAGTGTGCTGCAATACCAGTTTACTGCGGAGCTGGTTAAGTGATTGGTGAAGGTTGAGATAAGTGAATTTAAAAATGTCCAAATTGTGTCAAAAAATAGTTTATTGGTTTTGCTAATTAGACATGAATAAAAACAAAAGTGTAGGATAAAGGACCAAATTAAAAGTCCAATTTTATCCCTAAGGTATGGTCAACATGTTTCTGCCTCTATAAGAACAATTTGTCAGGCTTTCGTCAGGACCAGTGCAATGTAGTGATGTACCCCGGTGGTATGGGGGCGCTAAGGCCCACCCTAACCTAGGGTTGTTAGTGTTAAAAATATTTAAAAAACACTATGAAGTTTCCTTCAAATTAGGAGAGGAACCGAGTTTATTCTGATACAATAAAAATGGACAAACGAACATGTAAGAAAAGGAGTGACCCCTGACCCCACCAGGTAGGTCACTCTCCCTCCGCACAGCACTGCCTGTGCGTCCTGACCCTGCCCCAGCTGCCGCTGCTGAGGAAGTTCGAGGCCCTCCACCACCCACAGGCTACCACGTGCGCCTCATCCCTGGTGGCCAGTGGTAGGCCGTGGGTAGGTTTGTTCATCCTCCACTTTATTGCTTTTTATTTGTATTGCCTGTATTTTCATTGTTGTGTCTGTGAATGCTGTTTTCTGTCTTCCCCTGCTGCCTGTACGTGGTCTGTGCCCCTTTTTCTTCCCTCTGTTCCCCTCGCTGTCCCCGTGCTCTCTCTGCCCTGTCTTTCCTTCTGTACCCCTCGCTGCCCCCATGTCTCTGCCCGGTTTTCCCTTCTGTTCTGTGCCAGTCATTTTCCCTCTTTCTGTGCCGCTTTTGCTTTCTGTTCCACTCGTTTTTTGTGCCCGTTTGCCTTCTGTGCCACTCGTTTTTTATGCCCTTCTGCCCTCTGTTCCACTCGTTTTTGTGTCCTTCTGCCCCACTCATTTTTCCCTTGTTTTTGTGACCCTTTTGCCTTCTGTTCCACTCGTTTTTTGTGCCCTTCTACCCTCTGTTCCACTCGTTTTTTTGTGCCCTTTTGCTCTCTGTGCCACTCGTTTTCCCTTGTTTTTGTGCCCCTTTTGCCTTCTGTTCCACTCGTTTTGTGTGCCCTTCTGCCCTCTGTTTCACTTGTTTTTTTGTGCCCTTCTGCCCTCCGTACACTCGTTTTTCCCTTGTTTCTGTGCCCCTTTTGCCTTCTGTTACACTTGTTTTTCTGCCCTTTTGCCTTCTGTGCCAATAGTTTTCCCCTCTATTCTGTGCCCCTTTTCCTTCTGTTACCTTCGTTGTCCCTCAATCGCCCTCGCCGCTGCGTCCCCTGCGCCCTGCCCCCCTGAATGCCCACTGCCCACTCGCTGCCCCCGCCTTCCGCCTCCCAGCTGCTCCTCCCTGCCACCCCCACATATAGGCCGGCCGCTGCTTGGTGAGGAGAGCGACCCTTGGCTCCACCAGGTAGGTCCCTCCCCCTCCGCACAGCACCACCTGTGCGTCCTGACCCTGCCCCAGCTGCCGCTGCTGAGGAAGTTCAAGGCCCTCCTCCACCCGCAGGCTACCACCTCAGCCTCATCCCTGGTGGTCTTCCCCCGCTGCCTGTACGTGGTCCGTGCCCCTTTTTCTTCCCTCTGTTCCCCTCGCTGTCCCTGTGCTCTCTCTGCACTGTCTTTCCTTCTGTACCCCTTGCTGCCCAGTTTTCCCTTCTATTTTGTGCCACTCGTTTTCCCTTGTTTCTGTGCCCCTTTTGCCTTCTGTTCCATTCGTTTTTTGTGCCTGTCTGCCTTCTGTGCCACTCGTTTTTTCCCTCACTTTTGTGTCCGTTTTGCCTTCTGTTCCACTCGTTTTTTGTGCTTTTCTGCCCTCTGTTCCACTCGTTTTTTGTGCCCTTCTGCCCTCCGTACACTCGTTTTTCCCTTGTTTCTGTGCCCCTTTTGCCTTCTGTTACACTTGTTTTTGTGCCCTTTTGCCTTCTGTGCCAATAGTTTTCCCCTCTATTCTGTGCCCCTTTTCCTTCTGTTACCTTCGTTGTCCCTCAATCGCCCTCGCCGCTGCGTCCCGTGCGCCCCCGCCCCCCTGAATGCCCACTGCCCACTCGCTGTCCCCGCCTCCCGCCTCCCAGCTGCTCCTCCCTGCCACCTCCACATATAGGCCGGCCGCTGCTTGGTGAGGAGAGCGACCCTTGGCTCCACCAGGTAGGTCCCTCCCCCTCCGCACAGCACCACCTGTGCATCCTGAACCTGCCCCAGCTGCCGCTGCTGAGGAAGTTCAAGGCCCTCCACCACCCGCAGGCTACCACCTCAGCCTCATCCCTGGTGGTCTTCCCCCGCTGCCTGAACGTGGTCCGTGCCCCATTTTCTTCCCTCTGTTCCCCTCGCTGTCCCTGTGCTCTCTCTGCACTGTCTTTCCTTCTGTACCCCTTGCTGCCCAGTTTTCCCTTCTATTTTGTGCCACTGGTTTTCCCTTGTTTCTGTGCCCCTTTTGCCTTCTGTTCCATTCGTTTTTTGTGCCTGTCTGCCTTCTGTGCCACTCGTTTTTTCCCTCACTTTTGTGTCCGTTTTGCCTTCTGTTCCACTCTTTTTTGTGCCCTTCTGCCCTCTGTTCCACTCGTTTTTTGTGCCCTTCTGCCCCACTCGTTTTCCCCTTGTTTTTGTGCCCCTTTTGCCTTCTGTTCCACTCGTTTTTTGTTACCTTCTGATCTCTATTCCATTAGTTTTTTTGTACCCTTCTGCCCTCTGTGCCACTCGTTTTTCCCTTGTTTTTGCGCCCCTTTTGCCTTCTGTTCCACTCGTTTTGTGTGCCCTTCTGCCCTCTGTTCCACTTGTTTTTTGTGCCCTTCTGCCCTCTGTGCACTTGTTTTTCCCTGGTTTCTGTGCCCCTTTTGCCTTCTGTTCCACTCGTTTTTTGTGCCCTTCTGCCCTCTGTTCCACTTGTTTTTTTGTGCCCTTCTGCCCTCTGTGCACTTGTTTTTAACTCGTTTATGTTCCCCTTTTGTCTTCTGTTACACGCGTTTTTCCCTCGATTTTGTGCCCCTTTTCCTTCTGTTACCTTCGTTGTCCCTCACCGCCCTCGCTGCTGCGTCCCCTGCAGCCCGCCCCCCTGATTGCCCACTGCCCATTCGCTGCCCCGCCTCCCGCCTCCCAGCTGCTCCTCCCTTCCATCTCCCCATATAGGCCGCCCGCTGCGCGGTGAGGAGAGTGACCCTTGACCCCACCAGGTAGGTCGCTCCACTTCACACAGCACCGCCTGTGCGGCCTGACCCTGCCCCAGCTGCCGCTGCTGAGGAAGTTAGAGGCCCTCCACCACCCGCAGGCTACCACCTCAGCCTCATCCCTGGTGGTCAGTGGTAGGCCGTAGGTAGGTTTGTTCATCCTCAACTTTATTGCTTTTATTGTATCGCGTGTATTTTAATTGTTGTGTCTGCGACTGCTGTTGTCTGTCTTCCCCCGCTGCCTGTACGTGGTCAGTGCCCCTTTTTCTTCCCTCTGTTCCCCTCGATGTCCCCGTGCTCTCTCTGCCTGGTCTTTTCTTCTGTACCCCTCGCTGCCCCCGTGTCTCTGCCCGGTTTTCCCTTCTGTTCTGTGCCACTCGGTTTCCCTCTTTCTGTGCCCCTTTTGCCTTCTGTTCCACTCGTTTTTTTGTGCCCGTCTGCCTTCTGTGCCACTCGTTTTTGCCCTCGTTTTTGTGCTCCTTTTACCTTCTGTTCTACTCGTTTTTTGTGCCCTTCCTCCCTCTGTTCCACTCGTTTTTTGTGCCCTTCTGTCCCACTCGTTTTTGTGCCCCTTTTACCTTCTGTTCCACTCGTTTTTTGTGCCCTTCTACCCTCTGTTCCACTCGTTTTGTGCCCTTCTGCTCGGTTTTCCCTTCTGTTCCCCTCGCTTCCCCCGTGTCTCTGCCTGGTTTTCCCTTCTGTTCCCCTTGCTGCCCCGTGCCTCTCTGCCCGTTCTGCCTTCTGTTCCTTGCTGCCCCTGTATTTCTGTGTTCTGTTTTTTTTTTTTTTTTTGTTTTTTTTTAAAACCTTTATTTACAAATGCACAATACACAGCGTCTGCCTACAACCCCACAGGGCCGGCCGCTATGACAAAAGCTGGCTGAACAAAAATGTAATACGAGGCAGCACGTTGCTGGTGCAATCTATCACATCAACTTTATCGGCAAGAGCGTAATACCGTACAAATAGGATAAGAGAGGTTTAATTTTATGTTTTTGTTGAAATGAACACAAACAAACAAACACATGGTATCATAGTGGCAAGGGTTACTGGAGGTGGGGAGGGGGGGAATGGATGTAGGAGAAAAAACGAGTGTAAGGGGGGGGTGGCGCGCATAAGGGAGCAAGGCATGTGGTAAGTAGAGGGGAGGAACGTAAATCACGGAGAGGAGGGGAGAGGGGCTTCGTAGTCGAGTGGAGGGGAACAGATGTCTCCACGATAAGCATTCCAGGGAGCCCACACTCTGGACCACTTCCCTGGGCGCCCTCGGGCCTCATATACCGTCTTCTCTCGAAACATGGACCAGTCCATGTTCTCTTTCCAGGCACTGAGCACTGGTGGTCTAGGGGAGCCCCAGAGCTGTGCGATATCCCTCTTCGCGATCATATTGCCTAGGGTGACCCAAAGCGTCTGGGCAGCAGTGCAGTCAGACGGTTCCCACACATTCAACAAGCAACGACGTGCCTCAGGAAGCAATGGGACCCCCGTGACACGACTCATAACATCATGCACCCGCGACCAATACGCTACAATCACTGGACATTCCCACAGAACATGAAGAAAAGTGCCATCCATCCCACACCCGCGCTTACAGCGCCCGTCAGCAACCAGACCCATTCGCACCAGACGCATTCCAGTAAGATACACGCGATGAAGGATTTTCAATTGGACAAAGCGAAGTCGTGCCGGAATAGCCACCTCCTTAGGGGAGGACACAGCGGACTGCCAGTCCTCGTCGTCCAATTCAAGTCCGTCAGCAGTCCAGGCAGCCCGGAGCTTCTCGAGCTGGTCAGCTCTGTTATGAATGAGCTTCTTATAAATTAAGGAGATGGTGCTGTCTGGGACATGGCCATCTAGAACTCGATCCTCCAGAGGGGAGGACTGCGGAACGTCAGTACCGGAGGGGAAGACAGAAGACAAGGCATGTCTAACCTGCATATAGCGGAAGTGCTCCCTATCATCGAGCCGGTATTCCAGCTTCAGTGATTCAAAGGACTTAACAGCGCCGCGTGTCCAAAGGTCCCCCACAGTACTAATCCCAATCATGTCCCATTTCTCAAACCCTTTCGTCTTCCACAGGTTGCCCAGTCGCTCCGAGTCGTACAGTGGCGTCATACGTGTTAGTCTACCACCCCAGCCCGTGGCCACCGTAGCCTCTCGCCATGCCCGCACTGCACATTTCGTTGGGCCCGTAAGGAGTCGAAAGGGGGCCTTAGAGATTAGCCCTATTAAAGTTGCCGCCGGGCAACAACAGTTTATCTAAAGCAAAGGCAGGGGCTGGCTCCGGAGAATATGTCGCATGGTTGATGGCGCTCAGGTGTGAGGCCCAGTAGTATCGTCTGATATCCGGCAGCGCAATACCTCCATCGTACCAGGAGAGCGTGAGCTTAGATAAGGCAATACGGGCACGGCCATCCCAGATAAGTTGCCGCTGCAAACTTTCGACTTCATGGAAATAGCGGGCAGGAACGGGGTCGAAGAAATTCTGCAGGGCATAAAGGAAGCGAGGGAGCGACATCATCTTAAAGAGCGCCGCCCGGCCCAAGGGAGATAAGGGCAGATCGCGCCATCGCCGAACATCCTGCTTCAGTCTGCGGAGCGGAGCGTACAAGTTCCGCTCATAGCGGACCGAAGCGATCATGGATACATGGACCCCCAGATACTTAAAACCGTCAGTCGCTACCAGAATGGGAAATCTACGGGGGAGAGGCGGTAGAGTACCAGCTATGGCGTAGACACAGGACTTGGTCCAGTTAATGACCAGTCCCGAGTTCTTACCGAAGGACGTGAGGACGTCGAAGAGGACATTGAGTGACTTCTGAGGGGAAGTAAGATAAAGGAGGATGTCATCCGCATACAAGGAGACACGATCCTCGAGGTCAGGGGACCACCGGATCCCTTTGATCGAGGGTTCCCACCGGAGCCACGCGGCCAGAGGTTCGAGTGCCAAAGCGAATAGAAGCGGAGAAAGGGGACATCCTTGACGCGTGCCACGGCCCAGAGGAAAGGGGTCTGAGCACCTCCCATTCACAGCGACCTGAGCTAGCGGCTGTTCATAAAGAAGCTTGACCCATGCGATGAAGTTGGGGCCGAAGCCAAATTTAGCAAGGGTTGCCCATAGGTAAGGCCATTCAATGGTGTCAAATGCCATCGTGGCGTCAAGGGAAGCGATCACTGCTGGCTCATCGAGGATAGAAGCTCTCGCGAGGACACTGTGGAGCCTACGTAAATTGAGAGCAGTGTTCCTGTGAGGGATGAAACCGGATTGATCCGGATGGATCAAGTCGCAAATGACAGTAAGCATCCGATTGGCCAGCACCTTAGCGAGGATTTTGGGTTCCGCATTAAGGAGGGAGATGGGGCGGTACGAGGCACATCGGTCACGAGGTTTGCCGTCCTTGTAAATGACCACTATGGTAGCAAGGCGTTGCTCAAGGGGGAGGCATCCGGCCTCAACCGCCTCAAGAAACATGTGACGCAGGTGGGCGGCCATCTTGTCGGGACAGAGCTTGTAGAGTTCAATGGGGAGCCCGTTAGGGCCCATTGCCTTACCCGAGCGAAGGGAACGGATTGCGAGGGCAATCTCGTCAACAGTAAAGGGGGCCTCCAGAGCGAGGCAGTCCTCATCAGACACAACAGGCAGAGCAATGTCACGCAGGAGGAACCTGGAGTCGGCCTCATCTCGATCACTAACAGGCGTATAAACCATACGAAAGTGGTCAACAAAGCACTCAACAACCTCACCCGGATCCGAGACAGTCACACCAGAATCACGAACAATGGAGGGAACAACACGACTCGCACGCTCAGTCTTATCCAGCCACGCAAGAAGCTTGCTAGCCTTGTCACCCACATCATACAGTCGACCAAGTTGATTTGACCGCATCAATTTAGCAGCATCAGTGACACAGGCCTTATAGTCTGCTTGCTTCAATTCCAATTCA
Source organism: Lissotriton vulgaris (assembly GCF_964263255.1). Lineage (NCBI taxonomy): Eukaryota > Metazoa > Chordata > Amphibia > Caudata > Salamandridae > Lissotriton > Lissotriton vulgaris. Next base: position 1,774,992,489 of record NC_141685.1, read on the forward strand.
TGCAACAGTGCAGGCGTGTCATTCCCACCCAACTCACTTTCAAGCGCGGTAATCTCAGTTTCCAGCGCCACAACAGCCTCCCTCTTGACCCTACGCTCCGTAGCAATGAGTGACAGGGCGGAACCCCGAATAACCGTCTTGAAGGCCTCCCAGAGAACAGTGGGGGAAGTGACAGAGCCCAGATTCTCAGAGAAATAGCAATCTATTGCCTTAATCAAGTCTGAACGGAGCCGGGGGTTTTTAAAATGCCAGGGAGGGACCGGGGGAACTCTGTTGCCATGCAGACCACCCACAGAAATCGTGATCAGCAAGGGGGAGTGGTCCGAGATACCCCGGGGGAGATGTCGAATCTCACGAACAGTGGACAAAGTGGAGGCTAACATAAGAAAATAATCAATACGGGAGAGGCTGCCGTGCGCGCCAGAATGAAAAGTGTATTGTTGGAGCGTGGGATGCAGTGAGCGCCAAACATCTACTAAGCCAAAAGTGTCAGCCATTTCACTGAGCCACATCTGGGACTGTGGCAATACTCTAGGGGGTAGTCGGTCGCAGTCGCCGGACATGACAGAATTGAAGTCCCCACCCAGGACCAACAAGCCGTCTGGCAGCCCAAGAAGAGTCCTACCTAAATCAGCATAAGTGGCAGCCTGCAGTCCCGGGGGGATATAGACAACAACAAACACGACCTGTTTACCCTCCCACCTCCCCGAAACAGCAGCATACCGCCCACGCTCATCAAGGATAACATCATCAATAGCAAGAGCAAGGGAAGACTTTACCATAATACCCACACCCCGGGAACCCGAGGTGAAACCCGCATGCGCAACCAGTCGATAACCCCGGCGGTCTAAGGCCTTGCAAGCGTTACCAATCAAGTGGGTCTCTTGGAGGAACACAACATCAGGGGCGTGGCGCCTCAAAAATTGCAGTACAATGCCCCGCTTAATTCTGTCACCCAAACCATTTACGTTCCAAGAAAGAATCCGCAGTTCACCCCCCCCCATTACGGCAAAAACATTCCACACCCACCCCCCAGCAGGACCCATTATGAACAATCATTGCAAGATATGGAATACCATGAAACAAAAAACGGAACAAATTAAACGAAACACAAACCAATCCCCAAACACCAACCCCAGAACCCAAACCCGTTACAACACCCCCCTCCCTGCACCCCTGCTGACTAAAAAGCCACCCCCAACTGCAGTGTGCCTGTCGCCCCATACTTCTACACAAAGAACCCCCCGAGGTGGAAGGGAGAAATCACCCGTTACCGCACCGCCACGGGCAAAGTCATTAGAGAATAAGTCAATATGTACAGTACGTTGCATAGTCTCAATCGGAACCTCCAGGGCATCTGTTACTCCTGGGCCTCTGCACCACCTTCCGCACCACCAGGGCCTCCGCTCCCAAAGTCATCTGCCGGCAACGAGTCCAACCAGTCGGCTACACGTTCAGGTTGATCAAAGAAATAGGCACGTTCCCGATATTCAATCCGGAGCCGGGCCGGAAACAGCATGGCATATTTCAGTCCCCGGTCCCTTAGGCGACGCTTCACTCCGAGGAAACCTGATCTTTGCCGCTGCACTTGAGGAGTGAAGTCGGGATATATGGAGACAGAGTTATTATCATACTTCAGGGGACCATGTTTACGGGCGGCCTGGAGGATAGCGTCCCTGTCCCGGTAATGAAAAAGCTTGGCAATGATAGGCCTCGGCGGGTTCCCCGGCTTCACTTGACCTCCGGGGAAACGATAGGCGTGCTCAACGGCGAAGAACTTACTTAGTCCTGCCGGAGCCAGGTGGGCGACTATTAGTTCCTCGACCAGAAGATCGGTCGCTACCGAACCATCGCCTTCCGGAACCCCGACAAGGCGTATGTTGTTCCGCCTGGCCCTGTTATCATAGTCCTCCATCCGCTTGAGCAGCAAGTCGTGCGACGCACGCAGATTGCCAATTTCGGATTGCGCCTCAGCCATGTCGTTCACCAGGCTCGATGTTTTAAGATCCAGTGCCTTCACCCGCTCATTCGTTTTGGCCAGGTCGGCTCGAATCAGAGTAACATCCACCGCCACCGTGTCTATTTTGGTCACTACGGCCTCGAACTGTTGGCCCATGTCGGCCTTGAGTCCAGTGATAGCAGCCATAAGGTCTTGGAGCGACACTTCCGACGTAGACGATGTGTCCGTTTGAAGTCCTTCAGCACCCATGCATACGGCCCCGGGGGAGCCTCTCGGCTGGGTATAGTGTTCGATCATGTTCGTCTGGACCGATCCCCCCCGGGTCGCAGCCTTCCGGCGTCTTTCGGCCTCCACTTTCGTCGCCATCTCGCCTTCAGAGTTGGCCGGTTAGCCAAAGGAGGTGACGAGCAAGTAGAAAAGTCCCGAAACTCCGATGCGCCAGTGAGACAGAGGTGTAGCGGCCTCCTTGCCAGTCCAACGGAGGATCGTGCAGATCGGGAGGGCAGCAGGCGAGGCAGAGTAGGAGGAGACAGGAACAAAGGGAAGGAAACCGAAAGTGAAAGCAATACACCTCCGGCGGGCCAGATGCCAGGCAGCCGTTGTTGTTCAATTACAAGTCGGCCACAGTGGGCAGCCGAGTCCCCGGTCGCGCCAGCGGGCAGGCCAGAAAGTACCAAGTTGCAGAAAAATGGTCCCCAAGGTCCGATTTCGACCGGAAAAGGAACAGTAGCATCAGCGATGATAGTGCTGCAAAAGCCCGTCAAAATGACCAGGATAGGTGAAGGATAGATAAAGGAGGACGGCGCGGGTCTCGGGAGCTCTCTGCTCACGCGACCATCTTGGATGCCCGCGTAGCTCCTCCTCTGTGTTTTGTTTTTTGCCTCTGTGCCACTCGTTTTCCCGGTATTTCTGTGCCCTTATGCCTTCTGTGTCCCTAGTTTTTGTGCCCCTTTTTCCTTCTGTTCCACTCGTTTTCTGTGCCTGTCTGCCTTCTGTGCCACTAGTTTTTTCCTCGTTTTTGTGCCCCTTCGGCCCTCTGTTCCACTCGCTTTTTTGTGCCCTTCTGCCCTCTGTACCACTCGTTTTTACCTTGTTTTTGTGCCCCTTTTGCCTTTTGTTCCACTAATTTTTTGTGCCCTTCTACCCTCTGTTCCACTCGTTGTTTTGTGCCCTTCTGCCCGGTTTTCCCTTCTGTTCCCCTCGCTGCCCCCGTGTTTCTGCCTGGTTTTCCCTTGTGTTCCCCTTGCTGCCCCCGTGCCTCTCTGCCCGTTCTGCCTTCTGTTCCTTGCTGCCCCTGTATTTCTGTGTTCTGTATTTTGCCTCTGTGCCACTCGTTTTCCCGGTATTTCTGTGCCCTTATGCCTTCTGTGCCACTCGTTTTACCCTAGTTTTTGTGCCCCTTTTTCCTTCTGTTCCACTCGTTTTCTGTGCCTGTCTGCCTTCTGTGCCACTAGTTTTTTTCTCGTTTTTGTGCCCCTTCGGCCCTCTGTTCCACTCGCTTTTTTGTGCCCTTCTGCCCTTCGTACCACTCGTTTTTACCTTGTTTTTGTTCCCCTTTTGCCTTCTGTTCCACTCGTTTTTTGTGCCCTTCTGCCCTCTGTTCCACTCGTTTTTTTGTGCCCTTCTGCCCTCTGTGCCACTCGTTTTTCCCTTGTTTTTGTGCCCCTTTTGCCTTCTGTTCCACTCGTTTTTTGTGCCCTTTTGCCTTCGATGCCACTCGTTTTTCCCTCGATTTTGTTCCTTCTGTTACCTTCGTTGTCCCTCACCGCCCTCGCTGCTGCGGCCCCACCCCCTGATGGCCCACTGCCCATTTGCTGCCCCCGCCTCCCGGCTGCTCCTCCCTCCCACCTCCCGATATATGCCGGCCGCTGTGCGTCGGCGCCGCTGGTGCGCCGAAGGCACGTCTAAGGCAAGCCCGTCTGCGCTTGTCTGCGCCTGGACCGTGCCCAGTGCCAGAACCCCTGGCCCCCGCACCCGCCACGATGACCACAGCCACCATGACGCCAGCACTCTGCACGCTCTCAACTCCGGACAGAGCCACACCTGCTTCAAGGCCGCCCCGAAACGCACACACAGCCCCTTCACCTGCCGGAACTGCAGCTTCACCAGCCTCAGAGCTGACAAACCACCCGCCGAGAAAGACCCCAGCCACCTCCCATGCATACTACTGAACACCCGCTCTGCACGCAAGCATGCCATCGAGCTCTGGGACCTGCTCGACACAACATCCCTGTATGTTGCCTTTCTGACAGAGACCTGGTTTAACGACTCCTCGGCACCCAACATCGCCATAGCCATCCCAGACCGCTACAAGATCACCCGCAGAGACCTCACCAACGGTGTCGGAGGAGAAATCGCCATCGTCCACAAGAACAGCATCAAGGTCTCGACGAGCACCGACGACGCGCTCAGCACCGCCGAACACATGCATTTCCAGATCCACACAGACCCTAACTCCAGCCTCAGAGGCACCCTCGTCTATCGACCCGTCGAACCCCACCCTCAGTTCAGCGACTCCATCGCCGACTTGATCAGCACGCCCGCCCTGACCTCCACTGACTACATCCTCCTCGGAGACCTGAACTTTCACCTTGAGAACAACGACAACAACTCCACAACCCTGATCGATAACCTCGCCAACCTCAGACTGAAGCAACTCCTCACAACGCCCACCCACTCTGCCGGCCACAGGCTCAACCCCGTCTTCTCCTCAAGCCTGCACGACTCCGTCAGCCACATCACCGAACTCCTCTGGACCGACCAACGCTGCATCCACTTCGCCTTCCAGAAGCCCACCACACACCACAACACCCAACCGATCCCCCGCTGCTGCTGGAGCTAAATCACCGAAGACCAACTACATGCAAACCTCGCTCAGCCCACCCACCGAACCCTCCAACACCGACGCCGCTGCCAACAGCCTCAGACGCTGGATCGAGGACTGAGCCAACACCCTCACCTGCTGAAGAAATCCCCCTCACAGAGACGCCAGCAAGAGGGCCGGCTGGTTCACCCCAGAACTTCTAGCCTCCAAGCAAGCCTGCCGGAAACTAGAGAAGAAATGACACAGTGAACAAACTCTGGACAGCCACAATGCACACAAGGACGCCATCCACAACCACCACTACCTCATCAGGGCGGCCAAGAGGACCTCCTTCAAAGACCGCCTCGTCAACAACGCACACAATAGCAAGGAGCTCTTCAACATCGTGAAGGAACTCTCCAACCACAGCTCCAACACCAACAACATCCCGCCGTCGCAAGCCCTTCTTCCACCTTCTTGCATCGCAAGATAGCAGACATCCACAACAGCTTCAACACCCAGACAGTCCCAACAGACAGCAACACAACAGACCCTCCGCACACCATCAACCTCGACCCACTGCTAGCCTAGGCCAGCGTGAGCATCAATGACACCATCAAGACCATGCGCACAATCCACTCCGGCTCTCCGTCAGACCCATTCTTGTACCACGTCTTCAACAGAGCAAGCAGCTCCATCGCACCCCACCTGCGCAACATCATCAATCTCTCCCTCGAAACCGCGACCTTCCCAGAGATCTGTAAATATGCCGAGATCAACACCCTACTCAAAAAACCTAAGGCAGACCCAAGAGACCTCAAGAACTTCTGGCCCATCTCTCTTCTCCCCTTCCCGGCCAAGGTCATCGAGAAAACCGTCAACAGACAGCTAACCCGATACCTTGAAGAAAACAGAATCCTGGACCCTTCCCAGTCAGGGTTCCACAGCAACCACAGCACCGAGACTGCCCTCATCGCCGCCACAGATGACATCAGGACCCTGCTGGACAACGGCGAGACCACAGCACTCATCCTCCTAGACCTCTCTGCCGCCTTCGACACTGTCTGCCACCGCACACTACGGGCACGCTACCACACCGCAGGGATCCGAGACAAGGCTCTGGATTAGACCACCTCCTTCCTCTCCGGCAGAACCCAGAGCGTCCGCCTCCCCCATTCCATTCCAAAGCCTCCGAGATCATCTGCGGCGTACCCCAGAGATCCTCCCTCAGCCCGATGCTGTTCAACATTTACATGGCCCCTTTAGCACACGTAGCCCAACAGCACAACCTCAACATAATATCCTACGCCGACGACACTCAGCTGATCCTCTCCCTCACCAAGGACCTCATCACCGCCAAAGCTAACCTCCACGAACGAATGAAGGCTGTCACTGACTGGATGAAGATCAGCCGTCTGAAGCGGAACTCTGACAAAACGGAGGTCCTCATCCTTGGCTCCAACCCTTCAGCCTGGGACGACTCCTAATGGCCGACGGCACTGGGGCAGCCCAGACACCCACTGACCACGCAGGCAACCTGGGAATCATCCTCGACTCAATCCTCTCAATGACCAAGCAAGTAACCGCCGTCTCCTTCTCCTGCTTCAACACCCTCCGCATGCACTGCAAGATCTACAGATGGATCCCAACAGATACAAGAAAGACAGTCACCCAGGCCCTCGTAAGCAGCAGACTTGACTACGGAAACACCCTCTATGCGGGAGCCCCGACCAAGCTCATCAAACGACTACAACGCATCCAAAACGCCTCGGCACGACTGATCCTCAACGTACCATGCCACGGCCACATCACCCCCCACCTGAGAAACCTGCACTGGCTACCCCGTCAGCAAGAGGATATCCTTCAAGCTCCTCACCCACGCACACAAGGCACTCCACAAGACCGGCCCAGCCTACCTTAACAGATGGCTCTCCTTCTACATCCCCTACCGCCATCTACGCTCCGCCGACCTCTCACTCGCCACCGTCCCGCGCATCCGAAGAACAACCACCGGTGGGAGATCCTTCTCCCACCTCGCCTCCAAGACATGGAACACCCTCCCCTACTGAATTTAGCATGTATCCCGTGGGAAGACAAAGGACCACAGTCCCTTGTTAAGCCTGGTGGCGTGAAATTAAAGTGATCCAAATCGTGGGCAGAAAGTGTCTAAATGCCCGGAGTTAATAAAACCCAAAGGAGGGGGGAGGAGCCAAGATGGCGACCTGAGCGGACGTGCAGCCTTCGGCTCCGCCGGCCCCGGATTCCCGCACCACGATCCTGCTTGCATTGCTCTCCAGTTTTTATCCTGAAAGGTGCGGGCAACGGAGCTGATGCTACCGGTGTTCCGCCGGCCCCTCCACCCGCCCAGATTCCGAAGCTGTGGACAGACGCGCCCTGGCCCGGGACCCAGCTTGCTTCGCAACGCTCTGCGGACCTCACGTCCCCTTCCGCGGTTGCTCAGCTGCGGGGGTGGTGCGACTGGACGGCGCTTCCTGGTGGGGTTTCGGCCTGAGCGCTGCCTGCCGATGGCAACCACTGTGCACGCCCTGGACTAAAGCGGTGACGGAGGACAGAGGCGCCGGACCAGCGGGTCCTTTGTTCTTGGCCGCCATGCTCCTGCTCCGTTCCACACATCCTTCTGGCCGATGACGACGCGCCCTACCCGGCTCTGAGTGCCTCGCAACGAAACTGCCGACCTTCCAACATTGTTTTAGATCGGGCTGAAGAACGCTAGCCTGGGGACTGCTGAAGGCTGCCTGATCGCGCCCCGCTACTTCCCTCGATCTCCCCCCGCAATATCTCGTAAGGAAGGGGACAAGATGGCGATGCCGGTGGTTTGCTACTGAAAGGAAATCTACGCATCCCCCTTGGGAAGCAGCTAGCTCCCCGGCGCGAAAGGGGTCGGAGCATAATCTTCCTACAGGATTGCTACCATGGGGACTTCACAGCCTGAATTCACCCTCGCAGACGTGATGGCAGCCCTGGGTGAGTTAAGATCAGCGATTAAGAGTAGCTGTAGCGCGCTGGGGACACGACTCGATGTATGTGCCCAAGCTTCCAGCCAGGAGCGAGGGGAATGTCTCCTACAAAATTCCGGCCAGGAGTTCTCGCAGCCTACCACCGCAACATTGTCTCAGCGAGAAACAGTGGATGATACAGTAACTATTGCTGTGGCTGGTAGCGGAGTGTTGCCATCTCATAGTACAGTCACTGATACAGTGTTTCCCCCTTGCTCCATGCTTGACTGTGTGCAATTATTCGAGATGACGGGGATTTGGCTACCAGCGTCCTGCCCTCCTGCTTCAGTACCAGCATACTTGTTTTGGATTTTGGCCGCATTGCTTCGTGACTTTAACGGCTGGACTATGCCAGATATGACTGAGACCGAGGGGGATTCCTTTTCTGGGACCGGACGCCATTCTTTCTTCGTGTATGCACCTCCCCCCTCCTCCGAGCGGCCATTTTCTCTTGTTCTCCCGAGTCCCAGATCTGGCCAGGGCTAGGAAACTTTCTTTGTTTGGTACCCGGGCGGGTGGGTGGAGGTGGGGTGGACCTCGGATTTGGCCTGTTTTGCCACGGACTGTACATTGACTCTCCCCAACTGATTGCTTACTGTTGCTCAACCTGATGTTGCTACTGGGGCGGGGAATGCTTATTGGGCCGGCGGAGTTCGTATGTGTGTTTAATTGATCCTCCTCCCGGATCTTTCCTTGTGGGTGTTCAGGGACGGATTTCTGTTCCTACTCCCTAAGTCATTGGATTATACTCTTTATTTTTACTTTCTCTTTCACTTTTTCTTCTTCCTCTTTTCTCTTCTCTTACTATATTTCGGGTTTATGGGGCGACAGACACTCTGCTAGGGGGGGGGGCAGGCCATAGCCTCTGCATGTGTGTAGGGTGGGGGGTTACCTTTTAGTTCGAGGTTTTTTTCTATGGTGCCTTTCTTTGCTCTTTTATGATTTTTCCCTTCTTCTTAGGCCCGTGCTAGGCATACTGGGGGATGGGTGGCGGTGCATATGCAGATGGGTTGTTGAGGCAGCTTCTTGTGGACTGACTATTTTGTGGCCATCCTCTGGTTGGGACTTGCATGTTGTGAATCGAATTGCCTGATAATGATGTTTTTTGTCAAGTCCCACCTACATGGACCTTGCTCTCTTTTTTCATTGTTTAAGTACGGAATATCATGACCTGATCTTAATGCTCGCACACAAAATTTAAAATTAACCTACATTGCTCCTGTGCCTGGGTACCGCGGCACTTTCCAGTCTGTTCTAGTACCGTAACCTTTGCCAAGCCGCGTTACCTTGTCGCCGTATTGCATGCACTAGTGCTACGTGAGAGTTTGTGGCCGGCCGGATGGTTGTGGGCCCGAATTTGTACTGTTTTTGTGCACAATAAAGGATTTCAACAAACCTCGAACTAAAAGGTAACCCCCCACCCTACATGTGTGTAGGGTGGGGGGTTACCTTTTAGTTCGAGGTTTTTTTCTATGGTGCCTTTCTTTGCTCTTTTATGATTTTTCCCTTCTTCTTAGGCCCGTGCTAGGCATACTGGGGGATGGGTGGCGGTGCATATGCAGATGGGTTGTTGAGGCAGCTTCTTGTGGACTGACTATTTTGTGGCCATCCTCTGGTTGGGACTTGCATGTTGTGAATCGAATTGCCTGATAATGATGTTTTTTGTCAAGTCCCACCTACATGGACCTTGCTCTCTTTTTTCATTGTTTAAGTACGGAATATCATGACCTGATCTTAATGCTCGCACACAAAATTTAAAATTAACCTACATTGCTCCTGTGCCTGGGTACCGCGGCACTTTCCAGTCTGTTCTAGTACCGTAACCTTTGCCAAGCCGCGTTACCTTGTCGCCGTATTGCATGCACTAGTGCTACGTGAGAGTTTGTGGCCGGCCGGATGGTTGTGGGCCCGAATTTGTACTGTTTTTGTGCACAATAAAGGATTTCAACAAAATTAAAAAAAAAAAAAAAAAAAAACCCAAAGGAGAAAGAAGGAGCCTATGGGCACCCATGGGGGCCTTCTTTCCCCTTTGGGCTTTATTAACCCTGTCCTCCTCACACCGGATAGTGAGGGAACTTGCGAGTGGTCGCTCCCTGGTCTGCCTCTGTGCTACATCACGGTACTGGTGATCAGCGCTGCATTGCGTTTGCCTGCTAAAGTGCTCCTTTTGCAGAAATCGTATTTGTTTGTTTACTTTGTGCCTGTACTTGCATCAGTAGCGCGATTTGCCCCGGCGCCCTGCTCTGTTCCCCCCTCCTCCATTTTGTCTCCGGTGTTGTTGTGTTGTTTCCTTACTCCCTGAGCCCGCCCCGCCTCCCAGCTGAGACGCCCTCCCACTACCTATTTCAGCGCCCCCCAGAACACGAAGCGCTGTGACTCCTCGTCGCTCCTGGCCGAGTGGTCGCTCCCTGGTCTGCCTCTGTGCTACATCACGGTACTGGTGATCAGCGCTGCATTGCGTTTGCCTGCTAAAGTGCTCCTTTTGCAGAAATCGTATTTGTTTGTTTACTTTGTGCCTGTACTTGCATCAGTAGCGCGATTTGCCTCGGCGCCCTGCTCTGCTCCCCCCTCCTCCATTTTGTCTCCGGTGTTGTTGTGTTGTTTCCTTACTCCCTGAGCCCGCCCCGCCTCCCAGCTGAGACGCCCTCGCCCCTCCCCCCCAACATCCATTTATGGCCAATGCCTCCACGCGCAGCGTCCACGCGCTTCGGACACGCCGAAGGTGCGCCAAAGGTAAGCCCGTCTACGCCCGTCCGCGCCTGGACCGCGCCCAGCGCCAGACCCCCTGCCCCTCGCGCCGCCCAGCCCCCCCGCATTACCTATGATTCTGCATCCCTCCTAGCCCTTAACCCCGGTCGCGCTCCCAACTGCGTCCAAGCCGCCCCTGGATACACCCATGGACCCTTCTCCTGTCACTCCTGCAAATTCTGCGGCACCGACAACATCTCCGCTACGACCACACCACAGACTCCCGACCCCAACCACCTACAATGCATCCTTCTCAACACCCGATCGGTCCACAGACACGCCATTGACCTATGGAACCTACTAGACACCACCTCTCCAGACGTCGCCTTGCTTACAGAAACATGGATGAACGCTTCCTCCGCCCCAGACATCACCATCGCCATCCCTGAAGACTATAAGATCACTCGCAAGGACCGTACCGGCACAGGAGGAGGAATCGCTATCGTCCATAAGAAATCAATTCGCATATCAACCAGCTCGGACGCCAACCTCGCCAACTCCGAACACCTTCACTTCCAGATCCACATCGACCCCAAGACCACACTCAGAGGCACCCTCCTCTACAGACCACCAGGACCCCGCGCAAAATTCAGTGAAGACATCACGGACTTCATCACCCCACACGCGCTCCCCTCCAAAGACTACATCCTTCTGGGGGACCTCAACTTTCACCTTGAAAAGAACAACGACCGCAACACCGCCACCCTTTTGGACAACCTCGCCAATCTCGGACTTAAACAACTTGTCACCACCTCCACCCACATCGCAGGTCACACACTCGACCCCATCTTCACATCCAGCAACCACGTCTCCTTCAGCCACACCACAGACCTCCTCTGGACTGACCACAGCTGCGTTCACTTCACCTACAACAAACCAAAACCCAGCATCCACCTCCAACCTACCCTGCAAAGAAACTGGAACAAAATCACCACGGACCAAATCTCCGCCTCGCTCCTTCAAAACACCCCTGCCCTCTCATCCAACGCTAACGAAGCCGCCGCCAACCTCGCCATGTGGCTATCCAAAACCGCTGACACCCTAGCGCCACTGAAAAAACGTCAAAACAAACCTGGCAGCAAGAAAGCCTCTTGGTTCAACGAGGATCTCAAGAAATCCAAGAAACTCTGCCGCACCCTTGAAAAGACCTGGAAAAAAGACCCAACCACCAGCACCAAGGACGCCTTCAAAAACGCCACCCGCATTCACCACCAACTAATCCGAAAAGCCAAGAAAACAACATTCAAGGATCGACTTGACAACAACGCTCACAACAGCAAAGAACTTTTCAACATCGTCAAGGAATTTTCCAATCCCTCGGCCAACTCCAACGACATCACCCCCTCTCAAACCCTCTGCGACTCCCTAGCCTCATTTTTCCACAACAAGATTGCAGACATCCACAACAGCTTTGACAACCAACCCGGAAACCAACCCACCCTACCAGTTGCTGATCATCCTCCCCCGGCGAACACCCTTAACGATTGGAACCCAATCTCCACTGAAGACACCATCCGCCTGATGAACTCCATCCACTCAGGATCTCCCACAGACCCATGTCCTCACCACATCTTCAACAAAGCAGACTCCGTCATAGCGCCGCACCTCCGAGACGTCATCAACTGCTCCCTCAACTCCGCCACCTTTCCGGAAGATTGGAAACACGCTGAACTCACCGCCCTTCTGAAAAAACCCACAGCGGACCCCACCGAACTCAAAAACTACCGCCCCATCTCACTCCTACCATTCCCGGCCAAAGTCATCGAGAAAGCTGTCAACAACCAGCTCGCCGCCTTCCTCGAAGCCAACAAATCCCTCGACCCCTCACAATCCGGATTCCGAGCAAAACACAGCACTGAGACCGCCCTCATCGCAGCTACAGACGACATTCGAACTCTACTGGATAATGGAGACACCGTCGCCCTCATCCTCCTTGACCTCTCTGCAGCATTCGACACAGTCTGCCACAGCACCCTGTTACAACGCCTCAATAACATCGGAATCCAAGGCAAAGCACTGGAATGGATCACTTCGTTCCTCACCGGAAGAACCCAGAGAGTCCGTCTTCCACCATTCACGTCAGAGGCCTCTGAAGTCATCTGCGGCGTACCACAAGGATCCTCTCTCAGTCCCACCCTCTTCAACGTATATATGAGCCCCCTCGCGGCCATCGCACGCCAACACAACCTCAACATCATCTCCTACGCGGATGACACGCAACTGATCCTTTCTCTCACCAATGACCCCAGCACCGCCAAAACCAACCTACACGAAGGAATGAAAGAAGTTGCCGAGTGGATGAAACTAAGCCGTCTGAAACTGAACTCAGACAAAACAGAAGTCCTCATCCTAGGCACATCCCCATCTGCATGGGACGACTCCTGGTGGCCTGAAGCCCTCGGAAAAGCACCCATCCCGACAGACCACGCACGGAACCTAGGCGTCATCCTGGATTCTTCACTTTCAATGAACAGACAAGTCAGCGCCGTATCCTCTTCCTGCTTCAACATTCTTCGCATGCTCAAAAAAACATTTCGCTGGATCCCCTCCGACACAAGGAAAACAGTCACACACGCTCTGGTCACGAGCCGACTGGACTATGGAAACACCCTCTACGCAGGTACTACCGCAAAACTCCAGAAGAAACTTCAGCGAATCCAAAACGCCTCAGCCAGACTCATATTAGACATCCCACGCAACGATCACATCTCTAACCACCTTAAAGACCTCCACTGGCTTCCCGTCAATAAGAGAATCACTTTCAGACTGCTTACCCACGCACACAAATCACTCTATGACATCGGTCCAGAATGCCTCAACTCACGACTGTCCTTCTACACCCCCTCCCGCCAACTACGTTCTTCCAGCCAAGCCCTCGCCACTGTACCTCGCATCAACAAGACCACCATGGGAGGCAGATCCTTTTCATACCTGGCTGCTAGAACATGGAACTCACTCCCCGCTTACCTTCGCCTCACCCAGAACCACCTAGCATTCAGAAAGCAACTCAAAACTTGGATATTTGACAACTAATCCCCCCCCCTTCCTAAGCGCCTTGAAACCCCTTGGGTAGGTAGTGCGCTATACAAATTCTTTGACTTGACTTGACTTGACGAGCAGATAAGTACAATCAGTGCAATTATTGATTTGTAACTTTTATCCTTCTTTCATATTGTGTCTCCTAGGGTGTGCCAAATCGCTACCACCCCCCTCCCGTGACGCATGGTGCACCGAGTTTTAGCACCTTTTGTAAGAACTCTTCTTTTTTAGCCTTCACAGTTCTTCTATTTGCTCTACAGCACTAGTCTGCTCGTTTGACCGGTTCAACATAGTCCACATGTGAGCCAGTAACTTTAGATGGGCATTTAGACACTTTCTGCCCACGATTTGGATCGTTTTAATTTCACGTCACCAGGCTTGACAAGGGACTGTGGTCCTTTGTCTTCCCATGGGATACGTGCTAAATCCAGTAGGTGCACGAGTTCACTACTTTTGACACTCGTGTCCTTGTTATGATTACCTAGCACCCTGAAGAGCACACGAGCATGTTCTCTTCATTGTTGACATTCTTTAAGGGCATATTGAAATAATATCTCTGTTTTTTCTTTGTCTCTTACATGTTTGTCTGTCAGTTTTTATTGTATCAGAATAAACTTGGTTCCTCTCCTAATTTGAAGTAATCTTCATAGTGTTTTTTACTATTTTTAACACTAGCAACCCAAGTTTAGGGTCGGCCTTAGCGCGCCCATACCGCCGGGGTTCATTACTACATTGCACTGGTCTTGACCAAAGCCTGACAAATTGTTCATATAGAGGCAGAAACATGTTGACCACACCTTAGGGATAAAATTGGACTTTAATTTGGTCCTTTATCCTACACTTTTGTTTTTATTCATGTCTAATTGGCAAAACCAATAAACTATTTTTTTACACAATTTGGACATTTTTAAATTTACTTATCTCACCCTTCAGCAATCACTTAATCAGCTCCGCAGTAAACTGGTGTTGCAGCACACTAGGGTCGCATTCGGCCACTCATGGTGGGGCCCGATGATGAAGCATGTCACCAACCAGGTTGGTAAGTGAGGGCCTTCTGAATAACCTAAAGTGGTTTCATTCACAGGTAATTTTTACAGTTATTGTACATACATGCTTGCTCTTCTCTTATTACTGATACACTCCTCTGTTGTTCTCATGATTTCGCTCGAGGGGAGCAGGAGTGTTTTTTTCGTTCCCTTCCTCTCCTGTTGATATACACATACCAGGAAGATGTCCAAGCTGTTATAAACTGCTTGAAAGGATTGTTGTTATATACAAACGTGTCTTCATATATTGACATGAACAGTACAGCTAGTTCCGGAGCGAAGGGACATCCCAATGTTACTCCTTTCATCTGATAGAAGAACTCACTTCCAAAGGTGAAATAATTTTACTTGAGTGCAAAAGCAGCGAATTCAAGGATAAATTCTGTAGGAACCCTGACTGGTTTTGATCATTTTTCCAGGAAATATGACAGGACAGCCAATGCTTCATCCTGTGGAATTTGAGTATATAATGAAGTGACATCAATTGTCACCATTATATCTTTATTAGTTTCAAAGGTGACCTCCTCGAGTTTGTTGATGAAGTCAGTGGTGTCTTGGAGATATGATGGAACTTCAGTCATAAATGTCTTAAAAAAATAGTCAACGTACTTTGAAACTGGCTCAATCAGAGAATCGCAGCCAGAGACTATCGGCCTGCCAGGAGGGCAAGTCTCGTTCCTATGGACTTTGGGTAAAACATAAAACACTGGAATTTTGGGGTGTTTGTTTTGCAAAAAGTTATA
This sequence comes from Lissotriton vulgaris, assembly GCF_964263255.1. Lineage (NCBI taxonomy): Eukaryota > Metazoa > Chordata > Amphibia > Caudata > Salamandridae > Lissotriton > Lissotriton vulgaris. The sequence continues at coordinate 1,775,007,845 of NC_141685.1, forward strand.
TTCTTTCGGACGTAAGAATCCTTGCTCGAAACCAGCTTTTAAAATAGAAAAGAGATTTACTTGGAGTTCAACCGTGGGATCTTTAGGAATTCGTTTGTAGCAGACAGGATCATTAAGTTGTTTGAGTGCTTCTGATGTGTATTCTGGGGTCCCACATACCACAATTGAGCCCTCTTTATCCACCTGTTTTATGCTAACTGATGGATCAATTTTAAGTGAGACTATAGCGTCTCTTCGTGCCTTTGTGATATTGTGTTTCACATATTTGGTCCTTTTCTCTTCATATTCGAGATAGCAGAGAGAATAGTTTTTTCAAAAATGACTCCTTCCTTTGATATCTTATTCCCAGGTGGGCAGAAAGTAGATTTTTCCAAAGTACTATAACTTCATTCGAGATAGCCAAATCGTTCCCAGTGAAGAACAGATTTTTTGGCAGAATTCAATTGTTTCAGTTTTCATTTTTATGAAGTCTGTATTTCTTGTAGGGACATAGGCAAGACCTTTTTCCAGAATGCTGCCTTTGTGAGCACATGCCCAGATAAGTTGAAAATTGGGGATGGAGTTAATTTTTGTAGTGCTGTCTCCGTGTGGTCATCTCCCAAGGCTGGTTGTTGAATCTGGTCCGTCCTCTTGGTTATAGCTGACCTCTCCCTTAAAAAAAAGACTGTCCCGGTTGTTGTTCCATCTTCTATTTGTATCAGGACGTCCTTCACTGCTATCCGTTTCGCCTCCATACGAAGATGGGGTGTCAGAGAATGAGATGAACTGATTCTTAGATCTTCCTTGATATTCTGGTAAATACCTGCGTTATTCCGCTCTTGTATAAAAATCTGCCTGCAAATATGGATAGACAGTATCTAAGGCAATATTCCTTTTATCCTTCTCAAACTTATTTCTTTGTTGATTGATGGCGTAGTCTTTGAACTCCAAGATTTCCTTTTCAACTTTATCAAGGTTTTTGAGTCTGTTATCGTTTGATTGTTATTCATTTCAGTTTCCAGTAAAGCTATTTTCATCCAATTGTTGTTGCGAGGCCCTAAGAGCTGTTTCAAAAGTGAGGACCATAAGGTCCCTACTGCATTTAGTCTCTATACAGCTATATCCCTTTTTCTAGAGTGGATCATCAGTGAAACTTACTGGGCTGTTGCGGATTTGGAGTCCTCCAGGAATTGTACCTGCCTTCAGGTGTTCTAGCAGGAAATGACCATGTAGGTCTGTCCTGATTTGTTTTTTCTTTAGGGTTAGTAGTTTGTCGGATTAGTTTTGTTTTAGCTGTCACACTTAAAGAGGCTGAGGCAAACAACGGTGGAGCGCTCAAAAGCTTTTTGATCCTCGCTGTAGGCAAAAGTGTTATTTTCAGTCATTGTCAGTAATAGAATAGTAAAAGTAAAGATCAATTAAGAACATATAAAGACAATACACCTAACTAAAAGCAAACAAATCTAACCTATGACAAAAAATCACTGCGGATTTTGAAGGATCCGCCACCCAGAGTTTTGTAGAGAAAAAAACCTTGCGGATGTGCACCGCCAATAAGCAATAGAACAATAATGGGTGTGGCTCTAATCAGTAAGGCTGAGCCCTTTTAGCAATAGGAACAAACCACCTGCCAATACTGATAATTAGTTACAAATCCTAGTTGAAGCGGCGCCGTCACTATTCAATAGCATTTATTTTTAGGGCATCATTTTGTTCACTTTTATATTTTTTTGCCAAAACAATGCTTTATGTACAAAGAATTACAAGAACACCACAAAAATATCTGCCCCTTTCATGCATAAAACTGTGTGAAAGAGCCTGTGACTCAACCCAGTAAAATCCACTATAGTTCCCCTCCACTCATCACGCATCCGTTTTGACTGGCAAGCAAATATTCTCCTACGTTGGCAGTTCTGCAAGTATTTGGGAGTCTGGGTAACCTTGCTCCCCAAACTTGAGTGGGCCCTTAACCTTACGCCCCTGGTTACCAGGGCCAAGGCAGACCTTAAGCAATGGCAATCCCTTCCTATTAGTCCCCTAGGCAGAAGTGCGCTTTTAAAAATGATGGTTCACCCCCGCTTCCTAAATATTCTTCAAAACATAACCTTTCATCTTCGGGGGAGCTGGTCCTGCGTGATTGATGGACTGCTTACCCTGTTTTTATGGAAGGGTGGGAGGCCACCTATTGCCCTGACTCATTGTCGGATACCTCCCTATGATGGGGGCATGGGTGTGACCAATCTTCAACTTTACTACTTGGCCATGAGACTTATTGTGGTGCACGACTGGTTCGCCGGCGGCTGGTCCGACCAGGCGTACCAGGTCGAGCTCCGGTCGATGCACTTTCCACAAATCCAGGCCTACTTGTACGGGGACCCCATACCGCGAGTCCTTCCCCCAATCACTAGGGCAGTCCTACTGGCTTGGTGCACTGCCCTGCACCACACAAAAATGGGATGGAATGCTTACCCAACACACGCCCCTGTGGCATGGTACTTGGCTGTGTAAGACTTCAACCCTCCGGGACTTTCGCCATTGGGATCTCACTTCTGGGAGACGTCTGGGTCGGGGACCATATCGGGGCCTTCACAGATTTGCAAAAGCGCTACTCTCCCCATGCCTCCCAGTTCTACAAATATCTGCAGCTTTGGCACACCCTCAATGCACACATTACTTCTCCCACCTCCTACCCTGAATTCAGTCCCCTTGAGGCTCAAGTGATAATGGGGAACCTGGGTAAGGGTGGGGTATCGCGGATCTACCGCTCCTTAGTGAATAATGGCCCGCGACCCTAGACTCACTGTGAGCCCGCTGGGAGGACTGGCTTGGATCCTTGGAGGATGCACACTAGCGGGACGCTCTCATGGCTCCCAAGACCTTGACGACCTCCTCCAAACTGCGCCTCATTCAACTCTACTACTTACATATGGCATATCTAACCCCTGCACGTTTATACAGAGCCCGACTGCGACCCTCCACGACTTGTATATGATGTGACCATGCTCCAGCTGACTTTTACCATATGGTCTCGCAGTGCTCCGCCATCGCAACATTCTGGGCGGGAGTGGAACATGAGCTTACACATCCCCTGGGGTGGGTCGTTCCCCATGACCCAGTACGTCTGATTTTAGGTGTGTTTGATGGCCTGGATGGCTCTCAGGCCGACAAGCGATTACTTGGGACTGCTGTGGTGAAACATGACATTGCAGCACTTTGGTCTCAGGCCAAACCTCCTACTGTGCGGAAGTGGAGGCTAGTGGACTGGTGTGGGACCCAAGAGGAACCTCTCTTCGAGGCCCAGGGTTTCCCTGAACTATTCGGAAAATTCTGGGGTAAATGGTTCAATCTTTTGTCCTGATTGTTGGGTGTGTTTTCATGTACTGTGATCAACTTACTTGTGTATCTAACCTGAAACCTGATAAGCAGGTCTCTGTCACCTCCTTTGTCATTGCGGTCTCGTTATGTACTGCCTTTATTTAAGGACCAACCTTTTGAGCAAGTGAGACCAGCCTTGGTCAACTTACAAATGTTGACAAGCACCCTCATTTGTTTTAACTTAGCTAGTTTCTCTTAGGATCAGAAAGAGGCTGCTTGGTTGATGTGATGATTCGGTGCAATGCACACTGATTATGAATTTGTACTTTTTCCTAGCGAGTTTCCTATTCGTATTTTTATATTTTTTTATGCTTTGGGGCTTTTAAATAACATCCTTACGTTTTTTAATGCCCTAGATGGAATGTTGAACTATATTTGGCCCTGGCTTTATGTGCTTTTAGAGGGACATTGCCCTTGTGCTCTAGGGTACCTTGTGTGAATTTATAAATGTTTTTATTGGCTCATTGTTTGAATATGTATTTTTATATTTGCATTGTTCACTTATATGGCTCTTTTGAGCAGAAACAAGTTAATTGACTACTAATGCTCAGGTATTAAAATGAATACCTGAGCATTAAAACTCTTCTCTACCCATAACCCCTCTATCCCTTGCATCCTGTACCTAAAATAAAGCGTTGTTGTATTTTTTCTAATTACTTAAGTGTAATTATAACGTTAATTTTAAATACATTTTTACTACTATTTTAATTATTTTTAAATTAGGTTTTATAAATTATTAATTAAAGTTAAAATAATTTTCCAATTTTAAATTTTTCATAAATTAGTAAATTGTTAATTTAATTTTTTTGTAAAACTTTTTTTATTGATAAAACCTACATCAGCATTACAATCACATTTCAGAGGAAGTAGTACATCAGGTTTCATGGGAACAGTAGGTAATACTCGTTATACAGAATATACTTTGGAAGGTCTAGGGAAAAGGGGGATCTTCGTTACTGAGGACAAGGGGAGGATGACAAATATCTCCTCGGTAGGAATTCCACAAACCCTAAACACGGGTCCATTTCTTGGGACATCCACGGGCCACATACACCGTTTTTCCCCCAAAACATTGCCCAATCCAAGTCTTTTTTCCAATCCCCACCGTAGGAGGAAGCGGCTCCCCCCCCATCGCTGGGCAATGTTTTTCCTTGGCGAGCATTAGTACCAAAGTGACCCACTGCATCAAGCACACATTCAAATCTGTTGGCTCCCAGATATTTAATAAACACCTGCGGGCTTCCACACGGAGATGTGCGGATAAAACAGTATTAATAATGTCATGAATGGTACACCAATATGGTTGGATCAGTGTGCATTCCCAAACTATATGGATAAAAGTACCCAACTGGCCACATCCTCATCTACAATCCCCTCATCAGCCCTCCCCATCCGCACCAATTGAGGCCCCGTCACATATACCCTGTGTAGGATTTTTAGTTGGACAAGTCGGAGACAAGCTGGTATTGCCACTACTTTGGGGGAGGAGACAGCTTTCTGCCAAACCTCAACTTCCACCTCAATGCCATCTCTGGACCACTTCTCACGAAGGGTCCGGAGAGGATCCGACAAGTTGTTATCCAATTTTTTGTATATCAATGAAATGGTGCAGTCGGGGATATGGCCGTCCAACACTCTATCCTCCGGTGGTGGTGGTGTGGTCCCAGGTTGTAGATGAGTGCCTAGAGCATGTCTGACCTGAGTATAGCGGATGAGTTGCGAGTCTGCCAATTTGAATTGTTGCTGCAATATGTCAAATGACTTAATGTCTGATTTTTCCCACAGGTCACCCATACGAGAAATGCCTATAAGATCACATTTGTCAAACCCTTTACTCCTTCACAAATCACCCAGCTGTTCAGAGTCCCATAGTGGTGTCGCTAGTGTAAGCCTCCGTCCCACCAAGGCATTTAGTGGCAGTGTGCCAGACATGTACAGCATGTTTGGTGGGGCCCGTAGGTCTATAGTGTCGGGGCTTAGAGTAGAGGGTTCTGTTGAAGTTCCCCCCCAGAGAGAAGCTATCTATGCATATTGTAAGCCGGGTCTCCTGGTGGAGCGTAACTGCAGTGATTGACGGAGGACAGGTGGGCCGCCCAGTTGTATAGTTTCATATTAGGAAGGCTGATGCCTCCGTCATACCAGTTCAAGGAAAGCTTACTGAGAGCAATACATGGCTTACCTTTCAACAGTAGGTCTCGCTCTAGGTCTTCCACTTCTCTAAAATAGGATGCAGGTATTGGGTCTAAAGAGTTCTGCAGGGCATACAGGAACCAGGGTAGAGACATCATTTTAAAAAAGGGCCGCCTTCCCCAACAGGGAAAGGGGGGGCGATTTCCATCTGTCAATATATTTGTGCAGCCTGAGCAAGGGGGGCTGCAGATTATGAGTGCAGCGGAGGAAGAGGTCTAGGGAGAGAAACATTCCCAAATATGTAAAGCCATCTGTGCATATTTGTATAGGACATCCCGGGGCCGGATTGGCGTCTCTCCTGCCACAACCACACGACTTGCTCCAGTCTATGGAGTAACCGGAGTATCTACCAAAGATCGTATGGTTATCTAAGACCACAATCAGGGATCGCCTTGGATAGGTGAAATAAAGTAGGATGGTGTCAGCGTAAAGGGAGATACGGTCCTCCCATCCCGGTGACCAGCGCATGCCCCGAATCCTTGGGTCTCTGCGTACCCAAGCTGCCAATGGCTCCAATGCCAAGGCAAATAAAAGAGGGGAAAGGGCACATCCCTGCGGGTCCCCCTTCCCAGCTCAAAGGCGGATGATTTTTTATTGTTGACTACAACCTGGGCCAGGGGTTTGGAATATAACAGTTGCACCCATTGTATATATTTCGGGCCACATCCCATTTTTTCCAACACCGCCCAAAAATATAGCCACTCAATGGTGTCAAAAACCATGGCGGCATCTAAGGAGACTATGACTGCCAGCTCCAGGATAGAGGCTGCTCTGCCCAACACACCATGCACCCTACTTGAGTTAAGTGCAGTGTTGGGATGCGGAATAAAACCAGACTGATCCGGATGAACTAAGGTCTCACCACTGTTAAAAGCCGGTTGGCCAAGAGTTTAGCAAGAATCTTAGGATCTGCATTTAATACGGAAATCGGTCTATATGATTTGCAATCGATTTTGGGTTTCCCCTCCTTATGGATTGTCACAATAGTGGCCGTCCTTTGGTCTAGGGGCAGGAACCCTGTGTCTCTAGAGTCCTCATACATAGCCTTTAGGTATGGGGCTAATCTGTTAATTTAATTTTTAAATATTATTATTACAATTAAAAAACAATAAACCTTTAAATAACAACTTAAAAAACTTAAAAATAATAACAGCAACATATACTTACCAAAATGTGTGGTTTAGACATTCGTGGTTCAGTAAGTTGTATAGTTAAGGCATGCCCGGTCAAGGTATGCTTTATTGAGACTTACCCGTGGTTCTGACTTTGTGGTTAGGACTTTGTGGTTTAAGCCGTTTCCTGTTACATTGTTGTTTGTTCTGGGGCTATAACGTTAGCGTTTGAAGTGGCAGGGTTTTGGAAAATTCATCTGCAAGTGTTGCTTTTGAGGTAGTTTGGTTAAAGGGTTTGGGCCATATTCTCTAAGGTTATTAGCACCTTAAAGCAGCCAAATTTGAGATAAACTTACCACCCCATTCACAAGCTGGTGCAAACAGCCCATATCACCAGTTTTCCGGTGATAGCAGCCGCAAAAAACATCGCCGCGGATGACCCCGGCACTTATCCCCAATGAGATGCAGAGTGGGCGTTCCCAAGCAAATAGCTGCGACAACACCACACCACAACATTCTCAATTACCAGAAAGATCGCCGATAAGATCACAAAACATGCGATAAGGCACGTTAGTACCAGGAAACTAACATCTGCTCTGACCTGGTGCAAAGTCGGACTACAACCTGCACCACAAAAGAGATCCCAGCCCAGAGCCACACCTGAAGAACAACAGATGCCATTGAGCCACAGAACATGCATCCCGGAGTCCCAAGAAGGCAACAACACACACCCCCATCATCCACAGGACCCCACCTCCCCCCACCCCCTGGGGCCCCACCCACCCTCGGAAGATATGTCACATCAACCACACAGATTCACATACCAAATAACTTGCATGATCTTGCACAATCACATCTGGTGACATGCATGTGTTGTCACAAAAATGAGCATCACACATACACTTTCGAAGCAACAAATGATGATTTATTAAAATAAACACAGAACAGAAATGAAGACACATGGCGGCTCCCCACTGGACAATCCTTAGGTCACATCCTGCAAGACAAAAATCATGATGAAAAGGTGTGTCTTGCGCACATCAAATGACAGAGAGAGAGCAAAGGAGAGGGAGCAAGAGAAAGACAGACAGAGAGGGTGAGCGAGAGAAAGACGGACAGAGAGGGCGAGCGAGAGAAAGACAGACAGAGAGGGGGAGCGAGAGAAAGACAGACAGAGAGGGGGAGAGATATAAAGACAGACAGAGAGGGGGAAAGAGAAAGACGGACAAAGAGGGGGAGAGAGAGAAACACGGACAGAGAGGGGGAGAGAGAGAAACACGGACAGAGAGGGAGAGAGAGAGAAAGACGGACACAGAGGGGGAGAGAGATAAAGACGGACAGAGAGGGGGAGAGAGAGATAGATGGACAGAGAGGGGGATAGGGAGATAGAGAAAAGAAGAGAGGGACAGGGAGAGAGAGTGCTGACACTGCGCACCCAGGCCACACTGCTCACTTGCTGCCTCCGGTGTGTCTCCAACCACGTGCCGGTATGAAGTGCAGTTCACCAGGTCCCACATCTGAGACGGACCCATCATCTGAAACAGATTCTAGATACCTGAATGGTAAAGTACATACAATTGCACGCAACATCATCGCCTGTACGCCCCTGCGCACCCAGGCAGCTGCACCCCAGCCCCTCCCGCCGCCCAGTGTTGCATGCCCGCTCCTGCGCATCCAGGCAGCTGCACCCCAGACCCTCCGGCTGCCCAATGGTGCATGCCAGCCCCTGCGCACCCAAGCCTCACTGCTCACCTTCCGCACCGGCGTGTAGAAAAGAGGGCCCACCACGTGCCGGTGCAAGTCCCAAGCCCAGGGCCCGCTGACAAGGCACTCTCCACATCATGCACCTCAGCATTCCCCCAGGTCTCACTTTTGGTGCTGGGTCTTGATTTCTCCATGGAAGAGGACATACCAGTGTACCCAGCATCATCGCAGGCTGCACACCCACTCAACCTCATAGGTGCCACTAACTCTGTGATTCAGGAGGCGACGCCGCGTGGAAGTAGGCCTGTGTTGCTCGCTGGCTCAGGCATACACTGAGGTCTAGCAGGGCACACAAAACCTGAGCCGTCTGTACCTCCAGGATGGGGCATCGACACAGGTTGCACACCCGCTCAGCACTTAAGGTGCCCCTACCTCAGTGAACCCAAAGTTACCGTATTGTGGCGGTGTGCCTGTGCCGACCGCATTGTATCCGGTGCCACCAAGTCTGTGCCCCCACAGTCATGGACATTCTATGATTGGGTATCGTGGTGCGGATGCCATCATGTCACCTCCGGGCCTGCGGAATGTGATGTCACAGGCCCCTGGGCCCCCATGCCTACATGCACACCACATGGATACACCCCATAGAGAGGTTGGAAATGGTGTGGTGCACGTGCGCCAGGCCCTTTTTATTGGCAGGGTCACATGTCCTGTGATGCATGTGCTGGATGGGTGCAGAGTGGGTGTAAACCAGCCGTGAGGGAGTGGCCGTGGTATGCTGACAACTAGACCTGTGAGCAGCAGATCACTACAGGGGAGTCCTGGCACATGTGGCATTGTTGCCCCACCTGGAGTGTAAGCGTAGTGGGCTGGCCTGGTGTATGCCAGTCCAGCGTAAGGGTTTGAAAGATGACCCCGGGGCTCTGTGCGTGGTTCTGTATGGGGCTGGACAAGGAAGTTACAAATGTGTGTGTCTCTGTTGTTGTGTCAGCGCAACCCGGATGACAATCGGCAATGTGTCATCCTGTGACCCAAGTCCAACCACATGAGCCTCATGGACGTAAGAGGAATTCGCTGAGCCTACATTCATCCATACTACCACACTTGAAAGACCATAGAGACAATACATCTGTGTGATTCGGAATGTTTAATGCACATTCAGTGGAGTGTTGCATCTGGAGCAGTACAGGGCCATGCAAAGCCCACTTTCAAAGGTTGTCCGGTGGAGGGCCAGCCAGAGTCCTTCAGGGAATGAGAAGTCCAATGGAAGAAGAAGATTTTGATCCGCAGTCTGATAGCTGTCTCATTGGCGAACAAACAGAATATGGCAGTCCATGTCGAGGTCCAAGGTGAGTGTCTTAGAGTGTATCAGGGGACAGTGGAAGGGGATGATGCAGAGGGCAGAACCAAGCTGAAAACGGCCATATGGCGGAGGTGAATGCTACGGTTTCCTCCGTACCAGTAAAGAGGTTTTATCCGCATCTTCGTCCTCTGCTGTTGCATGTACCTCACGTGTGGGTGGTGCTGGCCTTTCACCAGCACTGTGTGACACTGACACTTCAGGGGTGGAGATGTGTATGTGGTGGTAGCAGCACCATGCATCTGCGCCAAGCCTTCTGGCAGCAATGCCATGAAGATGGTTTTGAGGTCATTGTGGAACCCAGCTACCTCTCAGCAGTGTGCAGCCGTGGCAGCCGCTCTCTTTGCATTGGCCCCCTCCATGTTCTTCATGAGCCTCCGCATGAGTCCCAACTCCCGGGCGCGCTCACTGGAGCCGGCCTGACTAGACAGTCGTTCTTGTCGCACAGTCAGGACTCTGGCAATGTCAGCCATGTTTCGTTGGAGGGCATGGAGCGGACTGTTGGTGTCCATTAGAGACTGTGAGTGGTCCCTGATGGGACTTAGACACCCAAGTATGGCATCTAGTTTGTCTGCCATGAGGTTGAAGCCCACTCGAACCTGTTCAGCCAGCTGTTCCTGACATCCCAACACGCGGCGTTGGAAGGCCATGTGTTCTTCGTGGGGGTCCTGGGAAGCAGCCATGATGATGGGTGCTGCTTGCTATGTGGTCTGTGCAGGGGTGGGTTCTCCTTGTGCAGCTGGGCTAGCCTACTCCTGGAGGTGGGCTGCTGAGGCTGTCAATGAACTCTCGGAGGGTGTCGGAGTCAAAGGTGTTGTGGTCCTCTTCGTCATCAGAGAAGAGAAATTGGGACAGCTCTGCAGGAAGTGGTGATTGTCCCTCTGCAATGTGAAGGGGAGATGCAGTTTAACAATGTGTCTACATGTGTGTTGTCGCATTGTACATGTTTACATACAGACGGCATGACTGTGTACACCGTGGCTGTTTTGGAGGGGCAGCCCATTTGCTGCGGGACAGTGGACATTTCAACACCATCACAGCTGTGTGTTTGTACCTGTACATTATCAACTCACATTTCCCTGAAGTGCCACTTGTGATTGGCCAGTGTCTACACCCAGTCAGCACCACTTGTGTCCTCTGGTCCGTGGTGAAGGTGTTGCAGTTTGTGCCACTTCGTTGTCAATGTTGATGTGCTCTGCATGTGATGTGTGTGTCCTGCATTTTGGGGCTGTCGCCCTAGCAGCTCTGCTTTGGCTGCCCCATAACCCTTACATGTGGTGTGGCTCTGACTTCTGTGCTTATACAGTGCTGACATGTAGCATGCTTGGGTACATTGTTCTCTTGGTGGGAATTGTGGTCTGGGGCATGGTTTGTCCGCCGATGTGCTCAGCTCAATTTTATTTATTTATTTTATTTATTTATGCATTTTTTTATAGCACAGACTTTACCCGAAGGTGTCAGAGCGCTTCACAATAGGAACAGAACTGATACATGAGAACATTACAAGTGAACAAAATACAAAAGCAAACGTTACATTAAATGAAGCAAAAATGACAATTGTGAGCCAAAAAAATACAAGAGGTAGCAAACGGTGCATTACAAAAGTGACAATCGTGAACCAACAAAATAAAAGAGGTAGCAAACGGTGCATTACAGTAGGAAAAAGTGACATGTGCGGGTTACAAAAGCGTACAACGTAAACATAGAGGTATAATACTGCAATATATGGGGGACACTCAAGCACAAGAACAAACGTTACGAAGGCACTGGTGGCACTTGTGCAGATATCGAAAATAAACAAATGTAAGAGGTAGAAAACAGTGTGATACTAGAGAAAGTGACGGGTGCATGTTACACACGAGTACCAAACACAGGTAGAAAGATAATACTGCACTAAATGGCAGACTCTCAGACCACAAGAACACACTGGGAAGACACTTCCATAGTCATGTAAAGTAGATAATTCTATAATGGAAGGGCTTGCACACATGCAATTGTGCATGTGTGCCATTGTGCCCATCTCCCCCGTCCCCCCAGTCCCTGGTCATCACTCACCCTGGTGCTGTTGTGTCTGGTCCTGTTGGGCAGTGTGACTCCAGCCACCGTCTCCCAACTGATGACTGTGGACACCATTTCCTCCATGCCGTCCAGCTCCTCCTGTGGTGCAGGACTGCCACCTCCAGTCTGCATTGCTGCCTTGCAGTTGTTTGCGGGCTCCTGCTTGGTTTTTCGCTTGACATCATTCCAGCGCCTCTTGACCTCGTCCATTGTCCTCTTTAGCACTCCCACTGCATTCATCTTGTCCACGATGGCCTGCCATAGTCCATTTTTTGTTGCCAATGACACAGTGGAGGTGATGAACAGCTGTTGATGGTGTTCAACAACGTCTGTTATCAGGATCCTGTTTGACTGCAGACTGAAGCGCTTCTTCCTAATCTTCTTCTCCTTGGCCTTCCCTGACCCTGAGGTCCCAGGCAGGTCCTCCGGGGGGCTTGTGGGGTTCGGGTTCTCCTCCATACTTGCTCCGGCAACATCCATGGTTCTTCGCTGTTGTTTGGCATTGGTTTGTCTGTTTTTTCTACTTTTATGGTGATTTTTCCCGCCAAACGCCTGTGAATTGCAGGCCTGTGGCTAGTTTTTGCAGATTTTTGTATCACGCTTGGCCTCATTGCAGCTTTTTTTGCGTTTGTGTTTTGCATGTTTGTGGCGTGGTGTTGATTTTAACGTGGCCATTTGACGCGTTATCCGGTGACTATCGCATGGTACCACCGTGTTGTGAATACCTGGTTAACACGGCATAAATTTCCCGCAATGGACTGTGATGTTGAGGGTTGCGTTAAGTAACTTTTGCCATGGTTATCACACCATTAAATCAATGGGGTAACACCCACAGAATCAAAGGACCTGGGTATGGAATAGTATAAAAACAATGGTCCTTGACTTTAGATCAAACACAATTTCATAAGTATCATTTCTTATTTGGTAATGCGATTAAATCTGCATACAATGATTCAGACAAGGTAGTGGAGATATGTTCAAGTAGACATTAAATTTGTGCACATTAAATGCAAAGAAAAGACCGTACCCAAAACTAATATGTTCAGCCTATAGGAAGAAAGAAAAGATTATAGCCACACTTTGGGTACTTGTATTACCAAAATGTACACATTTATTTACAATCTCATAAAACAAATATGATCATAAACGGCGCAAAAGACTATCAAAGTGTAGTCAGTGGAAAGGAAAGGGGTGCTCAAGTGATTTGGAGAAGGAGAAGGGAAGGATAGCAATTATACTGTACAATTATGATATTTACATAAACCAAAGCGGAGAAACTTCCGCTGTCATATGAGCCTGTCCACAACAATTGAGGAGGGGAAAATAAAAATAATTGGTACAGGCACACAAGTTGTAAAGCGTCAACGTTTCGACCCTGGTGCTTCTGGGGTGTTTAGGACCTCGGCGGCGGGTCTTCTTCAGGACAAGGGGCCGGGGTTGGGATGGAGGGATGGGGAACTTGGTCGTGATCCAACCAGTGGTCTGGATTGAACACCTAAAGTACAATGATGAGGCAGGTGTTAGACGCTATAAGTGGATTAATTGTCAAGAGTGTGGTTCAAAGTGGGCTGTAGGGTACATTACCAATGAAGCTGGTCGGGTTTGGACCAAATAAGAAATGATACTTATGAAATTGTGTTTGATCTAAAGTCAAGGACCATTGTTTTTTATACTATGGTTATCACACCTTCTTTAGAATATACCCATAAGTGTTTCCAACTGTGGCCAGAATGGGGAAATACTCAAGGGCAAGGAGAATTCCTGAATCATTCTCTTCAAGTATTTCACCCTCTAGAGAGAGCAGGAGGGCTAAACATGAGGATAGGTCTCTGGAGTACAGATTTATCTTGGTTAGGGACCTTATCAAGGGCCAGCTGCAGTGTTGGCTATTAGAGGAGTCATTGAGTGGGGATTTCCTCTTCATTCTCCACCAGAGGTTGTTAGAACAACAGATGCCAGTCCTTTAGAGTGGGGTACAACCCTGGGGAACAAGGAGGCTCAAGTGAGCTGGTAAAGAAAGGACAAGACAAGAACTTCGATTCAATTATTTATTTAAATATGATTTTGGAACTCCTTGGAGATCCACATATTACATAGTGACAAACAAAATATAATAAAATGAGACCATATGTAAACAACTTATACTAGCAAAGAATATACAAAGTTAACGTACCATGCATCTAATACAATTCTAAAAAACATTTGAAAAAATTCTGTTACAAAAAATTTCATTCGGAGGACTAAAGATAGCATCTATCAGAGATCTTGCAGATAAAATACTAAACTGAACACATACAGGCTTTACCCAGAGATGGCGATAAGCCATTAATGCTGGACAAAACTAGCAGGACGTGTATAGAGTCTTGAACTGAGACATTGCAGAAGTTACATACATTAGATATGCCGTGCCATTTGGCCAACAACTTATTCAGGGGAAGGAGATCCTGCCTAAGAAGCAGCCAAAAACGGCGTAAACCGTGGGGTATGTTCCAGGAAGCGTAAGGTTGTATTTGTCTAAATAAACAAGAATCAACAGCTTGCGTAACCCCCTTCTTTTGTATAATCAAGTTGCGATCCCTTTTGTAGCTTAGCTTCCATGTGGCTTGTTTTAATGTTAATTTTAATTGGTGCATGGAAAGGTCTAAAAGAGTGGCTTCCTCCAAGTCCAAGAGTGTAATGGCCTTCCTGTAATTCTTTATAAGAATCGAATGCTCTTTTAGGGGGCCCATCAACTCTTTTGTGATTAGGGATCTTAGAGTGGCTGGTTTTCCTTTGATTAAACAGATAACCCAGCGAATAACTCCTGCTAGGCCCTGTGCCCAGCTACTTCTTAGACCGAATTCTAAACGAAGGGCTGCTGCACTGCAACTATTATTAACCGAAGTTAAGCTTCTCAAAAGCTTCTCAAAAGGATGCCCTCGATAGTGTCCAAGAAACCCCATTCGAAAAAGTCGATTAATTCTACGCCGTAAAGCAGAGTTGGGGGGACTTTTGCCCGGAAAGCCTCCAGCAGGTGGACAAAGTGTCTTTTGCCGGTTGATTTGTACAATGCTCTTAAGCCATTTCCCTGAGACTTTGCCTTACGGGAGCTATTTTCTATGTGGGATGTGTTGCTCAAGTTGCTGTTAACAACCTTGCCCAGGAACTTCGAACTGGAAGGAGTTACCTGCAATTTCCAGGCAATGTTACATTTCTGAATCACCATGTGATGATCAGGACAGACAACACAACAGCAGTAAGAGATGTGTGCAAACAGGGTGAGGGGGGGACAAAGTCTGCCTCTCTCAACATGGTTGCCTTGGGGATTGGAGCTTGGACTTAAAAGCATCTTCTTTCCTTGAAACTAACTTACATCAGAGGAAAGACAATACAGTGGCTGGCAGACTATATAGGGGCTTTTCCTTTCTCAAAACCAGCCAATCACCCCTCTTGAGTTCTTCAAAATATACCAAAGGTGTGGGGTGTTTTTTAGACCGGTTTGCTTCCAGAGACGTCATTCGGCTCGAGGTTCTTCTCTTCTTATTAGGATCCAGAAGCATGGGGGTATATGCACTATCTTCTCCTTGGCCTCCTCAACTGCTGTATGTATTCCAACCTATTCTACTCATGCATCAACTGCTTTCATGGGTCCAGAGGGAAACAGTGCAGATTGTGAAAGTAGTATCTTTATGGACCAGCCGTTCTTAATTTCCCATCCTAAAAAGCCTGGCTGTTCTGTCTCCTTGGATAGTCCCATTATCTCCCTTTACTCTCAGATCAATGGGATGCCTACCTCTTCAGCGACTGGCCCTGTCGGTCTGGAGAGAAAGAAGATTGGGCTTCAGAACATGGAAGAGCCTCAACACTTAGCTGCACTCAATCAAGGTTCTAGGCCCCCTTCTACTCTGATGTCCTACTCCAAACACTGGAGGAATTTTGAAGAATGGTGCGTTTTCAAATCTCTGTATGCAGGACAATGTGAGATTTCCACAGTTTTGCAATTCTTGCTGGATGGTTTTACAGAAGCAATTTTTGCTACTACGATATGAGCCCAGTGGGTTGCAGAAAGTGCCTTTTGGGAAATCTGATCAAATTCCAGCAGAGATTTTCATCAGATGGTCAGACCCTTAATGAGGTGTTATATATAAAGACATATTAAGATCCTCTCTTCCTCCTTGGGATTTGCCTTTAGTCCTGAAAGCACTGCATGAAATTTTGTTTGAACCACTGATTTCTGTTGATTTGAAGTACTTATCTCTGAAAATTGCCAATCCTAGTGGCTATTAACTTCTCGCAGGAGAATTGATGAGCTGGGAGTATTGTCATACAAACCTCTCTTTTTAAAGATTCTGGCGGATAGAGGTCTTGTTTAAGTACAATCAGTCTTTCCTTCCTAAAGTAATGTCTGAGGTACATAGAGAACAAGAAGTATTGTTACCTGTGTTCTTTCCTTCTCGGTCTTCTAAGGAAGAGGAAAGTTTTTTACATTTGTTCGATGTAAAGAGCCTCCAAAGATCTGAGGGTTTTAGAAAGACCGAACATTTCTTTATAATTTTTGGTGGTGTCAATTAGGATCACAATGTTTTTAATGTTACTTTAAGTAGATGGATTAGATCTACTATTGTTTTGGCATATTCTTTTTCTAAGGTGTCTCTTCCTCAAGGAAGACGGTGAAGATCCACTAGAGGGTCAGCAGCTTCTTGGGCATAGGCACAGGAAGTTCTCCTGTCTGAGATACGTAGCCTCAGCTCAAACGTTTGTTAAATATTATCGTATTGAGGGTGTTGTGGAGGGTAAATCTTTTGGGGACAATGTATTGAATGTAGTATTTTTAACATAACCTGAAGTCTTTTGGTGCTACATTGATTAAAATTTAGGGAGCCTGAATGGTATAATGTGTTTTTCAGTTTGATTTTAGATTCTGGTTGGCTGTGAAGGCCTTCTTTCACTTGGGTAAACCTTAAAAGTAATGACTGTGACGAGGATATGGGAGGTAGGGATAATGATCTGTTACTTACCAGTAAATTAGATTATCCTTAGTCCCTTTTGTCCTCATTAGTCTTTACGACCCACCCCGACAGACAGCATTCATGTGAAATGGTATTCTCAGGAAGTTGATGTGGTTTTGAAAGGGTTTATACCCCACCACTTCCAGTTTTTCTCTCCTGCTTGAGGTGCAGTTCCCTTCAAAAGTGATGACTGTGACAAACACAAAAAAGACTAGGGATAATGTGATTTACTGGTAAATAACCGGGCATTACCGTTGCAATTCATCATCTTTCTGCGACCTACAGGAAGTAAGGAAGCAAAGCTTAACTTCAACTACTGTGCAACTAAAAACAAACAAAAAATAACTGACAACAGGTCAGGTATACAATCCCTAGCTGAGCGCATGAAGGTGTAGCCATCTGTAATGCCAAAAAAGGCATCTTTGCGGCCAAGATGGTGGTCGCGACCTAGAATCGCTCCCAAACCGCTTATCAATCCTCCGCCATCCGTCACAAATAGCCATGGTGAGGCCTTCGCTGCGAATACTGCTGCCTGTTGAGTTACTCTTGTGTACAGCGGAGCAAAATTGCTGTCAGTGTGGCTCTGATTGTAGCGGGGTAGCAGGCTGCCAGACTGCCTTCCAACATGGCGGCTCATACTTTCTGAAATCACCGACAGCAGGATGAACTCCGCTTAAGGTCCCACCCTCCCCTCCAAGCCGTGGCCTGCTGCAGTCTGCCCAGGCAGAAAAGGCAGCAGAGCTGGGTCTCCGCGGCAGCAATTGTAACTGGGCAGCCTGAAAAGAGGTCCCAGGCAGGTGGTCTCTCCCCAGCTAATAGGGGGAAAGAGGTGAGGCCTGGTGCTACCAGCTGGGGCCAAGGGACAGAAGGTGAGCCAGGCTCAATGTACAGCAGCTTTGATCTGGGAGCTCTGCCTTGAAGGGCAGCAGCCCAGGGAGTACACACTGTGCCTGGTGACCAGCACTGCGGTGAGGCGCCCCCCATTAAGTCTGGCAGTTAAATGCGGGGGCCTACCACCGGTTTCTCAGCTGGGCCCTATTGACTCTTCACACCATTCTGCCTACCCTCCCTTCCACAGTAAGCACCAGCCCTCCCTTGAGGGCTGGTGCTGACCTTGGGGTACTGGAGTTGCCCTGGATGACTTGGCCCTGGCTGCTTGTGCTGCCCCACCTTTACTTCTTGGCCGAAGGGCCAGGTGTGTGCAGGAGGGGGTCAAGGACATTAGGACTGTGCATTAGGAGTGGGGCAGGGGTGTGGAACCCCCAGGTCTGACAGCAGACGTCTATTGGGGCTCCCCTTGTACTGGGGGGTTTGCAGTGAATTCCTGGCTGCTCCCCATGTCATCTCACTGCATCAGACGTGGGGGCTTATCTGGTGGCGCGAGAGACACGCCTGTTAGGTACTTCTCCGTAGGAATCTAATTGATGATCTTCTTGTGCTACTTACTTTTTTAAAAAGAATCACTTGACAAATACTAAACATTTCTATAAGCATACTTTTAGAAGAACGCCGGAGGCCACCAGTCCGGAGACTAAAAAAGAAAGATTATTACCAAACAGGATGACCTCCTTTTTTGTAGAGTTCAGTTTTAGGCATCTACAGTGCATCCACTTGCTTACCGCACTCATGCAGTTTCTGAATAAACGACTGGAATGAGCATTGCTTTTTGCAAGGGAGACTATAATTTGGGTCTCATCGGCATAGGATGCTAATGACAAGCCAAAGGATTTTATCAGAGTGGCCAGTGGTGTGACATGTAGATTGACCATAGTGGGGCTCAGCGATGACTCCTTAGGGACACTTCAGGGCAGGGAGTATGAAACTGAAGTGAATTCCCCCAGGAACCACGTTTGTTGCCGCACAGGGAGAAATGATTGTAATAAGGCCAGTGCCAGGCTGTCAATCCCAAGTTCTCGCATACGGTCAACCGATTTTTCATTGTTGACCGAATCAAAGTCTACTGACAGATGCAATTTTTACAATAACGAGAAGGAATGAACAAAGATTACATCCAAATAAGCACTGGCTCAGGAAATTTGAATTTGGTAGATTTTTTTTATTGAATGTATCAAGAGAACAGGGCAGGCTTCATCAGGGCAAAAACTTGAATCTGCTGGAAGTCACAGGGATCTCCCAAAGCTAGAGTCAAGTTACAGAGACGAAAACGTGGCCACAGAAAGGGATCACTGAAATAATATCGACCTCAAAAATATCGAGTTGCCAAAATATCGTTGACAAAGTATCGATGGACAAAATATCGACTGGCTATCTTTAAACAGGTAAGTACAAAATTATTGACTCTAAAATATCGAGTTACTAAAATATAGACTGTAAAAAATATCGGTTTTTTTAAATGTCTTTAAATTAAGTTAATACTAATGACGTAATAAATATATTTATTCTAAACTTACTTTAAATTATTAAAATAATGTTATATTAATAAATATTTATTTTAAATTAAAAATAAATATAGAAAAATAATACATATATATTTATATGCATTTTTTTATATTAAATAAACATATATAATAATTTTACCGTAGCATAGCAAAATAGTTAACAATTATTGTAACAACTGTAGTGATTTCTACAATAGCTAAAGCGTTGGATAGCGTAGGGGTAAAATTTACTATTCCCACTCCAGTGGGTGCAACAGTAGGGAAAGCGTTGGATAGCGTAGGGGTAAAATTTACTATTCCCACTCCAGTGGGTGCAACAGTAGGGAAAGCGCTGGATAGCGTAGGGCTCAAATTTACTATTCCCACTCCAGTGGGTGCAACAGTAGGGAAAGCGCTGGATAGCGTAGCGGTAAAAATTACTATTCCCACTCCAGTGGATGCAACAGTAGGGAAAGCGTTGGATAGCGTAGGGGTTAAAATTACTATTCCCACTCTAGTGGGTGCTACAGTAGGGAAAGTGTTGGATAGCGTAGGGGTTAAAATTACTATTCCCACTCCAGTGGGTGCAACAGTAGGGAAAGCGCTGGATAGCGTAGGGGTAAAAATTACTATTCCCACTCCAGTGGGTGCAACAGTAGGGAAAACGTTGGATAGCGTAGGGGTTACAATTACTATTCCCACTCCAGAGGGTGCTACAGTAGGGAAAGCGTTGGATAGCGTAGGGGTTAAAATTACTATTCCCACTCCAGTGGGTGCTACAGTAGGGAAAGCGTTGGATAGCGTAGGGGTTAAAATTACTATTCCCACTCCAGTGGGTGCAACAGTAGGGAAAGCGCTGGATAGCGTAGGGGTAAAAATTACTATTCCCACTCCAGTGGGTGCAACAGTAGGGAAAACGTTGGATAGCGTAGGGGGTTACAATTACTATTCCCACTCCAGTGGGTGCTACAGTAGGGAAAGCGTTGGATAGTGTAGGGGTTAAAATTATTATTCCCACTCCAGTGGGTGCAACAGTAGGGAAAACGTTGGATAGCGTAGGGGTTAAAATTACTATTTCCACTCCAGTGAGTACAACAGTATAAATAGGCAAAAGTTCATAATTAATTATAATTTATAGAAAAATTAGTACCAAGTAAATTTATTTTCCGATACCATGGACAATTAATAATTAATTAAACAATTTAATTAATTACATTAATTAATTAATTATTTATTGATTTACTTCCCACCCTATTCCCCTATAAACCCACAACCCAGTACTGAAACTAATTTACTATAAATTAATTATTTATCAAGTAAACAATTATTATGAATTAGCAATTATTTTTTATTTAATTACCTATTAATATTTATTTAACAATTAATTATAATTTACATAATTAATTATAGTTAAATTACTACCCACCCTATTCCCCTATAAACCCACTACCCGCTACTGATACTAATTTACTATAAATTAATTATTTATCAATTAATCAATTAATATTAATTACCTATTATTTTTTATTTAATTACCAATTATTATTTTTTTTACCATTATTATCAATAATTACATAATTATTTAATTCTATTTAAATTACTTCCCACCCTATTCCCCTATAAACCCACTACCCGCTACAGATTTATATTACACAATTAATAAAAAATAGTCAAAACTTACCTTTTTTTCCTTTTTCTTTTGTCTATATTCTATATAGTCGATATTATGTCTAGTCTATATTTTTGATTCGATATTTTGGCTATTAATATCGATATAATTCGATATTTTTGTAGTCGATATTATGTCTGGTCGATATTTTGTGTAGTCGATATTTTTTACTCGATATTATGTCCTGTCTATATTTTTGATTCGATATTATGTCTGTTTACCCACAGAAAGCTCAGACATTAGATCCACAAAGCAGTCAGTGTGTCCGATGTGCACAGAAACAAGTGTGGTGATTTGTCTTAGTCGGAGGGTCCATACCAAATATATAATACTATTTACTGTCCACAAGGAGTTTATCAACAAATCCAGTAAGATGAGAGCTGTGTTTCCACCTCCATCCAGGGTCGCTATAATTTCCTCCATGGCGACTATCAGTGCGGATTCAGTACTATGGCTTTGCCTGAAGCGTCTCATCTAGAGGATGATTTGTCTCCATAAAGAAGGAGAGTTGCAGATTCATTATCTTATCCACCAATTTGGGTGGAAAAGGACGCTGTGAAATGGGCAGAAAGTTGTTGAGGTCCATAACATTAAGATTAGGTTTTTTTTAATAAAGGAAAAACTGGTGCTAACTTCCAAGGAGTAGGGAAGATTCCTGTCTCAAACATGGCAGAAAAAATGTTGGTCAGATGAAGTGCTGCTGCCACGAGTAGCAGGTGCACTATCTCAGGAGAAGAAGGAGCACCCCGTTTTAATGCTGGTAATGATCTCCGCGGCTTGCTCTGCTGAAAGGGCTTCAACTTCCCTGAAGCTGGCAGTTTTGGGACTCACTTCTGAGGGTTTGTTGTTGTTCTTTCTGCTAGCAGTGAATTTGTTACAAATATTTATAACTTTCTCCTGAAAGAAACCAGCTAGGGAATCACAGAAATCTTGATTATTTACTGATGCGTTGCTTGTGAGGAGAGTCCATTTAAAAAAAATTATTTGAAAGAGAGTCTTGTTAGAATCTCTTCCTATTTTTTATTTGCTCTGCATAGTATCCTGATTTGCCTGAAAATAGGCGCTTTTGTAATTTGCTAAGCAAGGTCTATATTTTACTCTCTCTTCCTCTTTGTATTCCCTACGCAATGTTTAAACTTGTCTCCTACAGCCCTGTTTGGCGGCCCTCAGTGTTTCATCATATCAGGGTTTGGATACACTTTTTTTAATTGTTAGCTGTAAGTTTAGCAGGGGCAATGCCATTGAGGGAGGAACTAATATATTTGGAGTAGTCCTCTGCTACATGATCTAAATGAGTGCCTACTTCAGGTACTGAGTTTATTAATAGATGGTTTAAATCTGCTGATTTTATTTTAGGTCAAGCACAACTGAGGCCTTTCTTGTATATTTATCTGCCAATTCACAACATGGTAATCCAACTAGGTCAGGGGAGAGGGAGTGGGAATATATGATTTTGGAGTAAATATCCGGTCCAACAGCTGACATGGCTGGTGCGTGGCACCATTTACTATCTGAGAGAAACCAAGGCTAGAGAGCGTATCTAATAGTTGTTCTGTATCAGAGAGTCTGAGTGATTTTCTAGATGGAAACTAAAGTTGCCAATTACTGTAAAATCAGACTTCAACAAAGAGGATTCCAGTAACTGGCTAAACTTATTAGAGAGAGATGTTATTAAATCCACAAATCCAGGTTATTTGACAGGTTTATTGAACGAGCAGCACAGCAATGCGTCCAGTAAGTAGGACAGCAACAGATCTCTCCCATAACCACGAGACGATCTTGTACAAATATACACCAGATAGTCATCATACCTCCTTTCCATGCTCTCGCCTCCATTACTCATTGCTACCGCAGAAACCTCCACCTGTGCACCTTGCAAACCTCTTCACATTCCACACCTTACCATCTTAAGAGATCACACAGTTAGTAAATACCTTCAAAACCTTCATGGCCCTGCCGAACCTGGCTGACTTTATGGTTTACCGGGTTTGATATTGTGAGACTTCACCTTTCAATTTGGGATCATACCATTCTTTGGATCTGTCTTGTTTGCTTCTCACCCTTTAAGCAACATCAGTTACTTGAAATTCATCTTCCTTACCTTCCCACTTCTCTTTGAACCATCATGGACACAGGCTAGAGGTAGTATCCCTAACCTTCAGCAACTTGAAAGGGCTGATTTCAGTGGTGGAATGATGAGTTATGCAGTCTAGCCATAATCTTTCTCTCAAATTGTTCCTCCTATCACCCCTTGGCGATTAGCCTCCATGACATAATTCGCGGTTGAACCTGTCCACTTGGCCATTTACGTGCGGTTCATTTCAAGCCTTAGTTATGTGTTTAACATTGCAATGTTTAAGAAAAGATTCCATCTCTGCACTAGTGAGTTGAACACCATTGTCCGTAACCAGAACAGATGGACATCCTTTGTAGGCAAACATCTCCTTGAAGAGCTCAACAACTGCCTCCGTGGTGGCCTGTGACACGAACTTAACCTCTAGCCATTTAGAATGGCAATTAATTAAAACTAAAGCAAACCTAGTATCCCTTGGCAGGAAATTGTAATGTCCAGATATATCAAATACCACCTTTTGCCATGGCAACTCCGGACACACACAACTTTTCAAATGCGGAGTACTGACCTCAACATCTTTTCACTCCCAGAACACACCTCACACTCTCTTACCATCCTATTAATCATCCTACCAATTCCAGGTCACCAACAATGAACGCGGAGTAAACACTTCATGGCAGACATACCCAGATGTCTCTTGTGGGCTAAATTAAGAACGATCTCTCGCACTCCCAACAGGAGGAACACATTTTCCCCCTTTAAATACAAAATCACATTCAACCTCCAATTCTTCAGCTACTTTGTACATGGGCAACCATTTTGATTTTATTTAGCTCCTCTTAGACCATCCTTCAAAAAACATTCTTCTTGGCGAGTTGCCATATCTCATCTGCTAACTCACACTGTTTCCAGAACTCTTCTGAAATCTCCCCAAATTCGCTTTAATAGTGGCAATCATCATATCTGCTCCAAACTCATTTCCCTCATCTTGTGGACATGGCAAACATGATAGACAATCTGCTGTCACATTTTTCTTACCAGGTACATTTTCAGTTTTGAAACAATGTTGTTGCAGTCTTGAAGTGAGTCTAGCAATGCGTGCTGTGAAGTTCCATCCCCCCTCCAGGGGAAAGAATGTTTACCAACTGTTTATGGTCAGTCCTCAGAATGCATTTGCTCCCCTAAATATAATTTCTGAAATGTGCAATAGCCCACACGCAAGCCACTAACTCCTTCTCAATCACTACATATCTATGTTCCGTCCCACTCAAAGTGCGGGAGGCAAAAACCACGTTCCATTCCTCCTTACCACACTTTTGTGCGACTACACTACTCACTCCATGCATGCTAGCATATACAGTGATAACACACTCCTTACCTATGCAAAAGTGTTTCAAAGTAGGAGCTTGTACTAGTTCTTCCTCAAGTATATGTCAATAGCTCCCTAAGAGGCTCTATTTTAGTAGCAACATTTTCTATATAGTTACTGTAGTACACGTTCATACCAACAAATGAAAGTAATTTCTCTTAGGTGGAAGGTGCAGGTGCAGCCATAATGGCATCAACAATGGATTTTTTGGGTACCACCTCATTGCCTGACAGCGTATGTCCCAAATACTACACAGGGGGGGTATGACACACGCCGGTGGAAGCTGAACTTACCAGCAGGGACGGAGAACTGCTCCTGGGCTCCTCACGCTGTAGTCTCGCCGCAGTAGCAACGCCACACCGCGGCTGGAGACTACAGCTCCCAGAGAGCCTTGCGCCCACTTCCACTTCCTGTTTCCTGCCTTACCACGCCCGGAGGCGCTACTTAATTGAGACGCTCCCTCAGTGGAGCGGGGGGTCAGGAACACGCCGGTGGAAGCTGAACTTACCAGCAGGGACGGAGAACTGTACATGGGCTCCTCACGCTGTAGTCTCGCCGCAGCAGCAACGCCACACCGCGGCTGGAGACTACAGCTCCCAGAGAGCCTTGCGCCCACTTCCACTTCCTGTTTCCTGCCTTACCGCGCCCGGAGGCGCTACTTAATTGAGACGCTCCCTCCGCGTCGCGGGACGCGCACGAGCAACCGCCGGGCTAAGCCCGGGCAAAGGGCGGGCCCTCTTTGGCCCTCAGTGGCCAGAAGAGGCCGGGCCGGGCTACGGACCTGGGCTCTACCCTAAGAACATTAGACTCACGTGAGACTTTGTATTTTATATTAGTTTAATAAGTATTTCATGGAATCATTGGTTTAAAGTATTACAACTGCTGGTAGTCTGTACTACTATTGTATATTGCTAATTTAGCTGAGTACAGGCCCTTGTGCTATGTCCAGAGCGAATCTAGACAGATCAACTTCGGGTCTGGTCACCATGGACAATTTTCTGGTTAAAAAGGTGAAACAAATTAACAATGAACGTAGGGCCTCTTTAGGCCTCAGTAACCCCCCTCTACCACCTGAAAACTTGCCTATATCAGTAGCAGAAGTAACAGAGGTAGTTATAGAAGGCTATCCAATCTCAAGTAATGAGGGCATGCTTGTTGCTGTGGCACAGGTCCATGCAGAAACACATGTAGACTCACCTAATACCTCTATTGAAGAAATAGTTCAGGGCCCACCAACACCGAGACCAGTACGAATGTGCAGAAATATTCAGGTTAGAGGAGGAAAATCTAGCAAGAAAAGAGCACAAACCACCAAGTCGAATGCCAATGGCTCTACTACAGGCGAAGGTAACTCAGAGGGCATCATCGAGGGAGGCCCAACCTTAAATACCAAACAATTTGAGCTACTGATTAGCACTATAGTGAGTAAGATGGAGGAGAAAATTACAGAATTAGTTAATCCTCTGCTAACTAGATTGGACGCAGTGGCCTCTAAAGTGGATCGGCTGGGTGGACTACTGTCAGTACATCTGGCCTCTGCCTCTGCTCAGGCTACCAACTCCAACACCATTGAAAAGGGTAAAGGAGGCAGAGCTGTGAATGCACAAAAACCTTGTTGTCAAGGCTATGCCGGTGTTAATGTTGTCTCTAAACCGCCACCAGTAAGTCAACATAATAAACAGCCTTTAGCAGCACCAGCAGTTCAACAGAATAAACTGCAGGTCTGCCTCTAACCCCCCTAGTAAAAGTAGGCCTATTAATCTTCCACCTGACTGCGTACCTTATGTGGCAGTCCTGACGAATGTGCCACCATGTGTAGAGCATCCCACTCTACCTTACGGGGAGTCTCAAGAATCGTTAAAAAATAAAACAGTGGCCTGGTTAAACAAAAACTCCGGATTCCCTTCTCAGTATTATGACCAGATTATTTCGACAGAAAGGGTTGACTGGATTGGTCCATCACGTAAGACAACGAATGGGTACTGTGTTGTTATTAACTTCAAACTTCAAACATCCCCAACATGTTGCAACAGTCCTTTTAAGAGCATCATCGCTAATGTATAATGCTAATAGTGTCTGTGTGCGCCCATTAGGATATTTTTATGCACCTGCGCTAAAAGTCTCTTAAGACTCCAGAAGATTTAGACTAGGATCTCAAACTCAGGCACCTGCTTTACCCGCCCCATACATATACAATACTGTCAGTCACGGTATGAAATGTTTCCATATGGATGCTCAGAATAGTTACGCAGTGAGCAAGGGTATGAACGGGTTCCTTGTCCCAACACAGAATAGATATGAAGCATTCTCGGGCCTTGAGGAGTGTGATTGACGTCAGGAGGCCGGGGGCCAGAGTAATGTATGCATATCTGCGGCGGGTCACACAGAGGTATCCCAACCCAAAACATACAAAAATAATGTTATCTGTTGGAACATCGTGGGTCTGGCTACCAAGATGTCAGATGGTAACTAGATCGAGTATATTAAACAATTCCAGATCATCTGTCTATAAGAGACTTGGTTAGTGGAGTGCGATCTTTTTATTGAAGGGTATAAGGCCTTTTATGTACCTGCAACAGCAGCCAGTAGGGGCAGACCAAAGGGGGGTATGGTCACATTTATTTCTGTAGCCTTGTCTTGTACTATACGCAGAGTTGTAACAGGTAATTCTGGCATTCTAGGCCTAGTCTTAGCTGGAGAAAACTGTTTAGCTGATCTTGTTAATTTTTATAATTTCGCAAATTTATGCCTAGCTCCATGTCAACTTAAAGTTTTAAATGACTTTATTAGCATTTCAATGAAGGAATGTTTACATAATTTAATGATCATGGGTGATTTTAACGTTCACCCCTGTGGGGACCCTCTGATGAAAAATTTATTGGAAATGCATTGTGATCGGTATGAGGGTCTGCACCTGGAACACACAGTGGAGGGAGAACTTTTTAATGACCTGTTAAATGACCATGATCTAACCCTGACAATGGCTCTGTATGATCCAAAAAAGCGTTTTGTAATTCCGACTTTCAAGGGCCATGGGAAGGGAACGTTTATTGATTATGTACTGCTCACTTTGCCTGTGCAGGCTTTTGTGGATTCCTTTGTTATTGAAAACAGTGAATTCAGTGATCACAATCCGCTTACTGTCCATCTCAGGGGACCTTGGGTGGCCAAAGAAAGTTGTAATCTCAGTTTGTGTACGGTACGTGCAACGGACGGGAGACTCCGCCTCAAATGGTCCATGTGTACCCCTGATCTAATATATAAAAACATCGCAGACACCTGTAGTGATGAAATCATGAGCTGCACTGCTGAGGGCTCTGATCCAATCAAGGTCCTAACCGCCTTCCAATGTCTATCAGACAAAGTTTCTAATCTGTTGTCAGCACCAGCCAAGAAGAGCGGGAGAGGGGGACCTAGGTGGTTCAATCAGGACTGTTCCAAAGCCATGAGCATCTTAAGAATTGCCTTGGCAGCCAGACCTAGAATTAATCACTGCCACCCGCATAGACTTTTTAAGAAATAAAGCATGGAATGAGATTCTGGACCCCCATACACTAAACAATAGCTCCAGATTTTGGGCGGTAGTTAAGAAACCTTTTTTGGTCCAGGACCCAGGAGATGGGCTAGAGATCGTTATAACAAAGGAGGAGTGGGAAGCTCACTTCAAGCAATTATATTGCTGTACGATGTATAATACTATGAATCCCGTCCCCGACAATGGGGGAGGCTCCATAAGGTTTGACAGAGGCGAGGTTATTGTTGGGATAGAGGGGCTTACAGCTGGGAAATCGCCCGGACCTAATGGGATTCCCCCTGACCTATATAAATCTGACCCGATTTTTTGGGCACCGATTCTTGAGGCGGTTATTAATGCGGCTGCCATAGTTGTCTGTCCACCATCCTGGGGGGTCTCTACCATTGTCCCGGTGTTTAAGAAGGGGACAGGGACAGTCCACTCTGCTACAGGCCTATCTCTCTAATTGATTCCATGGTTAAAATAGAGGGGAAAATTATAATACAGAGACTTTCGGAATGGCCATAGGCCAATAACATCATGTCCATTTCTCAGTATGGTTTCTGTAGTGGTAGATCGACTATAACGCAGTGCATTAATCTTTTCCTAATCCTTAATGAATACACCATTGCCCAAAAAGGTACGGTTCATCTTGCCTTCATGGGCCTATCCTCTGCTTTTGACTGTGTGAACAGAGGAAAGCTCTGGCAGTCCATGAGGGAGAAGGGCGTGGACAGTGGGATTGTTAATTTCCTGGTGGATCTACATAGTAGCACTAGTGCCAATGTAAGGTATTCCCAAGATCTGTGCACTACTGATGATTTTACTATAGACAAGGGAGTCCGCCATGGTTGTATCTTGGCCCCCTTTCTTTTTAATTTTTATATAAATGAATTAGACAGTGTTCTGCTGGATGTGAAGGCTGACTGTCACAGAGTCGGCAGGCGAAGTATCCCTATACTTTTATATGCAGATGATGCGGTTTCAATCTCTAGAACTGAATTAGGTCTCCAAGCCTTGCTTAACGCTTTTAAATTGTTTATGACAGACAGAGACCTATTGGTCAATAACTCCAAATCATTTATCATGCAAGTGGGTAACCGCCCAAAAAGGAATTACACATTTAAACTAGACAATGTAGTGATTCCACTGTCAAATACATTTTCCTATCTAGGTGTTCTTTTTGACTCCAAATTAACTTGGGGGCCCCAACTTGCCAAAAAGAGATGTGATGTGACCAGGGTCAATGCCTCTATTTTTAACTTTGTGTCAAAACTGGGGAAAAAACCAACCCTTGCCATGATGAAACTTTACGATGCAAAATCAGTTCCAATTGCAGCCTATGGCAGTGAATTATGGGGGTATGTGCCTGGCGAACAACTCCAGATCGCAGAAAATGCCTTTATGAAGCGCCTCCTGTGTGTTTCGGCCGGCACGTCTAACTTTGCAGTTCACGAGGAGTTGGGGGCGGAATATCTGAGCGATATCTTCTCCTTACGCCTGCTGGTTAAAACTGTGGCTGAATCAAGATATCCCGTTGACACACCTGATTGTAAATGATTTTCTGTCTCAAGATAATGCAATGGGAACTCCCTGGTTAAAATATTTGAAAACATGCTTTTCTGGGTTGGGCCGCCCAGACTTATTTGAATACCCAAACAGAATTGTTAAGGGAGATGTTGAGCTAATTAAACGAGCTTTCCTTTTGGACAGGAAGACAGAGAGGGAAGGGGTAGAGTTACAGAAAACAAGTGTTAGAAAATATGTTATGGTTAAAACCTGTTTAACAATGGAGCCCTACCTACTCGGTACACTGAGCACTCACGAGAAGTTCCTGTTAACAAGGTTCAGGCTAAATCTGTTTCATCATCTGCTAATCAGACCAAAGAAAGACTCTTTTAGTAAAACCCCAGCACCCTGTGGCTGTGACGGAAAGTCTCCACAGGATATGCTGCATTTTATGTTTTTTTGTGGTTTTTATGAATATCCGCGAAAACGCTATTTGATTGCCCTTTTAAAGACACTTAATTTTAAACAGATCCGACCAGCTTTGTTATACTTCCAATTATTGCATGCTAACAGTATTCTTCAAGTGACTGAATTTTTAAAATTGTGTCTTAGACTGCGAAATTGCCTGGATCAATGAATGTTACTGTATTAATGTATTAGGCCATCAATGAATTAATGTATACAGGATATTATATTATTGCATTTGCACTTTACCAATGATGATCATGCATTTTTAAAACAATTGTTTTTAATGACTTGTGTACTTTTATGGTTGAAACAAACCGAAATAAAGTCTCTTTGAATTGAATTGAATACTCCACAGATCTTTTGAACATCTTGCATTTGTGACCCTGGAGAGTTAAACCATGTTTTTCTAATCTGGTGCATACTTCGATCATGTGATGCATGAGTTCTTCTACATTGTGAGAAAAGATCAAAATGTCATCCTGAAAACACTTAAGAAAATCCCCAATATCCCTAAAAATATGAAACATGGCTCTCTGAAAAACAGAAGCCGCAGAGGCCAACCCAAGCATCATTCTTGTAAATTGGTACAGACCTTGTGGAGTAATAAATGCAGTCAAATGTTATGACTCTTCAGTTAACACCACTTGATGAAACACTGATCTGAGGTAAAATGTGGAAAATATTTTGGCACCTTCTAGCATAGATACAACTTTAGTGATATTAGGCAACGGATGGAAATCAATCAAAATAGTTTCATTTAAAGCTCTCAAATCTACGCACAAACACAATTTTTGATCAGGTTTGCGGGCCAAAAAGATAGGAGATACCCATTCAGCTGATTCAATTTCTTCAATGATTCCTACTCAGACTAACTCCTCCAACATTACCTTCAATTCATATCTTACATCAATAGGCACACTCCTCAATTTTTGTCTGACTGGTACCCCATTATTCTTAAGCTTAATTCTACGTGTAAAATCTCTCATCATTACCATGTCCTCCAAAAACATGCACCTGAAGCATCCTCTAAGGTGTTTCTCTGCATCACACTCCCCAGTGGAAGATAAGCAATTGTCAAACCCTTCTTCACACAGCGTGACAGGTTCCTTACTATGGGGATTCTATATTATACCCAAATCCCACTGGTCTTTCCAACCAAAAACAATCACCCCTTCCACTGCAAATCTTAATCTGGGCACTCCTCCCTTTAAATTCCACGCTAACAAACATACCCATCCATTGTGATAATAGAGCCATCAAAAACCTTTAGCTAAAACATCAGATTGATGCAAGCATTCAATGATCCACTTGTGACCACATTTTCCCAAAAATAATTTCTACTAACAATGGTCCAAGGCAATACAGAATCTTCCATAACTAACTCCACTGCTGAAATACATGCAGTAAATATGGGAGGTTTCCTCCCTGCTTTTTCAGTTAAAT
Organism: Lissotriton vulgaris; assembly: GCF_964263255.1. NCBI lineage: Eukaryota > Metazoa > Chordata > Amphibia > Caudata > Salamandridae > Lissotriton > Lissotriton vulgaris. Next base: position 1,775,039,035 of record NC_141685.1, read on the forward strand.
TACCCTCTTTATCCTGAGTAGACAGCACTATATCTTTATTGCTAACAGTACTACATTTGCAATCACACTTAGATTTGTTCTCACACGTGTCAGCCATATAGGACACTTTACCTCTTGTCTGATTCCAATTTCTCCTTAGATCCTTGCATACACATACAAAATGACCCATTTGTCCACACTTCTTGCATTCTCTATTTATAGCTGGGTACCCCGGATATGACGATATGTGCCCATTGCTACCACATCTGTAGCATACTTCTCCCTTTTCCATTTTGTCAAATTTCCTACTGCCAGTATAATAATTTTCCTGTGACCTGCACTCATGGCAGATCCTTCCATCTTATGCCCCTCAACTTTAACCACACACACATCCTCAGTACTATCCACCCTCATATTAGCACTTTTTACAGCCGACATACATTTTTCAAACTGCTCTAATGCCTTAGCAATTGTATCTCGTAATTAAGGGTCAACAATAATTGTTCTTGGGTTTTCTTGTTTTTCACATGTACTATGATCGGGTCACAGATTATTTAATCAGTAACAGTGTCAAAATTGCAATGCCCTTAGTGCTGTTCTTCATTCTTAGGTCTTGTGTAAAATTAAAATCTGTTCAAAGCTAAGCTTGTAGTAGGTTTACATTTTATTTCCATCCTCAATATGGCTTCTTGGTACACATCCATCTCATCTTGATTTTGAGGGGCCCTTACTTGCGGTTGTGTCCTGAATACATCTTGGCCTTCTGATCCCAAACAGTGTAGAAGTATATTATTTTTCCGTTCTGCTTCCATGCGTTCCCCATCTATATCTTTCATATAAGTGAAAAATTCCTCTTTCCATCTGACCAATGGAATAATAGGTTCTTCTTTGCTTTCTAAAAACGTGTTTGGGGGCTCAAATTGATTGGTGAAGTAAAAGTAAACCTCAATAAATTAATATAAGTCTAACTGCAGTGTGAACGGAGTTTACTCAATGCCAGCACTGTGCATGGAACCAATAGAGGCCCTAGTAAATGAATATAAAATACTGACAGATTGACTGAAATCGCTGATAGGAAGTAGAAAAATGTTTTCTTTTCCCAGCCGATAAAGTGACTCTTAGCCTGCAATGCTTTTTTTTACTTTCTTCTACCTTTACCAAGAAGCCCACCATGCAGCACAATGATGTCAGCACATTGCGCGGGGGTCTGACGAAACAGTGTTCCGTGAAACTCCAGCAACGTTCAGAGGAGCCAAGACATTCCAGAGATGCCGGCCACAATTTGAATGTGGTATGAAGACCAGCAAGCAGCTTTTGAATGTAAACAATTCCCAACGGCCGCTCCCAAGTAATTTGAACTGCCGGTAATTTGACTATTCGTATGGTGTCAAATTCCTTGGTCATCTCCATATTACTTTGGTTTCCATGTTTGAAGATATTAAAGTCCAGGCAGATAAATTAATCCAAATGCTGACTTTTCAGTAAAACTCTCAAAATCCATGGATGAGCGAGGTGATCCACTCTGGTGCTGCACAATATCAACTCTTCGCCATTGTTAAATCCACAAATCGAGGTTATTTCAAAGGTTAATGGAACGAGCAGCACAGCAATGCGTCCAGTAAGTAGGACAGCAACAGATCTTTCCCAGTGCACACACTGGATTCCAAGATCAACATTCACTCGGAATCCAGAATGCATTACAAAAGGAAACATGTCATGTGCCAAGAATATATGCTAATGCAAACGCAATGTAACAGAAGCCCTTGGCCCTGGAGGATGATAGATGAGCATACCATTGAATGATTGAGTTTTAGGCTATTCTATATTTAACAGCACCACTTCTAGCCCCTCTACAGAAGTAGAGTTAAAATAGCTGGCATGTGGCCTCGATAGATGGAAGAAAATATTTTAGAGGAACTGTGAAGAGCCCCCCCACATTTTTTTTTTAAGGGTTGGTTGTGCAGGTAGTCTGGGATGCATGCAAGGCATATCTCAGAAGGTAAATAACACGCTTTAAGTTACCACCAAACAGGGAAAGGAACTTAGAAGCGAAGATATGTCTGTTACAGAAACAGCTCAGGGACACCAGACTATAGGAGAGAGACAGGAACGTCAAGAAACAAGGCTTACAGGATTGCCAGGAAAGTTTAACGTTTGGGTTAGAGAGTTTTATGAAAAAGAGGTGGGAAGTGAGCAAGGTGCAGTTTTTTGCGTATGAGGCAAACTGTGGTAAAATACTGCCATGAAAGGGGAGGGCTGACCTAAGTAGAAATAGCATAACAGATATTTGGGAGAGCATAACAGGGAAGGTCTTGAATTCATCTCAGGATATTGTGGTGCCTTTTATAATTGTTGAGTGGCTTGTATCAGGAGAGTGTAAATCCAGATGCAGTGGAACTGGCACAGCCACTAGAAAGCAATAATCTGAGTAAACTTGGTAATGAAAAACAGCAAGTACTTTAATGAAGAGATAGATGAAGCATAAATTGAGGTTTTAAATATGCATAAAAAAAGCCAAGGCCCCAGGACCTGGTGGTATCTCTATAAAAATATATAAGATCCTGGAGGAGATAACTACCACATTGGAAAGGTCTTTTTAATAATATCTTAGTAGGGGGGAGCAGGTTTGCCAGAGTCCTGGCGGATGCCACAATTTGCTTAATTTTGAAGGCCCAATAAACCCTCAAATAGGTGTCGGCTTACATCACTAGACAAGATGGAAATAATGGTATGGAATCATCCATGGGATAATCACAACAAGAAAGAAACCATTAGGTAGTTGGGTATCAAGGTGGTGAAAGATCTGAGGAAACTGGTGCAGTTTAATTTGAATAGAGCCATTAAAGATTCTAAAAGAAAGATGAGAAGAGGAATAATTTGCCTGTAACAATTTATCGACATAACAACCTGATTAAGATGATGATTCTGCCTAAGTTTACTTTTATACTTGATAATATCCCTTTATGTTTAATAAGCTTGTTTTTAAGAATATCCAGAGGAAGACTAGTAGCTTTATCTGGAGTCCTACAGGGGTCAGGATATCGTGGAGGAAGCTCAGGAGGAAGGTATCGACGGGAGGCTTGGCCATTCCGGATCTACAGATGCATTGTTGGGCTTTTAAATTGAAAACTGGAGGCGGCATCCCTACTGACAAAAGACCAGTAGGGATGCTGCTGCAGAGTCTGACAGCAGGAATAACGAATACTGCTTTTCTGTATAAATTTGTTTCCCCAAAATATTTTCGGAAGACCATGCTGAAGATCTCCCATGCAGCAGCCAGGTTGTGGTATGATGTAAGAATTGACTTAGACATTCCTTACTATAGTTCTCTTGCACCAATATGTGACTCCCAAGGAACACCGCAGTATTTCAAAGACAAACTATGTGATACAATTAAAAGAGATTTGGGTATGAGATGGATTAAATGAGGGAGAAGCTCTCTCATGCGAGCATTAGAGGGTGAGAAGAAGCAGCTATTTTCCAGCTTCAAGTTCATTCAGATAACGCCTGGGTTAAACAACAGGAAGGTCTTAGGGTAGAAAGCTGCCACTGCCATATGGAAAAAGAACTACAAGACATCTGTCCTAAGAAGAAGTAGGGGGCATATTATCAAGGGGGTTTATCTCCGCTTTTTTGGCTTTAAAAGCCAAGAAAGCGGAGATAAAATTATCTCCCTATTACCAAGCTGTCGCTAACACCAGTTAGCGACAGCTAGTAGGAGATAGCGACCATCTTGGGCCCCACTTTGCATGTCAGTGATATTTATCACTAATGAGATGCAAAGTGGGCGTGCCAAGATGTTAGAGACTGAAAACAGTCGCTAACATCGCTATCTCCTATTACCAACTTTTGGAGATATTTGCGCTAAGCAGGAATATCTCCAAAAGCTAACACCTGCCCTGAGCAGTTCTTAGCCATGTTATCCAATGGGAGGTGGATAACATGGCTAAGAGCATTTGCTCGATAATGCATGAATATCGCTGACTTTTCAGCGATATTCATGCATTTCGGCCGTTTTTTATCGCATTTGCGATAAACCTTGCTAATAGCAAGGTTTATCTGCGATAAAAATCGCCGATGTGCGGCGATAATTTTTGTCTCTAAACAAGTTAGAGACAAAAATTATCGCTAGTTGTTGGTAATATGCCCCTAGGTTTCCAGATGGTATTGGAACTCGGTGACAGCATCGGAAAAAATAGTGAACCCATTTTTGACATCTGAAAGCGTGACTTGCCGACTGTGAAGATTGAGAATTTTATATCAAGTATCCCTAAATTTGTTATATGTTACTGTGAGATCTGCTACCCTAAAATGAAATCACTTTTTCACCCTTCATGGATGAACTGGACTCCAGCGAGAATGGTAAAATTCAAGAATGGAATGGAGTACAAATGTCCCAGTTGTGGCTTGAAAAAGGCTAATAACTTACACGTGGAATGCCCATGGCTGGTTTCATTTATGCAAGATGTGGGTAAGGTGATGAGCACAATGCTGGCTTGCGAAATGAAGGTAAGAACTATTTTGATCTTATTTGGTGTGCAATATAATGCAGGCATAAGTGGCCGTACAAAGGAATACAGTAAACTGTTTTTTTCTTTAACTAATGCTGTTAGCTAGACGAGAAATTTGTTGGACATGGATGCATGTGGAGCGTCCTTCGCTAAAAGGATGGTTAGTTGCAGTGGCCCAGGTGAATAGGTTGGATTGGACAAGTTACAGCCGGAAGAGGGAGACAATGTGGGAACCGTTTGAATCATGGCAAACGCACTGTTAGGAGGTTGGAGTCCAATGATTATACCTGTGTTACTGTGTTCAAAGTGCGGGAGCCAACTGTAGCGCACTATGAGAGAGAACATTTAAAGAGAAGCCGAATTGGGCCGGTACAAATGCAAGTGAGGCTTTGGTGGTGATATGAGGACAACATTTTTTTTTATTCAATATGAAAGAAAATAAAGTGATTTCCTAAATAAATATTACTTAAAAATAAAATATTTCTAAAATACAAACTGTGGATGAATATTTTTGGAGGGGTTTTGAGTTGGGTTCCAAAGAATTATGTTATATTAAATGAAAATATGAATTGGGAAATTATAATACTTTAGTAATTATACCTAAATTTAATTATTATTACTTAATAAAAAATAATAGATTGAATTAATGATTCACGTATAACAAAAAAAGAATTATTTTTAAACAGGTTTAGAGAACTATGTAGATAATATTTTATGTTACGTAGTTTTTTTTAATTAAATGTGAAAGAAAATACTGTGAATTCATAATTTAAAAAAAACTTTTTTTAAAATTCAAATTGCGAATTCATTATTTTTGGAGGGATTTTGAGTTGGGTAGAGTAATTACATATTTCGAGAAAATACATGTAATCATTTAATTATTAATACAATTAATGTTTTAAGGTTTCAAAAAAACTATGGTATAATAAATTTAAATATTAATCTAGAAGTTACATTACCATATACAGACGAGCCGTGTGGAAGCACCTTTGACATGAGGACACCTGGGTACCAGTGATGCCCAATGTAACTCCCTGGGGGCCCTGTGTGCCCACGATTAGGTCCGAGAGAGGATTCAAGGCCCGTCAAGATGGCAGCGGTCCTGAGGGCCTAAAACTACAGCATGGGTTTTCTCCTTAAACTTGCCCCGCCCCCTCCCCCCCGGCTGACCAAGCAAAATTGTGTTTCCCAAGGTGAGCCACAGGTCGGTAGGATGACTGGAGAAAAGAGGTGAGGTAGCCACAGACATTGGTTCGGTGCAGGGTCCTGCCTGTGACGAGATGAGCACCAGAGGCAGGAGACCAGGGTGCTGGTCCCTGGCAGGGGCTACCGTCATACTCCACTCGTGGTCGGTGCATCTCCCTGCCTATACCCCACCCCATAGTGCGGCCGTGTAGCCAGCTGCAGCCTTGGTGGCTGTGCTGGTTCCTGTGGATGAGTGGCAGCTGAGTCGACACAGGGATGGCCTGGACTGTAACTGGATTGAGAGAGGTGCTCAGACTGAAAAAGCCTTGCGCACCCTTTAAGGATTCCCTCCCCTCCACCCCACCTGAGTACAGATATGTGAGCAATAGAATAGCTGGACCCAGGCCGAATAAGAGACAGGGGGGAAGGTGGCAACCTGATGCCCTGATCAGAGGTGACAATGAGGACTGGGTGACCAGCCATACTCGAGCAAGAGGTAATCCACCGATCGTTGGAAGCCATGGGTAGCCAGATGCCGGTGTTCACGGATCAGAGCTTAGAGGCTCATACAGCAGCGATCTGAACCGCCATCTGGAAAACAAAGATAGTAGAAATAGAAGATTAACAAAGTGGCCCAGGATATGTGGGCGGATATTAGAAGCTTGTAGACAGGGTTAGCGCTATGGAGGAGGCATTGACGCTGCTTATACCCAAAGTAAATGGGGAACATAAACCAGCTTTACAAAAGTGGCCCCTAACACTCTGATCAATAAAAATAGGCAAATACCCTTAGCCCTTTGGTTCTCTGAAGCCATAAAGATAGATAAACAAGCATGTAGAAGACAAGAAAGAACTTGGCGGAAAAAATATGATTCTATAGAACAAAGGAGATACAAAGCTATGATCTCAACCTTTAAGAAAAAGTTGGTTGCAGAGAAAAGTCACTACTACACGTCTAAGATTGAAAAAGCTAGTAGGTCAAGCAAATAACTTTTTCATACAATGCAAATCCTAACTTCCGTAAAACAAGATGATCCTACTATCCTTAATCAAGATTTTTGTGACGCCCTGGCACTTTCATTGAAATCCAAGGTGGAATGTATCTATGAGCAATTTACCCATTCAATCGTAGAGGAGAAACCAACTGCTCATCTTCTCAGTGAGCATACTTCTGAGTTTAATTTTCCACCGACCTCACCAGCTCAAATTACAGAATTAATAACTATGTGTAAGTCGGGATCTCCAGAAGACCCTTGCCATCCTAAAATTCTACAAACCATTAATACTCTTTCTGGCCCCCATCTCTCCCTCCATATTATTTAATCAAATGATAGAGCAGGGAATTTTCCCCACTGTATGGAAGAAGGCTTGTATACTCCCCCTTCTGAAAAAAAGCAATCTGGATGCATTGGATACTGCTAATTATCAGCCGATCTCAAGAATTCCTCTCCCTGCTAAGATAATGGAAAAGATCATGAATGCCAACTGACTAAATTTATGACCACTAATCAAGTTCTTGATTACAGCCAGTTTGGCTTCAGAGGGGACCACAGTACGGAGTCTACTCTGATTAAAACCACAGAGGAAATTCGCGTATCACTTGACAGTGGAGGGTCAGCAGCATTGGTGCAACTGGACCTCTCCGCTGCATTTGATACGGTAGATCACGCCCTCCTGATTCAACGCCTGAGAGAGATCGGAATAGGAGGCAAAGCCCTTGCCCTTCTGTCTTCATTTCTATCTGATAGAACTCAGTCAGTACATCTGGGAAAATTTCGATAAGCGCCTTTTACTCTCCCATGTGAGGTTCCCCAGGGCTCTTCGTTGAGCCCTACGCTTTTTAACATTTATGTAGCGAAGTTGGCGTCTTTAATCAGAAGTTTCAATCTTATCCCGACATCCTATGCTGATGACACTCAGCTGGTATTTTCTACAGTGAACAAGGACATTAATCACTCTCTGAATCTTCATAACTGTATGCTGTCTCTCATTCATTGGATGAGCACTCACTGTTTAAAGTTGAATTCCAATAAAACAGAGGTGATAATGTTTGGAAATTTGTCTCCTGCATGGTCTCCAGCCTGGTGGCCAGACAGTTTTGGACTCCCTCCCATACCTGTGGATAATGCTAGGAATCTCGGGGTTATTATAGATGGAAAGCTCAATTTTAAAAACAAGTGTCTAAGGTAGTGTTGACTTCATTCTGGATGATAAAAACTATTAGGAAAGTTCTTACATGCATACCAAAATCACGTAGGAAATCTCTAGTAACCTCCTTAGTTCTGAATAAACTTGATTATTGTAACAGTGTGTATGTCAAGGTTCAGTCAACTCTACTGAGGAAGCTACAGGCAGTGCAAAATGCGGCTGCAAGACTGATTTTGGATATTCCAAAATTTCAATCAGTCAGAACTGAAATCAGAAAACTGAATTGGTTGCCTGTCTGTCAGAGGATAAAATCTAAGAGCCTTTGTATTGCTCTTAAAGCACTATACAGACAGGGGCTGAAGTTCTGTTTAGATGGTACTCACCAAATAGAGTGCTGCATTCATCTAATGCCTTCCTTATGCAGCCAACTGGCTATAAAAAGATGAACTGGGGCGGGAGAAGTCTCACCTTTAACACCATCAAATAATGGAACTTGCTCCTGTTACATCTTAGGAAAATTACTCATCATTTAGAATTTAGAAAACAACTGAAGACTTGGCTATTTTAATCAGTAGTTTTGAGCACAGCTATTTGAGTCCGCTATCGCCAAGACACCTGCGGGTATTCGTGCACTGTATAAATTCCATTACCATTAACATTAACATTAACATAACTGACTTGCAGCAATTGAGAAAAAGAACTATCCTGGCTGAAAAGCTTGACAACTTGGAGGGCTGCTGACGTTTCAACAATGTCAAGCTAGAGCCAGGGCAAAGGGACCTTCCCCTGACTTTTTTAACGAAGACAGGTTTGGCTTGGTAGTACTATGAGGATGGCCCAATAAACTGTTTATAGTGAAGCCCGCTCACTGAGTGCCGGGCAGACCGCCACTCTGCAGGGGCCCCGCTGAGAGCTGTTGTAACAAAGCTATTAACCTCTCCGCGACAGAGATCATATTCTGCAGGTGGCACTCACACATGGCAGCTGGAGAGGGTCCCTTAAAGGGCAAATGGACCCTCCCCCAACTTGTTTATTGAGGACTGGAGGGTTTGGTAGTAATTGGAGGGCAGCTCAATAAATAGCTCACAATGAAGTGCGCACACTGAGTGATGGGCAGACTGCCACTTCCCGGGTGCCTGCACAGAGCTATTGTAGCAAGGATATTGAATTTCCATGAAAGAGATAAAACAAGTTACTTACCTGTACACTGTGAATCTCCAGTATTGCTCATCCCCTGTTGTAGTGGTGAGCCTCAGCAAGGCATACCAGTGCAAGGGGTTTGCCCTTCTCTGCACAAGTCCTCAGACCAATAGGATAGAAGTTGGCACAGGAACTGGAATAGAAGATACAAAGTTTATTAACCTCATGAGGTGGAACTACGTTCACACAACACTCTTCGGTAATGTATGAAGTAGCGCACTGAATGGAAGGAGCTTGGTCCTTTTATACCCACACAGGGGCTCAAAAGGCAGTACACGTACAAGAAGTAGGTTTTAGGCACATATAAGGTCATACAGAAACTGCACAGTCAATAAGTGGGAGGAGCTAACAGTTGCTAATTCTGGTGAACACATCATGACATTTACAGACTAACTGCAGCTGCATGGACAGCTGCAAGCTCAACTGAGCATGTGCAAAGTGGAAGAGGCTAAATATAACCTGTCTTTAGGCAGATTTCAAGAGCAGACAACAGTAAGGTAGGACAGAGCACATGGCATACACGTGGTAGCACATGGCAAACAAAATGGCTGGCAGAAATGCGAAATGGACTCCACAAAACGAACAAGATAGCCTCTAAATACAGGACGGCTTCTGCTAATGCTAACCCAATCGCTGCCAAATTACAACATACGACCCTTTTAGCATTAGCTGAAGACATTCGTTCATCTGGGGTAATCTAGATATGCATCCTGTACATCGATGCTCATCAGTTCAGTGACCATCTTTATTTAGCATTTGTTGTGCTTTCATTTTTGCAACATTTCTTTTAGCAGGTGTACAAGCAGTGATGCAAATAGAGCAAAGCATGGGACCACATTGTATACATATACAGCATGTAAATAGTATCACCAATAGTATACATAGCATAGTCAGTAGCTTCCAGCCCCAAGTAAAAAAGAGTGTCCACAACCAGTTCGAAAAAGTCCACGTACCAGTCTCTGGGTGAATCTCCGCAGCAATCTTATGTAGTTTAGAGATTGCATCATATACTGAAGGCGAGTGATTTGGAATAAAAACACAGCAGCTGCTGCTGATGACACGACATGCACCACCTCGATCAGCCAAAATCACATCAAGTACCATGCGATTCTGGAGTGTTGCAATCCTCGCAACTCTTTCGTAATGTTCCCAACTGCCATTGCTGTCTGATTGGTAACAGCTTTCACAACATGAGTCAATCGCCTTATCTTTCTGCTGTTCAATGCAGCACCCACAAAAAAGAATAAACCCAAGTTAAAGTCGACATATTGTTGCAAAGCAGTGTTAGTTTGGTCAACTTCATCCTTACTTATTGTCCTCTTTTTTCTGTTCTTGGAAATGTTATTGTATAGCTTGAAGTTGAGATGATACAATGCAGGTGCCAGAAACACAGGGGGCAACAGACAGGACACGTAGCAGACCCCAGACCCGCCCACAGGTAATTGGTAGTATCCCTTATTACCACAAACGAAGTATGTATTATGCGAAGACGTAAAACTGCTGTTATTGGTACCTTCAATTGTCAGAATTACAGTACATTCACTTCTCCCCACTTATAGTCCTCGTATTTCTGAAAACATGTGGCATGGAAATATTGTCAGATTGGTACTCCTCCCATTCCCATTTAGTTTCTCTAGCCTGAGGGTAACCATTCTCATCAGGATAACACTCTTTATTGAGGTGATAATTGATCCATTCCACCAAAATCCTTACAAAGTTGGCTCTCTCTGAAGCAAAAGCGCAAACCAGGCTTGACAAGACCCATTATGTGAAAACGGAAGAGGAATAATTTCTTTTGGTGCGCAGGTATCATCCCACACACCCAACAGTCGGTAGTATTTGTGGCATTATGTGTATGATGCAACATCTGGATAAATGTATTGTTTAGGTAGGATTGTCAATGCTTCTGCTCATGATAGGGAAGTGTGAAATAGTGATGCTCAACTGGTGCAGAAGTAGTGGCAATCAACAAACCAAGTTATTGCTGAGATAGCCACCATAGCAACAACAAACCCTATAGCACAAATGATTTTCTTATTGCAGATCTTAGCAACAGTTGATCTTTCAGCAGACATGATTATTTTGTTGTACAAAAAACATTAGTTTGAGCTCTTATCCCATGGCAACCGTTGATTTCTTCACTGAGGGTCAAGACGGGTGTCACTTCGCAGGACTGACCCCTCTTTTTTTCACCAACCCAGGGCGGTAGCTCAACCAGTCTTTTTCAACACTGCAGATTCTTTCCTCAGCCTCAGTTGGTATTGTGATGCTCCAGAAATTGTGTGGTCCGGGAAGACTTCCTCAGATTCGTCAGGTGGGGTGGCTTAGTTTTTCTCCGTATCCAGAATCTCTCGATGGTCGGTCAGCACAGCAGGTTACACCAAGGTAGGCCACTCATGCTTGCAGTGTGTGCTATGGACCCAGTTCTTCCTGTTCGTCACTCAAACTGCTGTCCTCGTCGCAAGGAGCACTTGCTCTGGTCCTCGTCACCTCGGCTCCAGACTGTTTGACCGCTCGAAGACCTTGACCATCACATGGTCTCCAGGATGGAGTTCGTGGGCCTCACCTATAGATCTGTCTGGAAGAGCTTCTCGAACCTGTTGATGAATAGAGATCAAACTGTCGGCTAACTGTGCCAAATACTCATTCATCAGAACACATGGTACATCATGTACAGGGCGTGGCTTAGGAACTCCACAAATGTTCATCGGTCTCCCAAATACCACTTCATATGGTGTAAGGCCAGATCGTGAATGTGGCACCGATCTTATGGACAACAATGCCAAAGGTAGTGCATCTGGCCACTTCAAAGACGTGGAAGCAAGTATTTTCGCTAATTTCAGCTTTAGTGTAGCGTTGTACCTCTCCACTAATCCTGCTGATTGCAGATGGAAGACTGCATGGAATTTCTGTTTGATCCCTAATCCTTTCAGGACATGCTCAACAACTTGCCCAATAAAATGAGGTCCGTTGTCACTCCACAAAAGTTTGCAAACACCATATCTATGGAAAAACTCCTTTAGAAGCACCTTCGCCATAGTGAAAGCTGTATTATCCTTTGTAGGGTATGACTCTATCCATTTACTGAAGGCACATACCACAACTAGGACATACTTTAAGTTATTGTAGCGTTCAAGTTGGATGTAATCCATCTGCAAAACTTCAAAAGGTGCAGTCGGTGTAGCAAACCCTCCTGTAGGAGTTTGTGTCCCTTTACCAGGATTATACTGCCAACAGATCAAACAGGACTGTACTACTTTTTAAGCTGTGCTGGCAATTTCAAGATGCTCCCAAACTCGCATAAGCAATTTCGTTATTGCTAGAGCTCCAACATGTGCCAGCCCATGTGCCTTTTGAACCATAGGTTATAAATAGGCTGCAGGCAGTTTCCACTTATCCATGTCTTTGTTGCGCCAACAACCTTCATCGTCCAATATTCCTTCTTTGGCCCATTGCTCAAGTTCTGCTACCGAAGCAGATCTCTGTACATCTATCACTTCCTGTCTAGCAGCATGCCATCGCTCAGCTTGTGACTTCACTACGTACATGGAAGTAGTGCTTCGTTGCATTGCAGTCTCACGAGCTACGCGATCTGCAAAGGCATTGCCTTGTCCTATCTTATCAATGACTTTCTTGTGTGCGCTACACTTAATAATAGCAATTTTCTTTAGATATGTAAGTGCAGTCAAAAGATTATGCACCAGTTCTCCGTGCATTATCTGCATCCCGTGGGAGGTAAGGAAGCTTCTTTCCTTCCAAAGTAGGCCAAAATCATGGGACACTCCAAAAGCATAGCGGCTGTCTGTATAGATGTTCACACGCAAATCAGTGCTAAGTTCACACTCTAGTGTTAAAGCTATTAGCTCAGCTGCTTGAGCCGACTTCTGTGGTACGCGAGCTGTTTCCACTACTGTCTCAAGTGTCATGATTGCATATGCAGCTGAAGTCGTACCATCTGGTAACTTCAAACAGGACCCATCAACCCACAATTCCCCATCTACATCTGAAAGGGGCGTATCTTGCAAGTCGATGCAACCCTTTGTCTGTTCCTCAGTAAGGAATATACATTCATGAGACTCATGTGACCGAGGCTGAGTCACCGGATATGGTAACAAAGTAGCTGGGTTCAGTGTCGCACATCTCTTCAATGTAATGTGAGGGGCTAACAGTGTCAACTCGTATCCTGTTAAACGAGCACTAGTCAAATGTTGCGTCTTCGTCTGATTCAAAAGGGCATCAACCGCATGGGGTACTAACACCAACAGTTTATGTGACAAAACTATCCCTTCACTCTGCCGTATGGACACAGCTGTTGCTGCAACTGAACTGAAGCACCCAGGCAATGCACGAGCAACGGGGTCAAGAACCGCTGAAAAATACGCACAAGGACGCTGCTTGTCACCGTGTGTCTGTAGTAAAACTGACAATGCACACCCATCTTTCTTGTGTACATAAAGTGTACAAGCCTTTGTGTAATCTGGAGTGCCTAACACTGGTACCGAAAAAAGAGCTTGTCGTAACTGACAAAAAGTATCCTGGCATTCATCTGTCCATGGAAGGGGTATTGGAGTGTCATTAGTCAAAAGCGCTAGCAGGGGTTTAACAATGTGTGAAAATCCTAATATCCATTGCCTGCAGAACGAAGTTAAACCAATGAATGCACGGACATCTTTCTGAGTAGAAGGTACTGGTGTGTCTAAAATTGCTTGAATGCGATCTGGTGTAAGTGCACTGCCCTCCTTAGACAGAAGGTGACCTAAATAGGTAACCTTCAGTCTACAATATTGCAATTTCTTCCGTGACACTTCATGATGGTGTGTAGCAAGAAAAGAAAGCAAAGACAAAGTACCTTCTTCACACTGTTCGGGCGTATCGGCTGCCAACAAGATGTCATCGACATATTGTATGAGAGCCACTCCTTTAGGCAAAACGAAAGAATCAAGTTGTCTTTTCAATGCTTGACTGTAAATGCTCGGACTCTCAGGGTACCCTTGAGGAATTCGACAAAATCTGTCCGATTTGTTATTCAAACTGAAACCAAACAAATATCGGCTATCAGGATGAATAGGAATCGAGAAGAAAGCATTCTTCAAGTCAATCACAGAAAATGTAGTAGCTGTTGGAGGAACTAGGGTAAGTAGTGTCGTTATGTCAGAAACCACAGGGTGTTGTGGCACTACAATCTTCTTAATTTCTCGCAAATCAATAATGAATCTGTAAATCCCAGTGTCAGTGTCTTTTTTCAAAATAGGAAATTTCTTCTTCTTGAGAAATTTTATATTGAGGTAATCGTGGCAATGAAGCACCCTCCTTGACACTAATATCCACTGGCGGAATAACTATCTGAGCTACATTGGTGTCTGAAGTAGCCCACAAAGTACTAGGGAGTGAAGCTAATGCAATGTCCTCTTTAACAATACAGGATCTCTCCATCACAGGGTAGTTGTCATTCAAAATAACCCGTACTCCTTCTGGAGAACATTGTATCGTAGAGCCGAAATATTTAAGCATATCCAGACCCACAATATTATCTGGTGTGTTTGGAGAAAGCAAAATGGACATGGAGCAGTAAACTTGTCAACATGAAATGCTAGTTGTTGTGATAGTGGGCTAAGGGAAGGTGTTCGATTGAAACCTATCGATGTAATAGTTAAGCCAGACAGGGGAGCACTTGAACCAAGTGTTTAGATAAGGCGCTACAAGCAGCTCCTGTATCAACCAGAAACTGATCAGTAGAACCCAAAACATGTGCTGTAACATGGAGACCCTTCAGATCTACTAGAACATCAACTGATTCCTTACCCCATCCTAGGCAATCCTATGCAAAAACTGAATCTTTGAAATCGGATGGCACATTATCGGACATTTGATATTAATTTCGTCTGTCAAAAGCATTAAACCCATGCTGTCCACGCATGTTAGAATCAAACCTAGCACGATCATCCGTGCTTCCTCTAGACCCTGAATATCCTGAACGATTTCGCATTTGTCCCCGACCACGTGGATACTTCTGAGCACGTAGTGCCGGACAATCAGAATCCCAATGTCCAAATTTCTTACAATACGCACACTGATCAACAGACAAATTCGAACGAGTATAAGAGGAAAAGGACGAACCATAAGATCCACGTCCACCTCTATCATTGCCTGTAGAAGGCGGACCATAAGCCTGAGCCAACATAACCTTTGTTTTTAATTCTTTAGTCTTTTTTATCCTCATTGCCTTTTGCTTCTAATTCCTGTTGTTTGTAATACTGAGCCATAGTTAAAAGAGAAACCGGAGAAGATGTAGTCCATGAACTCTCGCTGGCCTTTAGGCGATTCCTGGCAACAGGTTTACGACATATTTATCGACAAACAGACGCCTGCCCGTGTCATCTGTCAATGACTGGCCACTAAAATCGTGGAATGCCTCCTCAAAGTGTGTAAAGAAGCCAGAAACCGATTCATCTACTTTTTTGCTTGCCAGATGCTAACACAGTCCAGTCTATCTTTTTTGGGGGAATAATCGTCTTTAACTTAACTAATATAGCTGCGGGGAGATCTAAAATCATTCGACATGGCTTCTGTGTGGGTTCCCTTTCTGCATCCTCTGATTCTATGTCTTTCCATAGCGCCCCAAAAGTCGCATGATCATCAACTTTATGAATAGTCCTCCACATATCAGGGGGTAGTTTCAATCCAAAAAACATGTCTATATCGGGCAGAGTCATAGTACAAGAATTAATGGCACCCTCAACTTCCTCATAAAAGGCGGCTGGATTTTTCCGCAGATCAGGCAATGCAGCTTTAAGAACTGTAACATCTGCTCTATTCTAAGGAGTATAAACCCAATTATAAATAAAATAACCCTTTCCATTAGCGGAATCCGTATTATCACTTGTTCCATCGCCTCTTGGAGAAGCATACAAAGGTGCGGCTTCCCGCATGGGTTTTCCTATGGACTATCATATTCTTATCTGTTCCAGAAGCAGGGGCCTGTGTCACGTCGGTCTGAGATGTTTGTGCAGCTGCCTCTGCTGCCTTTTTCTCCTCTCGCAAACTGACTGCTTCAGCATGCAGTTTAACCAAACGTCTGATTGAGTCAGCCACCTGAGAAAAGGTCAAAAGACCATCACGCATTTGTTTACAATTATTTGCTACATCAACAGGCTCTAATTCCTCAGAATGCTTCCTAAACCGCTCAAGAACCTCTGCAGCAAATACCTCAGTAAAATATATTTGCTCTCTTTCCTGCCAGCCTTTAATCTCATCTAAAAGTTCAGAAACTGGGGCAACACTACAGACAGCTTTGCGAGCCGCGTGTCTAAGGTCAGATGAACGCTGAGTGGACAACATAGAACGAGTTTCCTGTGCTTTCTCTTGCTCTGATAACGAGAAAGAGTACCTGGATTCTCACTTTTTAAATTTCAGAAAACCACGCTATATTCTTTTAGCGGTTAGGTTTTATTATTCAACCTCTTATTTTCTTAAATTTTATTATTTTCTGAATAGGACGCTCTTCCATTCTCAGAGACAGATACAATGTATACAATAGCAACACCTTAAATACACATATATACAAATACTTTTCAACGAAATTAATTTAGCGACATTAACACACTTATATACACCAGTTGCTCCGCTTTTCAATTCAATAGAACCTGCTACTAGGTATAACTCATCACTACAAGCAGCATGTCAAATAAATATTTGCCTATTTGTCAAATACCATATCACGATATAATTAATTCTTGTAATCTGTGAGGATGTCTTAATTAATCATGGAACAAATGCCCTTAATTAAATCGTTCAAATCATGAAAACAATCATGAAAAAATGCCGACGCGTTTCCAGCCGCGTATATATTCTTCACGGGCTTTCATCAGGGCTTCTTATTATAGGCAAAAGATGGATAATCTTCCAGGTGAATCCTAAGTTATTGATGTTTAATAGTTTCCACAGTGTGGGTGGCAGCCAGCTGTAATCATTATTGTGTCTACTTCTGGTTCGTGAACACCCATCATATATCACACTGCGTGGTGGCGCAGGGGATCAGGACACAGCTCTTTTCTTTTGTTCTGCCGATCCTGTCACAAGAAATTCCAATGCACATATTAATGTGCGTTCTTTCTTTTTTGCCTGCAACACTTCCCCACAGCAACTAACAAGCCTTCTCACCTCACTCTTTTCGAAACGCCACAGGAGCCGGTCTCCGCGCTTTTTCTTTGAATGCGTTTTAATTCCCCAAGCTTTTCTTCAATCACGAGCGGTTTCCTCACTATTCCACTCCATGTCTGGCAGACTATCTGGCATCTCCTCTACCGGCAACAGCTCTGAAGCAGAGTCCTCCTCTGAGTCATGATGCAAAGGAGCAGAAGGAGGAATATACAGAGGTGGAGAACGATCTAATAACAAGAAATCATCTTGCGGTCTATGAAGGACAGGATAAAGGGGTTGCCGAACAGCGTATTGGCCAGTTACCTGTAAATGGCACTCCGTCTCTTCCCTCTCTTTTAGTTCTTTTATTTCTTTATTTTTCATTTCTAATGCTTTTGTATGGATGTTGCATAAAGCGTTCTCTCTTCGCCCACCTTTGAGGTTGAGGTTTAACACGACTTTCAAAACCTCATCTTACTGCATGGCAACCATCCATTCATCCCTGCTAACCACACCACTGCTCCACCGAACCACATCTTTCACACTGGCAATGGCACCTTTCCTTGTGCTCTTGGTCACTCCAACCTCATCCACTTTTTTCCAATCCAGGAGCAACCTGGATGCCAAGCGATCCAGTCTGGCTGCCCCCTTTCCCGCCCCGCCTGGTGACAACATTTTCAACTGGGGCTGTGCGAAGAAGAATTTTCCATCCCCACACATATGTCCTAAAACATTCTACACCCCAAGTCGCTGCTAAGGTCTCCCTCTCTATAACAGAAGAGTGTTGTTCAACAGCTGTCAGGGTGCATGAAGCGAATGCCACAGTTCTGAAGTGCC
Source organism: Lissotriton vulgaris (assembly GCF_964263255.1). Taxonomy (NCBI): domain Eukaryota; kingdom Metazoa; phylum Chordata; class Amphibia; order Caudata; family Salamandridae; genus Lissotriton; species Lissotriton vulgaris. The sequence continues at coordinate 1,775,057,034 of NC_141685.1, forward strand.
CACATTTTGAGACAAAACTGCACCAATGCCTATAACACTTGCATCCACAGTCACAATGGTGTTGGCATTGACATTGAAAGGCACAAGAATGTCTTCATCACAAATATCTTCCTTAATTAATTCAAAACACCTCTGCTGCTCTGGTTCCCAAGAAAAGATTACCCCTTTCTCATGAGCATTTACAATGGTTTAGTTTTGCATGCAACATTTTTCACAAACTTTGAGTAATACCTAATTAGACCTACGAATGATCCCAACTGGCTCTTAATGCAAGGTACTGGAGCCAGTCTTATATAGGCAAGTAAATCTTATTTTGGTTTCACCTCTTCTAAGGAAATGGTGTCTCCCAAATATTCCACCTCAGTAAGCAAAAATGCACATTTCTCCCTTCATAGCGTTAACCCAGACTTCAACAACCACACAAGATCTTCTTTTTACACCAGATTGAGAGAGCACTCACTATCACCAAACACCAATACATCATCCTGGAAATAGATTACATTCTTTAGACCTTTGAACACTTCTGACACCATCCTCTGAAAAACACTAGCAGCTGAGGATACCCCAAACAGTATCCTGGTAAACTGAAAGTTCCCTCTATTGTGAAGAAAGCTGTTAGATGTTTAGAGGAGTCATGTGAACGTATTTGGTGATACGCATGGCGAAGATCCAATTTGGAGAAGTACTTCCCACCTTGCAACAGTAAAATAAGCTTGTTAATGTTTGGTAATGGAAAAGTATCAGCAATAATGTTCTGATTTAGGCTTTGCAAGTCAACAAAGAAAAAAACTATTTGCCATCAGCCTTCTCAGTGATGACTACGGGAGAATCCAAGCAGACCTTTCCACGTATTCTATGAGACCATTACACAACATGTCATCCAACATTTCCTTTACTTCGTCCCATACCATAATTGGAATCCTCCTAAGCTTGTGTTGAACTGGTAAAGCTCCTGGTCTGACTTTTATTTTATGAACATACCCCTCCAAGTTTCCTAGTTCTTCCCTCGACACCTCCTTAGCCCCCTCTAAGACGTCTTCCACTGTGAGATTATTTACCACCATTACTTGTTCTACAGCGTGGGAGTAAGTCTTAATGTGGAGATCATACTGGTTGTACCAGCCTAAGATTGGTGACTCTGACTTAGCTATGTAAACTTTGCCTTTAACTGATCGATTTTTGAAGCAAATATATGCAAGCATGTAGCCCATAAAATATATTTGTTCTCCTTGATACCCAACAGGATTTATGTCCTTGACCAACAACCTCACATTGGGCCACTGTTCCTCAAATGCTCTTTTGGGTACTATAATATAAAACAACCCTGAATAAACCATCAGGTCAACTCTCTTGTTTCTGATGACAAACTCTGCTTTGGGCCTGCTTCTTCGTAAGTCCTCTATATTCGACCCACCTGCCACTAACACGTCTTCCTTGATCATCTCTTCCTCCTGTGTTCATCCGACCCAAAGAATTCTGTCAGGTCTTACTGGATTATCAACGCAAGATGCCTATCCCGACAACATGGCTACTTTACCTTTATTGGCTTCTCTACACATCCTAGCAAAATGACCTTTACGGCCACATCTCCAATACTCCTTTCCTAGAGCCCTTTCCAAAAGCCCAGCAATTTTTTTATCAAATGCATGGTAGCTACTACCACACTTGCCACACATCCTATCCCCAAATTTGTTCAGGAAGTTCTTATTGCCGGAAAGGTATCTACCCTCTTTTATATTAGATTTAGTGAACACATCACTGGTGGAGAGGGGTGATGGAGATGTGGCTGTTTCTTTCTCATTTGTGGTGCTCATCTTAACGTCTCTACGGTCCATCTCCTTCATGCAGTACTAAAACTCTTCTACTATTTTTGCAATTTCGATTGCATCCTACAAAGTCGGAACTTTAGCAGCCCACAAATGTTCTTATGTTTTCCTGCTTCTGTCTTGTACATTCAACTGATCAGGTATCCTTTCCTCGGCCATTGTCCTAAACCTACATTAAGAGAAAGTTCTCATAGTCTCGTAATAAATTTGTCAATGGATTCACCAACTCTCTGCTGTTGGGTATAAAATTTAAATATTCTCATAACCGCATTTGTCCATTTTTCAAATCTCTTTTCCAATCTCTTGCGCGGCTCCTCATAAACATCCTCAATAGGTTGTCCACAAGCATTTACGACCACAGAGAGATACTTGAATATAGGCTGACCCTCCTTACCTAAACTGGTAAGCAGAGTCGCCCTATTTTCAGCTAGATCTAAAATCTAGTGCATCCAACTCTTCCAAATAGTTGTCAAAAATATCAAGCCACTCATCTAATTAAATAAATAAGTTATGATGGAAGGAAACCAAAAAAAAACCACCTCATGTGAACAATACACTTCCCCTTTAAGGCAGGATGCCTCACACACACAGCCAGCACAAGTTCCTTTGAAGCTCCTTTAAGAATATGACTCTACCCACAACTCCAGCCATTGAGTCAATCAGCAGCACTGCACGGCTTGATCGGCTTATTAATGCTGCCTCGGGTAAGACGTCAAGCCTTTTGCTAAATGTATTGGCTTCCTTCTCGCAGCGTGTTAAAGAATGTTTGCTGCACAATGCTGGTTTGTGAGTAATGGGACCGTTCCCCCTCTCCCTGTAGGCCTCACACGAATCTCCGACAAAGGCCGTACCGCTGCGCAATGCTCTGCCTTGCTGGGACGCCCTCAATCAGCTCCATGGTGTCTGCACAGAGTTACGTGCACCACAGGGGATGACCACCTTCATGGTGAATTCCAGTGTTACACCAGAGTAATTACGTAACTCCCAATCCTCCACGATGAGTAGATTCACCACCACCTCCATGTGCCACACACCGATTTGGCTGTCAGTCGTAGCCAAAATGATGTACTAACCAGTGACGGGGAGGCGTCAATTCGTTAAGAGAGGTGTATTTACGGTTAGCACATCGGTAATGTGGTGTCCCTCTTTCCACAGCCAGCGGCATCTGCCAATACTGCTGCCTCACGATTAGAGCACGTTGACAACGAAACATCCATGCAGGGAGGTCCCACAGAATGCAATGACACAGTAAAACAAGTATGGCCACACCATATCCCCCTTCCTTCAACACCAGGCACGCGCACCAAGGATTCAGGAGGAGGTTGGGGCGCTGGCCCAGGCTGCACCTGTGATTGTAGAAGCCTTGTTCCTCGCACGCATTCCTAACCAACCCATCTCTGCCAAGAGTGAGACACCTGCTGAAGGGGTAAGGGACCCGCTGTGCTTCTGCTTATCCGTGCATCTCAGGCGTGGGGTGGGGGGGACGGGGAGGGGCTCCCTGATAGAGGTCTTGCATCCATGGTCTGCTATTCCGGCCTCAATGCTGAGTGCAATGCCAGTCTAGACCTGGTGATCAGCGTGGTGCTGCCCCCTGCACTCCAACTCTTGACCCAGCCCCCTGCCCAACACTGGGATCCCCACTACCACCCCTGGAACTATTAGCGGGGGGGGGGGGGGGGGGGGCTCAACCTAGCTGGGGTGGCTCAAGAGCACCAGAGCATAGCCCTCCTGATCACGCCACCTGGCTCCCGGGGGTTGAGGTTAACCATGGAAGACCATTCGACTTCCCTCCCTCAGTGAGCTGGGGTTGCGATCCCGCACCCTGCAGATGTCTATACTCAGCGCATTGCCTGGCACTTCTATGCGACATGTGCCATGCTGGCATTGCTTCCCTGTATCCCTGGTTGGCCCTGTTTCACCGGGCCCCTAAGGAGGTGGAGCTCTGGGGCTCCGGCGGCCATCGCTGTCCTGTCGCTGCCATTCCTCACAGATGTGGCACCTCAACCTACGCTCTGTGGAGACTGTTCACCACCTCTGACACGGGGGTGCCCTCCATGTTGATGTCTTCTCCGTTCCAGCTGGACACTGCCGGTTCCCTGTGATCCACCCCAACCGCTGCTCGCCTGAAGCTGGCTGTCCCTACACGGTCTATGCTCCTTGCTATGCAGCCGCCAACTCACCACGATGGGGAAGGATAGAGCACCCGCACAGCGCACACTCAGACGAAAATGGATCCTTTTACGATCGGCTCATCTGGCGATGCAGTGGCCCTCTGAATGATGACAGGTCAGCTTCCTCCGCCACTGACCTTAAGGTGATTCTACAGGCCATCCAGGCCTCGCAGGCAGCCGTGGAGACCAAGATCGGAGGTGAGAATGGACATTGTGCAGATGCACCAGGACCTTTGAAACACCGATACAAGAATCACAGAGGCCGAGTCCCGGATTTCCCCAGCCTCAAGTCCTGGATGCCGACCGTCGCCTGTCCTTGTGGTTCGCTACCGAAAGGGCCCACTGGGCCCTGACCCCAGGCCACCACCAGGGGGCCCACCTCAGCCAGTAATTGCCGCATTCTCAACTACTGAGACAGGAATGCCATTCTCAATGAAGCGCAGCAGCATCCTGACCTTTGGTGCGGAGACACCAAAGTCCTTCTCTTCCCAGAATATACCCATGAGGTCCAACAACGCAGGTCCTTATTTGTGGAAGTTTAACAAAAGCTGTGGGCATTGGGGCTCCAGTATCGCCTGTTATTCCATGCACGACTCTGCGTCCTCCACCTCAACAAGTCTGATTTCTTGGAGACTCCGGACTCCGCTTGGCAGTGGCTTAGGGAGTGCACACCCAAGAGTCACAGACCCCACCGAAGACTCCCCGGCGTCATAGCCGGTAGCCGAGGGGTCGTAGGCCGGACCAGTCGCTCTCGCCTGTGTAATCCCTCAGAGAGCGGTCGTGCAAGCAGGGGTCAAACCCCGCTCCCAAAGTTGAAGATGGGACTGTTGGCCAGACTGCTACGCCAGCCAATCCGTCCACACTCCATACAGACACTGACTTGTCCTTTAGTCCTGCCGCCTGACTGAAGCAGGTATCTACTGTTTATTCACCTAGTTGCTTTACGGCTCTGCAACTGAACATGGCTCATCCTTAGCACCTACATTACTCCCAATTAATACATTCATATTACAGGCTTATTTGTTGTCTGCTTCCGATGTTTTACTTGCTGATCACATTTCACCTCCTGAGGTAGTTTTGACTCAGGGGAATTGCATTAGCCGTGAAGGTCATGTCTTATAATTTTTTCATTTCATTTCATGAAGCTTTATTTGGTGCATTAAAAGAACAATGACCATAAAAGCACATAAGCAAATTAGCATAAAGTGCCGGGTGCTCTGTTTCGAGTGACCATCGCATGGGCATGGTCTAACTGGATGCTTTTTTAATTGTGGGAAAGCCACCAATCCATGGGCCAACCCAAGTCTAAGTCTAGTCAGAACAAACCTATGAGCTGGTCTGGTTACCTGGCTCAAGTACAATTGGGGGCCCTCACTTTTCATATATTTATTGTACAAAATAACTGAAGTGAGGTGTCCACTGGATGCTACACGTTTTTGGGCTCTATGCATCATGAAAATTTGTTTCATGTCTGACTTTGAATAGTTACTAGCAGAGCCTGGATCAGCCACTATATTGAGTCCATATATAATTTGAAAACTGTCCACAATATATTTGAGCCATGGTATCTGTAAAAAATTATCCAATTTGAGACAATCCCCAATGACAGACTGGTTAAAGGCTCTCTCTTCCTTAATCCAGATGGCACGCCATACCATTAGTGGCCTAAACAAAATTAGGTCACTTAAGTGGGCAACCCCAGCTTCCCTATGGATCAAATCAGTGGAGGCTGATGTGGGAACACATAGCAATTTTTTAACAAAACAATTTTCCTCCCTTTGCTATGAGTCAGTGTTAGTATAGCCCCACAGCCCGCCCCATATAATGCGATGGCAACACTCCTCGCATTATATATTTGGATCATGTCTCTTATTCTTCTGTCGCCGATCTTAGTTGCAAATTTAAAAATACCATAGGCGCTTTTCTTCATTTTGGACCTAACATTTATTAAATCATACGACCAACTACCATCATGAGAAAAGAGGACGCCCAGATAACAGAATTTATCCACACCCTGAACTTTCACCCCACCAATACAAAAAGGCATGATTTTTCTTAACTCTAGCACCACAGATCATTGTATGAGTTTTACTCTTATTGATAACTAGCTTCCGTTTACTGATAAAATCTGAAAACTGGTCCATCAGTCGCTGCAGACCTATCGGAGTCCGGGACAGGCGCACAGCATCATCTGCATAAAGCAGAACTGGGACACCTGTTCCGCCAATCTGGGGAGCATCTGCTTTGACTGTTTTCAGGACCATATCGACCGCATTAATAAAAAGAGTAAACAAAAAAGGGGCTAGGACACAGCCCTGTCTAATCCCGCGTTTTACTTCAAAATTTGGGGTACACTCCCCTCCTACCCCAAAACGCACACAGGTTTGCATTCTATCACACAATCTAGCTAGGAAGAAAATGATAGCCTCCGGTGCGCCGAATTCCAACAGGACTGGCCAAAGAATGGAATGGTCCACAAGATCAAATGCGCTGCTTAGATCGGCAAAGCAAAGATATAGGGTGCCTGGCTTAGCCCTGGTATACTTTCCGATAATTAAATCCAAGTTCAGGCATTGATCGAGTGTTCCTCGCCCCTTTCTGAAACCATATTGGGAGTTTGCCAAGATCTCATTTTCTTCCGCCCTCTCTTCCAACCTAAACAACAGCACCCTACTCATAATTTTTACTGAAGAGTCGAGCAAACTAATCGGGCGATAATTACTAGCTGCCGCCTTGTCCTCTTTCTTATATATAGGGACGATGATGGAGTCACCCCACGTAGGTGGAATCTGGGTTGTTACGGCTGCATTCAGTGCCAGTGTAAGTATGGGTCCCCACAACCGTGGGACTGTCTTATAGATGTCGATGGGTACTCCATCTGGACCCTGGGCTTTTCCCCCCTTGCTAGACTTAATGCTGTTTTCAACTTCTGAGAGGGTAATGTCTAGAGGGACATAGGCCAAATTCTTGGTTCGACATCAGTAGAACCAGTTCCTTGAAATATGACAGAAAAGTGGGCGATCCAGGCCTCGCTACCAACATTGGATACAAGGTGTGGTGCTTTATCATCCCTAAGAAAACAGGCAGTTATCTGAGATTTCTGCCGCCCGCGTTAGGTTATCCCACACTTCTTGTTGTTTCTCCTTCTTTCTTCTAGACAATGCCAATTTATATTCAGATCTCAGGTGAACAACCAGAATTTTGTCCCTTGGTCTAACTCCTAGGGCCTGTTTCAATCGAGTTAAGATGGCTGTACATGCATGATCGAACCAACCCTTTCCCTGTGAGGGCTTGACATTCCTACTATTGGAAAAAACATCCTCAATATTTTTGTTAATTTTAATAAAATTATCCATAATAACAGAAGATGTACTACCCATATTCAGAATGCCTTCAATTTCAACCAACGATTTGGATATGATCATGTTCATAACAATTGCCGATTTTAACCCTTTCCATCTTATCCGTGTTCCGTTTCGCCTATGCGGCTCAATGTTATGTCTTATCAGGGTTTAACAATTTCTCCTGTAATGACGGGATGTGCTTCCCCTTTCCTCTACTTCCCTCCTGTTTATTGCCTCGCCCACGATGTTTACAAGGTTATGTCTCCCAGTTTTCCCCAAAGGTTCTTTTTTACAGGGTAACAGATGCTTCTAGGGTAGAAGTGTAGAGAGGGTGGGAGTTCGGGGGGGGGAGGATTTTATTTGTTTGATATTGTTAGCTTTGTTAATCCTTTCTTTCCCTGCATAGGTACCAGCACTCATGCTTGCCTCATATCAGCATGCAGTTCTGGAGCAGTAACCTCTCAAGTGCCACCACTAGGGCCACTTTATTTAATTCACTGGACGCAGCCGGCCCTCCACACTAGTCTCCACTTCCCACACACATGAACTTACGGATTTTGTCCTGAAATGTTAATGGCCTGCTGGACCAAATGAAGCGAGCAGCGACCTTTACCTTTGCACAGCGACACCATCCTCAGGTTCTATAACTGCAGGAGACCCATCTCCTTGGGGAGAGCGCTGTCCTTTTCTAGGACGAAAGGTTACGATAGTCTTCCACTCCAGGTATTCTCAGGGGGCAAAGGGAGATGCCATCCTCTTGTGCCACTCCTTCCCTCTGGTAGTTGTGTGGGTTACACGTGACCGACGCATGATGGCCCTGGAGGGCACATTGGAGGGGCATGCAGCTTCTCTGGTAAGTGTGTATTTACTCCCCGCCTCTGCACGCTGGGTTTGGGGAACTTTCGCACCTTCCCCAGGGGCTCACAATAATCGGGGGTGACTTCAATGTGGTGCTGGTCCTTGACTTAGATAGCAACAGGACACTGTCAGAATCTCTCTAGCTGACTGGACCAGTACTCTGGGTCGCTTCAACGCGTGGAGATCCTGGCACCCTTGGCAGCAACATTTCATGCACACATCAGTGGCTCATCACATCCACTCACGAATAGGTCTTACTTTTCTTACCACTCTCGATGGTCAATACTTTGCCCAGATCCAGATTTTACCACGCAGAGTCTCAGACAACTCCCATTTGCTTCTCCAATTTGGACTCCAGCCCTTGGGGCAGCATCCCATGTGGCATTTAACTGCCTGGTTTCTCTAGGACAAAGAGTTTGTCAGTTTCCTCGGGTCAGAACACTGGGACTACTTTCGCTACAATGAGGGCTCAGTCACAGGCATCCTGTGGGCTGCAAGTAAAGCAACCCTAAGAAGCTCTGCCAGGGGTTATGTCAAAGCCCAGGAATGCGATCGTTCTGCTCTCATCACCCGCTCAGGCACAGCTTCTCCAACAAACGTTGGAGTTCGACCCTTAGGCCCAGATCACTCGGCAGTTAAGTCTGGTTTGTGAAGACATCCAATGACACTCTCTTGAGGCAGCTAAGCACCTATGGTGGGCTACTGTTGTGTAGTTCCTACCAATCTGTAGGACCTTCACATTGTTCGGACACTATAAACTAAGGGCTTGGTGTCAAGACTGATTCTAGACACCCCGCATGATATGTTGGCCTATTGACCAGCTAGCTCACAGTGCCACTGTAAGCACCCTAGCCTACCATGGAGCCTTGGCGGCTTCATCCGCCATTGTATTCCCTTCAACGTGAACTTCAACACATTGATGACTCAATGTATGAATAACATGAGCCCATGGCAGGCCTTCTTTTAGCTTCACCACTTTTTCCCAGAGCATCTTGTGCTTTACTGTGCAGCCTTTGGAATCCCTCAATCCATTCTGGCCCCAATAGTGTAAATATTCATAATAGGACTGGACACAGTAAAATAAAACACACACTATGAGTGTGGGAATTCATGATCCGTATTTTGTGATGCCATTATCAATGCTTTTAGTTCCGCCAGCTTTGCCATACAGTCTGCAAGAGACTGTGTGCGTGTGTTTTTCCAGGAAGAACTTTTCTGTCCTGAATGCCCCCTTTTACAATTGGGCATGCTGTAGAATATTGCTGTTTTGTTCCTACGGCTGGCTGGGCAGATCCATCGGTATAAATGGCACATTCATATCGATCTAGTGGCATTATTGAATCTTTTTTTTTTTTTCTCTCTCTCTCTCTACTACTGTGAGTATTTTTTCCAGACAGTACAAAAAGCATTTCCGTGTTCATGTACAAATGTGATTTGTATGCTTAGGGACTGTATCACCTTCACTGAAAGTGATGTAAGTGTACCCGGTTGGTCCAGCAACTATGTGGATCACCAGTTAGTCATGATGAGACGTGTGTGTAAAAGTTTGGAAGCTATCATGTGCAGAACGTAGGATATCAGTATGTTCCTGTGTCCAGTGGTGCACTGAAAATCAGGTCTAATTAAGTCTTAGAAAGGGTTTACCCTTCCGGTGTAATCCAAAATGTATGTCCTGCCAAGGTTCAAGAATCCTAAAATGGATTGTAGTCTTGTCAGAGTTGTTGAAGATGGGAGCAGTGCACATTTTACTAAAAACTTTGCCGCCAGGCATTTGCCTTCACTCGACAACTCGTACCCTAGAAATAGGACACTGAGAAGGGCAATTTTGAAATTGAATTTGTAACCCAGGTGAGCAAACCCAAGGATTATGTGGTTCATTCTGGACAAATGTTCCATTAATTCCGTCCATCAGATAGAGGTCATCTACGTAGGACAATGCCTCCTCTTCAAAAGTAACTCCATTACCCTGGCTGAAAATAACCCAGGACTGTTCCTATACCCCTGGGGTAGTCAACAAAATTGACGTTAAGAGTATAGCGCCGCAAATACAGTCAAATATCTGCTTCCAGGTGCTATATTTTGGTAGAAAAATCCATTTGAGATGTCTTGTGTTGTTTTGTATTTCTTCTGCACAATGTAATGCATTAGTGTGGCACTGTGTGCAATTTTTACTGCAAATGTGTGTGTGTGTAAGCAGTTAAATATCAGAATCTAATACTAGACAATATGAATTATCGGGTTTCATTATGGAAAACAAAGGATTTTTTTAAATCACACAGAAGTACTTTGGCCAAGTGTAAACAGAGGGGGGAAAAAGTCAGAAGGAAAGGAACTATATACTATATACTCAAGAAGGACGAGTGCTATCTAGAACTTTATGAGAGGGGAGAGAGATCCCTCAGGACGAAAACCCTCACTTACCGTTAGGTGACATGCTTCATCATATGGGTTCCCTCCTCACACATGGTGTGGGCTACGACTCCCCGAAGTGAAGAGCAGAGATGTTTTCTCAGAAGATGAGCGATAAACAGGTAGGTGAGTGAGGGGCAGAGTGCAATAGAGCAAGAAAGTGTGGTTTAAAAATGACTGTCTCAGACGCTCCACAACCAATGCCACTGCTTCTTTTAAGTTCCGAACCGTTTCCCGTGCCTCAGAGTCGGTGGAGTGGACCTTCTCGGCCTCCCTAAGGGCCTTCTCTGCAGCGTCAATTTCTTGCACCAGCAACTTTCGCACTCCCACCCATTTAATTATACATAACCCACGGATCACCACCTTGAAGGCGTTCCACTCCAAGGTGGTCGTCGTAGCAGTGCCTGGAGTGGAAATCCCCTCCCATTAGCACTGGGTTTGTATGAAAATATCACTCTTTTGTTGCATTCTGTCACTGTGTATACTTTCTCTCCTTGTTCAAAGTCCAATAGAATGCATCTAGGGACAGGGCGTCGAACAATTGAGATCTGTCTAATTAACATTAATAAGGCAGGTTGCTCTGTGACCTTCTGTGGTTTATAAATCAACCTATTTGTACAAATCAGATCGCTGATCAAATTAAATAAAAATGTGTCTAATTTGCAACCCATTGAAGCAAATGTAATCTTTGCTCATAACGCCAATAGTCGTAAAATATTGTCCCTGTCAGTGCAGCTGATATAGTGAAGGCTATTTTGGCAATATTATGTAGGTAGGCCATATTAGGTGAATTGTTGTGCTTGTTCATATTTTCAATGGCATGATTTATAGTTGTAGCGCAACCATAACATCAATTAGAATAATATTTGGTACATTTCCAACGATTTCCTCTTATTGGTTGAGTTTTTTTTACTGTAGTTATAACCCATATATCTGGTCGGGGTGGACCCTTACCCGTAATCCAAATTGGGGTCTTCCACTGTCCAAGCTAAGAAGGACTGTTACCGGAAGCCAAAACAACATGACACAGTGGAATATGTGATAGGTAAGTGCCCTCAACAAGCAGAAAAGAAAACAGAATGAAAACATGAGGTGGACTAGCTGTGTAGTTATATTAAAGGCCAGCTACAAACTCTCAGGCAGGTGATTCTCATTTTGGAGTTGAAGGGAGAAGGAGCAGCAGCCAGTAGCCCGAGAGGAAATAGACCCAGGTGAAAGACTCTCCACCATCACCTGTGGGTTTTGTCTGGCGTTTTCTGAGCTCCAGAACCATGGGACCGCGCAAAGTACAGCAGTTCTCGAGCATCCAAGTAGCAGAAAAGCCACAAACTCTACTGTATCTTAGTAAAGGTTTCTCTTTAATTGAAGTCAGGTAGGTAGCTACATCGGACATGGTGGGATCAGTGAATTACATAAATCTATTTCTATCTTAAAATTAGTGTGCTAGATTACATTTTTTTTTAATTAATCATTTCCTATACATACATGTTCATACTTACAATTTCTCTCTTCTTTCTGCCATGGTTTCGTTTTCATTTGCTCAATGTTTTCTGATTTGTGGCGCTGCAGGGCCCATTGGGCTTTGCAGAGCCAGTCCGAAAAGCAAGCCCAGTGATGAAGCATGCCACCTTCAGGTGGGTGAGGGCACTTGCTCCTAAGAGCATACACTCCCAGTGACGACATCCAGACCCCTGTCATGAGTCTGTTGAGTCAGTGCGGAACAGGATACCCCTATTCACATGGTGTCAGTTATAACTCATGATCTACAACCGGTAGAATTGCAAAGCTGTCTCTGCTGCTTCAGTTTCTCCACTGCTTCTAGGCCCAGGTGCAATTTGTCTAAGAAGCTGCGGTATCCTATCAATTTCAACACAGATCAGTTTTATGAGGCTCTGTTAGAGGGGCTATTTCTTTCACAAGGAAGACAGCCAATGCTCTAAATGATACATATGCTATTAGAGCTCTAATCTAAAGCGATGAATTTTCTGCAATGCAACACATCAACTTTTCCAAATTGCTTTAAAAGGCCATCATCTTCATTGCTGGTAAGGCTCCTTAGAAATCTTGCTTTAGTTTTTGATCTCGTTTTTAGGAGCCATTTGCCGTGGTTGGCGCAAATGTGCTTTTTTGTATTCTCATTTCAGTTAGCCATATAGCCACAGGATATATAATGTATATTAACTGAATATGCCCCACCAGGGTGACATATGTATTACAGAACGGATACTACCACCCTCAGTGCAACAGTGGTGTAATCATTGGATAATTGGCCGTTTCTGAGTCAGAAGAATCACCCAAAGATGTTTAGTTCTTCTTGGAGCAACTCCCACATCCAGCTGAGAAACCTGTATCACTTCTTCGATCCACAGCGCCTCACTGCGGATATCAACTTTTTACATCTCCCTATATGTGCTAACAAGATAAAATACAAAATCTACTGCTCCTCACACCTGTTAACTTTCTCCCTAAGCATAGGATCAGTACCAAACCGTATTAAAGAACCACTAAGCAGAACAAGGTGTTTAAGAACCCCCACATAAAAAATACACATACTGCCAAAATTTGGCCATGGGCTAAAAAGATGTATATCATCAACCTCCTCTAAAGCACACTTCACACATAGATGGGACGGTTTAATGACTTTAGCCAATTCTTTTGGTGACCAATACAGTCTATGCAGATTGAAAAAGTGGATCCATTTGAGTGAAGCTGGTTTTACAGTTTATATAAAGTTTAAAAGATTTTGACCAGGGGGCGTGGCTTCGAGGGCGAAGATGGCAGACGCGGCTCTGTAGAGCTCCTGCCGGCCCGCTACTTATCCGCCTAATTATCCTGGCCCCGAACCCTTTTACTCCCCTTGCAGAGGTTGTGAAGACTGCTGGAGACCGGGGGCGCCCGTTGGTGTGGTTGCTGGGGCCCCGGATCGTGCCTGGAGCGGCTGTTGGTGGCGGCGCCCGCCGGGCCTGTTCGCCGCATGGTGAGCCGGGATCTCAATTTTTGCCCCGCCTGCCTGCTGGCTCTGGGCGCCGGGTGGTCTGAGTCCAGCCGGGCCCGCTTGACTGCTACTGGCTCGCCGGAGGAGGGACGACGGAACATCCTGCCGCTAGCACACCCGGCGGAGCTGCTGGGGGTCGCGGGGCGGCGGCCCTGTGAGAGGACTTCGCGGACCCGGAGGCGATTCGGATCCCCCCGGACTGCCGGTGGCAGTGTGGTAGCGGAGCCGGCGGTGTCTTGCCGGCGAGGGAAGGGAAGCACCGGGCCCGGTGTGTGGACAGCGGCGGGCCCTGTGGCGGGGCCCCGGGGAGTACTGATCCGGCGGATTGGCTGTGCCCTTGGTTTCCGCCGACTCGGCGGCGTGGACGGTGGCATGTCGGCGCCCTTCTAGCCCCCTTGACTCTGGGCCCGAGATTGGCGGCTGCTACACCTCGGGGAGCGGCCTTGCCTGAGTGCCGCGGCCTCGGGCTCCAATTGTGCCTGCTCATCGGCGGCGGCGAGGTGCCCGGCGGCCTGGGGACGGCGGAGGCGGCTGGAGTGGACTGGCGGAGCCCTGGGACGGTAGGGTGCTGAGCTGGCCGCTGCTTCTGCTGCTGGAGCCCGGTGTCCCACCCAGTGTGTCTGCTTGCTGTACCTTGGCGTGCTGGTGGCAGGTGGGTGAAGCGCAGTGCCCGGCGGGACCCGGATACCCCGGTCTTGGCCCGAGTGGCGGACAATATAGGTGTGTGGTGCCGAAAACTCCTATCCGGGTGTGAGTCACCCCGCTGCAACTGCCGGAGCCATGACTAGAGGCGGGGGTGGCACGGGCGCCACCAAGCAGGGGCCCATCGATAAGTTCACCGGCCCCGGAGGAGGCGCGGGGACTGCCAGGGGTGGCCAGAGTGCAGGACCAGACAACGCGGCTCTGATGGCGGCCATCATGCAGTCCCGCGACATGTTGGATGCGAAGATTGGCGCGGTCGGTGCCGATGGGATGCTGCTGCGTCAAGATCTCCGCAACGCGGTCGCCCGCATCACAGAGACAGAGACCAGGGTTGCAGAGGTGGAAGGCGACGTCGGCACCCTTAAAAAGAAGGTGGCGGATATGGAGAGGATTCAGAAGGGCCTGGCGCTTCGCGTAGAGGATGCAGAGGGGCGGGCGCGACGGAATAACCTGCGCTTGGTCGGTTTTCCGGAGGATTGCGAGAAGGGACCCATGGATGCCTTCCTGGCTCGGTGGTTGGAGAGCTGGCTTCCCCCGAACACCCTGTCGCGCTGCTTTGTGGTGGAGCGCGCACATAGAGCCCTGACGCAGAAACCACCGGCGGGGGAACGGCCTCGGCCAGTCATTGCCAAAATCCTGAACTTTCATGACAGAGATGTCATACTCCGGGAAGCACGGCTCAAAGAGACTTTGCTGTTCGACAACCACAAAATTATGATTTTCCCGGACTACACCAAGCAGGTCCAGCAGCAGCGACACTCCTTCCTGGCGGCGAAGGCCAAGTTGCGTGGCCTAAAAATCCAACACTCGCTGCTCTATCCGGCCCGTCTCCGGGTGATCTTCAATTCCAGGACTCACTTTTACGACTCTCCGGAGGCCGTCTTCCAGTGGACGGATGAGACGGTCAAGATCCGACCGAACGCCCAGCCGGGGCTGGGCTCTGGACCCTCGCGCAGCTCATCCCAAGAGAGGAGCGACCCACCCGGTAAGGGGAAACGTCATCGGAAGTCCCGCTCACGACGGAGGTCCTTGTCCCGAGACCCCCTTTTGGGGGACACACAGCCCGACACGGACCAATCTGGCAAGGAATCCTGATCATTCTATGACATTGGCACTTGTCGACTGCCCTTGGTCCATTGATGTACTCTATGGCGGACCAGACCTTGATGGTGGAGCAGACATTGACTGGTGCAGTATGGACCTATGTTTGGGCAGGGCTTGAGGGCCCTCAGGGGGCTGGTATATATCTGCTGTGCCCTCCATATACACCAGATGCTTGTGGGATTGGGGTTCGGGGCACTGTTTGTGGGCTGCTTACTCCTCTTGGGGTTGGGGGGTGGTCCTGGGGGTGTGCCCTGTTAGTGGGGGGAATAGTTGGGATCCATTGGTATGGTTGGCTTTAGGCGCTCTGTTCTGGGCCTGAAGCTCCCCATGCCGCAACAGATACTTCAATGTTCTCTGAGGTATAGGGGTGGGGGGTGGGTCTTGGGCGTTGGGTTGTTTGGGGGTCGGGGCTGGTTGAGGGGGTGAAGGGGGTCGGTGTTGTTCTGAACGGGGTGCACGTGATTCTTGCAATATTTGCTAGTATAGTGTTGGAGACCTGGGTCGGGTCTTGGAGGTCGCAGAGACTTGCTCATCGAGACAATGGTTGACATCCCGCGACCAGTACCTGCTAGTGCCTCTATGCGAATTTTGAGCTGGAATGTCCGGGGGCTGTTGGACAAGATCAAGCGTGGGGCTGTGCTACGCTGGGGCAAAAGGGATTTGGCTGATGTGATGCTCCTTCAGGAAACACATATGCTGGGTACTAAAGCATTGAGTCTACAGCGGTTTGGCTTCCATCAGGTATTCCATGCGGGGTTTACCAGGGGCTCGAGGGGGTGGCCATTCTTGTTCACAGACGGCTGTCATATACTCATGAGCGTCACTGGCTTGATCCCCAGGGTCGGTTTGTGTTTGTGCAGGGGAAGATTGGAGCAGAACCGGTAGTGTTTGGCAGCGTGTATGCCCCTCCCCCGCTGCAGTGGTCCCTGGCGGAGAAACTGTTTGACTTGTGGACTGAGATTCCCCACTCCCTGGCAGTGATTGGAGGTGACTGGAATGATGTTGTGGATGTGAGTCTGGACAGGCAGAGGATGCAGGGGGTCGCGGCCGCGCCCAAGCGGCAGAGTGCAATGATTGATGGATTGGGATGGGTGGATGCGTGGAGGCATCTGCATGCCAGGGGGCGGGAATATACATATGTTTCAGCAGTACATGGTTCCCTCTCACGTTTGGATTGTGCGTTCGTGCCGGGGGCCTTCCTTGACAGGGTGAAAGGGGCTGCGATCCGGCCTCGTGGGCTGTCCGACCACTCCCCAGTAGCGGTACAGATTGACCTGTGCAAGGCACGCCAACCGTTCCGGTGGCGGATGTCTTCGTGGCATCTGCAGCGACCGGCCTACACCCAGCATATGCGCCGTGCAATCGCCCATTATTGGCAGGACAACCTCACGGAAGGGGTTGACGCGGTGACGGTATGGGAGGCCATGAAGCCCGCCCTGAGAAGTGTCG
Source organism: Lissotriton vulgaris (assembly GCF_964263255.1). Lineage (NCBI taxonomy): Eukaryota > Metazoa > Chordata > Amphibia > Caudata > Salamandridae > Lissotriton > Lissotriton vulgaris. The sequence continues at coordinate 1,775,073,892 of NC_141685.1, forward strand.
ACATTGCTTGGTGTGCTTCTGCCCGCCGGATTCGACAGGAGAGCATTGTTACAGCGGCGGAGCGGGCGGGGGAGCTGGAGACGCGTTACCGGGGAGGGGGTGATGATGGGGCGCTGCGACTGCTTCTACAAGCGCAGCAATCCTACGCTTCGGTGTTAATGGATGAGGCTCGCCAGGCGTGGCTGGCTACACGGAGCAGAGTGTACCAATGAGGAGACAAGTCCTGCACCATGCTTCATAGGCTCCGTCAGCAAACGATGCAACCGATCACCTTGCCTGGGCTTACGGACGAGGCAGGAGCTGTAATAACAGACCCTGCGGTTCTTGCGGCGAGCTTCGCGCGCTACTATGCGCAACAGTACGCCTCTCGAGAGAGCCTTTCACCCGAGGCGATTGAGGGGTTCCTTGTGGAGGGTCCCCCCTCGCGCGGTCTCAGACGAGGTACAGGACGCCTTAGACCTCCCCCTGACGGCAGAGGAGCTGGGTGATGCATTGGGTCAACTTAACGTCGGTAAGGCACCGGGACCGATTGGGTTCCCCAGCGAATTCTATAAGAAATTCCACTTGCAGCTTGGGCCGCACTATAGGTGGGCGTTGGAACTGGCGCGGGAGCGTGGTAGCCTGCCCTCGGACTGGCGTCAGGCCGAAATTGTGGTCTTCCAAAAACCGGGTAGGCCTCCCGACCGCCACGAGTCCTATCGCCCAATATCCTTGATCAATTTTGAAGCCAAGCTCCTGGCCAAGGCGCTGGCGAACCGCCTGCTCCCGCATATCACAGACCTCGTCCACCCGGACCAGGCAGGTTTCATGCCACACCGGGCGACGAGATACAACATTTGGCGTGCACAGGCTGCGATAGACGCGGTGGGGGCGACCGGGGATCGGGCAGCGCTGTTGCTCGCTGACATTGATAGGGCGTTCGATTCGGTCAGCTGGACCTATCTCTTTGCCCTTCTGCCGCTTCTCAACTTGGGGCCGGTGTTCATCTCCTATGTGAAATTGCTATATACGGACATAACTGCCTCAGTACGCGTCTCTGGGGCGATCTCCGAGAAGTTCCCCATTGCCAGGGGCACTCGTCAGGGGTGTCCCCTTTCCCCTTATCTTTTTGCGTTGGCCATGGAGCCACTGGCCGTACGAGTGCGCCTGGACGCACTGTATCGGGGCTTTGTGTGGGGGGCGGAACTTTCAGATCGTATCGCTTTGTATGCGGACGATGTCCTTTTCTTCATGACCGACCTTCACCGCACGGGCCCTCGTATACGAGATATGATGCGGGAGTTTGGCGAGGCGTCAGGGCTCTTTCTCAATCCACGCAAATCGACCCTGTGGGTACTGGGGGATGAACCGGTGACATGCCCGTGGGCCGCGGCCCTACAGGTGGCAGTCGGTGGCCTGAAATATCTGGGCGTCTTCCTGTCGGCCTCGGCTACGGTGGCGTGGGAACGGAACGTGCAGCTGGTGTGGGACAAGGTCCAAATGGATGTTAAGACTTGGTCACGCATGCCCCTCAATATATATGGTAGATCCGCAATTTTTAAGATGGTTGCCCTGCCACAGCTTCTCTACCAATTACAGAATCACCCGCACAGGATTGACCCGCAATGGTTCCGTCGTGTTAATTCAGTACTTGGCCGGTTTTTGTGGGCCGGGGGTGCCTCCAGGGTGGCACTGCGGACATGCTTTCTCTCCACATACTGTGGCGGCCTAGCTACCACTGACCTTCTGTCCTACTACCAGGCTTCCCACCTCCTGGTGCTCAATGAGTGGTGGTATGGAGATCATAGTGACCCGGCTTATGCATTAGAGCACTCTCTGATGGGGGATGCCACGCTCCATACTTTACTATACTCGGCAGGGCGGCGGAAGAAGCTGCCGCGGGTCACCCAGGTGGTCTTCGCGATTTGGAGACAAGCTTTGCGCCGCATGGGTTGGTGGGGCAGGCTGACCGCCGAGACTCCGCTGTGGAATAATGGACTGCTTCCGGCACTGGCTTCCCTGTCAGGCTTTGGAGGCTGGGACGCGATTGGAATTTCTTCACTCGGTCATGTCCTCACCGGGACTACACTCAAATCCTTCCAGGACCTTAGCTCCGAATTTCATATGCTCAAGACCCAATTTTTCAGGTACCTCCAGTTCCGCCATGCCCTCGGCCCGAGCCTGGTGGGTATAGATCAACTTCCCAATTGAAGCAAAACTTTTTATGGGGGACTTGGGCGATAAGAAGGTTTCTCAAATATACCGCTCCCTGGTTACGCATTGCTCCTCTTCCCTCCTGACACTGAAGGCCTCCTGGGAGACTGATGTTGGCCCCTTGGATGAGGATGACTGGCATGAGGCCCTTGAATCCCCCCGTGGGGCTGCCATAGCTGTTCGCCTCAGATTTATTCAGTTTAAATACCTTCACAGGGCATACTACACTAGGGAAAGATTGTGGAGAGCGGGCCTTATTGCCGCCCCGGAGTGCCTGAGGTATGGAGCTGAAAGGGGGACACTCTTACACACAGTGTGGTCTTGTGGGGGCCTGACCCGATTTTGGAATGGGGTTTGGAACTGCCTATCGGAAGTGCTGGGTTGGGACCTCCCTCGTACACCTAGGCTGGGCCTCCTCCATGTCCTGGAGAACGTGGGGGGCAACATTTACAAACGACATCTTTTGTTACTGGGGCTGGTGGTGGCTAAACGGGATATGGCAAAGGCTTGGAAGAGTGACCCTGCCCCCCCACTCAGCGCCTGGAAGGCGGGATTAGACTTTCTCATGGGGCTGGAATTACCTGTGTTTGAGGGCAGGGGGTGCCCCCGGAAACACTATAAAATCTGGAAGCGGTGGGCGGACTACAGAGGGCTGACCCTGGACTCTCCGATTGACATAGATGATGTGCTACCTCCGGATGTGGACCCTGGAACTTAGGTTGATGACTGACACCTGCATTGCCTTACATCTGTCGTTGTTATCTTGTGAACACGTGCACTGGGTTAGGGTGGGATAAGGGGTGGGTAGTTGGGGAAGGGAGTTGGGGTATGTTTGGGGGGGTTGGTGGGGCAGGGGGTGGGGTGGGGAATGCCTTAAAACTTCGGGTTACTGGTCGTGCTACTACCTGCGTATTACTGACAGTATCCTCCTGATTGTGGAGAACTGTATTGATGCTTGCCTGAACTCTCAATAAATACGGTTATGAAAGAAAAAAAAGATTTTGACCAGAGGTCATCCAAATGTGGGCGCCGGACAAGGTCTACCCAAATTAAGCATAGCGGACTACCTTTCTCTCTCTGGGCATCAATAATCTCCCAATACCAAAGTTAGACTTCCTTCGGGAATATTAAGTTAGAAACTATCTTATCTCCAATTGCCTCACTCTCAAGCTCTTTCCTACATGGGGCAACAACCAAGAAATAATTTGTAGATACTTAAACCTTGAAAAAATACCACTTGCTGTATTCAGTATCTCCTGTCAGGACAATATTTGAAATCCTATTTCAAGATCTCCCCAGATTTGAAATCCAGCCTCTCAGAGGAATAGAAAAACTGTCCTTCATGGCAATTGACCAACTGCAAAGAATAGGAGATTGTTAGCTCTCCCGAATTACATCTGCCACACTGAGCAAGAGGACCCATTTTTCACAGATGTAGTGAGACTCGCCCCGATTATGCTTATGGCACTCGATTTGGAAGAGATACTGCGACTCAAAATGTTATAAAGGACTGTTTGGCCTTAGGCAATGCACACAAGTTCACCTGGCTGCAATATGTGAAATCAGTGCTTGAGAGGCTGGGGGATTTATTTGCTAACCCTTCTAGCTGCAGAACTATGTCCAAGGATAGAGTTAAGCAAATATTCTTGGACAAAGCTGCAAGTGATAGTGCTGATGCTAGCTGCACTAAAAACTCAGTAAAGCTATATCTTACATGCCCCCTTTCCACTTGGGTGAATGAATCATATTTGATATTTGTGACAAACCCCCCAACATAATTTTATTTTAGCCAGATTCTGAATGAATTTTATTCCACCAATGATGGTCTTTCCAAAGAATCTTCCAGTATGCCCTTGTGATAAAAGGTCTGTACAGTCTGATTTGCACATACTATTTTTCTGTGGATTTCATACCCCATATAGAAAGAGGTACATTCTCACCCTTTTGCGAAAATTACATTTTAAACAATGCCACCCTGCACTCTATTGTATTAAAGATCGATCTAATCCTCTTATCTGTTATAGTATGGTCTCATTTTTATGGTCCTGGTAGACTATCAGGAAGGTCTTGACAGAATGGGATAGTGAGGGAGAAAAGGGAAATGCTGGACATTAGGACTGACGGCATAATGTGGGTTTATCATTTCAAGAACACATTTTTATATCTATTTTTCAAATGTATTTTTAATAATGTTTGTGATATGATATCTATGTATGTTTGATGATAATACCAAATGATTGGATAGGTTTGACAGATTACATTAGCGTTGTTAAAAGGGAATGGTTGAAGAACAATGTACTGACCTTCTGTAAGAGACATATATTAGTTATAGATTCCTTGCCTTAGTTATAGATTCCTTACCTTAGAATTACCCCTGGGTGTCAGACTGAATCCAGAGAATAGTTCTTTAGCAGTACCCCTGCACATTGGTTGGTGGCGTCGGTCGACTCTGCATTTGTCGTCGACGTCGTGATCACTGGACTGACGTCGCAGTATCTACTTTGACACCCCCCCTGCGTGCTGTTGGCAGTTCTTTACACAACATTCCATGCCAGAAGAGCAGAGCCATGCAAGACACTGACCACTAGTGCACAAAACTAGGGCCCTGAAAGGGAGTCCTTTACTCTAGAAGACAGTTCGCAGGCACGCCAACCGTGGATAACTAATATATGTCTCTTACAGATATATTGTTACCAAAGGTACTTAACTTGTTCATTTGAAAGAGACTATTAGTTATAGATTCCTTACCTTAGTATAGATACCCCAGCAATACCAACCCCGGAGGTGGGTCTGAGAACCAAGATCACACCAGAAAGTCTTGGAGAACTGAATGGCCAAAGAAGCTGTCTCTCCAGACTTGACTATGCGCAGTGATACCCACGTGGCTGCTTGGCAGATGTCACTGAGTGGGACTCCACGTCCCAAAGCAGTAGTAGCTGCAGTCGCCCTGGTGGAATGGGCATGCAGTCCTACCGGAGGCTCCTTTTTCGCCAAGGAATAGCAAATTTTAATGCAAAAGACGACCCATCGAGAGATGGTCCGTTTTTGCATGGCCCAACAATTCTAGGTGCCCACATAGCGAACAAAGAGTTCACCCACCTGGAATTTTGTGCGATCCAGATAAAATGATAGCCCACTTTTGAATCCAGACAGAGGAGCCTCTCCTCATTGGAAGGATGCGGGGGCAGGAAGAAGATGGGCAAAGCGATGGCCTGTACTATGTGGAAAGAGGTAACAACTTTGGGAAAAAAAGAAGGTTGAGTTCGAAGGACAACATTGTCTGGATGAACAGCAAGGAAAGGAGATTTAGAAGAAAGAGCCTGCAGCTCACTCACCCTGCGAACAGGGGTGAGGGCAACCAGAAAAGCAGTCTTCAAGGTCAATAGTCTGCGAGAACAATTATGTGGTGGCTCGAAAGGAGCACACATGAGATAGGTTAAGACCACATTCAAGTCCCACTGGGGCATTACTAAAGGAATAGGAGGAAAGAGGTGAGTAATGCCCTTAAGAAATCTAGTTACAATAGGGGACTTGAAAAGAAGAGGCTGATCAGGAAAGCGAAGAAAGGCCGAAATGTCCAAAAGATAGCCTTTAAGAGAGTCAAAGAAAGAAGGAGGAGGAGAACCTCTGAAAAAGGGGCAGAAAGGGGATCCACAGCCTTTACTGTGCACCATGCCACAAATTTGTTACATCTGCAGGCTTGTACCATTTAAATGGAGGGACACCTGGCTGGCAAGATCACACTACAGACTTTGGGAGGAAGGTCAAAAGCTGTCAACCGTCACCACTTAATCTCCACGCAAGGAGGTGGAGGTTGATCAGGTTCGGGTGTAGGACCGTCCCCTGCTGCTACGACAGAAGATCCTACCGAAGAGGCAGTCTGATCGGAGGATCAATGGCCATGTTCAAGAGCTCGGGATACCGGACTTCTCGTGCCAAATCCGGAGCCATAAGAATGACTTGGGCCTGATCGCGCTTGATCTTGAGTGGTACAGGCAGAAAGGCGTATAGAAGACGGCAATTCCATTCACGACGAAAGGTGTCGCCGAGCGAGTGCCGCCTTGGAAATGTCAAACCGCGGAACTGCTGAAATTGCGCGTTCTCTTTGGTGGCAAACAGATCTAACCAAGGCTCTCCCCACTGCTGAAAGAGACCTTGCGCAACCTCAGAGTGAAGATGCCATTCGTGATCCATCATGCACCAGCAGCTAAGTTGGTCTGTCCTGGCGTTCAGGGAACCTGCTAGGTGTTAAACCACCAGGGACATGCCCTGATGTTCCAGCCACATCGAGAGGTGGAGAGCCTCTGGACATAGGGTCCACAACCCCACTCCACCCTGTTTGTTGCAGTACCACATGGCGGTGGTGTTGTCCCTGAACACCTGCACTACTCTCCCTTTGACGGAAGGAAGAAATGCTTTCAGACGGATCGGCTGGAGCTCCAGCAGGTTGATGTGGAGCCTGGACTCCGCCGGAGACCTGAGGCCTCGGATCTCCACCTCTCCCATGTGGCTGCCCTATCCCACAAGTGACGCATCTATCACCACTGAAGTCTGGTTGGAGAAGGTAGAGGGATCTGCCGTCGACCCAATCCAGGTTCGTTAGCCACCACTGCAATTGGTGTGCAGTGCCCTCCGAGATATGGACAACATCAGAAAGCTTCCCCATATGCTGCGCCCACTGGAACTTTAGGTCCCACTGCAGAGCCACCTGGCATAGTCCACCAGCAGGATGCAGGAGGCCAGGATTCCCAGCAGCCTCAGGGTCATCCTCACAGAAACCCGGGATAGAAGTTGAAACATCGGTATCATAGCCCGGATATCCTGGACTCGCTGCTTGGGATGATAGGCCCGAAACTGCACTGTATCCAGAACTGCTCTGATGAAGAGGAGCTTCTGAGAGGGAATCAGGTGTGACTTCGGGACGTTGATAGTGAACCCCAGTGAGTGCAGGAGGTCTGCTGTAGTCTGGAGGTGGGAAACGACAGCCTGGGGCGAACTTGCCTTCAACAGCCAGTCGCGAGATAGGGGAACACTGGAACCCCTGATCTGAGCAGATGAGCTGCAACCACTGCCATCACTTTCGTGAACACCCGAGGGGCACTGGTAAGGCCAAAGGGGAGCACGGTAAACTGAAAATGCTCGTGGCCTACCGTGAACTGAAGATAACGCCTGTGGGCCTGCAGGGTGCAGATGTGAAAATAGCGTCCTGCCAGACCAACGATACCATCCAGTCTCCAGGGTCAAGTGCAGACAAGACCTGAGCCAATGTTAACATTTTGAACAAGAGGTTGATGTCTCTGAGATCCAAGATAGGATGCAGGCCTTTGTCCTTCTTGGTCACCAGGGAGTAGTGGGAATAACAACCACAATCTACTTCTGGCACAGGAACTCACTCAATGGTCCCCTTGGCCAAGAAAGCCCAACTTCCTGAAGGAGAAGGGCCAAGTAATCCTCCGACATGCGATGCAGTGTGGGTGGCATGGAGGGAGGGGTAGCCTTGAACAGGAGGGAGTAGACTCTTCGGACTGTGTGCAAAACCCACCTGTCTGACGTGATGTTGTGCCAGTGGGGGAGATGATGGCCAATCCTGCCAGCCCCTGGCAACTGGTGACCCTGAAAGGTCAGGCTAAGAAGGCTTGGAGGCCAATGCAGAGGGGGCACTGGTGGACTGGCTTGCCTGCTGGCCCCCAGACCCACAGCACTGGGTCCCACGTCCCCGGCCGCACAGAGGTCAAGTAGCTTATGTCGGCCTGTGGCCCTGGGTGGAACGTGGTGGGGCACCCCTTCCGTAGCCGCGAAAGGTGGACTCAACTGGATGAGAGGTGGCCGCGAGGCCCAGGGTCTGGCCGTAGCCCGAGAGTGCTTGAAGCGCTCAAGCGCATTGTCTGCCTTGTCGCCAAACAGGTAACAGCCATCAAAGGGCATGTCCAAAAGGGTTGATTGGACATCCCCGGAAAAGCCAGTGGACCTCAGCAGGCATAGCGTCTCAAGGCTACGGACGTAGAAATCGTTCTACCTAGTGAGTCGACCGTATCCAGCCCACAACAAATGGTGAACTTCGCTGCGTCTCTACCCTCTGCAACCACACGGGTGACTACAGTCCGGGCCTCCTCCGGGAACTGAGGCAGCACTTGTGCACTGTGTCCCACAAAGAGTGGGTGTAGCAGCCCAAGAGACATGTAGTTTTCATCGACCGCAGTTCTAAGCTGGCGGAAGAAAACGCCTTCTTCCCAAAATGATCCAGCTCCTTGGATTCCCTATCCGAGGGAGCAGTAGGGAACGCACCCTTAGAAGTCGAGGCTTGTACCACCAAGCTCTCAGGGTAGGGTGTTGGGAGAGGAAAATGGGGTCGCCTGTGGCCAGGCGGTGGCGTCGGGCAATCATCCTATCTACAGGAGCCCCTGTGCTGAACTTGGACCCAGTGCCCAGAAGGATGTCAGTGAGGTCCTCATTGAATGGCAGTAGGGGCTCAGAGGAGGCCGCTGTGGGTTGAAGCACCTCAGTCAGGAGGTTAGTCCTGACTGCCAGCGTAGGAAGCTCGAGGCCCAAGGCCTCAGCCACCCTACGCAACACCACAGTGTAAGAGGCTCCCTCCTCCATTGCCACGGTAGGGGGAGAAAGCATACCAAGGTCTGGGGAGATATCCAAACCACTGGCATACACATACTCCTCTCTCCAGTCCACAGACCCCCTCAGAGTCCTCCTCATCCTCTCCTGGCTGCCACTCAGGGCGAAAAGGAACACCAGGATGGAACAGTGGTACAAAAGTACCGGTCAACGCCAGTACATTTGTCGGTCGACGTCATTTCGGCTCAGTGTTCAGCTTGAGGGGGAGGCGGGCGTCGACGCTGGCCGGGGACCCAACCAGCATCTGAGGTTTCATCAGTGGAATTGGCGCCGGGGAGGTGTCCTGAGGTCAACCAACGTCGATCCGGATCCAGGCCTGGATGCCTGGGGGCCCTACGACATTGGGCCGGAGCTGTCGGAATTGAAGGCTTAAGGCCCCCAGCCGAGTCCGCAGGGCCTGCAGGCGCGCCAGCAGAGCTGGGTTACCCAAAGATGGAGTGGAGGGCTTCATAAAAGGCACAAAGCTGGACAGGGGACGCTCCAGCTCCTGGGAAGCTCGGAGCCGTCCCAGCAGGTTACGCTGGCGAAGCCGAAGACAATGACCTCCGCGTCCCACGTTGGCTGACAGACAGAGAAGGAAAAGAGCGGTGGTGCTTCTTCACCTTCTTCTTGTGCTTTGACTTACCCAAGGACGAAGACCTCAATGAGGAGTGATGGTGACTCCGCAACCTCCCTCTTGACTGGGACCTCGAGCGGAGCAAAGCTGACTGCCAGGCCTCCAGAATCTTTCGGGGCTGCTCCTGCAAAGTCTTTGGGTTCATGGCCCGACAGTCGGAGCACAACTTTGGGTTGTGCTCTAGGCACCAAAGGGACACGATCCGTGACATACATCAGCTAGTGACAAGAGTCACAAGGCTTGAAACCGGTCAGCCGATGTGACATCCCTGCGTGAACTAGGAGTCAAACAACTCGGAAAAGAAGTAGACAAACGTTGAAAAACACTAGTCAAAAAATTACTAAGTTGTACTGTTCTCTTCGGATCTGCTCTGGCTGGCGCTGAAAAAGAAAAAACTGACGTCAGCGCGCAGGGGCGGCTTATAAGTAGATACCGCAACGCCCTTCAGGCGATCAGGACGCCAACAACAAACACGGAGTAGACTAACACGCAGGGGTACTGCTGAAGGAAAATTCTCCTGATCCAGTTTGACGCCCGGGGTAATTCTAAGGTAAGGAATCTATAACTAAGGTGAGGAATCTATACCTAATAGTCTTTTTCAGATACTAATTACTGAGGGCACAATGCATTTTATTTTACTGTGATTATTAAGATCAAAGCAACAATGCACTTTAAAGTGGTGGGGTCCTCACATTTGAAGACACAACACACTATCTATTTATGTGGTATTTGTATATGTAATTGATTGCCATTGATCAATTTTTATTGTTACTCATCTGGTATTTTATTAGAGATGTTTTAACCATGTACGCTATATACTTTGGAAACAATGCGAAATCGAGATTATTGACTATGACTGTCCTTGATACATTCTGGTGTGCTGGGTAGTCCGAGATTGTGGAGATCCTAGAATAATAAGGAATACCAAGATATTTCCTTAAAACACACCATATTCAGGAGTGGATATAAGTGTCTTTAATCTGACCTTTTTAAAAAAACTTTGGGTTCCGAAATTTCAAAAGGAAATTATTCTGACTTAACTCATCTAAAATAGCTGAGAAAAGATACCCTATTGTGGATTGTTTCAGAGATGTTCTTAGCATGCGGACGTTCTTGAACTGTAAGGCATACGAATATATTTGAAAATCCAGCAAAGCCAGGCTGCCAACTTTTACTTTATTCCTGCGCTTTTCCCAAGACAATTTGGGTGTCCTGTGCCCCCAAATAAAGGAGCTCACTTCCGCCTGCAGAACGGTAATCAGTTTGCTAGGAAATATTAATGGTATTCAGTTGATACAAGAGGTCAGCTTCAGAAGAACCATCATTTCTATCAAATATACTTTACCATATTAATTTAAGGGGATGTTCTTCCACTTCCTTGGCGATTCTGGATATATTAGAGTGAGCTATGTCATCCAGGTTCTTGGTTATTTTTATCCAAAATATCTTATTTTTTGCTTCCGATAATTTGTGTAGTCACCCCTAGGCCACAACATAACCTCTGTTTTACCCTGAATTAGTTGATATCCCGAAAGATGGTCAAACTCCTGGGCTAGCACATACAACCTAGGAATGGTGATATGTGGATACGTGGTATCAGCAGCATAAAGGGCCAACTTTAATGACAGTGTGACATGAAGGGGGGGATAGTAGGGTCTAAACGAAATACCTGGGCAAATAATTCTATATAAAGGGCAAACAACAGTAGAGAGAACGCAGTCCTGGTGGGTGCCCCTGTCAATGGTAATTGTTCAAGATAAGTCTCGATTGACAGACTCTAGCAGATGGAGAGCAGTACAGCTTTTGAATTTCTAAAATCATGGGTTCAGGGAATTTAAAGTTTCTAGGCACCTCCTGTAAGTAGGCTTAATTAACATGGTCAAAAGCTTTAGCCATTTCCAAGGAGACAATTGTTAATGGATGCTCATATGTTGTGGTCATATCAATAGTTCCAAATACCAAATTAATGAATTCGCTCATTTGCCTTTTTGGTCCAGATGTAACTGCTACAACTGGCTCACCATTCAACTTGCCTCTGTTTTTGCGAAGATTTTATAATCATTATTTTGCTAAGATATGGGGAAATAAGAATCTACACAAACAGGAATTGCCTGTTTTTAAGATTATAACCACACTTGCATGTGCCAAGGCGGGAGGTGGCAATGGCTATGAAAAAGAATATAGTTGAATCAAGTGCATATGACCGGGGTAAGGTCTAGGGCGATTGATTTATACAACTTCACAGGTAATGCATCAGGCCCTGCAGCTTTGCCATTCTTCAGAGACTTAAGATGGACCATGACTGCCTCCACAGTAATTGCTTGTATCAGGTCTTGAATTTGATAGTCTGACTGGTGAGGAACATTTTCACAGCGAGCCACGTCGTGATGTCATCAAGGTCTGGCATTAGGTCTTCCTGGTACACCCACTGCAGACTACTGCTCAGCTCCTCCTCAATCTCTGTCACTGTGGAAACCTTTACTGCTGTTCCCGCCTGTTCCATAACATGAATGTGGTTCCTGGCATTGTCCTATCTTATTTTCCGTGCCAGGAGCTTCCTGAGGTTTCCTCCATAGTCAAAGTGCTGTAATGTACTCGCTTTCCATTTGTCTAGGGATTTTTTTTAATAGATATATGCCTTGTAATTGTTCTACACCTGCTCAACCTCATAACTTAATTGATCAGAGGTGCCAGTGGGTAAAAAGGATATTTTCCTGTAATGATGGACAAGTTACTTACATTCTATAATGCCTTATCTGGTAGGGACAGGATCTAGCTGCAGATTCCTTTACCGTAGAATCCTCCCCAGGCGCCAGACTAGACCTGGAAATGTTTCTCTTTTTTTTTATTTTTTTTTTTTTATTTGTTTATCATGCAAAAATAACAGCACATTACAATGTACGAGGAGCCCTTCGCCTACAACCCATCACGGGCCGGCCGTGGTCTGCCTCGCAACAATCATGACACTTACATGTAGCAAGCAGAAGGACCTATAGATCAAGGTTTAAGTTTCGGTAGCAATACGGATCAAGCAATCCTGTCTGCGTTGCGGTGTGCACTGCGTGTATACAAACAAAACTGTACATTTTTATCATTTTCTCCCAACCAAAACCCCATCTCATGAACCCCCCCACCCCACAACTGGTCCCATGTTTGTGCTACTCGTGTTTGGTAGTGTGCGTCCCGGTGACGGGTTATGGCTCGTGCCACTCTCAACCTCCCAGCAACCTAGAGGGTGCCTCCTAATGTCTCACACAGGCAGGGGTGTGATGGCTTCTCCCACCCAGTGACATATTATAGTGTAGTGTGCAGCCCTATCCGGGCTCCATGTGCGGGTCGCTGTCTTGGTCTTCCCCCTCCCCCTCCATGGATGCATCTTCGTCTATTCTGGAGGTTAGGTAAGTCTGGTATAGCCCCCAGAAGTTTTTGGGGCGGCTTCGGGGCAGGAGGAGCTCGCTGTATGCGTCTGCTTGAGTGTTGCAGTATTTCATGTCGCTAGACCACCTCTTCAGTGTAGGAAGGGGCCCCCTCATCCAGCACAGTGCCACTACTCTTTTGGCAAGGAGCATGCCCATGCTCACCAGCTTCCTCACCGTGACGGGTATCTCCTTTGTGTATCCCATCAGCGCGAGGGCCGGGTTAAGTGTCAAGTCCAGCTCCACTATATTGCTAATTTCTGCAAATACGCAGGCCCAGAACTTCTGAACTCCTGGGCACCACCAGGCTAAATGCAGGAAGTCCGCCACTGGGGCATGACATCTCTCACAGCGTGCCGTGTCCCGTAGGCCGTACCTGTGCAATCGTTCCGGCGTGTGGTACACCCGCTGCAAGAATTTAAAGTGGATCAAACGGTGCCGCCCGTTCAGGGAAATGCGCCTGGAGGCCGCGCAGCAGTACCCCCACATGCCGTCGTCAATTGGAGTCCCTAGATCAGTCTGCCAGGCTAGTCGCGCCCTAGTGTAGTGTAGTGCCGTGTGCTCATGACCTATCCTATAAAGCCTAGAAATCAGTTTCTTCGGGTTCTCAGTATCTATGATGTATACTAGTTCCGGGACTTCAGGGGGTTCTTCCAGATCGGGGCCCAATAGGTCCAGCAGCGCACTTCTCACCCTATGATACTGGAAACGTTGAAGCACTGAGGCACGCTCCCCCCCGTGCGCGAGCTGTTCCCACGTCTTCACCTTCCCTTGCACAAAGAGGTCACCCATGGTGCGTGCGCCTAATTCGTTGAGGGCCTTGTACACACCAGGTTCCGCCAACGTTGGGAGCCATAGCGCCCATTGTATCGGCATGTTGGATGCATACATCAGTACTTTGTCCTGTCGCTGCAATATAGAATGCCAGGCATGGTTAGTGGACAGGAGGGAGTCCAGCACTCCCACCCTGCGGTCCTTGGGTCCGCATATGGTCGCTGGAAGTGGGGTGGGATCCGCGAACAGTCGCTCCAGGATCACATGCGGGATGTCTCGGTCACCATGAATCCAGGTGTGGAGATGGGAGGCCTGCGCAATCCTGTAGTAGCGCTCCAGGTCTGGAGCAGCCAGACCTCCCTGCTCGTATGGCAATTGTAGCACCTTCCATTGCACTCTAGGTTGCTTTCCAGCCCATGCCAGTCTCACCAGCAATTTGTTCATGGTCGCAAAGAAAGCCTTCGAAAGGACCATTGGGAGGTTATTGAAGAGAAACAGAAATCTCGGGAGAATTACCATTTTCATCATAGCTATTCTGCCCATCAGCGACAGCGGAAGCTTAATCCAAAGCTCCACGTCGTCTACAAGTTTACTGTAGGCAACCCCGTAGTTCTCCCTTATCATCATATCAGGATCTGTGTGGAGCATGATGCCCAAATACCTCACCGGTTCTGTGGACCATTGGAGCGGGTAATCCATCTCGAAAGGCTCGGTGATAGGGGTCAGCGGGAAGGCCACTGATTTTGGCCAGTTGACCTTCAGTCCCGAGAGTGCGCCAAACCTCACCACTTCCCTCAAGACCGAAGACAAGTTATTGGCCGGGTCTCTGATGTACAACAGAGTGTCATCCGCGTACGTGGATATGCCAATCTTGTAAGTAGGGTAGCTGATGGCTTCATAGGAGTGGTATTCCCGCATCGCGCACGCCAGTGGCTCCGCCACCAGTGCATATAGTAGCGGGGAGAGGGGGCACCCCTGTCTCGTGCCTCTGCTAATGGTGATCGGCTCCGAGACTGCGTCCTCCAGCCTGATCCTCGCCGTAGGCATATGGTAAAGCGCGTCCAGGAGTTGGAGGAATAGCTCCCCCAGTCCCAGCCTCTTCAGCACCTTACGCATGAAGGGCCACTCCACAGAGTCAAAGGCCTTCTCCATATCGAGGAAGACCGCCATGGCTTTAGTATCATGCCTAGTGTGCTGCATGGCCCCCATGACAGTGCGGATGTTGTAAGTGAGGTTCCTAGCTGGGATAAACCCTGCCTGTTCCGGGGCTACCAACTCCGGGGCTACCAGTGCCAGTCTGGTCGCCAGGACCTTAGCATAAAGCTTAGCGTCCACATTCAGAAGGGAAAGGGGGCGGTATGAACCTGGAAGATCAGGGGGCTTGCCCGGCTTCAATATTGTGACGATGAGCGCCTCTCTCATCGAGGGCGGCATAGCGCCGTACTCGCATATCTCGTCAAAGAGGGTGGAGAGGTAAGGCAACAACTTGTCCTTGTATGCTTTATAGAATGCCACCGTCAGTCCGTCAATCCCGGGCGCACTTTCGGACCTCATGGTGTCTAGCGCGTCCGATATTTCCTCACGGAGTATAGGGGACATCAGGAATTCCCTCTGCCAGTTCTCGAGGAACGGCATCTTAATATAGTCTAAATAGTTGTCAATTTGGTCTTCCACCCCAGTGATCTTGGTAGTATATAGGTCCTCATAGAATCTCCGAAATTCCGCTAGAATGTCATCCTCCGTAGTGACTCTCTCCCCCTCCGGAGTTTGCAGTTCCGGGATTGTCTGCCTGCGCCTAGTGCCCTTCATTATCCTAGCTAGCAGTGCTCCAGGCCGTTCTCCTTCTCCATAAGAGCGCGCTGTCGCGTACTTTCCTAGATGTCTAACCTCTCTATCCGCCTCCTCCTGAAACTCTTTCAGTAGGCCCTGCAAGGACTCATCCCCGAGTGGCGTCGGGTCCAGTAGCTGGCGGCGTTCACAGTCCGCGATCTGCCCCTCAAGATACTTAAGCCTGTTCCTAATCGCTTTGAGTACACTGGAGCGTTTTGCCATGACTACCCCCCTGACGTACACTTTGAATGCCTCCCAGACTGTCCCAAAACTGTCCACCGAGCCTACGTTAGTGGCGAAGTAGGTATCTATGTCCTCCCCCAGGTCAGCCCTAAACGCCTCATCTAGTAGTGAGTATGGCGGGAAGCGCCACGTGAACGGAGGGATCCTCTGCTTGGGAGTGGTCAGTACTAGCACTACTGGGGAGTGGTCCGACAGGGTGCGGGGGAGCACCCTGCAGCCCCTAACCATGGGGAGCAGCGTGTGTGTGGACAGCCAGTAATCTATCCTGGTATGGATGTTATGGTACGCGGAGTAGTGTGTGTATCCCCCCTTGTCGTTGTGCCTATCTCTCCAAACGTCTACCAGCCCTAGTCGCAACATTTCAGCCTGCATCTGCAGAGCGGCCGCCGCCGGGCGCCGGGGGGGGGGCCCGCCGACCTATCCATCTCTGCGTTAAATGTGAAGTTGAAGTCCCCCCCCCCCAAAGCATTCTATCAGCGGGGCATGCAGCGCAGTGGCCCGCCACTGCCGCATAGAAGGCAGGGGAATCGTAGTTCGGGCCATAGATGTTCATGACTAGTATGTCGTGGCCCTTACCTACGCACCTGCTCAACACAAACCTTCCCTCCGGGTCTGCTTTCAGTAGTGTGAGAGACAACTTGGATTTCGGGTTGACCCATGTAAGAACCCCCCTTGCGTGTGTGGTGAAGCCCGCGTAAGTGGTGTTTCCCTGAAGCCCCCTATGCGCGAGCATCTTGCTGGTGTCGGGCAAGTGAGTTTCCTGCAAAAGCGCCAGGTCTATGTGGTGTCGGAGTAGGTACTGCAGCACCTTGCGGAGTTTTCGGTAATCATTTAGCCCCCTAACGTTCCATGTAACAGCCTTGAGAGTCTCTGTGTCACTCAGTAAGTCATCATGTGATGCATCAACCATAGTCCCTAAAGAAGCACATCAATGTCAAGGCCCTACCATTCATCACCCCCCTCCGTCCGCAGCATCCGCCTACGCCCTCCGAGGCGCACAACAATTCAGAGCACAGTTTGGACCCCCCCCTCGAACAGTTCTGAACCCGTAACCCCCATCTCCCCCCCCACCCACAGTCAACCAACCCCAACCTGGTGTGACCGAGTCCTCCAACTCTCGCTTCCCCCCGCCTCCCACAGTCACCCAACCCCCAACCTGGTGTGACCGAAGTCCCAGTGCCCCTCCCCCCCCCCCACATTCAAACCCATGCAACAATTCCCCATAACAGCTCGATCCGAGCCGTAACCGCAGTATGCGCTGGGGCAGAGGTAGCCTGTGTAGTCCTTTTGTCGTCCTCTTCCCCACTAGGACTATCAAACAGTGTCCTTCAGCTTCCCCCTTCGCCAGCGCCCCGTTAACAAGATTTAGCAGTGCCTGCTAAGCTCCACAGTTCACCAATGTGTGCGAGTTTTCACCCCTCCACCCCCCCACACCCAGATTCTCCAGTACCCTCCTGTGTCTCGCATTTGGGAGCCAAGTCCCGCCTAGGGCAGTTCCAGTAGTGCAAGCGCAGCCCCCCGGAGGCCCCAGTACAAAACACACAAATCTCACCCACAGTTCAACGTGTAACAGTCCAGGGCCTGCAGCAGTGCGCTCCGAGCGGCTATCTCCCATTAGTCCGACGAGGGGAATCGGGGGTGCTGAAGCGACCAGTGAAATTTATTGCACTGCATGCCGCCCTCTGTTCCTCAGTCTTGTTCCTCGAGGTCCCCATTACAGTTCCGCTCCGCCGTGTGTGGACTCGGACTCCCCCGGGTATCTTTCATCCAAACCTTCAAGGATTTTTGCAGTTCTTTGGGATCCGTGAAGAAATGCGAGTGCCCCTGCCTGTTGATGCGTAGTCTCGCCGGGTATAGCATGGCGTAGTCCAGGCCCAGGTCTCTGAGTTGCTGTTTGTATGGAACAAATCTCCGTCTCTCCTCCTGGACCTTTGAAGTGAAGTCAGGGTATAGCGATATGTCCATCCCCTCGTACTGTAGTTTGCCCTTTTCACTGGCCGCTCTGAGGGCAGCGTCTCTATCCCTGTAATTTAACAATTTCGCTATAATCGGCCTCGGGTTGGCGCCCGGGGGAGGCCTCGGGCCGAGGGTGCGGTGGGCGCGTTCCACTATGAACATTGGCGAGAAGGTGTCGTCCCCTAGCATCGTCTTCAGGAGCTTTTCAATAAACAGTTCCATTTTGCCCGTTTGGGTCGACTCGGCCACACCCGTGACGCGGATGTTGGAGCGCCGGGAACGCGCCTCCAAGTCCTCCGAATTCTCCTGGATGACCTGAAGTAATCTACCAAATTGTTTACGGTCAGAGTCCCACTCGGTTTGCGCCTCCTCCGCCTCGGTGAGTCGGCGTTCTGCCATGTCCAGCCTCTCCGCGTGCTTGTCCACTCTTTCTGTCATCCGGTCCATCCGATATGCCAGTGCATCAATCTTGCTTCCAATGGCCGACATACCCTCCTGCAGCCCTTTCTCCATAGTGGTAAGCATCTCTTTTATCTCGGCACATAGTGAGGGACTCTGGTCACTAGCCGTGTTCGGAGACTGGGCAGCCGGTTGTTCCGGTTCCTTCTGCCTTCGCTGCTCGAACGTCAGCTTCGTTTGCGTCCGGTCTCCCTTGCCCATCGTGAAGTTTTCGGGGAGGCAGTGGCCCTCTCTGACGGGGGCCTCACTGTATGTCGGAGCTCCGTGCGTGCACCCTCGTTGGCAGTGAGTGGCTGCAGTGGTGCTGTAGGCAGGGCTGCGTAGGGAGTGCGGCCTGCTGGGGCCCGGTGTTGCCACTTATGCCCGTGGGTGTCCTCAGGTATGGCCGGTAGGTCGCCCTCCAGTACCCCCAATATGGCCCAGGGCAGGAAAAGAAGTCCGTTCTCGTGGGGGGAGTCCTCTGCTCTCTGGAGGCTGCTCGCTCCCTCAACAAAGCCCAGTTCTCCTCAGCTGTGGGGATGCAAGTCTGTCTGGGGCCCGGGCCGATCCTACCTTCGGGGTGCTCCGCGGCCGCCACGTGGTCCGCAACCGGCCCTGCAGTCGCACCGGTGCCTCCCTCGCCGCTCCCGCCGGCTCTCAGGTGTGAGTCAGCACCTCCGTGCGTGGTTCCGAAGCGTGGGGCAGCCGGTGGGCCAGCCTCCGCCAAGTGTCGTCAGACCCCCAGCCGTCCGCTCGCCTCTGCCGCACGTCGGGTGACGTCGCTCGGCCTCGCCAGTTAGGAAAGGCCGGGGATTCGGGCCTGGTCCGGCGTCAGTAGGGTAGTCGGGCAAAGTAGGGTTTCCCTAGCCCGATTTCCGCCCAAATTGCAGCCAGAGATCCGTTAGGGATAGGGGGGACGACGTCCGCTGGTTATTCGTGTGTGGCACTGCTGTTAGAGGATCTATGCCGGATAGGTGTCGGCGCTGGCTTGGAGCTTCGCTCTTACGCGTCCGCCATTGACGCCGGCTAGCTCCGCCCTCCACCTGGAAATGTTTCTCAGTAGTACCTCCACACGTCGTTAGAGGTTGTCGAGCGACAATGCAGCATCGTCGTCTCCAGATGTGACCTCAACGGAGTCCATGTAAGCCCTCCCCTGATACGCTGATGTCAGTTTTTTTGTGACCATTTCCAAGCCTACAACGTAATGAAGCAGTTTCAGGAAAAAGTGTGCCAAAAAGGGAAGAATCTTGTATCAACAAGTACACACAGACAGAACAGCAGTAGAATGCAGAGGGGATCTAGTTGACCACAAGGTCCTCAGTTTCCAGAGAGAGGAGGATGGTTGGGTCAACAAGGAATCTGCGGCAAGCTCCTGTCTCTACCAGGTGAAGCATTTCAGAAGGTAAGTAAGTTGTCCATCTAATAGAGACATCTAGCCGCAGATTTATTATCTTGGAATCGGATACCCAAGCAATACCATCCTTGGAGAGGGATTGCAAACCACCCTCACCAAAGATCCCCAAATAGGAGAAGGCGGTCCAAAAGATAAAAGGGACCAGACTATCTGAAAAATGATAGGCGAAGTGAGATGTTCACCGAAGGACTGACCTCCAAGAAAGACTATGGAAAGCCTGTAGGGAGTAAAAAGCAACAAGACAGTGAAAAACAAGAAAAAGCAACAAGACAGTGAAAAACAAGGTACGAAACCAGTAATAGAGGCAACCCCAAAAAGGGATGCAACCTACGATCAGAGGATACAAAGGGAACAAGCACAATAGTCCATAGGATCCAGACTCAAAACCTATGGAAGCAGCATACACAGCGAGCTCAGCTGCAGTGTTCACATACAATGAATGAAGCGTGCCCACTGATTATCAAGGAAACTATCCTCGGAAACAGATTCTGAAAAAAGGGGCCTCTAATGAAGCAAGGAAGGAGAAAATAAATGAGAGAACAAAGAATGATGCAGAGCATCTCTAGAAAAACAAGGATGGTAAAAGAAACCCTCGTACTCTGGTAACCTTTATAGATATATAAGGCATCCTCTGAAATAATGTAACAGAGATGCTTACGGAAGGGAGGAAGGAAAAACTGAAGTGCAATCAAGAAGGGTGAACCAGGGCACCAAGAAGGTGTAGGTAAACCGCAGTGAGTACACAAAATAGAATGCCAAACACGGGAGGACAAGAAGTTGACGAATAAAGGGCATGCCAAGAACAGAGGGAACCAAGGAGGGACAGAGATAATACACCCTGCTATCATACAAAAGAAGTTATAACAGTAACTGAGGTGTAACCTCCCCCTCAGAAAAAAGGTGGGAATGCCACGAAGGCAGGAGTGGATGGAGGAAAGATCCAAGAAAGTAAGGGAAACAACCCAGCCTCTTGTGAAAGAAGGATACCAGTCAGGAAACCAAACAAGCAAGGGGACCGGTGTCCCAGGTGAAGAGCACTGAAAAGAACAGTAGACACAACAGTTAACCCACGATTATGATGACAGATATGTAGAAACAGGCCCACAAATACTAGACTGCTGGAGATGAACAGTCGCAGGAGCACAACAAGGCAAGAGTTGTGGAACCTAGGCTTCAATCAACAGGAAAATAACATGAGAAATCCATGTGTTCCAGAGAGTAAACAAGCTAACAGAAGGGCCACACCTCCCGAAAAGGGTCCATAGTGGAATTGAAAGCCAAGCAGGCCGAGAAGTTGCCTGCCTGCGGCACCAGCATTGCCCATATAGACATAAGGACAGAGAAAAGAGGAAGGTGAAGTCTCTAGAAGGGCTATGAAGTGCATAAGTAGTACACAAATATGCCTCCAAGGCATACAAAGTAAGGTCCCCGAAAATGGGGAACAAGGCTATAGTGCAACCGCACAACGTAAGCAGAATACCTGCCACAGAGAAGTACTAGGGTGGGAAATTCAAGCGGCAAAAGAAGACAAAGAACAGACTCTTAAGAGATTGCAAATATAACTACCAGATAGCTGGAAACAAAACCTGTCACTGACAACAGAAATGAGACAAAAAAGCAGGGTGTATCCCTGGAGAGGAGAGAAGAACACTCCCCTAGGAAGACGTGAAAAACCCAAAACACAGAGAAACGTCCTTAGGCCAACTGCAGAGTTAAGACTCTATACCCCATGACTATCTCTGAACAAGCCAAAAGCTGAGTCGGCATGCGCACCAAAAAGAGAGGTGCCATCAAAGGGTATGTCGATCAAAGCAATTTGCAAAACCTACGAAAACCAGGCACGCCCTTGCAGAGCAATGGAAGAGGACAATGCCTGACCAACAGAATCAATAGAATCCATACCACAGCAGATGCTACGAGTGGCAGCTTGTTGCCCACCTTGTACCAGGGGAACACAAGCATTCTGTTCTTCCTCCAGAAGGGAGTGCAAGAGGCGCTCCACAGAGTCCCACAAGGCGTGGGAGAAGCAGGTGAGCACACAAGGGGTCAGAGGGCATTAAGCAGCGCTAGAAGAGGAGGAAATATACCTACCAAAAGCGTCACATTTTCTTGGCATCCCTTTCTAAAGCAGCCTGACCACAAATCTTTTAGAAAAGGGATGTCTAAGTAGGCAGGAGGGATCCTCCAGGGCTGGGCGATGCCTATGAGAAACTGAGCGATCCCCAGAGAGCCCTGTTTCAGGTTTAGTGCAAGCACCCAACAGGATATCAAAAAGACAGTCACTATAAGGAAGTACAGGCTCAACATTAGACTGGGCAGGGTGTAGAACACTAATTAAGGGGTTTGTTGACAAATCCATCAAAGGAAGATGTAAATCCAGGGCAATCGAAACTCGATTGAGCATCTCCGCCAGCAACTCACCACTGTAGCCAAACCAGGGGGAGACAAGAGACTGGCAAAGATTCTAAGCCACTGGCATCACCAAAGTCAAGTAACTAGCCAGATTGTATAGGGGGAGGTACTGTGTCCGGAACTGGAGGAGGACACACCACACCTTTTTGTTGTACTTCCAAACCATAGTCCTAGGAAGGAAAAACTAGAGTAAAGGAGTTGGAGACGGTTGTCTCCAGATCTGATTTAGTAACCAAGGCCAGTCGACACCGAGAAGGTGATGCCTTGAGGTCGGAAGGCGTGTCAACAGCATCACAATTGGAGTCGGCAGACAAGAGCCAGAAGCCAACATTATAGTCGGTAGAATCGAAGTGGAAGCCGAAGGAGGGAGCAGCGATGGGCTGTACACTAGCGCGGCTGAGGTATTAGACACAAGAGGTCGACCGGAAGCCGAAGGAGGACCCGCTGGTGAAGTCTCTACCTCTTGCGCTTCTGTGGGGACCGGGGGCCCTCCAGAGGGAGGAGACAACCCAAGATCCAAAAGAAGGAATTGAGAATATTGTCTCAACTAGGTCAAAGATGCCCTGGCCCTAGAATAGGAAGGGAGACGCAGGCTGATTCATGCCTCGGCACCTGAACAGAAGAGTGGGGATCAGGGGTAGCAATGAAAGCAGGAGGCACTGTGACTTTGACCTCCAGCACCATGACTTCCCTCCGGATGTCAAAAGTGAATGATGCTCATGGGAACGGCTCCTAGAACAGAGGCGCGGGCAGTCTCTAGAACGCTTAGGGGACCATGAACAATGAGAAGATTTCGAAGGCTATGACATCCGTGCATGCTTTCGTTTGGAGATGTTGACAAGAGTTGCACTTGTCGGAGTCATGGTCCTCACCCAACATCACATACAAATAGAGTAAGGATCGAGTTGGGGAGCCGCTGCTGCAGATTACTTGCCCAATACAGATGGTATAGGGTCCAGTATGTGCTGTAAGGGGCGCTTGATTTCACTGTATTCTCTATTACATTGAAAAAGAGTTGAGAGGGTGGTAATCTTCCTATAGGTTTTATATTATAGAGGAGGGAAAGCTCCTTTGCTGCCGCTTCTGCCCCCTCGCTTCTTCTTTACAGTATTTCAGGAATGTCTGAGGGGAGACTACTGGAGCCATAGGGTCCCTCACGCTCCAGATCACTCACTGGTTTCTGCTTGGACAAGACTGTAGATCTTCGTGCATATCTATTCGAGAAGGGAAGGAGCGGACATGTCGACCCCCTTGACATTATTTTCATGCAGAATGTCAGTGGTAATTAGCGGAGGAAGCAGTTTTAATTCAGAGATCTTAGATTTACCTCCATGTATTTTAGACTAAGCCCTCCGTTCTGACATCAGCAATGGGCCTGAAGACCCCACAGGGACTTGCGACATGTGTAACTGACGAGGGACTCCACAAGCGGGACCAACAGGACCGCTCACCTGGGCTCCTCTGCATCTCAGCAAAGACGGCGTCTATGCTGCTCCCTCCTATGCCCGAATACCTTAGGGCCGCACTCCTGCTGCGCTCCACGAGCTCGGCCCCTCACGCCCAGGAGAGGGAAGAGTTCTGGTCTGCCGGTGGACGCGGCTTAACGAGGCGTCCATGGAAAGGACGTGTGTACAGCTCAAAATCAAACAGCAAGCAGTAACTCGCCCCCAAACTGCAGACTGGTCTCTGCGCTAGTACGCCAACCCGCTAGGTATGCTCCCACCGCTCTGCGACCGGCTTCACTCTGCCGCCATATTCTTCTCAGTTACCGCCAGGGTAAATGTGCATTTGTTTGCGATGTAGAACGAATATTGCTACGTAAGTAGAGATGACCCCTGGTAATGATTCAAGGCAAATGGTAGGACTTTGAATTTTAAGGATTTTTCTGTGCAATGCTGATTAAAGAAATCCGGCGTCGGGGATTGGAAACTATGAATCTATGAAACCACTGGTACACTTCCACTCTTCTCACTAAAACTGCAGGAACAGTTTGAATTGTTCTTCCTGGCGTTACCATCAGATCTAAGAGTTGAACTGCTTTGTCCGTTCTGTTTTTCTTACAAGCGACCCAAACGTTGATGATTTCCTTCCTGTTCACACTTGGTAAATTTAAGGTCTCCTTCTTCTGTAAAGCACAAATATTCTAGAGCAGGTAATTAAGATCAGTTTGCTTGCTCCCTGGTTCTGGGAGGGAAGGGGCGATGACTTGAGCTTTAGACTTTATATGCTTTTTAAACCAGATAGCATCCATGTATCTTATGCACTTGCTTGGGTGGATATTGCGTGCAGTGTTCACCAAACCAACCAATGATACCAGACATCATCTTCACCTTGAATGCTTCCAGTGGTGTATTGGAGGCCTTTTTTGTTTTTGCTGTTCTGATGTATATGTTAATTGGTACAGGGCCATTCACTCTGTCTGTGATGTTTTGAATATCAATTCTTCTTGCCAAGGCCCTGCAACTTCAGTTTGTCTTTTTTCCTGTGCTCCAGATCTACCTGGGTGCCCAAAGCACTTTCCAAAACCCCAGGTTAGGTATTTTATTTTGGGCATGGATTAATAGCCTAGAAAATTTTAGCCACAAAATGTTCTCATGGCTATGCTGTGGCAGTATCCACATACAGACTGAGCAGGTGCATTTCGTGATGCACGGATGACTTGGTTTGATATAACCATTACCTTTAAAATCTCCCGGAAACTTGCTATTTTAGTTTTGGTATGTAATTTGAGACTCCATTTGCTCATTTTAAGGATTAATGTTATCTAAAGCACTGAAATACTTGTCACCTTCAGAGCTGCAGCCTAAGTGAGTGGATTGAATCCCCAGGCCTACCAAATCAATCTGTTGGCTTCTTGAGAAATGATGAACTAGATGGTGGATTCTCTATCACTGATTATCACTTAGACAGGAGGATGGGCTGATTTCAAGAAAGTCAGATCTTGTTTCGGCATCTTTTACTTTTCACAAGTCCAGGCATGGTAGATTTTGTTGTTGCTGGAATAAGGAAACTCTCCATTGTGGATTCTATGAGAAATGAAGCTAGTGGCATGTTGCTTTTTGGTGTGAAGTCCCAAATATACTGGAGGATGAGAAGGTGGCCTATATAACTTCAAAGTGAATGCTTAACTTGGTAGCTCCTTTCACCACTCTAGAAAACGAAGTGTAGCATTAATGCACAAGATACTACTTGTGTAACGATATATCTGTAAGAGACATTAGTTAGTGATAGATTCCTTACCTTAGAATATCCCCAGGCGTCAGACTGGATCCGGAAAGTTTTTAGTCAGCAGTACCCCTGCACGTCAGAAGGTGGCGTTGTGCTGCTCTGCGTCCATCACTGGCATCATATGCGCTGAGATGACGTCACAGAGACTACTTGGGCGCCACCCATGCTCGCTTACATCAGTTCTGTACACAACTTTCCGCGTCAGGAACAAAGAGCAATGCAAGAAATTGACCACTGGTGCCATGAAACTAGGGCCCTGAAAGGGATGACCTTAACCCTAGAAATCAGTTCACAGAACGGGGAGGATGGGTGGGGCGGTAAGGAATCTATCACTAACTAATGTCTCTTCAGATATATCGTTACACAAGTGGTAACTTGTGCATCTGAAAGAGACACGTTAGTGATAGATTCCTTAGCTTAGAATAGATACCCCAGCAATACCAACACCGGTAGTGGGTCAGCGAACAAGATTACACCAGAAAGTCATGAAGAACAGAATGGCCAAAGAAGCCGTCTCTCCGGACTTGACTGTCAAGGCAGTAACGCTTGGTAAACATGTGCAGTGCCAGCGAGGCGCATGTAGCTGCCTGACAAATGTCCTGTAAAGGAACTCGGCGTTCCAAGGCAGTAATGGCTGCCGTTGCCCTGGTAGAATGAGCACGCAGCCCCACAGGAGGCGGCTCCTTAGCCCACGAGTAGCATGCTTTGATGAACAGAACGACCCACTGAGAGATGGTTCGTTTGTGCACGGCCCAACCTTTTTTGAGGCCCACATGGCCAACAAAAATCTGGTCATCCACCCGGAACTGTTGTGTGCGCTTCAGATAGAACGAGAGCGTACGTTTTGGATCCAGACAGTGGAGCCTCTCTTCCTTTTTGGAAGGATGCGGAGATGGAAAGAAGATGGGCAAAGTGATGGTCTGCCCGATGTGGAAGGGCATGACGACCTTTGGCAAGAAAGAAGGAGGAGTCCCTAAAACCACCTTGCCCAGATGAACAGAAAGAAAAGGAGGTTTAGAATAAAGAGCCTGGATCTCATTTAATCTTTTGGCAGAGGTAATAGCTACCAAGAAAGCAGTCTTTAAAGTTGAAGACGTAAGGGACAGTTATGAAGGGACTCAAAGGAAGTACACATCAGATAGGTCAAAGCAAGATTTAAGTCCCATCAAAGCATTATGAAAGGCTTGTGTAATGCCTTTGAGGAAGCTATTAACAACTGAGGACTTAAAAAGATAAGGCTGGAGAATCTGGAAGTCGCAGAAAGGCGAAGATGGCCGAAAGCTAACCTTTGATAGTGCCCAGAGCAGAGCCCTGCTGAGCTAAAGAGAGAAGGAACAGAAGGACCTCGGAAAGAGATGCAGAAAGGGGATCCACAGCCTTTTCGGTGCACCATGCCACAAAATTGTTCCACCTGCAGGCGTATACCGTTCTAGTGGGGGGATGCCTGGCTGCCGGAATTACATCACAGACTTCGGGAGGAAGATCAAAAGCTGTCAACTGTCGCAACTCAATCTCCACGCATGGAGGTGGAGGCTTTACAGGTTTGGGTGGAGGACCGTCCCATGCTGTTGCGACAGAAGATCTACTGAAGAGGCAGTTGGATCGGGGGAACGATTGCCATGCGGAGTAGCTCGGGATCCCAATCCGGAGCCACAAAGATGACTTGGGTCCGTTCTTGCCGAATCTTCTTCGGCATTCTGGGAGAAGTGGTAAAAGCGGAAAGGCGTAAAACAGAAAGCAGCTCCACTCGTAATGAAAAGCATTGCATAGAGAGTGAAGCCTTGGAAATTCCAACACGCAGAACTGATGACATTGCGCGTTCTCTTCGGTGGCGAATAGATCTAAACAAGGCCAAGTGGGTCATGACTTCATGTTGGAGAAGAGCAAAGTGATCCCCTGACATGCAGTGGAACTGAAGTGGCATGGCTGGGGGGCAGACTCGAAGGAGAGGGAGTAGCCCCTCCTGACGATTTGCAGCACCCACCTGTCCAAAGTGACAGACCACCAGTGGAGGAAGTGATGGCGAATCCTGCCTCCCACCGCTGTGGGGTGCCCCCCAAAGCTCAGACTAGGAAGCTTTTGAGGCGAATGCGGCGGGAGCGGAAGTGGACTGTCCCACACGCTGGCCCCCTGTCCCGCCACAGTGGGAACCAAGTCCACGCTGAGGTTGGTTCTGCGCAGGCTTTTGGCTGAACAAACGTGTCGGGTGCCCCTTCCGTGGCCACGAAAGGAACAGAAAGCAGACGTGGCTGGGCACGTGGTGGAGAGACCCAAGGACTTGGCCGTAGCCCGGGCATCCTTAAAACGCTTCAGGGCACTTATCTGCCTTATCGCCAAACAGGCGGGTACCATCAAAGTGCATGTCCTTAAGGGAACACTTAACATCCCCTGAAAACCCAGTGGACCGTAACCAGGCGTGATGATGGAGGGCCACTGTGGTGGAAATCGCCCTACTAAAAGAGTCCACCGTGTCCAGTCCACACCGGATGGCGATCTTTGCTGCATCTTTCCCCTCAGCCACAGCTTGGGAAAGCACTGCCTGAACTTCCTCCGGACACTGAGGCAGTGTCTGCGCAATTGTGTCCCAAGAGGCATGCAGTGTTCACCGACCACAACCCTAAGCTGGCAGAGGAAAACAGTTTCTTGCCAAACTGTTCCAGCTTCTTAGATTCCTTTTCCGGCGGGTGGTAGGGAATGCGCTTTGGGAGGTGGAGGCTTTGATGACATGGCTCTCCAAAGTTGAGTGGGTCGTAAAAAAAAGGCAGGGTCACCCAGGGCTGGGTGATGACGCTTCGCCACGTTCTTATCCACAGGGACACTCGTGGTTGGCCTTGACCAAGTGCTCATTAACACATCCGTTAATGCCTCATTTAACAGTAGCAGAGGCTCCATAGAGCTTGCCGCCGGCTGAAGGACTTTAGTGAGGAGGTTAGTTTTAGAGTCACCGTAGGCAGGTCACGGTCAAGGGCCTCAGCTGCTCTACGGAGCACCAGAATGTATGTGGCGCCCTCCTCCATGGCCACAGCAGGAGGAGAAATGAAACCAGGCTCAGAGGAGAGGTCAAGGCCACCTACATCCTCCGACTCTTCTGCCCACTCCTGTTACGACTCGCACTGCCGTGCAAGAGGGTCCTCAGACCCCTCCCAGTCGTCCCCCTCCTCCACTGCCCGAGGCACAGGCTGCGGCGGAGGGACAGGGGAATATAAATGGTCCAACGGCACAGCAGCTCCATATCACAGTTAGGGTCCTAATCCGGAGCGAAATTGTCTGGAAACCCAGGCAAGGGCGGAGGTGGTACAAACGGAACCCATTGCGGCACCTGGAACGGAGCCGCGAGGGGCGCCAGGGCTGGAGTCACCATGTGGAGGACCTTGCGGCGCAGGGGTCGGAGCCGGCGGCAAGGGAGGCCCCTTAGGTGGGGCCGCAGAGCCCGAAGGCACGCCGGCGGGACCCCGAGGCCTGAAATGGCGGTCCATGGCAGCAAGAAAATCTTGCACCTGGGCCGGAGTCGCCGACGGAACCGGATAAGGTGGGTAGGCCGCGGGACTCACAGGCTCCAACGGAGCCGCGGGGGAGGGACCCCCGGCCCCCTCATCCACGTCCGGAGACCGACGGGGAAGTCGGAGAGCAAAAGCGCTTCAACTTCTTTTTATGACGTCTCTTATCCAATTCAGAGTGTGAAGACTTCGACCCAGAGGAGCGATGGTGATGGCTCTGCGGTCGGTCCCTTGATTGACCCCTGGACTTTGAACTGCGTGGAGGGAACTGCCGGGCCTCCAGCAGCTTACGGGACCGCTCCTGTAAGGCCTTCGGAGCCATGGACAGACAGTCGGAACATGAACGGGAGTCATGTTTGCGCTCCAAAAAGTAGAGACAGACGCTATGGGGGTCGGCCACCGACATCGTACGGAAACATGCCCCACAGGATTTAAACGGACGCATCCCTATTGGGCACCAGGAGTCAAAGACTCAAAATAGTGGAGACAAAAGTCTCAAAAAAGTTAGTCAAAAAGTGACTAGGGTATGTGCTCTAACCAGATCTGCGCTTGCTGGCGAGGAAAAAGAAAGAAATGACGTCAGCATGCATGGGTGGCGCCTAAGTAGTCTCGGTGACATCGGATGCGGAGCCGCACGACGCCACCTTCCGAAGCACAGGGGTACTGCAGACGAAAAACTTACTGGATAGTCTGATGCCTGGGGATATTCTAAGGTCAGGAATCTATCACTTATGTGTCTCTTTCAGATTGATAACTTTCTCAATGGCAATTTGATCGTAGCCACTTGGGAATATGTATGTCACGAGTATTTGGAGGTAGTATTGAGTCTCATGCTTATTTTTTTACAAGGTGTTGGAAAATGTACGCGGTATCAGCTGACGAATCAGGGCAGGTTTATTTCATGAAAGCATTCTCTGCTGGTATTGGTTTCACATTTCCTCCTCAAGCATTCTATTTCAAAGGAATACGTTACTAACCTTTGGCGTCACTCTTTATGGTGAATACTTTATTAAATGCAGATTCCTCACTTTGTAAATATTTCCAAGCACCAGATTAAATCATACAACTATAAAAGCAGTGTTCCTGTTCACTAGTAGGTGGTGTCATGCAACTCTACTTCCACCCACTCTACTCCGGAAGTGACAAGTGGAGCCGCAAATAAATGCCACCCATGCGCACTGACAGTTTTTCTTTCGACACCCTCAGATGGGAAAGGAGCCCATCAGCAAATCACCGGGACCAGTCCACAGATCCCTAAACTGGAACTTTTTCAGATGGAAAGGAGACCATTTCTCAGAATGGGGATGTAGGAAAAAGGGGAGGAATCTGGGGTTAGATATACTATCCACCAGTACCAGTGTCCTCTAGTGTTACTAAAGGTAAGTAACTTGTTCTTCTGATAGATACTTGCAACTGCAGATATGAAAGTACCTTGGATAGTGGTAAGTCCGTGGAATGGCACTGACTAAAAGCTGTGCATCACCGCACAGAATAAATACCCATCGAGGTGGACCGGACTGTCAAGACAGTACTGCTTCGTGAGTGTGTGCAAGTAACTGCCTGACATATCTGGACAAGCACTCCATGTATCAATGCAGTGGCAGCAGCTTTGACTGTTGTGGAAGGAGCCCTCAGACCTTCTGGAGGCTGATAGCTAGCCAATGCACATCAGATCCTAATACAGGACTATCTATCTGGAGATAGTCCATTTCTGCACCATCTTGCCCTTCTTTGCACCAGAGAATGCCACAAAAAGCTGATCATCTAGCCTGTGTTCCTTGGTAAGATCAATGTAAAAGCTCTGTGGTCTTTTGGAGACCAAGTGATGGAGTCTCTCTTCCTCTTTCGAGGGATGAGACCCAGCAACGTGAAAAGGTGTCATTAACTTTGGTAGAAACAATACTAGAGTCCTTGCATCAATTTTTCTGGGTAAAAATGTGTATAAGGAGACTGGACCAGGAGTGCAAGATGCTAAATCATCTGGCATGCAAATGTTTTTGCAACCAGAAAGACAATTTTTAAGGTAAGGAGGAGCAATTGACAAGCTGTGCATTAGCTCAAAATGTGTACACATGAGAAAAGTGAGAACCAGATTTTAATCCCCACGGTGGTATCACAAAGTGCCTAAAAATATATGGTGCAAACCTTTGTGGAAGCGCATCTCAATAGGGGATTTGAAAAAGGGTGGCTGGAATGGCTAAAGTAAAAAGTCTATAACAACTTGCAACCTTTTTCAGTGCCCACAACAAGTTCTTGCTAGGCCAAAGAGAAAAACAGAACAATAATACATCCTACAGTTCGGCAACAGGGTCCCTCTGGGGGCTACTGCACCAAACCACAAACTTACCCTGACGCCTGATAGATTTCATGGATGGCGGCCTGATAGCCAGGATAACCCCAACAAATTCTGGAGGGAGTTCCAAGGAGATTAACTGTAAATGCTCAATCTTTACGCTTTGAGGGGCAGGTTACGCAGGCCTGGGTGCAAGACCCCGCTCTGCTACTGCAACAGAAGATGCACTTACAGCAGCAGCCTGATCGGAGGACAAATGGTCAGGCTCAGAAGTTCTGGGTACCATTCTTTCCTGGCCCCATTCAGAGCCACTAGGATGACTTGGGCCGGTCTGTCGTATCTGATCCTCAGAACTCAGGGCAGTAGAGGTAGCAGTGGGAAGGAGTACAATAGTCCTGCGTTCCACTCTTCGGAACTCCAGCATGCACAAGTGTTGGCTTTATGCATTCTTGGCAGGGGCGAAGAGATTAAGCCAGGGTCCCCCCACTCTACAGCTCGAAGACACCCTGCACCAGCTATGGGTGTAACTGCCATTCTTGATCCACTATTTGTTGTCGGCAGGTGGTGTACCACCGTAGAAAAGGCCAAATCAGCCTCTTCCAGAGGCATAGAGCCTCCTGGCACAGGACCCCTCCCCGAATTGCTTTTTGCAGTACCACATGCAAGTGGTGTTTTCCATGACAAACATCACTAGCCTCCTCTTGTTGGTGGGCAGGAAGTCCTTTAACACCAAGCAAATCACCTGCAACTCCATCAAACTGATGTGGAGGAGGGTCTCCTTCAGAGAAGAGAGTCCTCTGATCACCTCTCCCAGATGGCCTCCCCAACCCAATAGTGATCCATCTGTCACCACCCTCAACTCAGAGTGGAGTAGATAAAGGGGTCTGCATTTGTCCAATTATGGTCGAGCAGCCAGCACTGTACAGCTTTTGCAGTCTCTGCCAACTGGATGGAATGTGAGAGGTCCCTTTACTGCTGGACTGCTGAGACTTTAGTTCCCACTACAGAGCCCGCGTATGCCAGCTGGCCTGGCCGGCGGGAAGGATGCAGTAGACTAGCAGGCCAATAAGCCTCAAAACAATCATCACTATGACCCAGGAAAGAGGCTGAATCATAGGGATCATTGCCTGAATATCCTGGATTCGTACCGGAGGAAAACCCCGAAAGCGCACACTCTCCAGGATGTCTCCGATAAAGGGGATTCTCAGATATTCTACAAATGAGTCAAGTGTGAAGGCTAGTGTCCACCGCCATCACTTTTGATAACAAAGGGGCATGGTGAGCCCAACAGGGAGCACAGCACACAGCACTCATGGCCCACCCAGAAAAGCAAGTAATATTGCTAAGTCAGTATAACAGGGATGTGAAAATAGCCACCCTGAAGGTTCAACGCCACTATTCAGTCTCCGGGATCAAGGGCAGAAAGAAAATAGGCCTATGTGAGCATTTTGAATTTGTTATTGTCTAGAAAGTTGTTGAGAGAGCAACAATTCTAGATAGGATGAAGGCCCCTGTCCTCCTTCAGGACAAAGAAGTAGTAGGAAAAACATCTAGTCCCTACTTCCGAGGCCAGTACCCTTTTTATGCCTCATTTAGCATAAACAGCCTGCACCTCCTGATGCAAAACTGACAGTTCTCCTAAAGCAGCTATGACATAGTGGCAGGAGCGGCGAGTTGAAAATGAATGGCCAGGCCCTTCTGGACAATTTGAAGAACCCACCTGTAGTATGGAACATTTTCCCAACGCTGGAGTAAGTGACTGAGCCTTCCTTCTGCCGGAAAGTTGTGTGCAGCTATGGTCTGACTAAAGAGGTTTTGAGGTTGTTTCCAGGGTAGCCGAGCTGTGAATGTACACTGCCCCCAATGGCCTGTTTTTTGTCTGAAGGGGTTGCGGCCCGACCTCGAAAAGACGGGGGTCCTATTGTGCTGGCGGCAGGGCCAGATGCGGTCGATACACCAAGTCCCTGGCATATCATCTAAAAGGGCATACATGTTGGAAGAGTTTTCTGGACTGTAGTCAAAAGGCCCAAAGAGCATGTCCTTGCTCAGGTTTCTTTAAAAAGCTCCAGGGAGTAGTGTGCCTTTTCAAAAAACAGGCAGGAACCATCATATGGCATATCCATCAAGGATGCCTGGACGTCCTTGGGGATACCTGTGCATTTGGTCTATGCATGGCACTAGAGCACCACGTTCATTTCCCATAAACTTTTTTAAACAGTCTGTGGTGTATAGTGTCTTGAGCGGATGACAAAGTTGCCTACATCCCAGCCATCCTGAATAGTTTGGGCCAAAGAAACTCGCCTTCTGGGACTGCCAGCAATATTTCCTCAACCATGTCCCACAGCACATCAGTGCAGCTTTCAAGGAGGTAACTGGCAGTGACCGACCTTAAGGCAAGGAACTAGAAGTAGGTTTAAGTAAAACATGTGGCCCGGGGCTGGTCCACGGTGAAATGTGCCTTCTCAATTAATTGGGGAAGAGGAGGTTTTGAGGGGTGGTAAGAGCATGATTTAGTCCAAGTGCCCAACAGTATGCCAGGAAAGAACTTGTCAAAGGCGCAAGAGAGGGTAAGTCGGTGCCTAGCCAGGCTGAAGTAAATATGTGAACATTGCATAGTGCAGAGGTGGAAATCAAGGACCTCAGCAGCCCTTCTAATCACAGGTCTGAAAGAAGGACTTTCCTCCGTTGTTGGTCTGGGTGTGGAACCAACCAGGTATTAGGCGAGGTGTCCAACCCACTGGCATATTGCGTGTCTATTTACAAATGTCTTTCATCATAACATGGAGCAAACATTTCCACATTCCTTCTATTGTCGTCTTTATATTGCTGGCACCGGTTGGACTTGGTGTAGTGTCTGTGCAGTTGCACAGCACTGGAATAGTGTCACATCAAGAGCTGGGTGCAACCTTGATTGGTGTTGACAGTTGGTTCGTGAGGGATACCACAATTGGTTGTGGCTCCACTGTTGCCCTCAGTGTTCAAGGAACCTATTTAGATTTTGGCCTAGGTCTGAAATTGGCACCAACGCCAATGCGGAATCCTAAGCAGGAGAAAGCACAGACAGCCCTATGGATGGAACACCAGAGGTAATATGACTGGAGGCCACTGCAGACCCATGGAGCCCAAATGCATGCCAGAGGGACTCTGAAGAATGCTAAAGATATCGACCATGGCCTCTTAAATAGCTTTGACGTCACAGACAGATGAAAGAACTCAGGCTGCATCAGGACTAAAGATGGAATCTGCTCTTCAATGAAACAGGAGATAAGGCATGGTGACTCACTTGAGCCTTCTCTGGAGAATGAGAGTGGCGGGAAGGAGCAGAGTCTTGCTTAGACTTGTTATTTATCTTCTTATACTTACTAAAGACTTCGTCCGCTACATAGATCCACTGCAGGAACAAGTCTGCTTTCTTGACTACGAGATAGAGTGGCACCTGTGTCGAGTCTTGTGGTGCTTCACTTAGTATAGCTTTACTTTGTGTTCTAGGATGGCTTTTAAATTAATCTGTGAGCAGCCGAAGTCCTTAGAGTCATGCAATGAATCCAAGCATCAGAGGCACACCACGAGGAGAATAGTTACAGACATCTGTTTGCGACAGTCGCTAGAAGATTTAAACCCTGTAGTTCAAGGGGTGACCTTTTCCCTTAAACACTGGAAATTTTGTTGACATAAAAATCTCTCCACATAGTGAAGGATTAGACCTGCAGATCTGGTCTTAAATGTGTGGGAAGAAAGGAACTGATGTCAGGGCACATGGTTGGTGTTTGTATGTCGCTACGCTAGTCACTTCTGGAATCACTTAGTCAATGACGCCTACCTGTGCGCAGAAGCACTGCTGTGTTAAGAGTTTTCCGGATGCAGTCAGGCATATGTGCATATTAAAAACCTAAGGAATCTGTGGTTAAAAAGCACCCGTCAGAAGGGCCTTATTGGATGCACAGGTGAATGTTCTGACTGGTTTAACATCTACTTCTCTTGGATGTCAAGCAGCAATTCCTTTTCTTTATTCCTGTCCTTGAATTTGATTTCTTTGATGGAGAGCCCTGTGAAGTCCTCGACTTAAATGCCTGGACCCGAAGGTTCCAAAATGTTGTTATCAATGTACCTTTTTTCTTTAAAATGTTTGTATGGTTCAAGAGTGGTTTCAGGCAATGCTGATGTGTAGGCAGTAGTTCTTCTACGGCAAGAAAGCTGCCAACAGTAATCTGAGGAACCTCTGGAGTACTCCCTACTCCTCAAACAAATATTCTGTTAATCTTTTGATTTCCAAACTGGACATTTTCTGACAAAGGGGTAATGGAAGAAATATAGAGCGCATAGGTTATTTCCCAAACTTTGCACTTTCACATTAAAGGCACTTTACAAACAGACAAGGCTTGGGGTTGATGAGAAAGTGTCATA